>NC_134483.1:287504088-288131296 GCF_040206685.1 Ascaphus truei | reverse complement strand
ACCTTCCTATAAGAAGTTAGCCAAAAAGTAGCTTCGAAAAACGCTTAGGTTAAGTTTCAGAGTTGCTTCTTATGTACCAAAGCTGGACTTAGACATAATTTCACTCTCACAACATTATGGCTGGTTGGAGACAGTCCGAACCACAAGTACCGGGTCCATGGTTCTGGGCGTATACTGGGGGGGACAGGGACGACTCCCATTAACCCCTGACTATACCGGGGATACGCTTATCACAATGCCTTTCTGGTCTGTGCTGAAGCAGGGCATTCTGGCAGCCAAGTGGCCTGACCTTTATTAGTGAGCCTGGTTACCCCCTCTCGGAACCACAGACTTAGAAATCGCCAGCTCATATACAGTGCATAAAATATATTTATATATATACCCTTATACACCATTTTAATAAAAAATATCACAAAATTCTTCTAAGTCCCTCGGGAAGAGTGAAAGACGCGCACGTTCATTTTCAGCGCTCCCAGACCTTCCTATAAGAAGTTAGCCAAAAAGTAGCTTCGAAAAACGCTTAGGTTAAGTTTCAGAGTTGCTTCTAATGTACCAAAGCTGGACTTAGACATAATTTCACTCTCACAACATTATGGCTGGTTGGAGACAGTCCGAAGCACAAGTACCGGGTCCATGGTTCTGGCCGTATACTGGGGGGACGGGGGCGACTCCCATTAACCCCTGACTATACCGAGGATACGCTTATCACAATGCCTTTCTGGTCTGTGCTGAAGCAGGGCATTCTGGCAGCCAAGTGGCTTGACCTTTGTTAGTGAGCCTGGTTACCCCCTCTCGGAACCACAGACTTAGAAATCGCCAGCTCATATACAGTGCATAAAATATATTTATATATATACCCTTATACACCATTTTAATAAAAAATATCACAAAATTCTTCTAAGTCCCTCGGGAAGAGTAAAAGACGCGCACGTTCATTTTCAGCGCTCCTAGACCTTCCTATAAGAAGTTAGCTAAAAAGTAGCTTCGAAAAACGCTTAGGTTAAGTTTCAGAGTTGCTTCTAATGTACCAAAGCTGGACTTAGACATAATTTCACTCTCACAACATTATGGCTGGTTGGAGACAGTCCGAACCACAAGTACCGGGTCGATGGTTCTGGGCGTATACTGGGGGGACGGGGACGACTCCCATTAACCCCTGACTATACCGGGGATTAGCTTATCACAATGCCTTTCTGGTCTGTGCTGAAGCAGGGCATTCTGGCAGCCAAGTGGCTTGACCTTTATTAGTGAGCCTGGTTACCCCCTCTCGGAACCACAGACTTAGAAATCGCCAGCTCATATACAGTGCATAAAATATATTTATATAATATATTTATATATATACCCTTATACACCATTTTAGTAAAAAATATCACAAAATTCTTCTAAGTCCCTCGGGAAGAGTAAAAGACGCGCACGTTCATTTTCAGCGCTCCTAGACCTTCCTATAAGAAGTTAGCTAAAAAGTAGCTTCGAAAAACGCTTAGGTTAAGTTTCAGAGTTGCTTCTAATGTACCAAAGCTGGACTTAGACATAATTTCACTCTCACAACATTATGGCTGGTTGGAGACAGTCCGAACCACAAGTACCGGGTCGATGGTTCTGGGCGTATACTGGGGGGACGGGGACGACTCCCATTAACCCCTGACTATACCGGGGATAAGCTTATCACAATGCCTTTCTGGTCTGTGCTGAAGCAGGGCATTCTGGCAGCCAAGTGGCTTGACCTTTATTAGTGAGCCTGGTTACCCCCTCTCGGAACCACAGACTTAGAAATCGCCAGCTCATATACAGTGCATAAAATATATTTATATAATATATTTATATATATACCCTTATACACCATTTTAATAAAAAATATCACAAAATTCTTCTAAGTCCCTCGGGAAGAGTGAAAGACGCGCACGTTCATTTTCAGCGCTCCTAGACCTTCCTATAAGAAGTTAGCCAAAAAGTAGCTTCGAAAAACGCTTAGGTTAAGTTTCAGAGTTGCTTCTTATGTACCAAAGCTGGACTTAGACATAATTTCACTCTCACAACATTATGGCTGGTTGGAGACAGTCCGAACCACAAGTACCGGGTCCATGGTTCTGGGCGTATACTGGGGGGGACAGGGACGACTCCCATTAACCCCTGACTATACCGGGGATACGCTTATCACAATGCCTTTCTGGTCTGTGCTGAAGCAGGGCATTCTGGCAGCCAAGTGGCCTGACCTTTATTAGTGAGCCTGGTTACCCCCTCTCGGAACCACAGACTTAGAAATCGCCAGCTCATATACAGTGCATAAAATATATTTATATATATACCCTTATACACCATTTTAATAAAAAATATCACAAAATTCTTCTAAGTCCCTCGGGAAGAGTGAAAGACGCGCACGTTCATTTTCAGCGCTCCTAGACCTTCCTACTGTATAAGAAGTTAGCCAAAAAGTAGCTTCGAAAAACGCTTAGGTTAAGTTTCAGAGTTGCTTCTAATGTACCAAAGCTGGACTTAGACATAATTTCACTCTCACAACATTATGGCTGGTTGGAGACAGTCCGAACCACAAGTACCGGGTCGATGGTTCTAGGCGTATACTGGGGGGACGGGGACGACTCCCATTAACCCCTGACTATACCGGGGATACGCTTATCACAATGCCTTTCTGGTCTGTGCTGAAGCAGGGCATTCTGGCAGCCAAGTGGCTTGACCTTTATTAGTGAGCCTGGTTACCCCCTCTTGGAACCACAGACTTAGAAATCGCCAGCTCATATACAGTGCATAAAATATATTTATATATATACCCTTATACACCATTTTAATAAAAAATATCACAAAATTCTTCTAAGTCCCTCGGGAAGAGTGAAAGACGCGCACGTTCATTTTCAGCGCTCCTAGACCTTCCTATAAGAAGTTAGCTAAAAAGTAGCTTCGAAAAACGCTTAGGTTAAGTTTCAGAGTTGCTTCTAATGTACCAAAGCTGGACTTAGACAGAATTTCACTCTCACAACATTATGGCTGGTTGGAGACTGTCCGAACCACAAGTACCGGGTCGATGGTTCTAGGCGTATACTGGGGGGACGGGGACGACTCCCATTAACCCCTGACTATACCGGGGATACGCTTATCACAATGCCTTTCTGGTCTGTGCTGAAGCAGGGCATTCTGGCAGCCAAGTGGCTTGACCTTTATTAGTGAGCCTGGTTACCCCCTCTCGGAACCACAGACTTAGAAATCGCCAGCTCATATACAGTGCATAAAATATATTTATATATATACCCTTATACACCATTTTAATAAAAAATATCACAAAATTCTTCTAAGTCCCTCGGGAAGAGTGAAAGACGCGCACGTTCATTTTCAGCGCTCCTAGACCTTCCTATAAGAAGTTAGCCAAAAAGTAAGTAGCTTCGAAAAACGCTTAGGTTAAGTTTCAGAGTTGCTTCTAATGTACCAAAGCTGGACTTAGACATAATTTCACTCTCACAACATTATGGCTGGTTGGAGACAGTCCGAACCACAAGTACCGGGTCCATGGTTCTGGGCGTATACTGGGGGGGACGGGGACGACTCCCATTAACCCCTGACTATACCGGGGATTAGCTTATCACAATGCCTTTCTGGTCTGTGCTGAAGCAGGGCATTCTGGCAGCCAAGTGGCTTGACCTTTATTAGTGAGCCTGGTTACCCCCTCTCGGAACCACAGACTTAGAAATCGCCAGCTCATATACAGTGCATAAAATATATTTATATAATATATTTATATATATACCCTTATACACCATTTTAGTAAAAAATATCACAAAATTCTTCTAAGTCCCTCGGGAAGAGTAAAAGACGCGCACGTTCATTTTCAGCGCTCCTAGACCTTCCTATAAGAAGTTAGCTAAAAAGTAGCTTCGAAAAACGCTTAGGTTAAGTTTCAGAGTTGCTTCTAATGTACCAAAGCTGGACTTAGACATAATTTCACTCTCACAACATTATGGCTGGTTGGAGACAGTCCGAACCACAAGTACCGGGTCGATGGTTCTGGGCGTATACTGGGGGGACGGGGACGACTCCCATTAACCCCTGACTATACCGGGGATAAGCTTATCACAATGCCTTTCTGGTCTGTGCTGAAGCAGGGCATTCTGGCAGCCAAGTGGCTTGACCTTTATTAGTGAGCCTGGTTACCCCCTCTCGGAACCACAGACTTAGAAATCGCCAGCTCATATACAGTGCATAAAATATATTTATATAATATATTTATATATATACCCTTATACACCATTTTAATAAAAAATATCACAAAATTCTTCTAAGTCCCTCGGGAAGAGTGAAAGACGCGCACATTCATTTTCAGCGCTCCTAGACCTTCCTATAAGAAGTTAGCCAAAAAGTAGCTTCGAAAAACGCTTAGGTTAAGTTTCAGAGTTGCTTCTTATGTACCAAAGCTGGACTTAGACATAATTTCACTCTCACAACATTATGGCTGGTTGGAGACAGTCCGAACCACAAGTACCGGGTCCATGGTTCTGGGCGTATACTGGGGGGGACAGGGACGACTCCCATTAACCCCTGACTATACCGGGGATACGCTTATCACAATGCCTTTCTGGTCTGTGCTGAAGCAGGGCATTCTGGCAGCCAAGTGGCCTGACCTTTATTAGTGAGCCTGGTTACCCCCTCTCGGAACCACAGACTTAGAAATCGCCAGCTCATATACAGTGCATAAAATATATTTATATATATACCCTTATACACCATTTTAATAAAAAATATCACAAAATTCTTCTAAGTCCCTCGGGAAGAGTGAAAGACGCGCACGTTCATTTTCAGCGCTCCTAGACCTTCCTACTGTATAAGAAGTTAGCCAAAAAGTAGCTTCGAAAAACGCTTAGGTTAAGTTTCAGAGTTGCTTCTAATGTACCAAAGCTGGACTTAGACATAATTTCACTCTCACAACATTATGGCTGGTTGGAGACAGTCCGAACCACAAGTACCGGGTCGATGGTTCTAGGCGTATACTGGGGGGACGGGGACGACTCCCATTAACCCCTGACTATACCGGGGATACGCTTATCACAATGCCTTTCTGGTCTGTGCTGAAGCAGGGCATTCTGGCAGCCAAGTGGCTTGACCTTTATTAGTGAGCCTGGTTACCCCCTCTCGGAACCACAGACTTAGAAATCGCCAGCTCATATACAGTGCATAAAATATATTTATATATATACCCTTATACACCATTTTAATAAAAAATATCACAAAATTCTTCTAAGTCCCTCGGGAAGAGTGAAAGACGCGCACGTTCATTTTCAGCGCTCCTAGACCTTCCTATAAGAAGTTAGCTAAAAAGTAGCTTCGAAAAACGCTTAGGTTAAGTTTCAGAGTTGCTTCTAATGTACCAAAGCTGGACTTAGACAGAATTTCACTCTCACAACATTATGGCTGGTTGGAGACTGTCCGAACCACAAGTACCGGGTCGATGGTTCTAGGCGTATACTGGGGGGACGGGGACGACTCCCATTAACCCCTGACTATACCGGGGATACGCTTATCACAATGCCTTTCTGGTCTGTGCTGAAGCAGGGCATTCTGGCAGCCAAGTGGCTTGACCTTTATTAGTGAGCCTGGTTACCCCCTCTCGGAACCACAGACTTAGAAATCGCCAGCTCATATACAGTGCATAAAATATATTTATATATATACCCTTATACACCATTTTAATAAAAAATATCACAAAATTCTTCTACAGTAAGTCCCTCGGGAAGAGTGAAAGACGCGCACGTTCATTTTCAGCGCTCCTAGACCTTCCTATAAGAAGTTAGACAAAAAGTAGCTTCGAAAAACGCTTAGGTTAAGTTTCAGAGTTGCTTCTAATGTACCAAAGCTGGACTTAGAAGGATTTCACTCTCACAACATTATGGCTGGTTGGAGACAGTCCGAAGCACAAGTACCGGGTCCATGTTTCTGGCCGTATACTGGGGGGACGGGGGCGACTCCCATTAACCCCTGACAATACCGGGGATACGCTTATCACAATGCCTTTCTGGTCTGTGCTGAAGCAGGGCATTCTGGAAACCAAGTGGCTTGACCTTTATTAGTGAGCCTGGTTACCCCCTCTCGGAACCACAGACTTAGAAATCGCCAGCTCATATACAGTGCATAAAATATATTTATATATATACCCTTATACACCATTTTAATAAAAAATATCACAAAATTCTTCTAAGTCCCTCGGGAAGAGTGAAAGACGCGCACGTTCATTTTCAGCGCTCCTAGACCTTCCTATAAGAAGTTAGCCAAAAAGTAGCTTCGAAAAACGCTTAGGTTAAGTTTCAGAGTTGCTTCTAATGTACCAAAGCTGGACTTAGACATAATTTCACTCTCACAACATTATGGCTGGTTGGAGACAGTCTGAACCACAAGTACCGGGTCGATGGTTCTAGGCGTATACTGGGGGGACGGGGACGACTCCCATTAACCCCTGACTATACCGGGGATACGCTTATCACAATGCCTTTCTGGTCTGTGCTGAAGCAGGGCATTCTGGCAGCCAAGTGGCTTGACCTTTATTAGTGAGCCTGGTTACCCCCTCTCGGAACCACAGACTTAGAAATCGCCAGCTCATATACAGTGCATAAAATATATTTATATATATACCCTTATACACCATTTTAATAAAAAATATCACAAAATTCTTCTAAGTCCCTCGGGAAGAGTGAAAGACGCGCACGTTCATTTTCAGCGCTCCTAGACCTTCCTATAAGAAGTTAGCCAAAAAGTAGCTTCGAAAAACGCTTAGGTTAAGTTTCAGAGTTGCTTCTAATGTACCAAAGCTGGACTTAGACATAATTTGACTCTCACAACATTATGGCTGGTTGGAGACAGTCCGAACCACAAGTACCGGGTCCATGGTTCTGGGCGTATACTGGGGGGGACGGGGACGACTCCCATTAACCCCTGACTATACCGGGGATACGCTTATCACAATGCCTTTCTGGTCTGTGCTGAAGCAGGGCATTCTGGCAGCCAAGTGGCTTGACCTTTATTAGTGAGCCTGGTTACCCCCTCTCGGAACCACAGACTTAGAAATCGCCAGCTCATATACAGTGCATAAAATATATTTATATATATACCCTTATACACCATTTTAATAAAAAATATCACAAAATTCTTCTAAGTCCCTCGGGAAGAGTGAAAGACGCGCACGTTCATTTTCAGCGCTCCTAGACCTTCCTATAAGAAGTTAGCCAAAAAGTAGCTTCGAAAAACGCTTAGGTTAAGTTTCAGAGTTGCTTCTAATGTACCAAAGCTGGACTTAGACATAATTTGACTCTCACAACATTATGGCTGGTTGGAGACAGTCCGAACCACAAGTACCGGGTCCATGGTTCTGGGCGTATACTGGGGGGGACGGGGACGACTCCCATTAACCCCTGACTATACCGGGGATACGCTTATCACAATGCCTTTCTGGTCTGTGCTGAAGCAGGGCATTCTGGCAGCCAAGTGGCTTGACCTTTATTAGTGAGCCTGGTTACCCCCTCTCGGAACCACAGACTTAGAAATCGCCAGCTCATATACAGTGCATAAAATATATTTATATATATACCCTTATACACCATTTTAATAAAAAATATCACAAAATTCTTCTACAGTAAGTCCCTCGGGAAGAGTGAAAGACGCGCACGTTCATTTTCAGCGCTCCTAGACCTTCCTATAAGAAGTTAGACAAAAAGTAGCTTCGAAAAACGCTTAGGTTAAGTTTCAGAGTTGCTTCTAATGTACCAAAGCTGGACTTAGAAGGATTTCACTCTCACAACATTATGGCTGGTTGGAGACAGTCCGAAGCACAAGTACCGGGTCCATGTTTCTGGCCGTATACTGGGGGGACGGGGGCGACTCCCATTAACCCCTGACAATACCGGGGATACGCTTATCACAATGCCTTTCTGGTCTGTGCTGAAGCAGGGCATTCTGGAAACCAAGTGGCTTGACCTTTATTAGTGAGCCTGGTTACCCCCTCTCGGAACCACAGACTTAGAAATCGCCAGCTCATATACAGTGCATAAAATATATTTATATATATACCCTTATACACCATTTTAATAAAAAAATATCACAAAATTCTTCTAAGTCCCTCGGGAAGAGTGAAAGACGCGCACGTTCATTTTCAGCGCTCCTAGACCTTCCTATAAGAAGTTAGCCAAAAAGTAGCTTCGAAAAACGCTTAGGTTAAGTTTCAGAGTTGCTTCTAATGTACCAAAGCTGGACTTAGACATAATTTCACTCTCACAACATTATGGCTGGTTGGAGACAGTCTGAACCACAAGTACCGGGTCGATGGTTCTAGGCGTATACTGGGGGGACGGGGACGACTCCCATTAACCCCTGACTATACCGGGGATACGCTTATCACAATGCCTTTCTGGTCTGTGCTGAAGCAGGGCATTCTGGCAGCCAAGTGGCTTGACCTTTATTAGTGAGCCTGGTTACCCCCTCTCGGAACCACAGACTTAGAAATCGCCAGCTCATATACAGTGCATAAAATATATTTATATATATACCCTTATACACCATTTTAATAAAAAATATCACAAAATTCTTCTAAGTCCCTCGGGAAGAGTGAAAGACGCGCACGTTCATTTTCAGCGCTCCTAGACCTTCCTATAAGAAGTTAGCCAAAAAGTAGCTTCGAAAAACGCTTAGGTTAAGTTTCAGAGTTGCTTCTAATGTACCAAAGCTGGACTTAGACATAATTTGACTCACACAACATTATGGCTGGTTGGAGACAGTCCGAACCACAAGTACCGGGTCCATGGTTCTGGGCGTATACTGGGGGGGACGGGGGGGACTCCCATTAACCCCTGACTATACCGGGGATACGCTTATCACAATGCCTTTCTGGTCTGTGCTGAAGCAGGGCATTCTGGCAGCCAAGTGGCTTGACCTTTATTAGTGAGCCTGGTTACCCCCTCTCGGAACCACAGACTTAGAAATCGCCAGCTCATATACAGTGCATAAAATATATTTATATATATACCCTTATACACCATTTTAATAAAAAATATCACAAAATTCTTCTAAGTCCCTCGGGAAGAGTGAAAGACGCGCACGTTCATTTTCAGCGCTCCTAGACCTTCCTATAAGAAGTTAGACAAAAAGTAGCTTCGAAAAACGCTTAGGTTAAGTTTCAGAGTTGCTTCTAATGTACCAAAGCTGGACTTAGAAGGATTTCACTCTCACAACATTATGGCTGGTTGGAGACAGTCCGAAGCACAAGTACCGGGTCCATGTTTCTGGCCGTATACTGGGGGGACGGGGGCGACTCCCATTAACCCCTGACTATACCGGGGATACGCTTATCACAATGCCTTTCTGGTCTGTGCTGAAGCAGGGCATTCTGGAAACCAAGTGGCTTGACCTTTATTAGTGAGCCTGGTTACCCCCTCTCGGAACCACAGACTTAGAAATCGCCAGCTCATATACAGTGCATAAAATATATTTATATATATACCCTTATACACCATTTTAATAAAAAATATCACAAAATTTTTCTAAGTCCCTCGGGAAGAGTGAAAGACACGCACGTTCATTGTCAGCGCTCCTAGACCTTCCTATAAGAAGTTAGCCAAAAAGTAGCTTCGAAAAACGCTTAGGTTAAGTTTCAGAGTTGCTTCTAATGTACCAAAGCTGGACTTAGACATAATTTGACTCTCACAACATTATGGCTGGTTGGAGACAGTCCGAACCACAAGTACCGGGTCCATGGTTCTGGGCGTATACTGGGGGGGACGGGGACGACTCCCATTAACCCCTGACTATACCGGGGATACGCTTATCACAATGCCTTTCTGGTCTGTGCTGAAGCAGGGCATTCTGGCAGCCAAGTGGCTTGACCTGTGTTAGTGAGCCTGGTTACCCCCTCTTGGAACCACAGACTTAGAAATCGCCAGCTCATATACAGTGCATAAAATATTTTTATATATATACCCTTATACACCATTTTAATAAAAAATATCACAAAATTCTTCTAAGTCCCTCGGGAAGAGTGAAAGACGCGCACGTTCATTTTCAGCGCTCCTAGACCTTCCTATAAGAAGTTAGCCAAAAAGTAGCTTCGAAAAACGCTTAGGTTAAGTTTCAGAGTTGCTTCTAATGTACCAAAGCTGGACTTAGACATAATTTGACTCTCACAACATTATGGCTGGTTGGAGACAGTCCGAACCACAAGTACCGGGTCCATGGTTCTGGGCGTATACTGGGGGGGACGGGGACGACTCCCATTAACCCCTGACTATACCGGGGATACGCTTATCACAATGCCTTTCTGGTCTGTGCTGAAGCAGGGCATTCTGGCAGCCAAGTGGCTTGACCTTTATTAGTGAGCCTGGTTACCCCCTCTCGGAACCACAGACTTAGAAATCGCCAGCTCATATACAGTGCATAAAATATATTTATATATATACCCTTATACACCATTTTAATAAAAAATATCACAAAATTCTTCTACAGTAAGTCCCTCGGGAAGAGTGAAAGACGCGCACGTTCATTTTCAGCGCTCCTAGACCTTCCTATAAGAAGTTAGACAAAAAGTAGCTTCGAAAAACGCTTAGGTTAAGTTTCAGAGTTGCTTCTAATGTACCAAAGCTGGACTTAGAAGGATTTCACTCTCACAACATTATGGCTGGTTGGAGACAGTCCGAAGCACAAGTACCGGGTCCATGTTTCTGGCCGTATACTGGGTGGACGGGGGCGACTCCCATTAACCCCTGACTATACCGGGGATACGCTTATCACAATGCCTTTCTGGTCTGTGCTGAAGCAGGGCATTCTGGAAACCAAGTGGCTTGACCTTTATTAGTGAGCCTGGTTACCCCCTCTCGGAACCACAGACTTAGAAATCGCCAGCTCATATACAGTGCATAAAATATATTTATATATATACCCTTATACACCATTTTAATAAAAAATATCACAAAATTCTTCTAAGTCCCTCGGGAAGAGTGAAAGACGCGCACGTTCATTTTCAGCGCTCCTAGACCTTCCTATAAGAAGTTAGCTAAAAAGTAGCTTCGAAAAACGCTTAGGTTAAGTTTCAGAGTTGCTTCTAATGTACCAAAGCTGGACTTAGACAGAATTTCACTCTCACAACATTATGGCTGGTTGGAGACTGTCCGAACCACAAGTACCGGGTCGATGGTTCTAGGCGTATACTGGGGGGACGGGGACGACTCCCATTAACCCCTGACTATACCGGGGATACGCTTATCACAATGCCTTTCTGGTCTGTGCTGAAGCAGGGCATTCTGGCAGCCAAGTGGCTTGACCTTTATTAGTGAGCCTGGTTACCCCCTCTCGGAACCACAGACTTAGAAATCGCCAGCTCATATACAGTGCATAAAATATATTTATATATATACCCTTATACACCATTTTAATAAAAAATATCACAAAATTCTTCTACAGTAAGTCCCTCGGGAAGAGTGAAAGACGCGCACGTTCATTTTCAGCGCTCCTAGACCTTCCTATAAGAAGTTAGACAAAAAGTAGCTTCGAAAAACGCTTAGGTTAAGTTTCAGAGTTGCTTCTAATGTACCAAAGCTGGACTTAGAAGGATTTCACTCTCACAACATTATGGCTGGTTGGAGACAGTCCGAAGCACAAGTACCGGGTCCATGTTTCTGGCCGTATACTGGGGGGACGGGGGCGACTCCCATTAACCCCTGACAATACCGGGGATACGCTTATCACAATGCCTTTCTGGTCTGTGCTGAAGCAGGGCATTCTGGAAACCAAGTGGCTTGACCTTTATTAGTGAGCCTGGTTACCCCCTCTCGGAACCACAGACTTAGAAATCGCCAGCTCATATACAGTGCATAAAATATATTTATATATATACCCTTATACACCATTTTAATAAAAAATATCACAAAATTCTTCTAAGTCCCTCGGGAAGAGTGAAAGACGCGCACGTTCATTTTCAGCGCTCCTAGACCTTCCTATAAGAAGTTAGCCAAAAAGTAGCTTCGAAAAACGCTTAGGTTAAGTTTCAGAGTTGCTTCTAATGTACCAAAGCTGGACTTAGACATAATTTCACTCTCACAACATTATGGCTGGTTGGAGACAGTCTGAACCACAAGTACCGGGTCGATGGTTCTAGGCGTATACTGGGGGGACGGGGACGACTCCCATTAACCCCTGACTATACCGGGGATACGCTTATCACAATGCCTTTCTGGTCTGTGCTGAAGCAGGGCATTCTGGCAGCCAAGTGGCTTGACCTTTATTAGTGAGCCTGGTTACCCCCTCTCGGAACCACAGACTTAGAAATCGCCAGCTCATATACAGTGCATAAAATATATTTATATATATACCCTTATACACCATTTTAATAAAAAATATCACAAAATTCTTCTAAGTCCCTCGGGAAGAGTGAAAGACGCGCACGTTCATTTTCAGCGCTCCTAGACCTTCCTATAAGAAGTTAGCCAAAAAGTAGCTTCGAAAAACGCTTAGGTTAAGTTTCAGAGTTGCTTCTAATGTACCAAAGCTGGACTTAGACATAATTTGACTCTCACAACATTATGGCTGGTTGGAGACAGTCCGAACCACAAGTACCGGGTCCATGGTTCTGGGCGTATACTGGGGGGGACGGGGACGACTCCCATTAACCCCTGACTATACCGGGGATACGCTTATCACAATGCCTTTCTGGTCTGTGCTGAAGCAGGGCATTCTGGCAGCCAAGTGGCTTGACCTTTATTAGTGAGCCTGGTTACCCCCTCTCGGAACCACAGACTTAGAAATCGCCAGCTCATATACAGTGCATAAAATATATTTATATATATACCCTTATACACCATTTTAATAAAAAATATCACAAAATTCTTCTAAGTCCCTCGGGAAGAGTGAAAGACGCGCACGTTCATTTTCAGCGCTCCTAGACCTTCCTATAAGAAGTTAGCCAAAAAGTAGCTTCGAAAAACGCTTAGGTTAAGTTTCAGAGTTGCTTCTAATGTACCAAAGCTGGACTTAGACATAATTTGACTCTCACAACATTATGGCTGGTTGGAGACAGTCCGAACCACAAGTACCGGGTCCATGGTTCTGGGCGTATACTGGGGGGGACGGGGACGACTCCCATTAACCCCTGACTATACCGGGGATACGCTTATCACAATGCCTTTCTGGTCTGTGCTGAAGCAGGGCATTCTGGCAGCCAAGTGGCTTGACCTTTATTAGTGAGCCTGGTTACCCCCTCTCGGAACCACAGACTTAGAAATCGCCAGCTCATATACAGTGCATAAAATATATTTATATATATACCCTTATACACCATTTTAATAAAAAATATCACAAAATTCTTCTACAGTAAGTCCCTCGGGAAGAGTGAAAGACGCGCACGTTCATTTTCAGCGCTCCTAGACCTTCCTATAAGAAGTTAGACAAAAAGTAGCTTCGAAAAACGCTTAGGTTAAGTTTCAGAGTTGCTTCTAATGTACCAAAGCTGGACTTAGAAGGATTTCACTCTCACAACATTATGGCTGGTTGGAGACAGTCCGAAGCACAAGTACCGGGTCCATGTTTCTGGCCGTATACTGGGGGGACGGGGGCGACTCCCATTAACCCCTGACAATACCGGGGATACGCTTATCACAATGCCTTTCTGGTCTGTGCTGAAGCAGGGCATTCTGGAAACCAAGTGGCTTGACCTTTATTAGTGAGCCTGGTTACCCCCTCTCGGAACCACAGACTTAGAAATCGCCAGCTCATATACAGTGCATAAAATATATTTATATATATACCCTTATACACCATTTTAATAAAAAAATATCACAAAATTCTTCTAAGTCCCTCGGGAAGAGTGAAAGACGCGCACGTTCATTTTCAGCGCTCCTAGACCTTCCTATAAGAAGTTAGCCAAAAAGTAGCTTCGAAAAACGCTTAGGTTAAGTTTCAGAGTTGCTTCTAATGTACCAAAGCTGGACTTAGACATAATTTCACTCTCACAACATTATGGCTGGTTGGAGACAGTCTGAACCACAAGTACCGGGTCGATGGTTCTAGGCGTATACTGGGGGGACGGGGACGACTCCCATTAACCCCTGACTATACCGGGGATACGCTTATCACAATGCCTTTCTGGTCTGTGCTGAAGCAGGGCATTCTGGCAGCCAAGTGGCTTGACCTTTATTAGTGAGCCTGGTTACCCCCTCTCGGAACCACAGACTTAGAAATCGCCAGCTCATATACAGTGCATAAAATATATTTATATATATACCCTTATACACCATTTTAATAAAAAATATCACAAAATTCTTCTAAGTCCCTCGGGAAGAGTGAAAGACGCGCACGTTCATTTTCAGCGCTCCTAGACCTTCCTATAAGAAGTTAGCCAAAAAGTAGCTTCGAAAAACGCTTAGGTTAAGTTTCAGAGTTGCTTCTAATGTACCAAAGCTGGACTTAGACATAATTTGACTCACACAACATTATGGCTGGTTGGAGACAGTCCGAACCACAAGTACCGGGTCCATGGTTCTGGGCGTATACTGGGGGGGACGGGGGGGACTCCCATTAACCCCTGACTATACCGGGGATACGCTTATCACAATGCCTTTCTGGTCTGTGCTGAAGCAGGGCATTCTGGCAGCCAAGTGGCTTGACCTTTATTAGTGAGCCTGGTTACCCCCTCTCGGAACCACAGACTTAGAAATCGCCAGCTCATATACAGTGCATAAAATATATTTATATATATACCCTTATACACCATTTTAATAAAAAATATCACAAAATTCTTCTAAGTCCCTCGGGAAGAGTGAAAGACGCGCACGTTCATTTTCAGCGCTCCTAGACCTTCCTATAAGAAGTTAGACAAAAAGTAGCTTCGAAAAACGCTTAGGTTAAGTTTCAGAGTTGCTTCTAATGTACCAAAGCTGGACTTAGAAGGATTTCACTCTCACAACATTATGGCTGGTTGGAGACAGTCCGAAGCACAAGTACCGGGTCCATGTTTCTGGCCGTATACTGGGGGGACGGGGGCGACTCCCATTAACCCCTGACTATACCGGGGATACGCTTATCACAATGCCTTTCTGGTCTGTGCTGAAGCAGGGCATTCTGGAAACCAAGTGGCTTGACCTTTATTAGTGAGCCTGGTTACCCCCTCTCGGAACCACAGACTTAGAAATCGCCAGCTCATATACAGTGCATAAAATATATTTATATATATACCCTTATACACCATTTTAATAAAAAATATCACAAAATTTTTCTAAGTCCCTCGGGAAGAGTGAAAGACACGCACGTTCATTGTCAGCGCTCCTAGACCTTCCTATAAGAAGTTAGCCAAAAAGTAGCTTCGAAAAACGCTTAGGTTAAGTTTCAGAGTTGCTTCTAATGTACCAAAGCTGGACTTAGACATAATTTGACTCTCACAACATTATGGCTGGTTGGAGACAGTCCGAACCACAAGTACCGGGTCCATGGTTCTGGGCGTATACTGGGGGGGACGGGGACGACTCCCATTAACCCCTGACTATACCGGGGATACGCTTATCACAATGCCTTTCTGGTCTGTGCTGAAGCAGGGCATTCTGGCAGCCAAGTGGCTTGACCTGTGTTAGTGAGCCTGGTTACCCCCTCTTGGAACCACAGACTTAGAAATCGCCAGCTCATATACAGTGCATAAAATATTTTTATATATATACCCTTATACACCATTTTAATAAAAAATATCACAAAATTCTTCTAAGTCCCTCGGGAAGAGTGAAAGACGCGCACGTTCATTTTCAGCGCTCCTAGACCTTCCTATAAGAAGTTAGCCAAAAAGTAGCTTCGAAAAACGCTTAGGTTAAGTTTCAGAGTTGCTTCTAATGTACCAAAGCTGGACTTAGACATAATTTGACTCTCACAACATTATGGCTGGTTGGAGACAGTCCGAACCACAAGTACCGGGTCCATGGTTCTGGGCGTATACTGGGGGGGACGGGGACGACTCCCATTAACCCCTGACTATACCGGGGATACGCTTATCACAATGCCTTTCTGGTCTGTGCTGAAGCAGGGCATTCTGGCAGCCAAGTGGCTTGACCTTTATTAGTGAGCCTGGTTACCCCCTCTCGGAACCACAGACTTAGAAATCGCCAGCTCATATACAGTGCATAAAATATATTTATATATATACCCTTATACACCATTTTAATAAAAAATATCACAAAATTCTTCTACAGTAAGTCCCTCGGGAAGAGTGAAAGACGCGCACGTTCATTTTCAGCGCTCCTAGACCTTCCTATAAGAAGTTAGACAAAAAGTAGCTTCGAAAAACGCTTAGGTTAAGTTTCAGAGTTGCTTCTAATGTACCAAAGCTGGACTTAGAAGGATTTCACTCTCACAACATTATGGCTGGTTGGAGACAGTCCGAAGCACAAGTACCGGGTCCATGTTTCTGGCCGTATACTGGGTGGACGGGGGCGACTCCCATTAACCCCTGACTATACCGGGGATACGCTTATCACAATGCCTTTCTGGTCTGTGCTGAAGCAGGGCATTCTGGAAACCAAGTGGCTTGACCTTTATTAGTGAGCCTGGTTACCCCCTCTCGGAACCACAGACTTAGAAATCGCCAGCTCATATACAGTGCATAAAATATATTTATATATATACCCTTATACACCATTTTAATAAAAAATATCACAAAATTCTTCTAAGTCCCTCGGGAAGAGTGAAAGACGCGCACGTTCATTTTCAGCGCTCCTAGACCTTCCTATAAGAAGTTAGCCAAAAAGTAGCTGCGAAAAACGCTTAGGTTAAGTTTCAGAGTTGCTTCTAATGTACCAAAGCTGGACTTAGACATAATTTGACTCTCACAACATTATGGCTGGTTGGAGACAGTCCGAACCACAAGTACCGGGTCCATGGTTCTGGGCGTATACTGGGGGGGACGGGGACGACTCCCATTAACCCCTGACTATACCGGGGATACGCTTATCACAATGCCTTTCTGGTCTGTGCTGAAGCAGGGCATTCTGGCAGCCAAGTGGCTTGACCTTTATTAGTGAGCCTGGTTACCCCCTCTCGGAACCACAGACTTAGAAATCGCCAGCTCATATACAGTGCATAAAATATATTTATATATATACCCTTATACACCATTTTAATAAAAAATATCACAAAATTCTTCTAAGTCCCTCGGGAAGAGTGAAAGACGCGCACGTTCATTTTCAGCGCTCCTAGACCTTCCTATAAGAAGTTAGACAAAAAGTAGCTTCGAAAAACGCTTAGGTTAAGTTTCAGAGTTGCTTCTAATGTACCAAAGCTGGACTTAGAAGGATTTCACTCTCACAACATTATGGCTGGTTGGAGACAGTCCGAAGCACAAGTACCGGGTCCATGTTTCTGGCCGTATACTGGGGGGACGGGGGCGACTCCCATTAACCCCTGACTATACCGGGGATACGCTTATCACAATGCCTTTCTGGTCTGTGCTGAAGCAGGGCATTCTGGAAACCAAGTGGCTTGACCTTTATTAGTGAGCCTGGTTACCCCCTCTCGGAACCACAGACTTAGAAATCGCCAGCTCATATACAGTGCATAAAATATATTTATATATATACCCTTATACACCATTTTAATAAAAAATATCACAAAATTCTTCTAAGTCCCTCGGGAAGAGTGAAAGACACGCACGTTCATTTTCAGCGCTCCTAGACCTTCCTATAAGAAGTTAGCCAAAAAGTAGCTTCGAAAAACGCTTAGGTCAAGTTTCAGAGTTGCTTCTAATGTACCAAAGCTGTACTTAGACATAATTTGACTCTCACAACATTATGGCAGGTTGGAGACAGTCCGAACCACAAGTACCGGGTCCATGGTTCTGGGCGTATACTGGGGGGGACGGGGACGACTCCCATTAACCCCTGACTATACCGGGGATACGCTTATCACAATGCCTTTCTGGTCTGTGCTGAAGCAGGGCATTCTGGCAGCCAAGTGGCTTGACCTTTATTAGTGAGCCTGGTTACCCCCTCTCGGAACCACAGACTTAGAAATCGCCAGCTCATATACAGTGCATAAAATATATTTATATATATACCCTTATACACCATTTTAATAAAAAATATCACAAAATTCTTCTAAGTCCCTCGGGAAGAGTGAAAGACGCGCACGTTCATTTTCAGCGCTCCTAGACCTTCCTATAAGAAGTTAGCCAAAAAGTAGCTTCGAAAAACGCTTAGGTTAAGTTTCAGAGTTGCTTCTAATGTACTGTACCAAAGCTGGACTTAGACATAATTTCACTCTCACAACATTATGGCTGGTTGGAGACAGTCCGAACCACAAGTACCGGGTCGATGGTTCTGGGCGTATACTGGGGGGACGGGGACGACTCCCATTAACCCCTGACTATACCGGGGATAAGCTTATCACAATGCCTTTCTGGTCTGTGCTGAAGCAGGGCATTCTGGCAGCCAAGTGGCTTGACCTTTATTAGTGAGCCTGGTTACCCCCTCTCGGAACCACAGACTTAGAAATCGCCAGCTCATATACAGTGCATAAAATATATTTATATAATATATTTATATATATACCCTTATACACCATTTTAATAAAAAATATCACAACATTCTTCTAAGTCCCTCGGGAAGAGTGAAAGACGCGCACGTTCATTTTCAGCGCTCCTAGACCTTCCTATAAGAAGTTAGCCAAAAAGTAGCTTCGAAAAACGCTTACTGTAGGTTAAGTTTCAGAGTTGCTTCTAATGTACCAAAGCTGGACTTAGACATAATTTCACTCTCACAACATTATGGCTGGTTGGAGACATTCCGAAGCACAAGTACCGGGTCCATGTTTCTGGCCGTATACTGGGGGGACGGGGGCGACTCCCATTAACCCCTGACTATACCGGGGATACGCTTATCACAATGCCTTTCTGGTCTGTGCTGAAGCAGGGCATTCTGGAAACCAAGTGGCTTGACCTTTGTTAGTGAGCCTGGTTACCCCCTCTCGGAACCACAGACTTAGAAATCGCCAGCTCATATACAGTGCATAATATATATTTATATAATATATTTATATATATACCCTTATACACCATTTTAATAAAAAATATCACAAAATTCTTCTAAGTCCCTCGGGAAGAGTGAAAGACGCGCACGTTCATTTTCAGCGCTCCCAGACCTTCCTATAAGAAGTTAGCCAAAAAGTAGCTTCGAAAAACGCTTAGGTTAAGTTTCAGAGTTGCTTCTAATGTACCAAAGCTGGACTTAGACATAATTTCACTCTCACAACATTATGGCTGGTTGGAGACAGTCCGAAGCACAAGTACCGGGTCCATGGTTCTGGCCGTATACTGGGGGGACGGGGGCGACTCCCATTAACCCCTGACTATACCGAGGATACGCTTATCACAATGCCTTTCTGGTCTGTGCTGAAGCAGGGCATTCTGGAAACCAAGTGGCTTGACCTTTATTAGTGAGCCTGGTTACCCCCTCTCGGAACCACAGACTTAGAAATCGCCAGCTCATATACAGTGCATAAAATATATTTATATATATACCCTTATACACCATTTTAATAAAAAATATCACAAAATTCTTCTAAGTCCCTCGGGAAGAGTGGAAGACGCGCACGTTCATTTTCAGAGCTCCTAGACCTTCCTATAAGAAGTTAGACAAAAAGTAGCTTCGAAAAACGCTTAGGTTAAGTTTCAGAGTTGCTTCTAATGTACCAAAGCTGGACTTAGACATAATTTCTCTCTCACAACATTATGGCTGGTTGGAGACAGTCCGAAGCACAAGTACCGGGTCCATGTTTCTGGCCGTATACTGGGGGGACGGGGGCGACTCCCATTAACCCCTGACTATACCGGGGATACGCTTATCACAATGCCTTTCTGGTCTGTGCTGAAGCAGGGCATTCTGGCAGCCAAGTGGCTTGACCTTTGTTAGTGAGCCTGGTTACCCCCTCTCGGAACCACAGACTTAGAAATCGCCAGCTCATATACAGTGCATAAAATATATTTATATATATACCCTTATACACCATTTTAATAAAAAATATCACAAAATTCTTCTAAGTCCCTCGGGAAGAGTGAAAGACGCGCACGTTCATTTTCAGCGCTCCTAGACCTTCCTATAAGAAGTTAGCCAAAAAGTAGCTTCGAAAAACGCTTAGGTTAAGTTTCAGAGTTGCTTCTAATGTACCAAAGCTGGACTTAGACATAATTTCACTCTCACAACATTATGGCTGGTTGGAGACAGTCCGAACCACAAGTACCGGGTCCATGGTTCTGGGCGTATACTGGGGGGGACGGGGACGACTCCCATTAACCCCTGACTATACCGGGGATACGCTTATCACAATGCCTTTCTGGTCTGTGCTGAAGCAGGGCATTCTGGCAGCCAAGTGGCTTGACCTTTATTAGTGAGCCTGGTTACCCCCTCTCGGAACCACAGACTTAGAAATCGCCAGCTCATATACAGTGCATAAAATATATTTATATAATATATTTATATATATACCCTTATACACCATTTTAATAAAAAATATCACAAAATTCTTCTAAGTCCCTCGGGAAGAGTGAAAGACGCGCACGTTCATTTTCAGCGCTCCCAGACCTTCCTATAAGAAGTTAGCCAAAAAGTAGCTTCGAAAAACGCTTAGGTTAAGTTTCAGAGTTGCTTCTAATGTACCAAAGCTGGACTTAGACATAATTTCACTCTCACAACATTATGGCTGGTTGGAGACAGTCCGAAAAACAAGTACCGGGTCCATGGTTCTGGCCGTATACTGGGGGGACGGGGGCGACTCCCATTAACCCCTGACTATACCGGGGATACGCTTATCACAATGCCTTTCTGGTCTGTGCTGAAGCAGGGCATTCTGGAAACCAAGTGGCTTGACCTTTATTAGTGAGCCTGGTTACCCCCTCTCGGAACCACAGACTTAGAAATCGCCAGCTCATATACAGTGCATAAAATATATTTATATAATATATTTATATATATACCCTTATACACCATTTTAATAAAAAATATCACAAAATTCTTCTAAGTCCCTCGGGAAGAGTAAAAGACGCGCACGTTCATTTTCAGCGCTCCTAGACCTTCCTATAAGAAGTTAGCCAAAAAGTAGCTTCGAAAAACGCTTAGGTTAAGTTTCAGAGTTGCTTCTAATGTACCAAAGCTGGACTTAGACATAATTTCACTCTCACAACATTATGGCTGGTTGGAGACAGTCCGAACCACAAGTACCGGGTCGATGGTTCTGGGCGTATACTGGGGGGACGGGGACGACTCCCATTAACCCCTGACTATACCGGGGATTAGCTTATCACAATGCCTTTCTGGTCTGTGCTGAAGCAGGGCATTCTGGCAGCCAAGTGGCTTGACCTTTATTAGTGAGCCTGGTTACCCCCTCTCGGAACCACAGACTTAGAAATCGCCAGCTCATATACAGTGCATAAAATATATTTATATAATATATTTATATATATACCCTTATACACCATTTTAATAAAAAATATCACAAAATTCTTCTAAGTCCCTCGGGAAGAGTAAAAGACGCGCACGTTCATTTTCAGCGCTCCTAGACCTTCCTATAAGAAGTTAGCTAAAAAGTAGCTTCGAAAAACGCTTAGGTTAAGTTTCAGAGTTGCTTCTAATGTACCAAAGCTGGACTTAGACATAATTTCACTCTCACAACATTATGGCTGGTTGGAGACAGTCCGAACCACAAGTACCGGGTCGATGGTTCTGGGCGTATACTGGGGGGACGGGGACGACTCCCATTAACCCCTGACTATACCGGGGATAAGCTTATCACAATGCCTTTCTGGTCTGTGCTGAAGCAGGGCATTCTGGCAGCCAAGTGGCTTGACCTTTATTAGTGAGCCTGGTTACCCCCTCTCGGAACCACAGACTTAGAAATCGCCAGCTCATATACAGTGCATAAAATATATTTATATAATATATTTATATATATACCCTTATACACCATTTTAATAAAAAATATCACAAAATTCTTCTAAGTCCCTCGGGAAGAGTGAAAGACGCGCACGTTCATTTTCAGCGCTCCTAGACCTTCCTATAAGAAGTTAGCCAAAAAGTAGCTTCGAAAAACGCTTAGGTTAAGTTTCAGAGTTGCTTCTTATGTACCAAAGCTGGACTTAGACATAATTTCACTCTCACAACATTATGGCTGGTTGGAGACAGTCCGAACCACAAGTACCGGGTCCATGGTTCTGGGCGTATACTGGGGGGGACAGGGACGACTCCCATTAACCCCTGACTATACCGGGGATACGCTTATCACAATGCCTTTCTGGTCTGTGCTGAAGCAGGGCATTCTGGCAGCCAAGTGGCTTGACCTTTATTAGTGAGCCTGGTTACCCCCTCTCGGAACCACAGACTTAGAAATCGCCAGCTCATATACAGTGCATAAAATATATTTATATATATACCCTTATACACCATTTTAATAAAAAATATCACAAAATTCTTCTAAGTCCCTCGGGAAGAGTGAAAGACGCGCACGTTCATTTTCAGCGCTCCTAGACCTTCCTACTGTATAAGAAGTTAGCCAAAAAGTAGCTTCGAAAAACGCTTAGGTTAAGTTTCAGAGTTGCTTCTAATGTACCAAAGCTGGACTTAGACATAATTTCACTCTCACAACATTATGGCTGGTTGGAGACAGTCCGAACCACAAGTACCGGGTCGATGGTTCTAGGCGTATACTGGGGGGACGGGGACGACTCCCATTAACCCCTGACTATACCGGGGATACGCTTATCACAATGCCTTTCTGGTCTGTGCTGAAGCAGGGCATTCTGGCAGCCAAGTGGCTTGACCTTTATTAGTGAGCCTGGTTACCCCCTCTCGGAACCACAGACTTAGAAATCGCCAGCTCATATACAGTGCATAAAATATATTTATATATATACCCTTATACACCATTTTAATAAAAAATATCACAAAATTCTTCTAAGTCCCTCGGGAAGAGTGAAAGACGCGCACGTTCATTTTCAGCGCTCCTAGACCTTCCTATAAGAAGTTAGCTAAAAAGTAGCTTCGAAAAACGCTTAGGTTAAGTTTCAGAGTTGCTTCTAATGTACCAAAGCTGGACTTAGACATAATTTCACTCTCACAACATTATGGCTGGTTGGAGACTGTCCGAACCACAAGTACCGGGTCGATGGTTCTAGGCGTATACTGGGGGGACGGGGACGACTCCCATTAACCCCTGACTATACCGGGGATACGCTTATCACAATGCCTTTCTGGTCTGTGCTGAAGCAGGGCATTCTGGCAGCCAAGTGGCTTGACCTTTATTAGTGAGCCTGGTTACCCCCTCTCGGAACCACAGACTTAGAAATCGCCAGCTCATATACAGTGCATAAAATATATTTATATATATACCCTTATACACCATTTTAATAAAAAATATCACAAAATTCTTCTAAGTCCCTCGGGAAGAGTGAAAGACGCGCACGTTCATTTTCAGCGCTCCTAGACCTTCCTATAAGAAGTTAGCCAAAAAGTAGCTTCGAAAAACGCTTAGGTTAAGTTTCAGAGTTGCTTCTAATGTACCAAAGCTGGACTTAGACATAATTTGACTCTCACAACATTATGGCTGGTTGGAGACAGTCCGAACCACAAGTACCGGGTCCATGGTTCTGGGCGTATACTGGGGGGGACGGGGACGACTCCCATTAACCCCTGACTATACCGGGGATACGCTTATCACAATGCCTTTCTGGTCTGTGCTGAAGCAGGGCATTCTGGCAGCCAAGTGGCTTGACCTTTATTAGTGAGCCTGGTTACCCCCTCTCGGAACCACAGACTTAGAAATCGCCAGCTCATATACAGTGCATAAAATATATTTATATATATACCCTTATACACCATTTTAATAAAAAATATCACAAAATTCTTCTACAGTAAGTCCCTCGGGAAGAGTGAAAGACGCGCACGTTCATTTTCAGCGCTCCTAGACCTTCCTATAAGAAGTTAGACAAAAAGTAGCTTCGAAAAACGCTTAGGTTAAGTTTCAGAGTTGCTTCTAATGTACCAAAGCTGGACTTAGAAGGATTTCACTCTCACAACATTATGGCTGGTTGGAGACAGTCCGAAGCACAAGTACCGGGTCCATGTTTCTGGCCGTATACTGGGGGGACGGGGGCGACTCCCATTAACCCCTGACAATACCGGAGATACGCTTATCACAATGCCTTTCTGGTCTGTGCTGAAGCAGGGCATTCTGGAAACCAAGTGGCTTGACCTTTATTAGTGAGCCTGGTTACCCCCTCTCGGAACCACAGACTTAGAAATCGCCAGCTCATATACAGTGCATAAAATATATTTATATATATACCCTTATACACCATTTTAATAAAAAATATCACAAAATTCTTCTAAGTCCCTCGGGAAGAGTGAAAGACGCGCACGTTCATTTTCAGCGCTCCTAGACCTTCCTATAAGAAGTTAGCCAAAAAGTAGCTTCGAAAAACGCTTAGGTTAAGTTTCAGAGTTGCTTCTAATGTACCAAAGCTGGACTTAGACATAATTTCACTCTCACAACATTATGGCTGGTTGGAGACAGTCTGAACCACAAGTACCGGGTCGATGGTTCTAGGCGTATACTGGGGGGACGGGGACGACTCCCATTAACCCCTGACTATACCGGGGATACGCTTATCACAATGCCTTTCTGGTCTGTGCTGAAGCAGGGCATTCTGGCAGCCAAGTGGCTTGACCTTTATTAGTGAGCCTGGTTACCCCCTCTCGGAACCACAGACTTAGAAATCGCCAGCTCATATACAGTGCATAAAATATATTTATATATATACCCTTATACACCATTTTAATAAAAAATATCACAAAATTCTTCTAAGTCCCTCGGGAAGAGTGAAAGACGCGCACGTTCATTTTCAGCGCTCCTAGACCTTCCTATAAGAAGTTAGCCAAAAAGTAGCTTCGAAAAACGCTTAGGTTAAGTTTCAGAGTTGCTTCTTATGTACCAAAGCTGGACTTAGACATAATTTGACTCTCACAACATTATGGCTGGTTGGAGACAGTCCGAACCACAAGTACCGGGTCCATGGTTCTGGGCGTATACTGGGGGGGACGGGGACGACTCCCATTAACCCCTGACTATACCGGGGATACGCTTATCACAATGCCTTTCTGGTCTGTGCTGAAGCAGGGCATTCTGGCAGCCAAGTGGCTTGACCTTTATTAGTGAGCCTGGTTACCCCCTCTCGGAACCACAGACTTAGAAATCGCCAGCTCATATACAGTGCATAAAATATATTTATATATATACCCTTATACACCATTTTAATAAAAAATATCACAAAATTCTTCTAAGTCCCTCGGGAAGAGTGAAAGACGCGCACGTTCATTTTCAGCGCTCCTAGACCTTCCTATAAGAAGTTAGACAAAAAGTAGCTTCGAAAAACGCTTAGGTTAAGTTTCAGAGTTGCTTCTAATGTACCAAAGCTGGACTTAGAAGGATTTCACTCTCACAACATTATGGCTGGTTGGAGACAGTCCGAAGCACAAGTACCGGGTCCATGTTTCTGGCCGTATACTGGGGGGACGGGGGCGACTCCCATTAACCCCTGACTATACCGGGGATACGCTTATCACAATGCCTTTCTGGTCTGTGCTGAAGCAGGGCATTCTGGAAACCAAGTGGCTTGACCTTTATTAGTGAGCCTGGTTACCCCCTCTCGGAACCACAGACTTAGAAATCGCCAGCTCATATACAGTGCATAAAATATATTTATATATATACCCTTATACACCATTTTAATAAAAAATATCACAAAATTCTTCTAAGTCCCTCGGGAAGAGTGAAAGACACGCACGTTCATTGTCAGCGCTCCTAGACCTTCCTATAAGAAGTTAGCCAAAAAGTAGCTTCGAAAAACGCTTAGGTTAAGTTTCAGAGTTGCTTCTAATGTACCAAAGCTGGACTTAGACATAATTTGACTCTCACAACATTATGGCTGGTTGGAGACAGTCCGAACCACAAGTACCGGGTCCATGGTTCTGGGCGTATACTGGGGGGGACGGGGACGACTCCCATTAACCCCTGACTATACCGGGGATACGCTTATCACAATGCCTTTCTGGTCTGTGCTGAAGCAGGGCATTCTGGCAGCCAAGTGGCTTGACCTGTGTTAGTGAGCCTGGTTACCCCCTCTTGGAACCACAGACTTAGAAATCGCCAGCTCATATACAGTGCATAAAATATTTTTATATATATACCCTTATACACCATTTTAATAAAAAATATCACAAAATTCTTCTAAGTCCCTCGGGAAGAGTGAAAGACGCGCACGTTCATTTTCAGCGCTCCTAGACCTTCCTATAAGAAGTTAGCCAAAAAGTAGCTTCGAAAAACGCTTAGGTTAAGTTTCAGAGTTGCTTCTAATGTACCAAAGTTGGACTTAGACATAATTTCACTCTCACAACATTATGGCTGGTTGGAGACAGTCCGAACCACAAGTACTGGGTCGATGGTTCTGGGCGTATACTGGGGGGACGGGGACGACTCCCATTAACCCCTGACTATACCGGGGATACGCTTATCACAATGCCTTTCTGGTCTGTGCTGAAGCAGGGCATTCTGGCAGCCAAGTGGCTTGACCTTTATTAGTGAGCCTGGTTACCCCCTCTCGGAACCACAGACTTAGAAATCGCCAGCTCATATACAGTGCATAAAATATATTTATATATATACCCTTATACACCATTTTAATAAAAAATATCACAAAATTCTTCTAAGTCCCTCGGGAAGAGTGAAAGACGCGCACGTTCATTTTCAGCGCTCCTAGACCTTCCTATAAGAAGTTAGCCAAAAAGTAGCTTCGAAAAACGCTTAGGTTAAGTTTCAGAGTTGCTTCTAATGTACCAAAGCTGGACTTAGACATAATTTGACTCTCACAACATTATGGCTGGTTGGAGACAGTCCGAACCACAAGTACCGGGTCCATGGTTCTGGGCGTATACTGGGGGGGACGGGGACGACTCCCATTAACCCCTGACTATACCGGGGATACGCTTATCACAATGCCTTTCTGGTCTGTGCTGAAGCAGGGTATTCTGGCAGCCAAGTGGCTTGACCTTTATTAGTGAGCCTGGTTACCCCCTCTCGGAACCACAGACTTAGAAATCGCCAGCTCATATACAGTGCATAAAATATATTTATATATATACCCTTATACACCATTTTAATAAAAAATATCACAAAATTCTTCTACAGTAAGTCCCTCGGGAAGAGTGAAAGACGCGCACGTTCATTTTCAGCGCTCCTAGACCTTCCTATAAGAAGTTAGACAAAAAGTAGCTTCGAAAAACGCTTAGGTTAAGTTTCAGAGTTGCTTCTAATGTACCAAAGCTGGACTTAGAAGGATTTCACTCTCACAACATTATGGCTGGTTGGAGACAGTCCGAAGCACAAGTACCGGGTCCATGTTTCTGGCCGTATACTGGGGGGACGGGGGCGACTCCCATTAACCCCTGACTATACCGGGGATACGCTTATCACAATGCCTTTCTGGTCTGTGCTGAAGCAGGGCATTCTGGAAACCAAGTGGCTTGACCTTTATTAGTGAGCCTGGTTACCCCCTCTCGGAACCACAGACTTAGAAATCGCCAGCTCATATACAGTGCATAAAATATATTTATATATATACCCTTATACACCATTTTAATAAAAAATATCACAAAATTCTTCTAAGTCCCTCGGGAAGAGTGAAAGACGCGCACGTTCATTTTCAGCGCTCCTAGACCTTCCTATAAGAAGTTAGCCAAAAAGTAGCTGCGAAAAACGCTTAGGTTAAGTTTCAGAGTTGCTTCTAATGTACCAAAGCTGGACTTAGACATAATTTGACTCTCACAACATTATGGCTGGTTGGAGACAGTCCGAACCACAAGTACCGGGTCCATGGTTCTGGGCGTATACTGGGGGGGACGGGGACGACTCCCATTAACCCCTGACTATACCGGGGATACGCTTATCACAATGCCTTTCTGGTCTGTGCTGAAGCAGGGCATTCTGGCAGCCAAGTGGCTTGACCTTTATTAGTGAGCCTGGTTACCCCCTCTCGGAACCACAGACTTAGAAATCGCCAGCTCATATACAGTGCATAAAATATATTTATATATATACCCTTATACACCATTTTAATAAAAAATATCACAAAATTCTTCTAAGTCCCTCGGGAAGAGTGAAAGACGCGCACGTTCATTTTCAGCGCTCCTAGACCTTCCTATAAGAAGTTAGACAAAAAGTAGCTTCGAAAAACACTTAGGTTAAGTTTCAGAGTTGCTTCTAATGTACCAAAGCTGGACTTAGAAGGATTTCACTCTCACAACATTATGGCTGGTTGGAGACAGTCCGAAGCACAAGTACCGGGTCCATGTTTCTGGCCGTATACTGGGGGGACGGGGGCGACTCCCATTAACCCCTGACTATACCGGGGATACGCTTATCACAATGCCTTTCTGGTCTGTGCTGAAGCAGGGCATTCTGGAAACCAAGTGGCTTGACCTTTATTAGTGAGCCTGGTTACCCCCTCTCGGAACCACAGACTTAGAAATCGCCAGCTCATATACAGTGCATAAAATATATTTATATATATACCCTTATACACCATTTTAATAAAAAATATCACAAAATTCTTCTAAGTCCCTCGGGAAGAGTGAAAGACGCGCACGTTCATTTTCAGCGCTCCTAGACCTTCCTATAAGAAGTTAGCCAAAAAGTAGCTTCGAAAAACGCTTAGGTTAAGTTTCAGAGTTGCTTCTAATGTACCAAAGCAGGACTTAGACATAATTTGACTCTCACAACATTATGGCTGGTTGGAGACAGTCCGAACCACAAGTACCGGGTCCATGGTTCTGGGCGTATACTGGGGGGGACAGGGACGACTCCCATTAACCCCTGACTATACCGGGGATACGCTTATCACAATGCCTTTCTGGTCTGTGCTGAAGCAGGGCATTCTGGCAGCCAAGTGGCTTGACCTTTATTAGTGAGCCTGGTTACCCCCTCTCGGAACCACAGACTTAGAAATCGCCAGCTCATATACAGTGCATAAAATATATTTATATATATACCCTTATACACCATTTTAATAAAAAATATCACAAAATTCTTCTAAGTCCCTCGGGAAGAGTGAAAGACGCGCACGTTCATTTTCAGCGCTCCTAGACCTTCCTATAAGAAGTTAGCCAAAAAGTAGCTTCGAAAAACGCTTAGGTTAAGTTTCAGAGTTGCTTCTAATGTACCAAAGCTGGACTTAGACATAATTTCACTCTCACAACATTATGGCTGGTTGGAGACAGTCTGAACCACAAGTACCGGGTCGATGGTTCTAGGCGTATACTGGGGGGACGGGGACGACTCCCATTAACCCCTGACTATACCGGGGATACGCTTATCACAATGCCTTTCTGGTCTGTGCTGAAGCAGGGCATTCTGGCAGCCAAGTGGCTTGACCTTTATTAGTGAGCCTGGTTACCCCCTCTCGGAACCACAGACTTAGAAATCGCCAGCTCATATACAGTGCATAAAATATATTTATATATATACCCTTATACACCATTTTAATAAAAAATATCACAAAATTCTTCTAAGTCCCTCGGGAAGAGTGAAAGACGCGCACGTTCATTTTCAGCGCTCCTAGACCTTCCTATAAGAAGTTAGCCAAAAAGTAGCTTCGAAAAACGCTTAGGTTAAGTTTCAGAGTTGCTTCTAATGTACCAAAGCTGGACTTAGACATAATTTGACTCTCACAACATTATGGCTGGTTGGAGACAGTCCGAACCACAAGTACCGGGTCCATGGTTCTGGGCGTATACTGGGGGGGACGGGGACGACTCCCATTAACCCCTGACTATACCGGGGATACGCTTATCACAATGCCTTTCTGGTCTGTGCTGAAGCAGGGCATTCTGGCAGCCAAGTGGCTTGACCTTTATTAGTGAGCCTGGTTACCCCCTCTCGGAACCACAGACTTAGAAATCGCCAGCTCATATACAGTGCATAAAATATATTTATATATATACCCTTATACACCATTTTAATAAAAAATATCACAAAATTCTTCTAAGTCCCTCGGGAAGAGTGAAAGACGCGCACGTTCATTTTCAGCGCTCCTAGACCTTCCTATAAGAAGTTAGACAAAAAGTAGCTTCGAAAAACGCTTAGGTTAAGTTTCAGAGTTGCTTCTAATGTACCAAAGCTGGACTTAGAAGGATTTCACTCTCACAACATTATGGCTGGTTGGAGACAGTCCGAAGCACAAGTACCGGGTCCATGTTTCTGGCCGTATACTGGGGGGACGGGGGCGACTCCCATTAACCCCTGACTATACCGGGGATACGCTTATCACAATGCCTTTCTGGTCTGTGCTGAAGCAGGGCATTCTGGAAACCAAGTGGCTTGACCTTTATTAGTGAGCCTGGTTACCCCCTCTCGGAACCACAGACTTAGAAATCGCCAGCTCATATACAGTGCATAAAATATATTTATATATATACCCTTATACACCATTTTAATAAAAAATATCACAAAATTCTTCTAAGTCCCTCGGGAAGAGTGAAAGACACGCACGTTCATTGTCAGCGCTCCTAGACCTTCCTATAAGAAGTTAGCCAAAAAGTAGCTTCGAAAAACGCTTAGGTTAAGTTTCAGAGTTGCTTCTAATGTACCAAAGCTGGACTTAGACATAATTTGACTCTCACAACATTATGGCTGGTTGGAGACAGTCCGAACCACAAGTACCGGGTCCATGGTTCTGGGCGTATACTGGGGGGGACGGGGACGACTCCCATTAACCCCTGACTATACCGGGGATACGCTTATCACAATGCCTTTCTGGTCTGTGCTGAAGCAGGGCATTCTGGCAGCCAAGTGGCTTGACCTTTATTAGTGAGCCTGGTTACCCCCTCTCGGAACCACAGACTTAGAAATCGCCAGCTCATATACAGTGCATAAAATATATTTATATATATACCCTTATACACCATTTTAATAAAAAATATCACATAATTCTTCTACAGTAAGTCCCTCGGGAAGAGTGAAAGACGCGCACGTTCATTTTCAGCGCTCCTAGACCTTCCTATAAGAAGTTAGACAAAAAGTAGCTTCGAAAAACGCTTAGGTTAAGTTTCAGAGTTGCTTCTAATGTACCAAAGCTGGACTTAGAAGGATTTCACTCTCACAACATTATGGCTGGTTGGAGACAGTCCGAAGCACAAGTACCGGGTCCATGTTTCTGGCCGTATACTGGGGGGACGGGGGCGACTCCCATTAACCCCTGACTATACCGGGGATACGCTTATCACAATGCCTTTCTGGTCTGTGCTGAAGCAGGGCATTCTGGAAACCAAGTGGCTTGACCTTTATTAGTGAGCCTGGTTACCCCCTCTCGGAACCACAGACTTAGAAATCGCCAGCTCATATACAGTGCATAAAATATATTTATATATATACCCTTATACACCATTTTAATAAAAAATATCACAAAATTCTTCTAAGTCCCTCGGGAAGAGTGAAAGACGCGCACGTTCATTTTCAGCGCTCCTAGACCTTCCTATAAGAAGTTAGCCAAAAAGTAGCTGCGAAAAACGCTTAGGTTAAGTTTCAGAGTTGCTTCTAATGTACCAAAGCTGGACTTAGACATAATTTGACTCTCACAACATTATGGCTGGTTGGAGACAGTCCGAACCACAAGTACCGGGTCCATGGTTCTGGGCGTATACTGGGGGGGACGGGGACGACTCCCATTAACCCCTGACTATACCGGGGATACGCTTATCACAATGCCTTTCTGGTCTGTGCTGAAGCAGGGCATTCTGGCAGCCAAGTGGCTTGACCTTTATTAGTGAGCCTGGTTACCCCCTCTCGGAACCACAGACTTAGAAATCGCCAGCTCATATACAGTGCATAAAATATATTTATATATATACCCTTATACACCATTTTAATAAAAAATATCACAAAATTCTTCTAAGTCCCTCGGGAAGAGTGAAAGACGCGCACGTTCATTTTCAGCGCTCCTAGACCTTCCTATAAGAAGTTAGACAAAAAGTAGCTTCGAAAAACGCTTAGGTTAAGTTTCAGAGTTGCTTCTAATGTACCAAAGCTGGACTTAGAAGGATTTCACTCTCACAACATTATGGCTGGTTGGAGACATTCCGAAGCACAAGTACCGGGTCCATGTTTCTGGCCGTATACTGGGGGGACGGGGGCGACTCCCATTAACCCCTGACTATACCGGGGATACGCTTATCACAATGCCTTTCAGGTCTGTGCTGAAGCAGGGCATTCTGGAAACCAAGTGGCTTGACCTTTATTAGTGAGCCTGGTTACCCCCTCTCGGAACCACAGACTTAGAAATCGCCAGCTCATATACAGTGCATAAAATATATTTATATATATACCCTTATACACCATTTTAATAAAAAATATCACAAAATTCTTCTAAGTCCCTCGGGAAGAGTGAAAGACACGCACGTTCATTTTCAGCGCTCCTAGACCTTCCTATAAGAAGTTAGCCAAAAAGTAGCTTCGAAAAACGCTTAGGTTAAGTTTCAGAGTTGCTTCTAATGTACCAAAGCTGTACTTAGACATAATTTGACTCTCACAACATTATGGCTGGTTGGAGACAGTCCGAACCACAAGTACCGGGTCCATGGTTCTGGGCGTATACTGGGGGGGACGGGGACGACTCCCATTAACCCCTGACTATACCGGGGATACGCTTATCACAATGCCTTTCTGGTCTGTGCTGAAGCAGGGCATTCTGGCAGCCAAGTGGCTTGACCTTTATTAGTGAGCCTGGTTACCCCCTCTCGGAACCACAGACTTAGAAATCGCCAGCTCATATACAGTGCATAAAATATATTTATATATATACCCTTATACACCATTTTAATAAAAAATATCACAACATTCTTCTAAGTCCCTCGGGAAGAGTGAAAGACGCGCACGTTCATTTTCAGCGCTCCTAGACCTTCCTATAAGAAGTTAGCCAAAAAGTAGCTTCGAAAAACGCTTAGGTTAAGTTTCAGAGTTGCTTCTAATGTACCAAAGCTGGACTTAGACATAATTTCACTCTCACGACATTATGGCTGGTTGGAGACAGTCCGAACCACAAGTACCGGGTCGATGGTTCTGGGCGTATACTGGGGGGACGGGGACGACTCCCATTAACCCCTGACTATACCGGGGATAAGCTTATCACAATGCCTTTCTGGTCTGTGCTGAAGCAGGGCATTCTGGCAGCCAAGTGGCTTGACCTTTATTAGTGAGCCTGGTTACCCCCTCTCGGAACCACAGACTTAGAAATCGCCAGCTCATATACAGTGCATAAAATATATTTATATAATATATTTATATATATACCCTTATACACCATTTTAATAAAAAATATCACAAAATTCTTCTAAGTCCCTCGGGAAGAGTGAAAGACGCGCACGTTCATTTTCAGCGCTCCTAGACCTTCCTATAAGAAGTTAGCCAAAAAGTAGCTTCGAAAAACGCTTACTGTAGGTTAAGTTTCAGAGTTGCTTCTAATGTACCAAAGCTGGACTTAGACATAATTTCACTCTCACAACATTATGGCTGGTTGGAGACATTCCGAAGCACAAGTACCGGGTCCATGTTTCTGGCCGTATACTGGGGGGACGGGGGCGACTCCCATTAACCCCTGACTATACCGGGGATACGCTTATCACAATGCCTTTCTGGTCTGTGCTGAAGCAGGGCATTCTGGAAACCAAGTGGCTTGACCTTTGTTAGTGAGCCTGGTTACCCCCTCTCGGAACCACAGACTTAGAAATCGCCAGCTCATATACAGTGCATAAAATATATTTATATATATACCCTTATACACCATTTTAATAAAAAATATCACAAAATTCTTCTAAGTCCCTCGGGAAGAGTGAAAGACGCGCACGTTCATTTTCAGCGCTCCTAGACCTTCCTATAAGAAGTTAGCCAAAAAGTAGCTTCGAAAAACGCTTAGGTTAAGTTTCAGAGTTGCTTCTAATGTACCAAAGCTGGACTTAGACATAATTTGACTCTCACAACATTATGGCTGGTTGGAGACAGTCCGAACCACAAGTACCGGGTCCATGGTTCTGGGCGTATACTGGGGGGGACAGGGACGACTCCCATTAACCCCTGACTATACCGGGGATACGCTTATCACAATGCCTTTCTGGTCTGTGCTGAAGCAGGGCATTCTGGCAGCCAAGTGGCTTGACCTTTATTAGTGAGCCTGGTTACCCCCTCTCGGAACCACAGACTTAGAAATCGCCAGCTCATATACAGTGCATAAAATATATTTATATATATACCCTTATACACCATTTTAATAAAAAATATCACAAAATTCTTCTAAGTCCCTCGGGAAGAGTGAAAGACGCGCACGTTCATTTTCAGCGCTCCTAGACCTTCCTATAAGAAGTTAGCCAAAAAGTAGCTTCGAAAAACGCTTACTGTAGGTTAAGTTTCAGAGTTGCTTCTAATGTACCAAAGCTGGACTTAGACATAATTTCACTCTCACAACATTATGGCTGGTTGGAGACATTCCGAAGCACAAGTACCGGGTCCATGTTTCTGGCCGTATACTGGGGGGACGGGGGCGACTCCCATTAACCCCTGACTATACCGGGGATACGCTTATCACAATGCCTTTCTGGTCTGTGCTGAAGCAGGGCATTCTGGAAACCAAGTGGCTTGACCTTTGTTAGTGAGCCTGGTTACCCCCTCTCGGAACCACAGACTTAGAAATCGCAAGCTCATATACAGTGCATAAAATATATTTATATATATACCCTTATACACCATTTTAATAAAAAATATCACAAAATTCTTCTAAGTCCCTCGGGAAGAGTGAAAGACGCGCACGTTCATTTTCAGCGCTCCTAGACCTTCCTATAAGAAGTTAGCCAAAAAGTAGCTTCGAAAAACGCTTAGGTTAAGTTTCAGAGTTGCTTCTAATGTACCAAAGCTGGACTTAGACATAATTTGACTCTCACAACATTATGGCTGGTTGGAGACAGTCCGAACCACAAGTACCGGGTCCATGGTTCTGGGCGTATACTGGGGGGGACAGGGACGACTCCCATTAACCCCTGACTATACCGGGGATACGCTTATCACAATGCCTTTCTGGTCTGTGCTGAAGCAGGGCATTCTGGCAGCCAAGTGGCTTGACCTTTATTAGTGAGCCTGGTTACCCCCTCTCGGAACCACAGACTTAGAAATCGCCAGCTCATATACAGTGCATAAAATATATTTATATATATACCCTTATACACCATTTTAATAAAAAATATCACAAAATTCTTCTAAGTCCCTCGGGAAGAGTGAAAGACGCGCACGTTCATTTTCAGCGCTCCTAGACCTTCCTATAAGAAGTTAGCCAAAAAGTAGCTTCGAAAAACGCTTACTGTAGGTTAAGTTTCAGAGTTGCTTCTAATGTACCAAAGCTGGACTTAGACATAATTTCACTCTCACAACATTATGGCTGGTTGGAGACAGTCCGAAGCACAAGTACCGGGTCCATGTTTCTGGCCGTATACTGGGGGGACGGGGGCGACTCCCATTAACCCCTGACTATACCGGGGATACGCTTATCACAATGCCTTTCTGGTCTGTGCTGAAGCAGGGCATTCTGGAAACCAAGTGGCTTGACCTTTGTTAGTGAGCCTGGTTACCCCCTCTCGGAACCACAGACTTAGAAATCGCCAGCTCATATACAGTGCATAAAATATATTTATATATATACCCTTATACACCATTTTAATAAAAAATATCACAAAATTCTTCTAAGTCCCTCGGGAAGAGTGAAAGACGCGCACGTTCATTTTCAGCGCTCCTAGACCTTCCTATAAGAAGTTAGCCAAAAAGTAGCTTCGAAAAACGCTTAGGTTAAGTTTCAGAGTTGCTTCTAATGTACCAAAGCTGGACTTAGACATAATTTCACTCTCACAACATTATGGCTGGTTGGAGACAGTCCGAACCACAAGTACCGGGTCGATGGTTCTGGGCGTATACTGGGGGGACGGGGACGACTCCCATTAACCCCTGACTATACCGGGGATACGCTTATCACAATGCCTTTCTGGTCTGTGCTGAAGCAGGGCATTCTGGCAGCCAAGTGGCTTGACCTTTATTAGTGAGCCTGGTTACCCCCTCTCGGAACCACAGACTTAGAAATCGCCAGCTCATATACAGTGCATAAAATATATTTATATAATATATTTATATATATACCCTTATACACCATTTTAATAAAAAATATCACAAAATTCTTCTAAGTCCCTCGGGAAGAGTGAAAGACGCGCACGTTCATTTTCAGAGCTCCTAGACCTTCCTATAAGAAGTTAGCCAAAAAGTAGCTTGGAAAAACGCTTAGGTTAAGTTTCAGAGTTGCTTCTAATGTACCAAAGCTGGACTTAGACATAATTTCACTCTCACAACATTATGGCTGGTTGGAGACAGTCCGAACCACAAGTACTGGGTCGATGGTTCTGGGCGTATACTGGGGGGACGGGGACGACTCCCATTAACCCCTGACTATACCGGGGATACGCTTATCACAATGCCTTTCTGGTCTGTGCTGAAGCAGGGCATTCTGGCAGCCAAGTGGCTTGACCTTTATTAGTGAGCCTGGTTACCCCCTCTCGGAACCACAGACTTAGAAATCGCCAGCTCATATACAGTGCATAAAATATATTTATATATATACCCTTATACACCATTTTAATAAAAAATATCACAAAATTCTTCTAAGTCCCTCGGGAAGAGTGAAAGACGCGCACGTTCATTTTCAGCGCTCCTAGACCTTCCTATAAGAAGTTAGCCAAAAAGTAGCTTCGAAAAACGCTTAGGTTAAGTTTCAGAGTTGCTTCTAATGTACCAAAGCTGGACTTAGACATAATTTGACTCTCACAACATTATGGCTGGTTGGAGACAGTCCGAACCACAAGTACCGGGTCCATGGTTCTGGGCGTATACTGGGGGGGACGGGGACGACTCCCATTAACCCCTGACTATACCGGGGATACGCTTATCACAATGCCTTTCTGGTCTGTGCTGAAGCAGGGTATTCTGGCAGCCAAGTGGCTTGACCTTTATTAGTGAGCCTGGTTACCCCCTCTCGGAACCACAGACTTAGAAATCGCCAGCTCATATACAGTGTATAAAATATATTTATATATATACCCTTATACACCATTTTAATAAAAAATATCACAAAATTCTTCTAAGTCCCTCGGGAAGAGTGAAAGACGCGCACGTTCATTTTCAGCGCTCCTAGACCTTCCTATAAGAAGTTAGCCAAAAAGTAGCTTCGAAAAACGCTTACTGTAGGTTAAGTTTCAGAGTTGCTTCTAATGTACCAAAGCTGGACTTAGACATAATTTCACTCTCACAACATTATGGCTGGTTGGAGACAGTCCGAAGCACAAGTACCGGGTCCATGTTTCTGGCCGTATACTGGGGGGACGGGGGCGACTCCCATTAACCCCTGACTATACCGGGGATACGCTTATCACAATGCCTTTCTGGTCTGTGCTGAAGCAGGGCATTCTGGAAACCAAGTGGCTTGACCTTTGTTAGTGAGCCTGGTTACCCCCTCTCGGAACCACAGACTTAGAAATCGCCAGCTCATATACAGTGCATAAAATATATTTATATATATACCCTTATACACCATTTTAATAAAAAATATCACAAAATTCTTCTAAGTCCCTCGGGAAGAGTGAAAGACGCGCACGTTCATTTTCAGCGCTCCTAGACCTTCCTATAAGAAGTTAGCCAAAAAGTAGCTTCGAAAAACGCTTAGGTTAAGTTTCAGAGTTGCTTCTAATGTACCAAAGCTGGACTTAGACATAATTTCACTCTCACAACATTATGGCTGGTTGGAGACAGTCCGAACCACAAGTACCGGGTCGATGGTTCTGGGCGTATACTGGGGGGACGGGGACGACTCCCATTAACCCCTGACTATACCGGGGATACGCTTATCACAATGCCTTTCTGGTCTGTGCTGAAGCAGGGCATTCTGGCAGCCAAGTGGCTTGACCTTTATTAGTGAGCCTGGTTACCCCCTCTCGGAACCACAGACTTAGAAATCGCCAGCTCATATACAGTGCATAAAATATATTTATATAATATATTTATATATATACCCTTATACACCATTTTAATAAAAAATATCACAAAATTCTTCTAAGTCCCTCGGGAAGAGTGAAAGACGCGCACGTTCATTTTCAGAGCTCCTAGACCTTCCTATAAGAAGTTAGCCAAAAAGTAGCTTGGAAAAACGCTTAGGTTAAGTTTCAGAGTTGCTTCTAATGTACCAAAGCTGGACTTAGACATAATTTCACTCTCACAACATTATGGCTGGTTGGAGACAGTCCGAACCACAAGTACTGGGTCGATGGTTCTGGGCGTATACTGGGGGGACGGGGACGACTCCCATTAACCCCTGACTATACCGGGGATACGCTTATCACAATGCCTTTCTGGTCTGTGCTGAAGCAGGGCATTCTGGCAGCCAAGTGGCTTGACCTTTATTAGTGAGCCTGGTTACCCCCTCTCGGAACCACAGACTTAGAAATCGCCAGCTCATATACAGTGCATAAAATATATTTATATATATACCCTTATACACCATTTTAATAAAAAATATCACAAAATTCTTCTAAGTCCCTCGGGAAGAGTGAAAGACGCGCACGTTCATTTTCAGCGCTCCTAGACCTTCCTATAAGAAGTTAGCCAAAAAGTAGCTTCGAAAAACGCTTAGGTTAAGTTTCAGAGTTGCTTCTAATGTACCAAAGCTGGACTTAGACATAATTTGACTCTCACAACATTATGGCTGGTTGGAGACAGTCCGAACCACAAGTACCGGGTCCATGGTTCTGGGCGTATACTGGGGGGGACGGGGACGACTCCCATTAACCCCTGACTATACCGGGGATACGCTTATCACAATGCCTTTCTGGTCTGTGCTGAAGCAGGGTATTCTGGCAGCCAAGTGGCTTGACCTTTATTAGTGAGCCTGGTTACCCCCTCTCGGAACCACAGACTTAGAAATCGCCAGCTCATATACAGTGTATAAAATATATTTATATATATACCCTTATACACCATTTTAATAAAAAATATCACAAAATTCTTCTACAGTAAGTCCCTCGGGAAGAGTGAAAGACGCGCACGTTCATTTTCAGCGCTCCTAGACCTTCCTATAAGAAGTTAGACAAAAAGTAGCTTCGAAAAACGCTTAGGTTAAGTTTCAGAGTTGCTTCTAATGTACCAAAGCTGGACTTAGAAGGATTTCACTCTCACAACATTATGGCTGGTTGGAGACAGTCCGAAGCACAAGTACCGGGTCCATGTTTCTGGCCGTATACTGGGGGGACGGGGGCGACTCCCATTAACCCCTGACTATACCGGGGATACGCTTATCACAATGCCTTTCTGGTCTGTGCTGAAGCAGGGCATTCTGGAAACCAAGTGGCTTGACCTTTATTAGTGAGCCTGGTTACCCCCTCTCGGAACCACAGACTTAGAAATCGCCAGCTCATATACAGTGCATAAAATATATTTATATATATACCCTTATACACCATTTTAATAAAAAATATCACAAAATTCTTCTAAGTCCCTCGGGAAGAGTGAAAGACGCGCACGTTCATTTTCAGCGCTCCTAGACCTTCCTATAAGAAGTTAGCCAAAAAGTAGCTGCGAAAAACGCTTAGGTTAAGTTTCAGAGTTGCTTCTAATGTACCAAAGCTGGACTTAGACATAATTTGACTCTCACAACATTATGGCTGGTTGGAGACAGTCCGAACCACAAGTACCGGGTCCATGGTTCTGGGCGTATACTGGGGGGGACGGGGACGACTCCCATTAACCCCTGACTATACCGGGGATACGCTTATCACAATGCCTTTCTGGTCTGTGCTGAAGCAGGGCATTCTGGCAGCCAAGTGGCTTGACCTTTATTAGTGAGCCTGGTTACCCCCTCTCGGAACCACAGACTTAGAAATCGCCAGCTCATATACAGTGCATAAAATATATTTATATATATACCCTTATACACCATTTTAATAAAAAATATCACAAAATTCTTCTAAGTCCCTCGGGAAGAGTGAAAGACGCGCACGTTCATTTTCAGCGCTCCTAGACCTTCCTATAAGAAGTTAGACAAAAAGTAGCTTCGAAAAACGCTTAGGTTAAGTTTCAGAGTTGCTTCTAATGTACCAAAGCTGGACTTAGAAGGATTTCACTCTCACAACATTATGGCTGGTTGGAGACAGTCCGAAGCACAAGTACCGGGTCCATGTTTCTGGCCGTATACTGGGGGGACGGGGGCGACTCCCATTAACCCCTGACTATACCGGGGATACGCTTATCACAATGCCTTTCTGGTCTGTGCTGAAGCAGGGCATTCTGGAAACCAAGTGGCTTGACCTTTATTAGTGAGCCTGGTTACCCCCTCTCGGAACCACAGACTTAGAAATCGCCAGCTCATATACAGTGCATAAAATATATTTATATATATACCCTTATACACCATTTTAATAAAAAATATCACAAAATTCTTCTAAGTCCCTCGGGAAGAGTGAAAGACGCGCACGTTCATTTTCAGCGCTCCTAGACCTTCCTATAAGAAGTTAGCCAAAAAGTAGCTTCGAAAAACGCTTAGGTTAAGTTTCAGAGTTGCTTCTAATGTACCAAAGCAGGACTTAGACATAATTTGACTCTCACAACATTATGGCTGGTTGGAGACAGTCCGAACCACAAGTACCGGGTCCATGGTTCTGGGCGTATACTGGGGGGGGACAGGGACGACTCCCATTAACCCCTGACTATACCGGGGATACGCTTATCACAATGCCTTTCTGGTCTGTGCTGAAGCAGGGCATTCTGGCAGCCAAGTGGCTTGACCTTTATTAGTGAGCCTGGTTACCCCCTCTCGGAACCACAGACTTAGAAATCGCCAGCTCATATACAGTGCATAAAATATATTTATATATATACCCTTATACACCATTTTAATAAAAAATATCACAAAATTCTTCTAAGTCCCTCGGGAAGAGTGAAAGACGCGCACGTTCATTTTCAGCGCTCCTAGACCTTCCTATAAGAAGTTAGCCAAAAAGTAGCTTCGAAAAACGCTTAGGTTAAGTTTCAGAGTTGCTTCTAATGTACCAAAGCTGGACTTAGACATAATTTCACTCTCACAACATTATGGCTGGTTGGAGACAGTCTGAACCACAAGTACCGGGTCGATGGTTCTAGGCGTATACTGGGGGGACGGGGACGACTCCCATTAACCCCTGACTATACCGGGGATACGCTTATCACAATGCCTTTCTGGTCTGTGCTGAAGCAGGGCATTCTGGCAGCCAAGTGGCTTGACCTTTATTAGTGAGCCTGGTTACCCCCTCTCGGAACCACAGACTTAGAAATCGCCAGCTCATATACAGTGCATAAAATATATTTATATATATACCCTTATACACCATTTTAATAAAAAATATCACAAAATTCTTCTAAGTCCCTCGGGAAGAGTGAAAGACGCGCACGTTCATTTTCAGCGCTCCTAGACCTTCCTATAAGAAGTTAGCCAAAAAGTAGCTTCGAAAAACGCTTAGGTTAAGTTTCAGAGTTGCTTCTAATGTACCAAAGCTGGACTTAGACATAATTTGACTCTCACAACATTATGGCTGGTTGGAGACAGTCCGAACCACAAGTACCGGGTCCATGGTTCTGGGCGTATACTGGGGGGGACGGGGACGACTCCCATTAACCCCTGACTATACCGGGGATACGCTTATCACAATGCCTTTCTGGTCTGTGCTGAAGCAGGGCATTCTGGCAGCCAAGTGGCTTGACCTTTATTAGTGAGCCTGGTTACCCCCTCTCGGAACCACAGACTTAGAAATCGCCAGCTCATATACAGTGCATAAAATATATTTATATATATACCCTTATACACCATTTTAATAAAAAATATCACAAAATTCTTCTAAGTCCCTCGGGAAGAGTGAAAGACGCGCACGTTCATTTTCAGCGCTCCTAGACCTTCCTATAAGAAGTTAGACAAAAAGTAGCTTCGAAAAACGCTTAGGTTAAGTTTCAGAGTTGCTTCTAATGTACCAAAGCTGGACTTAGAAGGATTTCACTCTCACAACATTATGGCTGGTTGGAGACAGTCCGAAGCACAAGTACCGGGTCCATGTTTCTGGCCGTATACTGGGGGGACGGGGGCGACTCCCATTAACCCCTGACTATACCGGGGATACGCTTATCACAATGCCTTTCTGGTCTGTGCTGAAGCAGGGCATTCTGGAAACCAAGTGGCTTGACCTTTATTAGTGAGCCTGGTTACCCCCTCTCGGAACCACAGACTTAGAAATCGCCAGCTCATATACAGTGCATAAAATATATTTATATATATACCCTTATACACCATTTTAATAAAAAATATCACAAAATTCTTCTAAGTCCCTCGGGAAGAGTGAAAGACACGCACGTTCATTGTCAGCGCTCCTAGACCTTCCTATAAGAAGTTAGCCAAAAAGTAGCTTCGAAAAACGCTTAGGTTAAGTTTCAGAGTTGCTTCTAATGTACCAAAGCTGGACTTAGACATAATTTGACTCTCACAACATTATGGCTGGTTGGAGACAGTCCGAACCACAAGTACCGGGTCCATGGTTCTGGGCGTATACTGGGGGGGACGGGGACGACTCCCATTAACCCCTGACTATACCGGGGATACGCTTATCACAATGCCTTTCTGGTCTGTGCTGAAGCAGGGCATTCTGGCAGCCAAGTGGCTTGACCTTTATTAGTGAGCCTGGTTACCCCCTCTCGGAACCACAGACTTAGAAATCGCCAGCTCATATACAGTGCATAAAATATATTTATATATATACCCTTATACACCATTTTAATAAAAAATATCACAAAATTCTTCTACAGTAAGTCCCTCGGGAAGAGTGAAAGACGCGCACGTTCATTTTCAGCGCTCCTAGACCTTCCTATAAGAAGTTAGACAAAAAGTAGCTTCGAAAAACGCTTAGGTTAAGTTTCAGAGTTGCTTCTAATGTACCAAAGCTGGACTTAGAAGGATTTCACTCTCACAACATTATGGCTGGTTGGAGACAGTCCGAAGCACAAGTACCGGGTCCATGTTTCTGGCCGTATACTGGGGGGACGGGGGCGACTCCCATTAACCCCTGACTATACCGGGGATACGCTTATCACAATGCCTTTCTGGTCTGTGCTGAAGCAGGGCATTCTGGAAACCAAGTGGCTTGACCTTTATTAGTGAGCCTGGTTACCCCCTCTCGGAACCACAGACTTAGAAATCGCCAGCTCATATACAGTGCATAAAATATATTTATATATATACCCTTATACACCATTTTAATAAAAAATATCACAAAATTCTTCTAAGTCCCTCGGGAAGAGTGAAAGACGCGCACGTTCATTTTCAGCGCTCCTAGACCTTCCTATAAGAAGTTAGCCAAAAAGTAGCTGCGAAAAACGCTTAGGTTAAGTTTCAGAGTTGCTTCTAATGTACCAAAGCTGGACTTAGACATAATTTGACTCTCACAACATTATGGCTGGTTGGAGACAGTCCGAACCACAAGTACCGGGTCCATGGTTCTGGGCGTATACTGGGGGGGACGGGGACGACTCCCATTAACCCCTGACTATACCGGGGATACGCTTATCACAATGCCTTTCTGGTCTGTGCTGAAGCAGGGCATTCTGGCAGCCAAGTGGCTTGACCTTTATTAGTGAGCCTGGTTACCCCCTCTCGGAACCACAGACTTAGAAATCGCCAGCTCATATACAGTGCATAAAATATATTTATATATATACCCTTATACACCATTTTAATAAAAAATATCACAAAATTCTTCTAAGTCCCTCGGGAAGAGTGAAAGACGCGCACGTTCATTTTCAGCGCTCCTAGACCTTCCTATAAGAAGTTAGACAAAAAGTAGCTTCGAAAAACGCTTAGGTTAAGTTTCAGAGTTGCTTCTAATGTACCAAAGCTGGACTTAGAAGGATTTCACTCTCACAACATTATGGCTGGTTGGAGACAGTCCGAAGCACAAGTACCGGGTCCATGTTTCTGGCCGTATACTGGGGGGACGGGGGCGACTCCCATTAACCCCTGACTATACCGGGGATACGCTTATCACAATGCCTTTCTGGTCTGTGCTGAAGCAGGGCATTCTGGAAACCAAGTGGCTTGACCTTTATTAGTGAGCCTGGTTACCCCCTCTCGGAACCACAGACTTAGAAATCGCCAGCTCATATACAGTGCATAAAATATATTTATATATATACCCTTATACACCATTTTAATAAAAAATATCACAAAATTCTTCTAAGTCCCTCGGGAAGAGTGAAAGACACGCACGTTCATTTTCAGCGCTCCTAGACCTTCCTATAAGAAGTTAGCCAAAAAGTAGCTTCGAAAAACGCTTAGGTTAAGTTTCAGAGTTGCTTCTAATGTACCAAAGCTGTACTTAGACATAATTTGACTCTCACAACATTATGGCTGGTTGGAGACAGTCCGAACCACAAGTACCGGGTCCATGGTTCTGGGCGTATACTGGGGGGGACGGGGACGACTCCCATTAACCCCTGACTATACCGGGGATACGCTTATCACAATGCCTTTCTGGTCTGTGCTGAAGCAGGGCATTCTGGCAGCCAAGTGGCTTGACCTTTATTAGTGAGCCTGGTTACCCCCTCTCGGAACCACAGACTTAGAAATCGCCAGCTCATATACAGTGCATAAAATATATTTATATATATACCCTTATACACCATTTTAATAAAAAATATCACAAAATTCTTCTAAGTCCCTCGGGAAGAGTGAAAGACGCGCACGTTCATTTTCAGCGCTCCTAGACCTTCCTATAAGAAGTTAGCCAAAAAGTACAGTAGCTTCGAAAAACGCTTAGGTTAAGTTTCAGAGTTGCTTCTAATGTACCAAAGCTGGACTTAGACATAATTTCACTCTCACGACATTATGGCTGGTTGGAGACAGTCCGAACCACAAGTACCGGGTCGATGGTTCTGGGCGTATACTGGGGGGACGGGGACGACTCCCATTAACCCCTGACTATACCGGGGATAAGCTTATCACAATGCCTTTCTGGTCTGTGCTGAAGCAGGGCATTCTGGCAGCCAAGTGGCTTGACCTTTATTAGTGAGCCTGGTTACCCCCTCTCGGAACCACAGACTTAGAAATCGCCAGCTCATATACAGTGCATAAAATATATTTATATAATATATTTATATATATACCCTTATACACCATTTTAATAAAAAATATCACAAAATTCTTCTAAGTCCCTCGGGAAGAGTGAAAGACGCGCACGTTCATTTTCAGCGCTCCTAGACCTTCCTATAAGAAGTTAGCCAAAAAGTAGCTTCGAAAAACGCTTACTGTAGGTTAAGTTTCAGAGTTGCTTCTAATGTACCAAAGCTGGACTTAGACATAATTTCACTCTCACAACATTATGGCTGGTTGGAGACATTCCGAAGCACAAGTACCGGGTCCATGTTTCTGGCCGTATACTGGGGGGACGGGGGCGACTCCCATTAACCCCTGACTATACCGGGGATACGCTTATCACAATGCCTTTCTGGTCTGTGCTGAAGCAGGGCATTCTGGAAACCAAGTGGCTTGACCTTTGTTAGTGAGCCTGGTTACCCCCTCTCGGAACCACAGACTTAGAAATCGCCAGCTCATATACAGTGCATAAAATATATTTATATATATACCCTTATACACCATTTTAATAAAAAATATCACAAAATTCTTCTAAGTCCCTCGGGAAGAGTGAAAGACGCGCACGTTCATTTTCAGCGCTCCTAGACCTTCCTATAAGAAGTTAGCCAAAAAGTAGCTTCGAAAAACGCTTAGGTTAAGTTTCAGAGTTGCTTCTAATGTACCAAAGCTGGACTTAGACATAATTTGACTCTCACAACATTATGGCTGGTTGGAGACAGTCCGAACCACAAGTACCGGGTCCATGGTTCTGGGCGTATACTGGGGGGGACAGGGACGACTCCCATTAACCCCTGACTATACCGGGGATACGCTTATCACAATGCCTTTCTGGTCTGTGCTGAAGCAGGGCATTCTGGCAGCCAAGTGGCTTGACCTTTATTAGTGAGCCTGGTTACCCCCTCTCGGAACCACAGACTTAGAAATCGCCAGCTCATATACAGTGCATAAAATATATTTATATATATACCCTTATACACCATTTTAATAAAAAATATCACAAAATTCTTCTAAGTCCCTCGGGAAGAGTGAAAGACGCGCACGTTCATTTTCAGCCCTCCTAGACCTTCCTATAAGAAGTTAGCCAAAAAGTAGCTTCGAAAAACGCTTACTGTAGGTTAAGTTTCAGAGTTGCTTCTAATGTACCAAAGCTGGACTTAGACATAATTTCACTCTCACAACATTATGGCTGGTTGGAGACATTCCGAAGCACAAGTACCGGGTCCATGTTTCTGGCCGTATACTGGGGGGACGGGGGCGACTCCCATTAACCCCTGACTATACCGGGGATACGCTTATCACAATGCCTTTCTGGTCTGTGCTGAAGCAGGGCATTCTGGAAACCAAGTGGCTTGACCTTTGTTAGTGAGCCTGGTTACCCCCTCTCGGAACCACAGACTTAGAAATCGCAAGCTCATATACAGTGCATAAAATATATTTATATATATACCCTTATACACCATTTTAATAAAAAATATCACAAAATTCTTCTAAGTCCCTCGGGAAGAGTGAAAGACGCGCACGTTCATTTTCAGCGCTCCTAGACCTTCCTATAAGAAGTTAGCCAAAAAGTAGCTTCGAAAAACGCTTAGGTTAAGTTTCAGAGTTGCTTCTAATGTACCAAAGCTGGACTTAGACATAATTTGACTCTCACAACATTATGGCTGGTTGGAGACAGTCCGAACCACAAGTACCGGGTCCATGGTTCTGGGCGTATACTGGGGGGGACAGGGACGACTCCCATTAACCCCTGACTATACCGGGGATACGCTTATCACAATGCCTTTCTGGTCTGTGCTGAAGCAGGGCATTCTGGCAGCCAAGTGGCTTGACCTTTATTAGTGAGCCTGGTTACCCCCTCTCGGAACCACAGACTTAGAAATCGCCAGCTCATATACAGTGCATAAAATATATTTATATATATACCCTTATACACCATTTTAATAAAAAATATCACAAAATTCTTCTAAGTCCCTCGGGAAGAGTGAAAGACGCGCACGTTCATTTTCAGCGCTCCTAGACCTTCCTATAAGAAGTTAGCCAAAAAGTAGCTTCGAAAAACGCTTACTGTAGGTTAAGTTTCAGAGTTGCTTCTAATGTACCAAAGCTGGACTTAGACATAATTTCACTCTCACAACATTATGGCTGGTTGGAGACAGTCCGAAGCACAAGTACCGGGTCCATGTTTCTGGCCGTATACTGGGGGGACGGGGGCGACTCCCATTAACCCCTGACTATACCGGGGATACGCTTATCACAATGCCTTTCTGGTCTGTGCTGAAGCAGGGCATTCTGGAAACCAAGTGGCTTGACCTTTGTTAGTGAGCCTGGTTACCCCCTCTCGGAACCACAGACTTAGAAATCGCCAGCTCATATACAGTGCATAAAATATATTTATATATATACCCTTATACACCATTTTAATAAAAAATATCACAAAATTCTTCTAAGTCCCTCGGGAAGAGTGAAAGACGCGCACGTTCATTTTCAGCGCTCCTAGACCTTCCTATAAGAAGTTAGCCAAAAAGTAGCTTCGAAAAACGCTTAGGTTAAGTTTCAGAGTTGCTTCTAATGTACCAAAGCTGGACTTAGACATAATTTCACTCTCACAACATTATGGCTGGTTGGAGACAGTCCGAACCACAAGTACCGGGTCGATGGTTCTGGGCGTATACTGGGGGGACGGGGACGACTCCCATTAACCCCTGACTATACCGGGGATACGCTTATCACAATGCCTTTCTGGTCTGTGCTGAAGCAGGGCATTCTGGCAGCCAAGTGGCTTGACCTTTATTAGTGAGCCTGGTTACCCCCTCTCGGAACCACAGACTTAGAAATCGCCAGCTCATATACAGTGCATAAAATATATTTATATAATATATTTATATATATACCCTTATACACCATTTTAATAAAAAATATCACAAAATTCTTCTAAGTCCCTCGGGAAGAGTGAAAGACGCGCACGTTCATTTTCAGCGCTCCTAGACCTTCCTATAAGAAGTTAGCCAAAAAGTAGCTTCGAAAAACGCTTAGGTTAAGTTTCAGAGTTGCTTCTAATGTACCAAAGCTGGACTTAGACATAATTTGACTCTCACAACATTATGGCTGGTTGGAGACAGTCCGAACCACAAGTACCGGGTCCATGGTTCTGGGCGTATACTGGGGGGGACAGGGACGACTCCCATTAACCCCTGACTATACCGGGGATACGCTTATCACAATGCCTTTCTGGTCTGTGCTGAAGCAGGGCATTCTGGCAGCCAAGTGGCTTGACCTTTATTAGTGAGCCTGGTTACCCCCTCTCGGAACCACAGACTTAGAAATCGCCAGCTCATATACAGTGCATAAAATATATTTATATATATACCCTTATACACCATTTTAATAAAAAATATCACAAAATTCTTCTAAGTACCTCGGGAAGAGTGAAAGACGCGCACGTTCATTTTCAGCGCTCCTAGACCTTCCTATAAGATGTTAGCCAAAAAGTAGCTTCGAAAAACGCTTACTGTAGGTTAAGTTTCAGAGTTGCTTCTAATGTACCAAAGCTGGACTTAGACATAATTTCACTCTCACAACATTATGGCTGGTTGGAGACAGTCCGAAGCACAAGTACCGGGTCCATGTTTCTGGCCGTATACTGGGGGGACGGGGGCGACTCCCATTAACCCCTGACTATACCGGGGATACGCTTATCACAATGCCTTTCTGGTCTGTGCTGAAGCAGGGCATTCTGGAAACCAAGTGGCTTGACATTTGTTAGTGAGCCTGGTTACCCCCTCTCGGAACCACAGACTTAGAAATCGCCAGCTCATATACAGTGCATAAAATATATTTATATATATACCCTTATACACCATTTTAATAAAAAATATCACAAAATTCTTCTAAGTCCCTCGGGAAGAGTGAAAGACGCGCACGTTCATTTTCAGCGCTCCTAGACCTTCCTATAAGAAGTTAGCCAAAAAGTAGCTTCGAAAAACGCTTAGGTTAAGTTTCAGAGTTGCTTCTAATGTACCAAAGCTTGACTTAGACATAATTTCACTCTCACAACATTATGGCTGGTTGGAGACAGTCCGAACCACAAGTACCGGGTCGATGGTTATAGGCGTATACTGGGGGGACGGGGACGACTCCCATTAACCCCTGACTATACCGGGGATACGCTTATCACAATGCCTTTCTGGTCTGTGCTGAAGCAGGGCATTCTGGCAGCCAAGTGGCTTGACCTTTATTAGTGAGCCTGGTTACCCCCTCTCGGAACCACAGACGTAGAAATCGCCAGCTCATATACAGTGCATAAAATATATTTATATATATACCCTTATACACCATTTTAATAAAAAATATCACAAAATTCTTCTAAGTCCCTCGGGAAGAGTGAAAGACGCGCACGTTCATTTTCAGCGCTCCTAGACCTTCCTATAAGAAGTTAGCCAAAAAGTAGCTTCGAAAAACGCTTAGGTTAAGTTTCAGAGTTGCTTCTAATGTACCAAAGCTGGACTTAGACATAATTTCACTCTCACAACATTATGGCTGGTTGGAGACAGTCCGAACCACAAGTACCGGGTCGATGGTTCTGGGCGTATACTGGGGGGACGGGGACGACTCCCATTAACCCCTGACTATACCGGGGATACGCTTATCACAATGCCTTTCTGGTCTGTGCTGAAGCAGGGCATTCTGGCAGCCAAGTGGCTTGACCTTTATTAGTGAGCCTGGTTACCCCCTCTCGGAACCACAGACTTAGAAATCGCCAGCTCATATACAGTGCATAAAATATATTTATATAATATATTTATATATATACCCTTATACACCATTTTAATAAAAAATATCACAAAATTCTTCTAAGTCCCTCGGGAAGAGTGAAAGACGCGCACGTTCATTTTCAGCGCTCCTAGACCTTCCTATAAGAAGTTAGCCAAAAAGTAAGTAGCTTCGAAAAACGCTTAGGTTAAGTTTCAGAGTTGCTTCTAATGTACCAAAGCTGGACTTAGACATAATTTCACTCTCACAACATTATGGCTGGTTGGAGACAGTCCGAACCACAAGTACCGGGTCCATGGTTCTGGGCGTATACTGGGGGGGACGGGGACGACTCCCATTAACCCCTGACTATACCGGGGATACGCTTATCACAATGCCTTTCTGGTCTGTGCTGAAGCAGGGCATTCTGGCAGACAAGTGGCTTGACCTTTATTAGTGAGCCTGGTTACCCCCTCTCGGAACCACAGACTTAGAAATCGCCAGCTCATATACAGTGCATAAAATATATTTCTATATATACCCTTATACACCATTTTAATAAAAAAATATCACAAAATTCTTCAAAGTCCCTCGGGAAGAGTGAAAGACGCGCACGTTCATTTTCAGAGCTCCTAGACCTTCCTATAAGAAGTTAGCCAAAAAGTAGCTTCGAAAAACGCTTAGGTTAAGTTTCAGAGTTGCTTCTAATGTACCAAAGCTGGACTTAGACATAATTTCACTCTCACAACATTATGGCTGGTTGGAGACAGTCTGAACCACAAGTACCGGGTCGATGGTTCTGGGCGTATACTGGGGAGACGGGGACGACTCCCATTAACCCCTGACTATACCGGGGATGCGCTTATCACAATGCCTTTCTGGTCTGTGCTGAAGCAGGGCATTCTGGCAGCCAAATGGCTTGACCTTTATTAGTGAGCCTGGTTACCCCCTCTCGGAACCACAGACTTAGAAATCGCCAGCTCATATACAGTGCATAAAATATATTTATATAATATATTTATATATATACCCTTATACACCATTTTAATAAAAAATATCACAAAATTCTTCTAAGTCCCTCGTGAAGAGTGAAAGACGCGTACGTTCATTTTCAGCGCTCCTAGACCTTCCTATAAGAAGTTAGCCAAAAAGTAGCTTCGAAAAAATGCTTAGGTTAAGTTTCAGAGTTGCTTCTAATGTACCAAAGCTGGACTTAGACATAATTTCACTCTCACAACATTATGGCTGGTTGGAGACAGTCCGAACCACAAGTACCGGGTCGATGGTTCTAGGCGTATACTGGGGGGACGGGGACGACTCCCATTAACCCCTGACTATACCGGGGATACGCTTATCACAATGCCTTTCTGGTCTGTGCTGAAGCAGGGCATTCTGGCAGCCAAGTGGCTTGACCTTTATTAGTGAGCCTGGTTACCCCCTCTCGGAACCACAGACGTAGAAATCGCCAGCTCATATACAGTGCATAAAATATATTTATATATATACCCTTATACACCATTTTAATAAAAAATATCACAAAATTCTTCTAAGTCCCTCGGGAAGAGTGAAAGACGCGCACGTTCATTTTCAGCGCTCCTAGACCTTCCTATTAGAAGTTAGCCAAAAAGTAGCTTCGAAAAACGCTTAGGTTAAGTTTCAGAGTTGCTTCTAATGTACCAAAGCTGGACTTAGACATAATTTCACTCTCACAACATTATGGCTGGTTGGAGACAGTCCGAACCACAAGTACCGGGTCGATGGTTCTGGGCGTATACTGGGGGGACGGGGACGACTCCCATTAACCCCTGACTATACCGGGGATACGCTTATCACAATGCCTTTCTGGTCTGTGCTGAAGCAGGGCATTCTGGCAGCCAAGTGGCTTGACCTTTATTAGTGAGCCTGGTTACCCCCTCTCGGAACCACAGACTTAGAAATCGCCAGCTCATATACAGTGCATAAAATATATTTATATAATATATTTATATATATACCCTTATACACCATTTTAATAAAAAATATCACAAAATTCTTCTAAGTCCCTCGGGAAGAGTGAAAGACGCGCACGTTCATTTTCAGCGCTCCTAGACCTTCCTATAAGAAGTTAGCCAAAAAGTAGCTTCGAAAAAATGCTTAGGTTAAGTTTCAGAGTTGCTTCTAATGTACCAAAGCTGGACTTAGACATAATTTCACTCTCACAACATTATGGCTGGTTGGAGACAGTCCGAACCACAAGTACCGGGTCGATGGTTCTAGGCGTATACTGGGGGGACGGGGACGACTCCCATTAACCCCTGACTATACCGGGGATACGCTTATCACAATGCCTTTCTGGTCTGTGCTGAAGCAGGGCATTCTGGCAGCCAAGTGGCTTGACCTTTATTAGTGAGCCTGGTTACCCCCTCTCGGAACCACAGACGTAGAAATCGCCAGCTCATATACAGTGCATAAAATATATTTATATATATACCCTTATACACCATTTTAATAAAAAATATCACAAAATTCTTCTAAGTCCCTCGGGAAGAGTGAAAGACGCGCACGTTCATTTTCAGCGCTCCTAGACCTTCCTATTAGAAGTTAGCCAAAAAGTAGCTTCGAAAAACGCTTAGGTTAAGTTTCAGAGTTGCTTCTAATGTACCAAAGCTGGACTTAGACATAATTTCACTCTCACAACATTATGGCTGGTTGGAGACAGTCCGAACCACAAGTACCGGGTCGATGGTTCTGGGCGTATACTGGGGGGACGGGGACGACTCCCATTAACCCCTGACTATACCGGGGATACGCTTATCACAATGCCTTTCTGGTCTGTGCTGAAGCAGGGCATTCTGGCAGCCAAGTGGCTTGACCTTTATTAGTGAGCCTGGTTACCCCCTCTCGGAACCACAGACTTAGAAATCGCCAGCTCATATAGAGTGCATAAAATATATTTATATAATATATTTATATATATACCCTTATACACCATTTTAATAAAAAATATCACAAAATTCTTCTAAGTCCCTCGGGAAGAGTGAAAGACGCGCAGGTTCATTTTCAGCGCTCCTAGACCTTCCTATAAGAAGTTAGCCAAAAAGTAAGTAGCTTCGAAAAACGCTTAGGTTAAGTTTCAGAGTTGCTTCTAATGTACCAAAGCTGGACTTAGACATAATTTGACTCTCACAACATTATGGCTGGTTGGAGACAGTCCGAACCACAAGTACCGGGTCCATGGTTCTGGGCGTATACTGGGGGGGACGGGGACGACTCCCATTAACCCCTGACTATACCGGGGATACGCTTATCACAATGCCTTTCTGGTCTGTGCTGAAGCAGGGCATTCTGGCAGCCAAGTGGCTTGACCTTTATTAGTGAGCCTGGTTACCCCCTCTCGGAACCACAGACTTAGAAATCGCCAGCTCATATACAGTGCATAAAATATATTTATATAATATATTTATATATATACCCTTATACACCATTTTAATAAAAAATATCACAAAATTCTTCTAAGTCCCTCGGGAAGAGTGAAAGACGCGCACGTTCATTTTCAGCGCTCCTAGACCTTCCTATAAGAAGTTAGCCAAAAAGTAAGTAGCTTCGAAAAACGCTTAGGTTAAGTTTCAGAGTTGCTTCTAATGTACCAAAGCTGGACTTAGACATAATTTCACTCTCACAACATTATGGCTGGTTGGAGACAGTCCGAACCACAAGTACCGGGTCCATGGTTCTGGGCGTATACTGGGGGGGACGGGGACGACTCCCATTAACTCCTGACTACAGTATACCGGAGATACGCTTATCACAATGCCTTTCTGGTCTGTGCTGAAGCAGGGCATTCTGGCAGCCAAGTGGCTTGACCTTTATTAGTGAGCCTGGTTACCCCCTCTCGGAACCACAGACTTAGAAATCGCCAGCTCATATACAGTGCATAAAATATATTTCTATATATACCCTTATACACCATTTTAATAAAAAAATATCACAAAATTCTTCTAAGTCCCTCGGGAAGAGTGAAAGACGCGCACGTTCATTTTCAGAGCTCCTAGACCTTCCTATAAGAAGTTAGCCAAAAAGTAGCTTCGAAAAACGCTTAGGTTAAGTTTCAGAGTTGCTTCTAATGTACCAAAGCTGGACTTAGACATAATTTCACTCTCACAACATTATGGCTGGTTGGAGACAGTCTGAACCACAAGTACCGGGTCGATGGTTCTGGGCGTATACTGGGGAGACGGGGACGACTCCCATTAACCCCTGACTATACCGGGGATGCGCTTATCACAATGCCTTTCTGGTCTGTGCTGAAGCAGGGCATTCTGGCAGCCAAGTGGCTTGACCTTTATTAGTGAGCCTGGTTACCCCCTCTCGGAACCACAGACTTAGAAATCGCCAGCTCATATACAGTGCATAAAATATATTTATATAATATATTTATATATATACCCTTATACACCATTTTAATAAAAAATATCACAAAATTCTTCTAAGTCCCTCGGGAAGAGTGAAAGACGCGCACGTTCATTTTCAGCGCTCCTAGACCTTCCTATAAGAAGTTAGCCAAAAAGTAGCTTCGAAAAACGCTTAGGTTAAGTTTCAGAGTTGCTTCTAATGTACCAAAGCTGGACTTAGACATAATTTGACTCTCACAACATTATGGCTGGTTGGAGACAGTCCGAACCACAAGTACCGGGTCCATGGTTCTGGGCGTATACTGGGGGGGACAGGGACGACTCCCATTAACCCCTGACTATACCGGGGATACGCTTATCACAATGCCTTTCTGGTCTGTGCTGAAGCAGGGCATTCTGGCAGCCAAGTGGCTTGACCTTTATTAGTGAGCCTGGTTACCCCCTCTCGGAACCACAGACTTAGAAATCGCCAGCTCATATACAGTGCATAAAATATATTTATATATATACCCTTATACACCATTTTAATAAAAAATATCACAAAATTCTTCTAAGTACCTCGGGAAGAGTGAAAGACGCGCACGTTCATTTTCAGCGCTCCTAGACCTTCCTATAAGAAGTTAGCCAAAAAGTAGCTTCGAAAAACGCTTACTGTAGGTTAAGTTTCAGAGTTGCTTCTAATGTACCAAAGCTGGACTTAGACATAATTTCACTCTCACAACATTATGGCTGGTTGGAGACAGTCCGAACCACAAGTACCGGGTCGATGGTTCTGGGCATATACTGGGGGGACGGGGACGACTCCCATTAACCCCTGACTATACCGGGGATACGCTTATCACAATGCCTTTCTGGTCTGTGCTGAAGCAGGGCATTCTGGCAGCCAAGTGGCTTGACCTTTATTAGTGAGCCTGGTTACCCCCTCTCGGAACCACAGACTTAGAAATCGCCAGCTCATACTGTATAGAGTGCATAAAATATATTTATATAATATATTTATATATATACCCTTATACACCATTTTAATAAAAAATATCACAAAATTCTTCTAAGTCCCTCGGGAAGAGTGAAAGACGCGCACGTTCATTTTCAGCGCTCCTAGACCTTCCTATAAGAAGTTAGCCAAAAAGTAAGTAGCTTCGAAAAACGCTTCGGTTAAGTTTCAGAGTTGCTTCTAATGTACCAAAGCTGGACTTAGACATAATTTCACTCTCACAACATTATGGCTGGTTGGAGACAGTCCGAACCACAAGTACCGGGTCCATGGTTCTGGGCGTATACTGGGGGGGACGGGGACGACTCCCATTAACCCCTGACTATACCGGGGATACGCTTATCACAATGCCTTTCTGGTCTGTGCTGAAGCAGGGCATTCTGGCAGCCAAGTGGCTTGACCTTTATTAGTGTGCCTGGTTACCCCCTCTCGGAACCACAGACTTAGAAATCGCCAGCTCATATACAGTGCATAAAATATATTTATATAATATATTTATATATATACCCTTATACACCATTTTAATAAAAAATATCACAAAATTCTTCTAAGTCCCTCGGGAAGAGTGAAAGACGCGCACGTTCATTTTCAGCGCTCCTAGACCTTCCTATAAGAAGTTAGCCAAAAAGTAAGTAGCTTCGAAAAACGCTTAGGTTAAGTTTCAGAGTTGCTTCTAATGTACCAAAGCTGGACTTAGACATAATTTCACTCTCACAACATTATGGCTGGTTGGAGACAGTCCGAACCACAAGTACCGGGTCCATGGTTCTGGGCGTATACTGGGGGGGACGGGGACGACTCCCATTAACTCCTGACTATACCGGAGATACGCTTATCACAATGCCTTTCTGGTCTGTGCTGAAGCAGGGCATTCTGGCAGCCAAGTGTCTTGACCTTTATTAGTGAGCCTGGTTACCCCCTCTCGGAACCACAGACTTAGAAATCGCCAGCTCATATACAGTGCATAAAATATATTTCTATATATACCCTTATACACCATTTTAATAAAAAAATATCACAAAATTCTTCTAAGTCCCTCGGGAAGAGTGAAAGACGCGCACGTTCATTTTCAGAGCTCCTAGACCTTCCTATAAGAAGTTAGCCAAAAAGTAGCTTCGAAAAACGCTTAGGTTAAGTTTCAGAGTTGCTTCTAATGTACCAAAGCTGGACTTAGACATAATTTGACTCTCACAACATTATGGCTGGTTGGAGACAGTCCGAACCACAAGTACCGGGTCCATGGTTCTGGGCGTATACTGGGGGGGACAGGGACGACTCCCATTAACCCCTGACTATACCGGGGATACGCTTATCACAATGCCTTTCTGGTCTGTGCTGAAGCAGGGCATTCTGGCAGCCAAGTGGCTTGACCTTTATTAGTGAGCCTGGTTACCCCCTCTCGGAACCACAGACTTAGAAATCGCCAGCTCATATACAGTGCATAAAATATATTTATATATATACCCTTATACACCATTTTAATAAAAAATATCACAAAATTCTTCTAAGTACCTCGGGAAGAGTGAAAGACGCGCACGTTCATTTTCAGCGCTCCTAGACCTTCCTATAAGAAGTTAGCCAAAAAGTAGCTTCGAAAAACGCTTACTGTAGGTTAAGTTTCAGAGTTGCTTCTAATGTACCAAAGCTGGACTTAGACATAATTTCACTCTCACAACATTATGGCTGGTTGGAGACAGTCCGAACCACAAGTACCGGGTCGATGGTTCTGGGCGTATACTGGGGGGACGGGGACGACTCCCATTAACCCCTGACTATACCGGGGATACGCTTATCACAATGCCTTTCTGGTCTGTGCTGAAGCAGGGCATTCTGGCAGCCAAGTGGCTTGACCTTTATTAGTGAGCCTGGTTACCCCCTCTCGGAACCACAGACTTAGAAATCGCCAGCTCATACTGTATAGAGTGCATAAAATATATTTATATAATATATTTATATATATACCCTTATACACCATTTTAATAAAAAATATCACAAAATTCTTCTAAGTCCCTCGGGAAGAGTGAAAGACGCGCACGTTCATTTTCAGCGCTCCTAGACCTTCCTATAAGAAGTTAGCCAAAAAGTAAGTAGCTTCGAAAAACGCTTCGGTTAAGTTTCAGAGTTGCTTCTAATGTACCAAAGCTGGACTTAGACATAATTTCACTCTCACAACATTATGGCTGGTTGGAGACAGTCCGAACCACAAGTACCGGGTCCATGGTTCTGGGCGTATACTGGGGGGGACGGGGACGACTCCCATTAACCCCTGACTATACCGGGGATACGCTTATCACAATGCCTTTCTGGTCTGTGCTGAAGCAGGGCATTCTGGCAGCCAAGTGGCTTGACCTTTATTAGTGTGCCTGGTTACCCCCTCTCGGAACCACAGACTTAGAAATCGCCAGCTCATATACAGTGCATAAAATATATTTATATAATATATTTATATATATACCCTTATACACCATTTTAATAAAAAATATCACAAAATTCTTCTAAGTCCCTCGGGAAGAGTGAAAGACGCGCACGTTCATTTTCAGCGCTCCTAGACCTTCCTATAAGAAGTTAGCCAAAAAGTAAGTAGCTTCGAAAAACGCTTAGGTTAAGTTTCAGAGTTGCTTCTAATGTACCAAAGCTGGACTTAGACATAATTTCACTCTCACAACATTATGGCTGGTTGGAGACAGTCCGAACCACAAGTACCGGGTCCATGGTTCTGGGCGTATACTGGGGGGGACGGGGACGACTCCCATTAACTCCTGACTATACCGGAGATACGCTTATCACAATGCCTTTCTGGTCTGTGCTGAAGCAGGGCATTCTGGCAGCCAAGTGTCTTGACCTTTATTAGTGAGCCTGGTTACCCCCTCTCGGAACCACAGACTTAGAAATCGCCAGCTCATATACAGTGCATAAAATATATTTCTATATATACCCTTATACACCATTTTAATAAAAAAATATCACAAAATTCTTCTAAGTCCCTCGGGAAGAGTGAAAGACGCGCACGTTCATTTTCAGAGCTCCTAGACCTTCCTATAAGAAGTTAGCCAAAAAGTAGCTTCGAAAAACGCTTAGGTTAAGTTTCAGAGTTGCTTCTAATGTACCAAAGCTGGACTTAGACATAATTTCACTCTCACAACATTATGGCTGGTTGGAGACAGTCTGAACCACAAGTACCGGGTCGATGGTTCTGGGCGTATACTGGGGAGACGGGGACGACTCCCATTAACCCCTGACTATACCGGGGATGCGCTTATCACAATGCCTTTCTGGTCTGTGCTGAAGCAGGGCATTCTGGCAGCCAAGTGGCTTGACCTTTATTAGTGAGCCTGGTTACCCCCTCTCGGAACCACAGACTTAGAAATCGCCAGCTCATATACAGTGCATAAAATATATTTATATAATATATTTATATATATACCCTTATACACCATTTTAATAAAAAATATCACAAAATTCTTCTAAGTCCCTCGGGAAGAGTGAAAGACGCGCACGTTCATTTTTAGCGCTCCCAGACCTTCCTATAAGAAGTTAGCCAAAAAGTAGCTTCGAAAAACGCTTAGGTTAAGTTTCAGAGTTGCTTCTAATGTACCAAAGCTGGACTTAGACATAATTTCACTCTCACAACATAATGGCTGGTTGGAGACAGTCCGAACCACAAGTACCGGGTCGATGGTTCTGGGCGTATACTGGGGGAACGGGGACGACTCCCATTAACCCCTGACTATACCGGGGATACGCTTATCACAATGCATTTCTGGTCTGTGCTGAAGCAGGGCATTCTGGCAGCCAAGTGGCTTGACCTTTATTAGTGAGCCTGGTTACCCCCTCTCGGAACCACAGACGTAGAAATCGCCAGCTCATATACAGTGCATAAAATATATTTATATATATATACCCTTATACACCATTTTAATAAAAAATATCACAAAATTCTTCTAAGTCCCTCGGGAAGAGTGAAAGACGCGCACGTTCATTTTCGGCGCTCCTAGACCTTCCTATAAGAAGTTAGCCAAAAAGTATCTTCGAAAAACGCTTAGGTTAAGTTTCAGAGTTGCTTCTAATGTACCAAAGCTGGACTTAGACATAATTTCACTCTCACAACATTATGGCTGGTTGGAGACAGTCCGAACCACAAGTACCGGGTCGATGGTTCTGGGCGTATACTGGGGGGACGGGGACGACTCCCATTAACCCCTGACTATACCGGGGATACGCTTATCACAATGCCTTTCTGGTCTGTGCTGAAGCAGGGCATTCTGGCAGCCAAGTGGCTTGACCTTTATTAGTGAGCCTGGTTACCCCCTCTCGGAACCACAGACGTAGAAATCGCCAGCTCATATACAGTGCATAAAATATATTTATATATATATACCCTTATACACCATTTTAATAAAAAATATCACAAAATTCTTCTAAGTCCCTCGGGAAGAGTGAAAGACGCGCACGTTCATTTTCAGCGCTCCTAGACCTTCCTATAAGAAGTTAGCCAAAAAGTAAGTAGCTTCGAAAAACGCTTCGGTTAAGTTTCAGAGTTGCTTCTAATGTACCAAAGCTGGACTTAGACATAATTTCACTCTCACAACATTATGGCTGGTTGGAGACAGTCCGAACCACAAGTACCGGGTCCATGGTTCTGGGCGTATACTGGGGGGGACGGGGACGACTCCCATTAACCCCTGACTATACCGGGGATACGCTTATCACAATGCCTTTCTGGTCTGTGCTGAAGCAGGGCATTCTGGCAGCCAAGTGGCTTGACCTTTATTAGTGTGCCTGGTTACCCCCTCTCGGAACCACAGACTTAGAAATCGCCAGCTCATATACAGTGCATAAAATATATTTATATAATATATTTATATATATACCCTTATACACCATTTTAATAAAAAATATCACAAAATTCTTCTAAGTCCCTCGGGAAGAGTGAAAGACGCGCACGTTCATTTTCAGCGCTCCTAGACCTTCCTATAAGAAGTTAGCCAAAAAGTAAGTAGCTTCGAAAAACGCTTAGGTTAAGTTTCAGAGTTGCTTCTAATGTACCAAAGCTGGACTTAGACATAATTTCACTCTCACAACATTATGGCTGGTTGGAGACAGTCCGAACCACAAGTACCGGGTCCATGGTTCTGGGCGTATACTGGGGGGGACGGGGACGACTCCCATTAACCCCTGACTATACCGGGGATACGCTTATCACAATGCCTTTCTGGTCTGTGCTGAAGCAGGGCATTCTGGCAGCCAAGTGTCTTGACCTTTATTAGTGAGCCTGGTTACCCCCTCTCGGAACCACAGACTTAGAAATCGCCAGCTCATATACAGTGCATAAAATATATTTCTATATATACCCTTATACACCATTTTAATAAAAAAATATCACAAAATTCTTCTAAGTCCCTCGGGAAGAGTGAAAGACGCGCACGTTCATTTTCAGAGCTCCTAGACCTTCCTATAAGAAGTTAGCCAAAAAGTAGCTTCGAAAAACGCTTAGGTTAAGTTTCAGAGTTGCTTCTAATGTACCAAAGCTGGACTTACACATAATTTCACTCTCACAACATTATGGCTGGTTGGAGACAGTCTGAACCACAAGTACCGGGTCGATGGTTCTGGGCGTATACTGGGGAGACGGGGACGACTCCCATTAACCCCTGACTATACCGGGGATGCGCTTATCACAATGCCTTTCTGGTCTGTGCTGAAGCAGGGCATTCTGGCAGCCAAGTGGCTTGACCTTTATTAGTGAGCCTGGTTACCCCCTCTCGGAACCACAGACTTAGAAATCGCCAGCTCATATACAGTGCATAAAATATATTTATATAATATATTTATATATATACCCTTATACACCATTTTAATAAAAAATATCACAAAATTCTTCTAAGTCCCTCGGGAAGAGTGAAAGACGCGCACGTTCATTTTCAGCGCTCCTAGACCTTCCTATAAGAAGTTAGCCAAAAAGTAGCTTCGAAAAACGCTTAGGTTAAGTTTCAGAGTTGCTTCTAATGTACCAAAGCTGGACTTAGACATAATTTGACTCTCACAACATTATGGCTGGTTGGAGACAGTCCGAACCACAAGTACCGGGTCCATGGTTCTGGGCGTATACTGGGGGGGACGGGGACGACTCCCATTAACCCCTGACTATACCGGGGATACGCTTATCACAATGCCTTTCTGGTCTGTGCTGAAGCAGGGCATTCTGGCAGCCAAGTGGCTTGACCTTTATTAGTGAGCCTGGTTACCCCCTCTCGGAACCACAGACTTAGAAATCGCCAGCTCATATACAGTGCATAAAATATATTTATATATATACCCTTATACACCATTTTAATAAAAAATATCACAAAATTCTTCTAAGTCCCTCGGGAAGAGTGAAAGACGCGCACGTTCATTTTCAGCGCTCCTAGACCTTCCTATAAGAAGTTAGCCAAAAAGTAGCTTCGAAAAACGCTTAGGTTAAGTTTCAGAGTTGCTTCTAATGTACCAAAGCTGGACTTAGACATAATTTCACTCTCACAACATTATGGCTGGTTGGAGACAGTCCGAACCACAAGTACCGGGTCCATGGTTCTGGGCGTATACTGGGGGAGACGGGGACGACTCCCATTAACCCCTGACTATACCGGGGATACGCTTATCACAATGCATTTCTGGTCTGTGCTGAAGCAGGGCATTCTGGCAGCCAAGTGGCTTGACCTTTATTAGTGAGCCTGGTTACCCCTCTCGGAACCACAGACTTAGAAATCGCAAGCTCATATACAGTGCATAAAATATATTTATATAATATATTTATATATATACCCTTATACACCATTTTAATAAAAAATATCACAAAATTCTTCTAAGTCCCTCAGGAAGAGTAAAAGACGCGCACGTTCATTTTCAGAGCTCCTAGACCTTCCTATAAGAAGTTAGCCAAAAAGTAGCTTCGAAAAACGCTTAGGTTAAGTTTCAGAGTTGCTTCTAATGTACCAAAGCTGGACTTAGACATAATTTCACTCTCACTACATTATGGCTGGTTGGAGACAGTCTGAACCACAAGTACCGGGTCCATGGTTCTGGGCGTATACTGGGGGGGACGGGGACGACTCCCATTAACCCCTGACTATACCGGGGATACGCTTATCACAATGCATTTCTGGTCTGTGCTGAAGCAGGGCATTCTGGCAGCCAAGTGGCTTGACCTTTATTAGTGAGCCTGGTTACCCCCTCTCGGAACCACAGACTTAGAAATCGCAAGCTCATATACAGTGCATAAAATATATTTATATAATATATTTATATATATACCCTTATACACCATTTTAATAAAAAATATCACAAAATTCTTCTAAGTCCCTCAGGAAGAGTAAAAGACGCGCACGTTCATTTTCAGAGCTCCTAGACCTTCCTATAAGAAGTTAGCCAAAAAGTAGCTTCGAAAAACGCTTAGGTTAAGTTTCAGAGTTGCTTCTAATGTACCAAAGCTGGACTTAGACATAATTTCACTCTCACTACATTATGGCTGGTTGGAGACAGTCTGAACCACAAGTACCGGGTCCATGGTTCTGGGCGTATACTGGGGGGGACGGGGACGACTCCCATTAACCCCTGACTATACCGGGGATACGCTTATCACAATGCCTTTCTGGTCTGTGCTGAAGCAGGGCATTCTGGCAGCCAAGTGGCTTGACCTTTATTAGTGAGCCTGGTTACCCCCTCTCGGAACCACAGACTTAGAAATCGCCAGCTCATATACAGTGCATAAAATATATTTATATATATATATACCCTTATACACCATTTTAATAAAAAATATCACAAAATTCTTCTAAGTCCCTCGGGAAGAGTGAAAGACGCGCACGTTCATTTTCAGCGTTCCTAGACCTTCCTATAAGAAGTTAGCCAAAAAGTAGCTTCGAAAAACGCTTAGGTTAAGTTTCAGAGTTGCTTCTAATGTACCAAAGCTGCACTTAGACATAATTTCACTCTCACAACATTATGGCTGGTTGAAGACAGTCCGAACCACAAGTACCGGGTCGATGGTTCTGGGCGTATACTGGGGGGACGAGGACGACTCCCATTAACCCCTGACTATATCGGGGATACGCTTATCACAATGCCTTTCTGGTCTGTGCTGAAGCAGGGCATTCTGGCAGCCAAGTGGCTTGACCTTTATAAGTGAGCCTGGTTACCCCCTCTCGGAACCACAGACTTAGAAATCGCTAGCTCATATACAGTGCATAAAATATATTTATATAATATATTTATATATATACCCTTATACACCATTTTAATAAAAAATATCACAAAATTCTTCTAAGTCCCTCGGGAAGAGTGAAAGACGCGCACGTTCATTTTCAGAGCTCCTAGACCTTCCTATAAGAAGTTAGCCAAAAAGTAGCTTCGAAAAACGCTTAGGTTAAGTTTCAGAGTTGCTTCTAATGTACCAAAGCTGGACTTAGACATAATTTCACTCTCACAACATTATGGCTGGTTGGAGACAGTCCGAACCACAAGTACCGGGTCCATGGTTCTGGGCGTATACTGGGGGAAGGGGACGACTCCCATTAACCCCTGACTATACCGGGGATGCGCTTATCACAATGCATTTCTGGTCTGTGCTGAAGCAGGGCATTCTGGCAGCCAAGTGGCTTGACCTTTATTAGTGAGCCTGGTTACCCCCTCTCGGAACCACAGACTTAGAAATCGCCAGCTCATATACAGTGCATAAAATATATTTAAATAATATATTTATATATACCCTTATACACCATTTTAATAAAAAATATCACAAAATTCTTCTAAGTCCCTCGGGAAGAGTGAAAGACGCGCACGTTCATTTTCAGAGCTCCTTGACCTTCCTATAAGAAGTTAGCCAAAAAGTAGCTTCGAAAAACGCTTAGGTTAAGTTTCAGAGTTGCTTCTAATGTACCAAAGCTGGACTTAAACATAATTTCACTCTCACAACATTATGGCTGGTTGGAGACAGTCCGAACCACAAGTACCGGGTCCATGGTTCTGGGCGTATACTGGGGGGACGGGGATTACTCCCATTAACCCCTGACTTTACCGGGGATACGCTTATCACAATGCCTTTCTGGTCTGTGCTGAAGCAGGGCATTCTGCCAGCCAAGTGGCTTGACCTTTATTAGTGAGCCTGGTTACCCCCTCTCGGAACCACAGACTTAGAAATCGCCAGCTCATATACAGTGCATAAAATATATTTATATAATATATTTATATATATACCCTTATACACCATTTTAATAAAAAATATCACAAAATTCTTCTAAGTCCCTCGGGAAGAATGAAAGATGCGCACGTTCATTTTCAGCGTTCCTAGACCTTCCTATAAGAAGTTAGCCAAAAAGTAGCTTCGAAAAACGCTTAGGTTAAGTTTCAGAGTTGCTTCTAATGTACCAAAGCTGGACTTAGACATAATTTCATTCTCACAACATTATGGCTGGTTGGAGACAGTCCGAACCACAAGTACCGGGTCCATGGTTCTGGGCGTATACTGGGGGGGACGGGGACGACTCCCATTAACCCCTGACTATACCGGGGATACGCTTATCACAATGCCTTTCTGGTCTGTGCTGAAGCAGGGCATTCTGGCAGCCAAGTGGCTTGACCTTTATTAGTGAGCCTGGTTACCCCCTCTCGGAACCACAGACTTAGAAATCGCCAGCTCATATACAGTGCATAAAATATATTTATATAATATATTTATATATATACCCTTATACACCATTTTAATAAAAAATATCACAAAATTCTTCTAAGTCCCTCGGGAAGAGTGAAAGATGCGCACGTTCATTTTCAGCGTTCCTAGACCTTCCTATAAGAAGTTAGCCAAAAAGTAGCTTCGAAAAACGCTTAGGTTAAGTTTCAGAGTTGCTTCTAATGTACCAAAGCTTGACTTAGACATAATTTCACTCTCACAACATTATGGCTGGTTGGAGACAGTCTGAACCACAAGTACCGGGTCGATGGTTCTGGGCGTATACTGGGGGGACGGGGACGACTCCCATTAACCCCTGACTATACCGGGGATACGCTTATCACAATGCCTTTCTGGTCTGTGCTGAAGCAGGGCATTCTGGCAGCCAAGTGGCTTGACCTTTATTAGTGAGCCTGGTTACCCCCTCTCGGAACCACAGACTTAGAAATCGCCAGCTCATATACAGTGCATAAAATATATTTATTTAATATATTTATATATATACCCTTATACACCATTTTAATAAAAAATATCACAAAATTCTAAGTCCCTCGGGAAGAGTGAAAGATGCGCACGGTCATTTTCAGCGTTCCTAGACCTTCCTATAAGAAGTTAGCCAAAAAGTAGCTTCGAAAAACGCTTAGGTTAAGTTTCAGAGTTGCTTCTAATGTAGCAAAGCTGGACTTAGACATAATTTCACTCTCACAACATTATGGCTGGTTGGAGACAGTCTGAACCACAAGTACCGGGTCCATGGTTCTGGGCGTATACTGGGGGGACGGGGACGACTCCCATTAACCCCTGACTTTACCGGGGATACGCTTATCACAATGCCTTTCTGGTCTGTGCTGAAGCAGGGCATTCTGCCAGCCAAGTGGCTTGACCTTTATTAGTGAGCCTGGTTACCCCCTCTCGGAACCACAGACTTAGAAATCGCCAGCTCATATACAGTGCATAAAATATATTTATATATATACCCTTATACACCATTTTAATAAAAAATATCACAAAATTCTTCTAAGTCCCTCGGGAAGAGTGAAAGACGCGCACGTTCATTTTCAGCGCTCCTAGACCTTCCTATAAGAAGTTAGCCAAAAAGTAGCTTCGAAAAACGCTTAGGTTAAGTTTCAGAGTTGCTTCTAATGTACCAAAGCTGGACTTAGACATAATTTGACTCTCACAACATTATGGCTGGTTGGAGACAGTCCGAACCACAAGTACCGGGTCCATGGTTCTGGGCGTATACTGGGGGGGACGGGGACGACTCCCATTAACCCCTGACTATACCGGGGATACGCTTATCACAATGCCTTTCTGGTCTGTGCTGAAGCAGGGCATTCTGGCAGCCAAGTGGCTTGACCTTTATTAGTGAGCCTGGTTACCCCCTCTCGGAACCACAGACTTAGAAATCGCCAGCTCATATACAGTGCATAAAATATATTTATATATATACCCTTATACACCATTTTAATAAAAAATATCACAAAATTCTTCTAAGTCCCTCGGGAAGAGTGAAAGACGCGCACGTTCATTTTCAGCGCTCCTAGACCTTCCTATAAGAAGTTAGCCAAAAAGTAGCTTCGAAAAACGCTTAGGTTAAGTTTCAGAGTTGCTTCTAATGTACCAAAGCTGGACTTAGACATAATTTCACTCTCACAACATTATGGCTGGTTGGAGACAGTCCGAACCACAAGTACCGGGTCCATGGTTCTGGGCGTATACTGGGGGAGACGGGGACGACTCCCATTAACCCCTGACTATACCGGGGATACGCTTATCACAATGCATTTCTGGTCTGTGCTGAAGCAGGGCATTCTGGCAGCCAAGTGGCTTGACCTTTATTAGTGAGCCTGGTTACCCCTCTCGGAACCACAGACTTAGAAATCGCAAGCTCATATACAGTGCATAAAATATATTTATATAATATATTTATATATATACCCTTATACACCATTTTAATAAAAAATATCACAAAATTCTTCTAAGTCCCTCAGGAAGAGTAAAAGACGCGCACGTTCATTTTCAGAGCTCCTAGACCTTCCTATAAGAAGTTAGCCAAAAAGTAGCTTCGAAAAACGCTTAGGTTAAGTTTCAGAGTTGCTTCTAATGTACCAAAGCTGGACTTAGACATAATTTCACTCTCACTACATTATGGCTGGTTGGAGACAGTCTGAACCACAAGTACCGGGTCCATGGTTCTGGGCGTATACTGGGGGGGACGGGGACGACTCCCATTAACCCCTGACTATACCGGGGATACGCTTATCACAATGCATTTCTGGTCTGTGCTGAAGCAGGGCATTCTGGCAGCCAAGTGGCTTGACCTTTATTAGTGAGCCTGGTTACCCCCTCTCGGAACCACAGACTTAGAAATCGCCAGCTCATATACAGTGCATAAAATATATTTATATAATATATTTATATATATACCCTTATACACCATTTTAATAAAAAATATCACAAAATTCTTCTAAGTCCCTCGGGAAGAGTGAAAGATGCGCACGTTCATTTTCAGCGTTCCTAGACCTTCCTATAAGAAGTTAGCCAAAAAGTAGCTTCGAAAAACGCTTAGGTTAAGTTTCAGAGTTGCTTCTAATGTACCAAAGCTTGACTTAGACATAATTTCACTCTCACAACATTATGGCTGGTTGGAGACAGTCTGAACCACAAGTACCGGGTCGATGGTTCTGGGCGTATACTGGGGGGACGGGGACGACTCCCATTAACCCCTGACTATACCGGGGATACGCTTATCACAATGCCTTTCTGGTCTGTGCTGAAGCAGGGCATTCTGGCAGCCAAGTGGCTTGACCTTTATTAGTGAGCCTGGTTACCCCCTCTCGGAACCACAGACTTAGAAATCGCCAGCTCATATACAGTGCATAAAATATATTTATTTAATATATTTATATATATACCCTTATACACCATTTTAATAAAAAATATCACAAAATTCTAAGTCCCTCGGGAAGAGTGAAAGATGCGCACGGTCATTTTCAGCGTTCCTAGACCTTCCTATAAGAAGTTAGCCAAAAAGTAGCTTCGAAAAACGCTTAGGTTAAGTTTCAGAGTTGCTTCTAATGTAGCAAAGCTGGACTTAGACATAATTTCACTCTCACAACATTATGGCTGGTTGGAGACAGTCTGAACCACAAGTACCGGGTCCATGGTTCTGGGCGTATACTGGGGGGACGGGGACGACTCCCATTAACCCCTGACTTTACCGGGGATACGCTTATCACAATGCCTTTCTGGTCTGTGCTGAAGCAGGGCATTCTGCCAGCCAAGTGGCTTGACCTTTATTAGTGAGCCTGGTTACCCCCTCTCGGAACCACAGACTTAGAAATCGCCAGCTCATATACAGTGCATAAAATATATTTATATATATACCCTTATACACCATTTTAATAAAAAATATCACAAAATTCTTCTAAGTCCCTCGGGAAGAGTGAAAGACGCGCACGTTCATTTTCAGCGCTCCTAGACCTTCCTATAAGAAGTTAGCCAAAAAGTAGCTTCGAAAAACGCTTAGGTTAAGTTTCAGAGTTGCTTCTAATGTACCAAAGCTGGACTTAGACATAATTTGACTCTCACAACATTATGGCTGGTTGGAGACAGTCCGAACCACAAGTACCGGGTCCATGGTTCTGGGCGTATACTGGGGGGGACGGGGACGACTCCCATTAACCCCTGACTATACCGGGGATACGCTTATCACAATGCCTTTCTGGTCTGTGCTGAAGCAGGGCATTCTGGCAGCCAAGTGGCTTGACCTTTATTAGTGAGCCTGGTTACCCCCTCTCGGAACCACAGACTTAGAAATCGCCAGCTCATATACAGTGCATAAAATATATTTATATATATACCCTTATACACCATTTTAATAAAAAATATCACAAAATTCTTCTAAGTCCCTCGGGAAGAGTGAAAGACGCGCACGTTCATTTTCAGCGCTCCTAGACCTTCCTATAAGAAGTTAGCCAAAAAGTAGCTTCGAAAAACGCTTAGGTTAAGTTTCAGAGTTGCTTCTAATGTACCAAAGCTGGACTTAGACATAATTTCACTCTCACAACATTATGGCTGGTTGGAGACAGTCCGAACCACAAGTACCGGGTCCATGGTTCTGGGCGTATACTGGGGGAGACGGGGACGACTCCCATTAACCCCTGACTATACCGGGGATACGCTTATCACAATGCATTTCTGGTCTGTGCTGAAGCAGGGCATTCTGGCAGCCAAGTGGCTTGACCTTTATTAGTGAGCCTGGTTACCCCTCTCGGAACCACAGACTTAGAAATCGCAAGCTCATATACAGTGCATAAAATATATTTATATAATATATTTATATATATACCCTTATACACCATTTTAATAAAAAATATCACAAAATTCTTCTAAGTCCCTCAGGAAGAGTAAAAGACGCGCACGTTCATTTTCAGAGCTCCTAGACCTTCCTATAAGAAGTTAGCCAAAAAGTAGCTTCGAAAAACGCTTAGGTTAAGTTTCAGAGTTGCTTCTAATGTACCAAAGCTGGACTTAGACATAATTTCACTCTCACTACATTATGGCTGGTTGGAGACAGTCTGAACCACAAGTACCGGGTCCATGGTTCTGGGCGTATACTGGGGGGGACGGGGACGACTCCCATTAACCCCTGACTATACCGGGGATACGCTTATCACAATGCATTTCTGGTCTGTGCTGAAGCAGGGCATTCTGGCAGCCAAGTGGCTTGACCTTTATTAGTGAGCCTGGTTACCCCCTCTCGGAACCACAGACTTAGAAATCGCAAGCTCATATACAGTGCATAAAATATATTTATATAATATATTTATATATATACCCTTATACACCATTTTAATAAAAAATATCACAAAATTCTTCTAAGTCCCTCAGGAAGAGTAAAAGACGCGCACGTTCATTTTCAGAGCTCCTAGACCTTCCTATAAGAAGTTAGGCAAAAAGTAGCTTCGAAAAACGCTTAGGTTAAGTTTCAGAGTTGCTTCTAATGTACCAAAGCTGGACTTAGACATAATTTCACTCTCACTACATTATGGCTGGTTGGAGACAGTCTGAACCACAAGTACCGGGTCCATGGTTCTGGGCGTATACTGGGGGGGACGGGGACGACTCCCATTAACCCCTGACTATACCGGGGATACGCTTATCACAATGCCTTTCTGGTCTGTGCTGAAGCAGGGCATTCTGGCAGCCAAGTGGCTTGACCTTTATTAGTGAGCCTGGTTACCCCCTCTCGGAACCACAGACTTAGAAATCGCCAGCTCATATACAGTGCATAAAATATATTTATATATATATATACCCTTATACACCATTTTAATAAAAAATATCACAAAATTCTTCTAAGTCCCTCGGGAAGAGTGAAAGACGCGCACGTTCATTTTCAGCGTTCCTAGACCTTCCTATAAGAAGTTAGCCAAAAAGTAGCTTCGAAAAACGCTTAGGTTAAGTTTCAGAGTTGCTTCTAATGTACCAAAGCTGCACTTAGACATAATTTCACTCTCACAACATTATGGCTGGTTGAAGACAGTCCGAACCACAAGTACCGGGTCGATGGTTCTGGGCGTATACTGGGGGGACGAGGACGACTCCCATTAACCCCTGACTATATCGGGGATACGCTTATCACAATGCCTTTCTGGTCTGTGCTGAAGCAGGGCATTCTGGCAGCCAAGTGGCTTGACCTTTATAAGTGAGCCTGGTTACCCCCTCTCGGAACCACAGACTTAGAAATCGCTAGCTCATATACAGTGCATAAAATATATTTATATAATATATTTATATATATACCCTTATACACCATTTTAATAAAAAATATCACAAAATTCTTCTAAGTCCCTCGGGAAGAGTGAAAGACGCGCACGTTCATTTTTAGAGCTCCTAGACCTTCCTATAAGAAGTTAGCCAAAAAGTAGCTTCGAAAAACGCTTAGGTTAAGTTTCAGAGTTGCTTCTAATGTACCAAAGCTGGACTTAGACATAATTTCACTCTCACAACATTATGGCTGGTTGGAGACAGTCCGAACCACAAGTACCGGGTCCATGGTTCTGGGCGTATACTGGGGGAAGGGGACGACTCCCATTAACCCCTGACTATACCGGGGATGCGCTTATCACAATGCATTTCTGGTCTGTGCTGAAGCAGGGCATTCTGGCAGCCAAGTGGCTTGACCTTTATTAGTGAGCCTGGTTACCCCCTCTCGGAACCACAGACTTAGAAATCGCCAGCTCATATACAGTGCATAAAATATATTTAAATAATATATTTATATATACCCTTATACACCATTTTAATAAAAAATATCACAAAATTCTTCTAAGTCCCTCGGGAAGAGTGAAAGACGCGCACGTTCATTTTCAGAGCTCCTTGACCTTCCTATAAGAAGTTAGCCAAAAAGTAGCTTCGAAAAACGCTTAGGTTAAGTTTCAGAGTTGCTTCTAATGTACCAAAGCTGGACTTAAACATAATTTCACTCTCACAACATTATGGCTGGTTGGAGACAGTCCGAACCACAAGTACCGGGTCCATGGTTCTGGGCGTATACTGGGGGGACGGGGATTACTCCCATTAACCCCTGACTTTACCGGGGATACGCTTATCACAATGCCTTTCTGGTCTGTGCTGAAGCAGGGCATTCTGCCAGCCAAGTGGCTTGACCTTTATTAGTGAGCCTGGTTACCCCCTCTCGGAACCACAGACTTAGAAATCGCCAGCTCATATACAGTGCATAAAATATATTTATATAATATATTTATATATATACCCTTATACACCATTTTAATAAAAAATATCACAAAATTCTTCTAAGTCCCTCGGGAAGAGTGAAAGATGCGCACGTTCATTTTCAGCGTTCCTAGACCTTCCTATAAGAAGTTAGCCAAAAAGTAGCTTCGAAAAACGCTTAGGTTAAGTTTCAGAGTTGCTTCTAATGTACCAAAGCTTGACTTAGACATAATTTCACTCTCACAACATTATGGCTGGTTGGAGACAGTCTGAACCACAAGTACCGGGTCGATGGTTCTGGGCGTATACTGGGGGGACGGGGACGACTCCCATTAACCCCTGACTATACCGGGGATACGCTTATCACAATGCCTTTCTGGTCGGTGCTGAAGCAGGGCATTCTGGCAGCCAAGTGGCTTGACCTTTATTAGTGAGCCTGGTTACCCCCTCTCGGAACCACAGACTTAGAAATCGCCAGCTCATATACAGTGCATAAAATATATTTATTTAATATATTTATATATATACCCTTATACACCATTTTAATAAAAAATATCACAAAATTCTAAGTCCCTCGGGAAGAGTGAAAGATGCGCACGGTCATTTTCAGCGTTCCTAGACCTTCCTATAAGAAGTTAGCCAAAAAGTAGCTTCGAAAAACGCTTAGGTTAAGTTTCAGAGTTGCTTCTAATGTAGCAAAGCTGGACTTAGACATAATTTCACTCTCACAACATTATGGCTGGTTGGAGACAGTCTGAACCACAAGTACCGGGTCCATGGTTCTGGGCGTATACTGGGGGGACGGGGACGACTCCCATTAACCCCTGACTTTACCGGGGATACGCTTATCACAATGCCTTTCTGGTCTGTGCTGAAGCAGGGCATTCTGCCAGCCAAGTGGCTTGACCTTTATTAGTGAGCCTGGTTACCCCCTCTCGGAACCACAGACTTAGAAATCGCCAGCTCATATACAGTGCATAAAATATATTTATATATATACCCTTATACACCATTTTAATAAAAAATATCACAAAATTCTTCTAAGTCCCTCGGGAAGAGTGAAAGACGCGCACGTTCATTTTCAGAGCTCCTAGACCTTCCTATAAGAAGTTAGCCAAAAAGTAGCTTCGAAAAACGCTTAGGTTAAGTTTCAGAGTTGCTTCTAATGTACCAAAGCTGGACTTAGACATAATTTGACTCTCACAACATTATGGCTGGTTGGAGACAGTCCGAACCACAAGTACCGGGTCCATGGTTCTGGGCGTATACTGGGGGGGACGGGGGGGACTCCCATTAACCCCTGACTATACCGGGGATACGCTTATCACAATGCCTTTCTGGTCTGTGCTGAAGCAGGGCATTCTGGCAGCCAAGTGGCTTGACCTTTGTTAGTGAGCCTGGTTACCCCCTCTCGGAACCACAGACTTAGAAATCGCCAGCTCATATACAGTGCATAAAATATATTTATATATATACCCTTATACACCATTTAATAAAAAATATCACAAAATTCTTCTAAGTCCCTAGGGAAGAGTGAAAGACGCGCACGTTCATTTTCAGCGCTCCTAGACCTTCCTATAAGAAGTTAGCCAAAAAGTAGCTTCGAAAAACGCTTAGGTTAAGTTTCAGAGTTGCTTCTAATGTACCAAAGCTGGACTTAGACATAATTTCACTCTCACAACATTATGGCTGGTTGGAGACAGTCCGAACCACAAGTACTGGGTCGATGGTTCTGGGCGTATACTGGGGGGACGGGGACGACTCCCATTAACCCCTGACTATACCGGGGATACGCTTATCACAATGCCTTTCTGGTCTGTGCTGAAGCAGGGCATTCTGGCAGCCAAGTGGCTTGACCTTTATTAGTGAGCCTGGTTACCCCCTCTCGGAACCACAGACTTAGAAATCGCCAGCTCATATACAGTGCATAAAATATATTTATATAATATATTTATATATATACCCTTATACACCATTTTAATAAAAAATATCACAAAATTCTTCTAAGTCCCTCGGGAAGAGTGAAAGACGCGCACGTTCATTTTCAGCGCTCCTAGACCTTCCTATAAGAAGTTAGCCAAAAAGTAAGTAGCTTCGAAAAACGCTTAGGTTAAGTTTCAGAGTTGCTTCTAATGTACCAAAGCTGGACTTAGACATAATTTCACTCTCACAACATTATGGCTGGTTGGAGACAGTCCGAAGCACAAGTACCGGGTCCATGGTTCTGGCCGTATACTGGGGGGACGGGGGCGACTCCCATTAACACCTGACTATACCGGGGATACGCTTATCACAATGCCTTTCTGGTCTGTGCTGAAGCAGGGCATTCTGGCAGCCAAGTGGCTTGACCTTTATTAGTGAGCCTGGTTACCCCCTCTCGGAACCACAGACTTAGAAATCGCCAGCTCATATACAGTGCATAAAATATATTTATATAATATATTTATATATATACCCTTATACACCATTTTAATAAAATATATCACAAAATTCTTCTAAGTCCCTCGGGAAGAGTAAAAGATGCGCACGTTCATTTTCAGCGTTCCTACACCTTCCTATAAGAAGTTAGCCAAAAAGTAGCTTCGAAAAACGCTTAGGTTAAGTTTCAGAGTTGCTTCTAATGTACCAAAGCTGGACTTAGACATAATTTCACTCTCACAACATTATGGCTGGTTGGAGACAGTCTGAACCACAAGTACCGGGTCCATGGTTCTGGGCGTATACTGGGGGGACGGGGACGACTCCCATTAACCCCTGACTATACCGGGGATACGCTTATCATAATGCCTTTCTGGTCTGTGCTGAAGCAGGGCGTTCTGGCAGCCAAGTGGCTTGACCTTTATTAGTGAGCCTGGTTTCCCCCTCTCGGAACCACAGACTTAGAAATCGCCAGCTCATATACAGTGCATAAAATATATTTATATATATACCCTTATACACCATTTTAATAAAAAATATCACAAAATTCTTCTAAGTCCCTCGGGAAGAGTGAAAGACGCGCACGTTCATTTTCAGAGCTCCTTGACCTTCCTATAAGAAGTTAGCCAAAAAGTAGCTTCGAAAAACGCTTAGGTTAAGTTTCAGAGTTGCTTCTAATGTACCAAAGCTGGACTTAGACATAATTTCACTCTCACAACATTATGGCTGGTTGGAGACAGTCCGAAGCACAAGTACCGGGTCCATGGTTCTGGCCGTATACTGGGGGGACGGGGGCGACTCCCATTAACACCTGACTATACCGGGGATACGCTTATCACAATGCCTTTCTGGTCTGTGCTGAAGCAGGGCATTCTGGCAGCCAAGTGGCTTGACCTTTATTAGTGAGCCTGGTTACCCCCTCTCGGAACCACAGACTTAGAAATCGCCAGCTCATATACAGTGCATAAAATATATTTATATAATATATTTATATATATACCCTTATACACCATTTTAATAAAAAATATCACAAAATTCTTCTAAGTCCCTCGGGAAGAGTGAAAGACGCGCACGTTCATTTTCAGAGCTCCTAGACCTTCCTATAAGAAGTTAGCCAAAAAGTAGCTTCGAAAAACGCTTAGGTTAAGTTTCAGAGTTGCTTCTAATGTACCAAAGCTGGACTTAGACATAATTTGACTCTCACAACATTATGGCTGGTTGGAGACAGTCCGAACCACAAGTACCGGGTCCATGGTTCTGGGCGTATACTGGGGGGGACGGGGGGGACTCCCATTAACCCCTGACTATACCGGGGATACGCTTATCACAATGCCTTTCTGGTCTGTGCTGAAGCAGGGCATTCTGGCAGCCAAGTGGCTTGACCTTTGTTAGTGAGCCTGGTTACCCCCTCTCGGAACCACAGACTTAGAAATCGCCAGCTCATATACAGTGCATAAAATATATTTATATATATACCCTTATACACCATTTAATAAAAAATATCACAAAATTCTTCTAAGTCCCTAGGGAAGAGTGAAAGACGCGCACGTTCATTTTCAGCGCTCCTAGACCTTCCTATAAGAAGTTAGCCAAAAAGTAGCTTCGAAAAACGCTTAGGTTAAGTTTCAGAGTTGCTTCTAATGTACCAAAGCTGGACTTAGACATAATTTCACTCTCACAACATTATGGCTGGTTGGAGACAGTCCGAACCACAAGTACTGGGTCGATGGTTCTGGGCGTATACTGGGGGGACGGGGACGACTCCCATTAACCCCTGACTATACCGGGGATACGCTTATCACAATGCCTTTCTGGTCTGTGCTGAAGCAGGGCATTCTGGCAGCCAAGTGGCTTGACCTTTATTAGTGAGCCTGGTTACCCCCTCTCGGAACCACAGACTTAGAAATCGCCAGCTCATATACAGTGCATAAAATATATTTATATAATATATTTATATATATATACCCTTATACACCATTTTAATAAAAAATATCACAAAATTCTTCTAAGTCCCTCGGGAAGAGTGAAAGACGCGCACGTTCATTTTCAGCGCTCCTAGACCTTCCTATAAGAAGTTAGCCAAAAAGTAGCTTCGAAAAACGCTTAGGTTAAGTTTCAGAGTTGCTTCTAATGTACCAAAGCTGGACTTCGACATAATTTCACTCTCACAACATTATGGCTGGTTGGAGACAGTCCGAACCACAAGTACTGGGTCGATGGTTCTGGGCGTATACTGGGGGGACGGGGACGACTCCCATTAACCCCTGACTATACCGGGGATACGCTTATCACAATGCCTTTCTGGTCTGTGCTGAAGCAGGGCATTCTGGCAGCCAAGTGGCTTGACCTTTATTAGTGAGCCTGGTTACCCCCTCTCGGAACCACAGACTTAGAAATCGCCAGCTCATATACAGTGCATAAAATATATTTATATAATATATTTATATATATACCCTTATACACCATTTTAATAAAAAATATCACAAAATTCTTCTAAGTCCCTCGGGAAGAGTGAAAGACGCGCACGTTCATTTTCAGCGCTCCTAGACCTTCCTATAAGAAGTTAGCCAAAAAGTAAGTAGCTTCGAAAAACGCTTAGGTTAAGTTTCAGAGTTGCTTCTAATGTACCAAAGCTGGACTTAGACATAATTTCACTCTCACAACATTATGGCTGGTTGGAGACAGTCCGAAGCACAAGTACCGGGTCCATGGTTCTGGCCGTATACTGGGGGGACGGGGGCGACTCCCATTAACACCTGACTATACCGGGGATACGCTTATCACAATGCCTTTCTGGTCTGTGCTGAAGCAGGGCATTCTGGCAGCCAAGTGGCTTGACCTTTATTAGTGAGCCTGGTTACCCCCTCTCGGAACCACAGACTTAGAAATCGCCAGCTCATATACAGTGCATAAAATATATTTATATAATATATTTATATATATACCCTTATACACCATTTTAATAAAATATATCACAAAATTCTTCTAAGTCCCTCGGGAAGAGTAAAAGATGCGCACGTTCATTTTCAGCGTTCCTACACCTTCCTATAAGAAGTTAGCCAAAAAGTAGCTTCGAAAAACGCTTAGGTTAAGTTTCAGAGTTGCTTCTAATGTACCAAAGCTGGACTTAGACATAATTTCACTCTCACAACATTATGGCTGGTTGGAGACAGTCTGAACCACAAGTACCGGGTCCATGGTTCTGGGCGTATACTGGGGGGACGGGGACGACTCCCATTAACCCCTGACTATACCGGGGATACGCTTATCATAATGCCTTTCTGGTCTGTGCTGAAGCAGGGCGTTCTGGCAGCCAAGTGGCTTGACCTTTATTAGTGAGCCTGGTTTCCCCCTCTCGGAACCACAGACTTAGAAATCGCCAGCTCATATACAGTGCATAAAATATATTTATATATATACCCTTATACACCATTTTAATAAAAAATATCACAAAATTCTTCTAAGTCCCTCGGGAAGAGTGAAAGACGCGCACGTTCATTTTCAGAGCTCCTTGACCTTCCTATAAGAAGTTAGCCAAAAAGTAGCTTCGAAAAACGCTTAGGTTAAGTTTCAGAGTTGCTTCTAATGTACCAAAGCTGGACTTAGACATAATTTCACTCTCACAACATTATGGCTGGTTGGAGACAGTCCGAAGCACAAGTACCGGGTCCATGGTTCTGGCCGTATACTGGGGGGACGGGGGCGACTCCCATTAACACCTGACTATACCGGGGATACGCTTATCACAATGCCTTTCTGGTCTGTGCTGAAGCAGGGCATTCTGGCAGCCAAGTGGCTTGACCTTTATTAGTGAGCCTGGTTACCCCCTCTCGGAACCACAGACTTAGAAATCGCCAGCTCATATACAGTGCATAAAATATATTTATATAATATATTTATATATATACCCTTATACACCATTTTAATAAAATATATCACAAAATTCTTCTAAGTCCCTCGGGAAGAGTGAAAGATGCGCACGTTCATTTTCAGCGTTCCTACACCTTCCTATAAGAAGTTAGCCAAAAAGTAGCTTCGAAAAACGCTTAGGTTAAGTTTCAGAGTTGCTTCTAATGTACCAAAGCTGGACTTAGACATAATTTCACTCTCACAACATTATGGCTGGTTGGAGACAGTCTGAACCACAAGTACCGGGTCCATGGTTCTGGGCGTATACTGGGGGGACGGGGACGACTCCCATTAACCCCTGACTATACCGGGGATACGCTTATCATAATGCCTTTCTGGTCTGTGCTGAAGCAGGGCGTTCTGGCAGCCAAGTGGCTTGACCTTTATTAGTGAGCCTGGTTTCCCCCTCTCGGAACCACAGACTTAGAAATCGCCAGCTCATATACAGTGCATAAAATATATTTATATATATACCCTTATACACCATTTTAATAAAAAATATCACAAAATTCTTCTAAGTCCCTCGGGAAGAGTGAAAGACGCGCACGTTCATTTTCAGAGCTCCTTGACCTTCCTATAAGAAGTTAGCCAAAAAGTAGCTTCGAAAAACGCTTAGGTTAAGTTTCAGAGTTGCTTCTAATGTACCAAAGCTGGACTTAGACATAATTTCACTCTCACAACATTATGGCTGGTTGGAGACAGTCTGAACCACAAGTACCGGGTCGATGGTTCTGGGCGTATACTGGGGGGACGGGGACGACTCCCATTAACCCCTGACTATACCGGGGATACGCTTATCACAATGCCTTTCTGGTCTGTGCTGAAGCAGGGCATTCTGGCAGCCAAGTGGCTTGACCTTTATTAGTGAGCCTGGTTACCCCCTCTCGGAACCACAGACTTAGAAATCGCCAGCTCATATACAGTGCATAAAATATATTTATTTAATATATTTATATATATACCCTTATACACCATTTTAATAAAAAATATCACAAAATTCTTCTAAGTCCCTCGGGAAGAGTGAAAGATGCGCACGTTCATTTTCAGCGTTCCTAGACCTTCCTATAAGAAGTTAGCCAAAAAGTAGCTTCGAAAAACGCTTAGGTTAAGTTTCAGAGTTGCTTCTAATGTTCCAAAGCTGGACTTAGACATAATTTCACTCTCACAACATTATGGCTGGTTGGAGACAGTCCGAACCACAAGTACCGGGTCCATGGTTCTGGGCGTATACTGGGGGGGACGGGGACGACTCCCATTAACCCCTGACTATACCGGGGATACGCTTATCACAATGCCTTTCTGGTCTGTGCTGAAGCAGGGCATTCTGGCAGCCAAGTGGCTTGACCTTTATTAGTGAGCCTGGTTACCCCCTCTCGGAACCACAGACTTAGAAATCGCCAGCTCATATACAGTGCATAAAATATATTTATATAATATATTTATATATATACCCTTATACACCATTTTAATAAAAAATATCACAAAATTCTTCTAAGTCCCTCGGGAAGAGTGAAAGATGCGCACGTTCATTTTCAGCGTTCCTACACCTTCCTATAAGAAGTTAGCCAAAAAGTAGCTTCGAAAAACGCTTAGGTTAAGTTTCAGAGTTGCTTCTAATGTACCAAAGCTGGACTTAGACATAATTTCACTCTCACAACATTATGGCTGGTTGGAGACAGTCTGAACCACAAGTACCGGGTCGATGGTTCTGGGCGTATACTGGGGGGACGGGGACGACTCCCATTAACCCCTGACTATACCGGGGATACGCTTATCACAATGCCTTTCTGGTCTGTGCTGAAGCAGGGCATTCTGGCAGCCAAGTGGCTTGACCTTTATTAGTGAGCCTGGTTACCCCCTCTCGGAACCACAGACTTAGAAATCGCCAGCTCATATACAGTGCATAAAATATATTTATATAATATATTTATATATATACCCTTATACACCATTTTAATAAAAAATATCACAAAATTCTTCTAAGTCCCTCGGGAAGAGTGAAAGACGCGCACGTTCATTTTCAGCGCTCCTAGACCTTCCTATAAGAAGTTAGCCAAAAAGTAAGTAGCTTCGAAAAACGCTTAGGTTAAGTTTCAGAGTTGCTTCTAATGTACCAAAGCTGGACTTAGACATAATTTCACTCTCACAACATTATGGCTGGTTGGAGACAGTCCGAAGCACAAGTACCGGGTCCATGGTTCTGGCCGTATACTGGGGGGACGGGGGCGACTCCCATTAACACCTGACTATACCGGGGATACGCTTATCACAATGCCTTTCTGGTCTGTGCTGAAGCAGGGCATTCTGGCAGCCAAGTGGCTTGACCTTTATTAGTGAGCCTGGTTACCCCCTCTCGGAACCACAGACTTAGAAATCGCCAGCTCATATACAGTGCATAAAATATATTTATATAATATATTTATATATATACCCTTATACACCATTTTAATAAAATATATCACAAAATTCTTCTAAGTCCCTCGGGAAGAGTGAAAGATGCGCACGTTCATTTTCAGCGTTCCTACACCTTCCTATAAGAAGTTAGCCAAAAAGTAGCTTCGAAAAACGCTTAGGTTAAGTTTCAGAGTTGCTTCTAATGTACCAAAGCTGGACTTAGACATAATTTCACTCTCACAACATTATGGCTGGTTGGAGACAGTCTGAACCACAAGTACCGGGTCCATGGTTCTGGGCGTATACTGGGGGGACGGGGACGACTCCCATTAACCCCTGACTATACCGGGGATACGCTTATCATAATGCCTTTCTGGTCTGTGCTGAAGCAGGGCGTTCTGGCAGCCAAGTGGCTTGACCTTTATTAGTGAGCCTGGTTTCCCCCTCTCGGAACCACAGACTTAGAAATCGCCAGCTCATATACAGTGCATAAAATATATTTATATATATACCCTTATACACCATTTTAATAAAAAATATCACAAAATTCTTCTAAGTCCCTCGGGAAGAGTGAAAGACGCGCACGTTCATTTTCAGAGCTCCTTGACCTTCCTATAAGAAGTTAGCCAAAAAGTAGCTTCGAAAAACGCTTAGGTTAAGTTTCAGAGTTGCTTCTAATGTACCAAAGCTGGACTTAGACATAATTTCACTCTCACAACATTATGGCTGGTTGGAGACAGTCTGAACCACAAGTACCGGGTCGATGGTTCTGGGCGTATACTGGGGGGACGGGGACGACTCCCATTAACCCCTGACTATACCGGGGATACGCTTATCACAATGCCTTTCTGGTCTGTGCTGAAGCAGGGCATTCTGGCAGCCAAGTGGCTTGACCTTTATTAGTGAGCCTGGTTACCCCCTCTCGGAACCACAGACTTAGAAATCGCCAGCTCATATACAGTGCATAAAATATATTTATTTAATATATTTATATATATACCCTTATACACCATTTTAATAAAAAATATCACAAAATTCTTCTAAGTCCCTCGGGAAGAGTGAAAGATGCGCACGTTCATTTTCAGCGTTCCTAGACCTTCCTATAAGAAGTTAGCCAAAAAGTAGCTTCGAAAAACGCTTAGGTTAAGTTTCAGAGTTGCTTCTAATGTTCCAAAGCTGGACTTAGACATAATTTCACTCTCACAACATTATGGCTGGTTGGAGACAGTCCGAACCACAAGTACCGGGTCCATGGTTCTGGGCGTATACTGGGGGGGACGGGGACGACTCCCATTAACCCCTGACTATACCGGGGATACGCTTATCACAATGCCTTTCTGGTCTGTGCTGAAGCAGGGCATTCTGGCAGCCAAGTGGCTTGACCTTTATTAGTGAGCCTGGTTACCCCCTCTCGGAACCACAGACTTAGAAATCGCCAGCTCATATACAGTGCATAAAATATATTTATATAATATATTTATATATATACCCTTATACACCATTTTAATAAAAAATATCACAAAATTCTTCTAAGTCCCTCGGGAAGAGTGAAAGATGCGCACGTTCATTTTCAGCGTTCCTACACCTTCCTATAAGAAGTTAGCCAAAAAGTAGCTTCGAAAAACGCTTAGGTTAAGTTTCAGAGTTGCTTCTAATGTACCAAAGCTGGACTTAGACATAATTTCACTCTCACAACATTATGGCTGGTTGGAGACAGTCTGAACCACAAGTACCGGGTCCATGGTTCTGGGCGTATACTGGGGGGACGGGGACGACTCCCATTAACCCCTGACTATACCGGGGATACGCTTATCATAATGCCTTTCTGGTCTGTGCTGAAGCAGGGCATTCTGGCAGCCAAGTGGCTTGACCTTTATTAGTGAGCCTGGTTACCCCCTCTCGGAACCACAGACTTAGAAATCGCCAGCTCATATACAGTGCATAAAATATATTTATATAATATATTTATATATATACCCTTATACACCATTTTAATAAAAAATATCACAAAATTCTTCTAAGTCCCTCGGGAAGAGTGAAAGATGCGCACGTTCATTTTCAGCGTTCCTACACCTTCCTATAAGAAGTTAGCCAAAAAGTAGCTTCGAAAAACGCTTAGGTTAAGTTTCAGAGTTGCTTCTAATGTACCAAAGCTGGACTTAGACATAATTTCACTCTCACAACATTATGGCTGGTTGGAGACAGTCTGAACCACAAGTACCGGGTCGATGGTTCTGGGCGTATACTGGGGGGACGGGGACGACTCCCATTAACCCCTGACTATACCGGGGATACGCTTATCACAATGCCTTTCTGGTCTGTGCTGAAGCAGGGCATTCTGGCAGCCAAGTGGCTTGACCTTTATTAGTGAGCCTGGTTACCCCCTCTCGGAACCACAGACTTAGAAATCGCCAGCTCATATACAGTGCATAAAATATATTTATATAATATATTTATATATATACCCTTATACACCATTTTAATAAAAAATATCACAAAATTCTTCTAAGTCCCTCGGGAAGAGTGAAAGACGCGCACGTTCATTTTCAGCGCTCCTAGACCTTCCTATAAGAAGTTAGCCAAAAAGTAAGTAGCTTCGAAAAACGCTTAGGTTAAGTTTCAGAGTTGCTTCTAATGTACCAAAGCTGGACTTAGACATAATTTCACTCTCACAACATTATGGCTGGTTGGAGACAGTCCGAAGCACAAGTACCGGGTCCATGGTTCTGGCCGTATACTGGGGGGACGGGGGCGACTCCCATTAACACCTGACTATACCGGGGATACGCTTATCACAATGCCTTTCTGGTCTGTGCTGAAGCAGGGCATTCTGGCAGCCAAGTGGCTTGACCTTTATTAGTGAGCCTGGTTACCCCCTCTCGGAACCACAGACTTAGAAATCGCCAGCTCATATACAGTGCATAAAATATATTTATATAATATATTTATATATATACCCTTATACACCATTTTAATAAAATATATCACAAAATTCTTCTAAGTCCCTCGGGAAGAGTGAAAGATGCGCACGTTCATTTTCAGCGTTCCTACACCTTCCTATAAGAAGTTAGCCAAAAAGTAGCTTCGAAAAACGCTTAGGTTAAGTTTCAGAGTTGCTTCTAATGTACCAAAGCTGGACTTAGACATAATTTCACTCTCACAACATTATGGCTGGTTGGAGACAGTCTGAACCACAAGTACCGGGTCCATGGTTCTGGGCGTATACTGGGGGGACGGGGACGACTCCCATTAACCCCTGACTATACCGGGGATACGCTTATCATAATGCCTTTCTGGTCTGTGCTGAAGCAGGGCGTTCTGGCAGCCAAGTGGCTTGACCTTTATTAGTGAGCCTGGTTTCCCCCTCTCGGAACCACAGACTTAGAAATCGCCAGCTCATATACAGTGCATAAAATATATTTATATATATACCCTTATACACCATTTTAATAAAAAATATCACAAAATTCTTCTAAGTCCCTCGGGAAGAGTGAAAGACGCGCACGTTCATTTTCAGAGCTCCTTGACCTTCCTATAAGAAGTTAGCCAAAAAGTAGCTTCGAAAAACGCTTAGGTTAAGTTTCAGAGTTGCTTCTAATGTACCAAAGCTGGACTTAGACATAATTTCACTCTCACAACATTATGGCTGGTTGGAGACAGTCTGAACCACAAGTACCGGGTCGATGGTTCTGGGCGTATACTGGGGGGACGGGGACGACTCCCATTAACCCCTGACTATACCGGGGATACGCTTATCACAATGCCTTTCTGGTCTGTGCTGAAGCAGGGCATTCTGGCAGCCAAGTGGCTTGACCTTTATTAGTGAGCCTGGTTACCCCCTCTCGGAACCACAGACTTAGAAATCGCCAGCTCATATACAGTGCATAAAATATATTTATTTAATATATTTATATATATACCCTTATACACCATTTTAATAAAAAATATCACAAAATTCTTCTAAGTCCCTCGGGAAGAGTGAAAGATGCGCACGTTCATTTTCAGCGTTCCTAGACCTTCCTATAAGAAGTTAGCCAAAAAGTAGCTTCGAAAAACGCTTAGGTTAAGTTTCAGAGTTGCTTCTAATGTTCCAAAGCTGGACTTAGACATAATTTCACTCTCACAACATTATGGCTGGTTGGAGACAGTCCGAACCACAAGTACCGGGTCCATGGTTCTGGGCGTATACTGGGGGGGACGGGGACGACTCCCATTAACCCCTGACTATACCGGGGATACGCTTATCACAATGCCTTTCTGGTCTGTGCTGAAGCAGGGCATTCTGGCAGCCAAGTGGCTTGACCTTTATTAGTGAGCCTGGTTACCCCCTCTCGGAACCACAGACTTAGAAATCGCCAGCTCATATACAGTGCATAAAATATATTTATATAATATATTTATATATATACCCTTATACACCATTTTAATAAAAAATATCACAAAATTCTTCTAAGTCCCTCGGGAAGAGTGAAAGATGCGCACGTTCATTTTCAGCGTTCCTACACCTTCCTATAAGAAGTTAGCCAAAAAGTAGCTTCGAAAAACGCTTAGGTTAAGTTTCAGAGTTGCTTCTAATGTACCAAAGCTGGACTTAGACATAATTTCACTCTCACAACATTATGGCTGGTTGGAGACAGTCTGAACCACAAGTACCGGGTCCATGGTTCTGGGCGTATACTGGGGGGACGGGGACGACTCCCATTAACCCCTGACTATACCGGGGATACGCTTATCATAATGCCTTTCTGGTCTGTGCTGAAGCAGGGCATTCTGGCAGCCAAGTGGCTTGACCTTTATTAGTGAGCCTGGTTACCCCCTCTCGGAACCACAGACTTAGAAATCGCCAGCTCATATACAGTGCATAAAATATATTTATATATATACCCTTATACACCATTTTAATAAAAAATATCACAAAATTCTTCTAAGTCCCTCGGGAAGAGTGAAAGACGCGCACGTTCATTTTCAGAGCTCCTAGACCTTCCTATAAGAAGTTAGCCAAAAAGTAGCTTCGAAAAACGCTTAGGTTAAGTTTCAGAGTTGCTTCTAATGTACCAAAGCTGGACTTAGACATAATTTGACTCTCACAACATTATGGCTGGTTGGAGACAGTCCGAACCACAAGTACCGGGTCCATGGTTCTGGGCGTATACTGGGGGGGACGGGGGGGACTCCCATTAACCCCTGACTATACCGGGGATACGCTTATCACAATGCCTTTCTGGTCTGTGCTGAAGCAGGGCATTCTGGCAGCCAAGTGGCTTGACCTTTGTTAGTGAGCCTGGTTACCCCCTCTCGGAACCACAGACTTAGAAATCGCCAGCTCATATACAGTGCATAAAATATATTTATATATATACCCTTATACACCATTTTAATAAAAAATATCACAAAATTCTTCTAAGTCCCTCGGGAAGAGTGAAAGACGCGCACGTTCATTTTCAGAGCTCCTTGACCTTCCTATAAGAAGTTAGCCAAAAAGTAGCTTCGAAAAACGCTTAGGTTAAGTTTCAGAGTTGCTTCTAATGTACCAAAGCTGGACTTAGACATAATTTCACTCTCACAACATTATGGCTGGTTGGAGACAGTCTGAACCACAAGTACCGGGTCGATGGTTCTGGGCGTATACTGGGGGGACGGGGACGACTCCCATTAACCCCTGACTATACCGGGGATACGCTTATCACAATGCCTTTCTGGTCTGTGCTGAAGCAGGGCATTCTGGCAGCCAAGTGGCTTGACCTTTATTAGTGAGCCTGGTTACCCCCTCTCGGAACCACAGACTTAGAAATCGCCAGCTCATATACAGTGCATAAAATATATTTATTTAATATATTTATATATATACCCTTATACACCATTTTAATAAAAAATATCACAAATTTCTTCTAAGTCCCTCGGGAAGAGTGAAAGATGCGCACGTTCATTTTCAGCGTTCCCAGACCTTCCTATAAGAAGTTAGCCAAAAAGTAGCTTCGAAAAACGCTTAGGTTAAGTTTCAGAGTTGCTTCTAATGTTCCAAAGCTGGACTTAGACATAATTTCACTCTCACAACATTATGGCTGGTTGGAGACAGTCCGAACCACAAGTACCGGGTCCATGGTTCTGGGCGTATACTGGGGGGGACGGGGACGACTCCCATTAACCCCTGACTATACCGGGGATACGCTTATCACAATGCCTTTCTGGTCTGTGCTGAAGCAGGGCATTCTGGCAGCCAAGTGGCTTGACCTTTATTAGTGAGCCTGGTTACCCCCTCTCGGAACCACAGACTTAGAAATCGCCAGCTCATATACAGTGCATAAAATATATTTATATAATATATTGATATATATACCCTTATACACCATTTTAATAAAAAATATCACAAAATTCTTCTAAGTCCCTCGGGAAGAGTGAAAGATGCGCACGTTCATTTTCAGCGTTCCTACACCTTCCTATAAGAAGTTAGCCAAAAAGTAGCTTCGAAAAACGCTTAGGTTAAGTTTCAGAGTTGCTTCTAATGTACCAAAGCTGGACTTAGACATAATTTCACTCTCACAACATTATGGCTGGTTGGAGACAGTCCGAAGCACAAGTACCGGGTCCATGGTTCTGGCCGTATACTGGGGGGACGGGGGCGACTCCCATTAACACCTGACTATACCGGGGATACGCTTATCACAATGCCTTTCTGGTCTGTGCTGAAGCAGGGCATTCTGGCAGCCAAGTGGCTTGACCTTTATTAGTGAGCCTGGTAACCCCCTCTCGGAACCACAGACTTAGAAATCGCCAGCTCATATACAGTGCATAAAATATATTTATATAATATATTTATATATATACCCTTATACACCATTTTAATAAAATATATCACAAAATTCTTCTAAGTCCCTCGGGAAGAGTGAAAGATGCGCACGTTCATTTTCAGCGTTCCTACACCTTCCTATAAGAAGTTAGCCAAAAAGTAGCTTCGAAAAACGCTTAGGTTAAGTTTCAGAGTTGCTTCTAATGTACCAAAGCTGGACTTAGACATAATTTCACTCTCACAACATTATGGCTGGTTGGAGACAGTCTGAACCACAAGTACCGGGTCCATGGTTCTGGGCGTATACTGGGGGGACGGGGACGACTCCCATTAACCCCTGACTATACCGGGGATACGCTTATCACAATGCCTTTCTGGTCTGTGCTGAAGCAGGGCATTCTGGCAGCCAAGTGGCTTGACCTTTATTAGTGAGCCTGGTTACCCCCTCTCGGAACCACAGACTTAGAAATCGCCAGCTCATATACAGTGCATAAAATATATTTATATAATATATTGATATATATACCCTTATACACCATTTTAATAAAAAATATCACAAAATTCTTCTAAGTCCCTCGGGAAGAGTGAAAGATGCGCACGTTCATTTTCAGCGTTCCTACACCTTCCTATAAGAAGTTAGCCAAAAAGTAGCTTCGAAAAACGCTTAGGTTAAGTTTCAGAGTTGCTTCTAATGTACCAAAGCTGGACTTAGACATAATTTCACTCTCACAACATTATGGCTGGTTGGAGACAGTCCGAAGCACAAGTACCGGGTCCATGGTTCTGGCCGTATACTGGGGGGACGGGGGCGACTCCCATTAACACCTGACTATACCGGGGATACGCTTATCACAATGCCTTTCTGGTCTGTGCTGAAGCAGGGCATTCTGGCAGCCAAGTGGCTTGACCTTTATTAGTGAGCCTGGTAACCCCCTCTCGGAACCACAGACTTAGAAATCGCCAGCTCATATACAGTGCATAAAATATATTTATATAATATATTTATATATATACCCTTATACACCATTTTAATAAAATATATCACAAAATTCTTCTAAGTCCCTCGGGAAGAGTGAAAGATGCGCACGTTCATTTTCAGCGTTCCTACACCTTCCTATAAGAAGTTAGCCAAAAAGTAGCTTCGAAAAACGCTTAGGTTAAGTTTCAGAGTTGCTTCTAATGTACCAAAGCTGGACTTAGACATAATTTGACTCTCACAACATTATGGCTGGTTGGAGACAGTCCGAACCACAAGTACCGGGTCGATGGTTCTGGGCGTATACTGGGGGGACGGGGACGACTCCCATTAACCCCTGACTATACCGGGGATACGCTTATCACAATGCCTTTCTGGTCTGTGCTGAAGCAGGGCATTCTGGCAGCCAAGTGGCTTGACCTTTATTAGTGAGCCTGGTTACCCCCTCTCGGAACCACAGACTTAGAAATCGCCAGCTCATATACAGTGCATAAAATATATTTATATAATATATTTATATATATACCCTTATACACCATTTTAATAAAAAATATCACAAAATTCTTCTAAGTCCCTCGGGAAGAGTGAAAGATGCGCACGTTCATTTTCAGCGTTCCTACACCTTCCTATAAGAAGTTAGCCAAAAAGTAGCTTCGAAAAACGCTTAGGTTAAGTTTCAGAGTTGCTTCTAATGTACCAAAGCTGGACTTAGACATAATTTCACTCTCACAACATTATGGCTGGTTGGAGACAGTCTGAACCACAAGTACCGGGTCCATGGTTCTGGGCGTATACTGGGGGGACGGGGACGACTCCCATTAACCCCTGACTATACCGGGGATACGCTTATCATAATGCCTTTCTGGTCTGTGCTGAAGCAGGGCATTCTGGCAGCCAAGTGGCTTGACCTTTATTAGTGAGCCTGGTTACCCCCTCTCGGAACCACAGACTTAGAAATCGCCAGCTCATATACAGTGCATAAAATATATTTATATAATATATTTATATATATACCCTTATACACCATTTTAATAAAAAATATCACAAAATTCTTCTAAGTCCCTCGGGAAGAGTGAAAGATGCGCACGTTCATTTTCAGCGTTCCTACACCTTCCTATAAGAAGTTAGCCAAAAAGTAGCTTCGAAAAACGCTTAGGTTAAGTTTCAGAGTTGCTTCTAATGTACCAAAGCTGGACTTAGACATAATTTCACTCTCACAACATTATGGCTGGTTGGAGACAGTCTGAACCACAAGTACCGGGTCGATGGTTCTGGGCGTATACTGGGGGGACGGGGACGACTCCCATTAACCCCTGACTATACCGGGGATACGCTTATCACAATGCCTTTCTGGTCTGTGCTGAAGCAGGGCATTCTGGCAGCCAAGTGGCTTGACCTTTATTAGTGAGCCTGGTTACCCCCTCTCGGAACCACAGACTTAGAAATCGCCAGCTCATATACAGTGCATAAAATATATTTATATAATATATTTATATATATACCCTTATACACCATTTTAATAAAAAATATCACAAAATTCTTCTAAGTCCCTCGGGAAGAGTGAAAGACGCGCACGTTCATTTTCAGCGCTCCTAGACCTTCCTATAAGAAGTTAGCCAAAAAGTAAGTAGCTTCGAAAAACGCTTAGGTTAAGTTTCAGAGTTGCTTCTAATGTACCAAAGCTGGACTTAGACATAATTTCACTCTCACAACATTATGGCTGGTTGGAGACAGTCCGAAGCACAAGTACCGGGTCCATGGTTCTGGCCGTATACTGGGGGGACGGGGGCGACTCCCATTAACACCTGACTATACCGGGGATACGCTTATCACAATGCCTTTCTGGTCTGTGCTGAAGCAGGGCATTCTGGCAGCCAAGTGGCTTGACCTTTATTAGTGAGCCTGGTTACCCCCTCTCGGAACCACAGACTTAGAAATCGCCAGCTCATATACAGTGCATAAAATATATTTATATAATATATTTATATATATACCCTTATACACCATTTTAATAAAATATATCACAAAATTCTTCTAAGTCCCTCGGGAAGAGTGAAAGATGCGCACGTTCATTTTCAGCGTTCCTACACCTTCCTATAAGAAGTTAGCCAAAAAGTAGCTTCGAAAAACGCTTAGGTTAAGTTTCAGAGTTGCTTCTAATGTACCAAAGCTGGACTTAGACATAATTTCACTCTCACAACATTATGGCTGGTTGGAGACAGTCTGAACCACAAGTACCGGGTCCATGGTTCTGGGCGTATACTGGGGGGACGGGGACGACTCCCATTAACCCCTGACTATACCGGGGATACGCTTATCATAATGCCTTTCTGGTCTGTGCTGAAGCAGGGCGTTCTGGCAGCCAAGTGGCTTGACCTTTATTAGTGAGCCTGGTTTCCCCCTCTCGGAACCACAGACTTAGAAATCGCCAGCTCATATACAGTGCATAAAATATATTTATATATATACCCTTATACACCATTTTAATAAAAAATATCACAAAATTCTTCTAAGTCCCTCGGGAAGAGTGAAAGACGCGCACGTTCATTTTCAGAGCTCCTTGACCTTCCTATAAGAAGTTAGCCAAAAAGTAGCTTCGAAAAACGCTTAGGTTAAGTTTCAGAGTTGCTTCTAATGTACCAAAGCTGGACTTAGACATAATTTCACTCTCACAACATTATGGCTGGTTGGAGACAGTCTGAACCACAAGTACCGGGTCGATGGTTCTGGGCGTATACTGGGGGGACGGGGACGACTCCCATTAACCCCTGACTATACCGGGGATACGCTTATCACAATGCCTTTCTGGTCTGTGCTGAAGCAGGGCATTCTGGCAGCCAAGTGGCTTGACCTTTATTAGTGAGCCTGGTTACCCCCTCTCGGAACCACAGACTTAGAAATCGCCAGCTCATATACAGTGCATAAAATATATTTATTTAATATATTTATATATATACCCTTATACACCATTTTAATAAAAAATATCACAAAATTCTTCTAAGTCCCTCGGGAAGAGTGAAAGATGCGCACGTTCATTTTCAGCGTTCCTAGACCTTCCTATAAGAAGTTAGCCAAAAAGTAGCTTCGAAAAACGCTTAGGTTAAGTTTCAGAGTTGCTTCTAATGTTCCAAAGCTGGACTTAGACATAATTTCACTCTCACAACATTATGGCTGGTTGGAGACAGTCCGAACCACAAGTACCGGGTCCATGGTTCTGGGCGTATACTGGGGGGGACGGGGACGACTCCCATTAACCCCTGACTATACCGGGGATACGCTTATCACAATGCCTTTCTGGTCTGTGCTGAAGCAGGGCATTCTGGCAGCCAAGTGGCTTGACCTTTATTAGTGAGCCTGGTTACCCCCTCTCGGAACCACAGACTTAGAAATCGCCAGCTCATATACAGTGCATAAAATATATTTATATAATATATTTATATATATACCCTTATACACCATTTTAATAAAAAATATCACAAAATTCTTCTAAGTCCCTCGGGAAGAGTGAAAGATGCGCACGTTCATTTTCAGCGTTCCTACACCTTCCTATAAGAAGTTAGCCAAAAAGTAGCTTCGAAAAACGCTTAGGTTAAGTTTCAGAGTTGCTTCTAATGTACCAAAGCTGGACTTAGACATAATTTCACTCTCACAACATTATGGCTGGTTGGAGACAGTCTGAACCACAAGTACCGGGTCCATGGTTCTGGGCGTATACTGGGGGGACGGGGACGACTCCCATTAACCCCTGACTATACCGGGGATACGCTTATCATAATGCCTTTCTGGTCTGTGCTGAAGCAGGGCATTCTGGCAGCCAAGTGGCTTGACCTTTATTAGTGAGCCTGGTTACCCCCTCTCGGAACCACAGACTTAGAAATCGCCAGCTCATATACAGTGCATAAAATATATTTATATATATACCCTTATACACCATTTTAATAAAAAATATCACAAAATTCTTCTAAGTCCCTCGGGAAGAGTGAAAGACGCGCACGTTCATTTTCAGAGCTCCTAGACCTTCCTATAAGAAGTTAGCCAAAAAGTAGCTTCGAAAAACGCTTAGGTTAAGTTTCAGAGTTGCTTCTAATGTACCAAAGCTGGACTTAGACATAATTTGACTCTCACAACATTATGGCTGGTTGGAGACAGTCCGAACCACAAGTACCGGGTCCATGGTTCTGGGCGTATACTGGGGGGGACGGGGGGGACTCCCATTAACCCCTGACTATACCGGGGATACGCTTATCACAATGCCTTTCTGGTCTGTGCTGAAGCAGGGCATTCTGGCAGCCAAGTGGCTTGACCTTTGTTAGTGAGCCTGGTTACCCCCTCTCGGAACCACAGACTTAGAAATCGCCAGCTCATATACAGTGCATAAAATATATTTATATATATACCCTTATACACCATTTTAATAAAAAATATCACAAAATTCTTCTAAGTCCCTCGGGAAGAGTGAAAGACGCGCACGTTCATTTTCAGAGCTCCTTGACCTTCCTATAAGAAGTTAGCCAAAAAGTAGCTTCGAAAAACGCTTAGGTTAAGTTTCAGAGTTGCTTCTAATGTACCAAAGCTGGACTTAGACATAATTTCACTCTCACAACATTATGGCTGGTTGGAGACAGTCTGAACCACAAGTACCGGGTCGATGGTTCTGGGCGTATACTGGGGGGACGGGGACGACTCCCATTAACCCCTGACTATACCGGGGATACGCTTATCACAATGCCTTTCTGGTCTGTGCTGAAGCAGGGCATTCTGGCAGCCAAGTGGCTTGACCTTTATTAGTGAGCCTGGTTACCCCCTCTCGGAACCACAGACTTAGAAATCGCCAGCTCATATACAGTGCATAAAATATATTTATTTAATATATTTATATATATACCCTTATACACCATTTTAATAAAAAATATCACAAATTTCTTCTAAGTCCCTCGGGAAGAGTGAAAGATGCGCACGTTCATTTTCAGCGTTCCCAGACCTTCCTATAAGAAGTTAGCCAAAAAGTAGCTTCGAAAAACGCTTAGGTTAAGTTTCAGAGTTGCTTCTAATGTTCCAAAGCTGGACTTAGACATAATTTCACTCTCACAACATTATGGCTGGTTGGAGACAGTCCGAACCACAAGTACCGGGTCCATGGTTCTGGGCGTATACTGGGGGGGACGGGGACGACTCCCATTAACCCCTGACTATACCGGGGATACGCTTATCACAATGCCTTTCTGGTCTGTGCTGAAGCAGGGCATTCTGGCAGCCAAGTGGCTTGACCTTTATTAGTGAGCCTGGTTACCCCCTCTCGGAACCACAGACTTAGAAATCGCCAGCTCATATACAGTGCATAAAATATATTTATATAATATATTGATATATATACCCTTATACACCATTTTAATAAAAAATATCACAAAATTCTTCTAAGTCCCTCGGGAAGAGTGAAAGATGCGCACGTTCATTTTCAGCGTTCCTACACCTTCCTATAAGAAGTTAGCCAAAAAGTAGCTTCGAAAAACGCTTAGGTTAAGTTTCAGAGTTGCTTCTAATGTACCAAAGCTGGACTTAGACATAATTTCACTCTCACAACATTATGGCTGGTTGGAGACAGTCCGAAGCACAAGTACCGGGTCCATGGTTCTGGCCGTATACTGGGGGGACGGGGGCGACTCCCATTAACACCTGACTATACCGGGGATACGCTTATCACAATGCCTTTCTGGTCTGTGCTGAAGCAGGGCATTCTGGCAGCCAAGTGGCTTGACCTTTATTAGTGAGCCTGGTAACCCCCTCTCGGAACCACAGACTTAGAAATCGCCAGCTCATATACAGTGCATAAAATATATTTATATAATATATTTATATATATACCCTTATACACCATTTTAATAAAATATATCACAAAATTCTTCTAAGTCCCTCGGGAAGAGTGAAAGATGCGCACGTTCATTTTCAGCGTTCCTACACCTTCCTATAAGAAGTTAGCCAAAAAGTAGCTTCGAAAAACGCTTAGGTTAAGTTTCAGAGTTGCTTCTAATGTACCAAAGCTGGACTTAGACATAATTTCACTCTCACAACATTATGGCTGGTTGGAGACAGTCTGAACCACAAGTACCGGGTCCATGGTTCTGGGCGTATACTGGGGGGACGGGGACGACTCCCATTAACCCCTGACTATACCGGGGATACGCTTATCACAATGCCTTTCTGGTCTGTGCTGAAGCAGGGCATTCTGGCAGCCAAGTGGCTTGACCTTTATTAGTGAGCCTGGTTACCCCCTCTCGGAACCACAGACTTAGAAATCGCCAGCTCATATACAGTGCATAAAATATATTTATATAATATATTTATATATATACCCTTATACACCATTTTAATAAAAAATATCACAAAATTCTTCTAAGTCCCTCGGGAAGAGTGAAAGATGCGCACGTTCATTTTCAGCGTTCCTACACCTTCCTATAAGAAGTTAGCCAAAAAGTAGCTTCGAAAAACGCTTAGGTTAAGTTTCAGAGTTGCTTCTAATGTACCAAAGCTGGACTTAGACATAATTTCACTCTCACAACATTATGGCTGGTTGGAGACAGTCCGAACCACAAGTACCGGGTCCATGGTTCTGGGCGTATACTGGGGGGACGGGGACGACTCCCATTAACCCCTGACTATACCGGGGATACGCTTATCATAATGCCTTTCTGGTCTGTGCTGAAGCAGGGCGTTCTGGCAGCCAAGTGGCTTGACCTTTATTAGTGAGCCTGGTTTCCCCCTCTCGGAACCACAGACTTAGAAATCGCCAGCTCATATACAGTGCATAAAATATATTTATATATATACCCTTATACACCATTTTAATAAAAAATATCACAAAATTCTTCTAAGTCCCTCGGGAAGAGTGAAAGACGCGCACGTTCATTTTCAGAGCTCCTTGACCTTCCTATAAGAAGTTAGCCAAAAAGTAGCTTCGAAAAACGCTTAGGTTAAGTTTCAGAGTTGCTTCTAATGTACCAAAGCTGGACTTAGACATAATTTCACTCTCACAACATTATGGCTGGTTGGAGACAGTCTGAACCACAAGTACCGGGTCGATGGTTCTGGGCGTATACTGGGGGGACGGGGACGACTCCCATTAACCCCTGACTATACCGGGGATACGCTTATCACAATGCCTTTCTGGTCTGTGCTGAAGCAGGGCATTCTGGCAGCCAAGTGGCTTGACCTTTATTAGTGAGCCTGGTTACCCCCTCTCGGAACCACAGACTTAGAAATCGCCAGCTCATATACAGTGCATAAAATATATTTATTTAATATATTTATATATATACCCTTATACACCATTTTAATAAAAAATATCACAAAATTCTTCTAAGTCCCTCGGGAAGAGTGAAAGATGCGCACGTTCATTTTCAGCGTTCCTAGACCTTCCTATAAGAAGTTAGCCAAAAAGTAGCTTCGAAAAACGCTTAGGTTAAGTTTCAGAGTTGCTTCTAATGTTCCAAAGCTGGACTTAGACATAATTTCACTCTCACAACATTATGGCTGGTTGGAGACAGTCCGAACCACAAGTACCGGGTCCATGGTTCTGGGCGTATACTGGGGGGGACGGGGACGACTCCCATTAACCCCTGACTATACCGGGGATACGCTTATCACAATGCCTTTCTGGTCTGTGCTGAAGCAGGGCATTCTGGCAGCCAAGTGGCTTGACCTTTATTAGTGAGCCTGGTTACCCCCTCTCGGAACCACAGACTTAGAAATCGCCAGCTCATATACAGTGCATAAAATATATTTATATAATATATTTATATATATACCCTTATACACCATTTTAATAAAAAATATCACAAAATTCTTCTAAGTCCCTCGGGAAGAGTGAAAGATGCGCACGTTCATTTTCAGCGTTCCTACACCTTCCTATAAGAAGTTAGCCAAAAAGTAGCTTCGAAAAACGCTTAGGTTAAGTTTCAGAGTTGCTTCTAATGTACCAAAGCTGGACTTAGACATAATTTCACTCTCACAACATTATGGCTGGTTGGAGACAGTCTGAACCACAAGTACCGGGTCCATGGTTCTGGGCGTATACTGGGGGGACGGGGACGACTCCCATTAACCCCTGACTATACCGGGGATACGCTTATCATAATGCCTTTCTGGTCTGTGCTGAAGCAGGGCATTCTGGCAGCCAAGTGGCTTGACCTTTATTAGTGAGCCTGGTTACCCCCTCTCGGAACCACAGACTTAGAAATCGCCAGCTCATATACAGTGCATAAAATATATTTATATATATACCCTTATACACCATTTTAATAAAAAATATCACAAAATTCTTCTAAGTCCCTCGGGAAGAGTGAAAGACGCGCACGTTCATTTTCAGAGCTCCTAGACCTTCCTATAAGAAGTTAGCCAAAAAGTAGCTTCGAAAAACGCTTAGGTTAAGTTTCAGAGTTGCTTCTAATGTACCAAAGCTGGACTTAGACATAATTTGACTCTCACAACATTATGGCTGGTTGGAGACAGTCCGAACCACAAGTACCGGGTCCATGGTTCTGGGCGTATACTGGGGGGGACGGGGGGGACTCCCATTAACCCCTGACTATACCGGGGATACGCTTATCACAATGCCTTTCTGGTCTGTGCTGAAGCAGGGCATTCTGGCAGCCAAGTGGCTTGACCTTTGTTAGTGAGCCTGGTTACCCCCTCTCGGAACCACAGACTTAGAAATCGCCAGCTCATATACAGTGCATAAAATATATTTATATATATACCCTTATACACCATTTTAATAAAAAATATCACAAAATTCTTCTAAGTCCCTCGGGAAGAGTGAAAGACGCGCACGTTCATTTTCAGAGCTCCTTGACCTTCCTATAAGAAGTTAGCCAAAAAGTAGCTTCGAAAAACGCTTAGGTTAAGTTTCAGAGTTGCTTCTAATGTACCAAAGCTGGACTTAGACATAATTTCACTCTCACAACATTATGGCTGGTTGGAGACAGTCTGAACCACAAGTACCGGGTCGATGGTTCTGGGCGTATACTGGGGGGACGGGGACGACTCCCATTAACCCCTGACTATACCGGGGATACGCTTATCACAATGCCTTTCTGGTCTGTGCTGAAGCAGGGCATTCTGGCAGCCAAGTGGCTTGACCTTTATTAGTGAGCCTGGTTACCCCCTCTCGGAACCACAGACTTAGAAATCGCCAGCTCATATACAGTGCATAAAATATATTTATTTAATATATTTATATATATACCCTTATACACCATTTTAATAAAAAATATCACAAATTTCTTCTAAGTCCCTCGGGAAGAGTGAAAGATGCGCACGTTCATTTTCAGCGTTCCCAGACCTTCCTATAAGAAGTTAGCCAAAAAGTAGCTTCGAAAAACGCTTAGGTTAAGTTTCAGAGTTGCTTCTAATGTTCCAAAGCTGGACTTAGACATAATTTCACTCTCACAACATTATGGCTGGTTGGAGACAGTCCGAACCACAAGTACCGGGTCCATGGTTCTGGGCGTATACTGGGGGGGACGGGGACGACTCCCATTAACCCCTGACTATACCGGGGATACGCTTATCACAATGCCTTTCTGGTCTGTGCTGAAGCAGGGCATTCTGGCAGCCAAGTGGCTTGACCTTTATTAGTGAGCCTGGTTACCCCCTCTCGGAACCACAGACTTAGAAATCGCCAGCTCATATACAGTGCATAAAATATATTTATATAATATATTGATATATATACCCTTATACACCATTTTAATAAAAAATATCACAAAATTCTTCTAAGTCCCTCGGGAAGAGTGAAAGATGCGCACGTTCATTTTCAGCGTTCCTACACCTTCCTATAAGAAGTTAGCCAAAAAGTAGCTTCGAAAAACGCTTAGGTTAAGTTTCAGAGTTGCTTCTAATGTACCAAAGCTGGACTTAGACATAATTTCACTCTCACAACATTATGGCTGGTTGGAGACAGTCCGAAGCACAAGTACCGGGTCCATGGTTCTGGCCGTATACTGGGGGGACGGGGGCGACTCCCATTAACACCTGACTATACCGGGGATACGCTTATCACAATGCCTTTCTGGTCTGTGCTGAAGCAGGGCATTCTGGCAGCCAAGTGGCTTGACCTTTATTAGTGAGCCTGGTAACCCCCTCTCGGAACCACAGACTTAGAAATCGCCAGCTCATATACAGTGCATAAAATATATTTATATAATATATTTATATATATACCCTTATACACCATTTTAATAAAATATATCACAAAATTCTTCTAAGTCCCTCGGGAAGAGTGAAAGATGCGCACGTTCATTTTCAGCGTTCCTACACCTTCCTATAAGAAGTTAGCCAAAAAGTAGCTTCGAAAAACGCTTAGGTTAAGTTTCAGAGTTGCTTCTAATGTACCAAAGCTGGACTTAGACATAATTTCACTCTCACAACATTATGGCTGGTTGGAGACAGTCTGAACCACAAGTACCGGGTCCATGGTTCTGGGCGTATACTGGGGGGACGGGGACGACTCCCATTAACCCCTGACTATACCGGGGATACGCTTATCATAATGCCTTTCTGGTCTGTGCTGAAGCAGGGCGTTCTGGCAGCCAAGTGGCTTGACCTTTATTAGTGAGCCTGGTTTCCCCCTCTCGGAACCACAGACTTAGAAATCGCCAGCTCATATACAGTGCATAAAATATATTTATATATATACCCTTATACACCATTTTAATAAAAAATATCACAAAATTCTTCTAAGTCCCTCGGGAAGAGTGAAAGACGCGCACGTTCATTTTCAGAGCTCCTTGACCTTCCTATAAGAAGTTAGCCAAAAAGTAGCTTCGAAAAACGCTTAGGTTAAGTTTCAGAGTTGCTTCTAATGTACCAAAGCTGGACTTAGACATAATTTCACTCTCACAACATTATGGCTGGTTGGAGACAGTCTGAACCACAAGTACCGGGTCGATGGTTCTGGGCGTATACTGGGGGGACGGGGACGACTCCCATTAACCCCTGACTATACCGGGGATACGCTTATCACAATGCCTTTCTGGTCTGTGCTGAAGCAGGGCATTCTGGCAGCCAAGTGGCTTGACCTTTATTAGTGAGCCTGGTTACCCCCTCTCGGAACCACAGACTTAGAAATCGCCAGCTCATATACAGTGCATAAAATATATTTATTTAATATATTTATATATATACCCTTATACACCATTTTAATAAAAAATATCACAAAATTCTTCTAAGTCCCTCGGGAAGAGTGAAAGATGCGCACGTTCATTTTCAGCGTTCCTAGACCTTCCTATAAGAAGTTAGCCAAAAAGTAGCTTCGAAAAACGCTTAGGTTAAGTTTCAGAGTTGCTTCTAATGTTCCAAAGCTGGACTTAGACATAATTTCACTCTCACAACATTATGGCTGGTTGGAGACAGTCCGAACCACAAGTACCGGGTCCATGGTTCTGGGCGTATACTGGGGGGGACGGGGACGACTCCCATTAACCCCTGACTATACCGGGGATACGCTTATCACAATGCCTTTCTGGTCTGTGCTGAAGCAGGGCATTCTGGCAGCCAAGTGGCTTGACCTTTATTAGTGAGCCTGGTTACCCCCTCTCGGAACCACAGACTTAGAAATCGCCAGCTCATATACAGTGCATAAAATATATTTATATAATATATTTATATATATACCCTTATACACCATTTTAATAAAAAATATCACAAAATTCTTCTAAGTCCCTCGGGAAGAGTGAAAGATGCGCACGTTCATTTTCAGCGTTCCTACACCTTCCTATAAGAAGTTAGCCAAAAAGTAGCTTCGAAAAACGCTTAGGTTAAGTTTCAGAGTTGCTTCTAATGTACCAAAGCTGGACTTAGACATAATTTCACTCTCACAACATTATGGCTGGTTGGAGACAGTCTGAACCACAAGTACCGGGTCCATGGTTCTGGGCGTATACTGGGGGGACGGGGACGACTCCCATTAACCCCTGACTATACCGGGGATACGCTTATCATAATGCCTTTCTGGTCTGTGCTGAAGCAGGGCATTCTGGCAGCCAAGTGGCTTGACCTTTATTAGTGAGCCTGGTTACCCCCTCTCGGAACCACAGACTTAGAAATCGCCAGCTCATATACAGTGCATAAAATATATATATATATATACCCTTATACACCATTTTAATAAAAAATATCACAAAATTCTTCTAAGTCCCTCGGGAAGAGTGAAAGACGCGCACGTTCATTTTCAGAGCTCCTAGACCTTCCTATAAGAAGTTAGCCAAAAAGTAGCTTCGAAAAACGCTTAGGTTAAGTTTCAGAGTTGCTTCTAATGTACCAAAGCTGGACTTAGACATAATTTCACTCTCACAACATTATGGCTGGTTGGAGACAGTCTGAACCACAAGTACCGGGTCGATGGTTCTGGGCGTATACTGGGGGGACGGGGACGACTCCCATTAACCCCTGACTATACCGGGGATACGCTTATCACAATGCCTTTCTGGTCTGTGCTGAAGCAGGGCATTCTGGCAGCCAAGTGGCTTGACCTTTATTAGTGAGCCTGGTTACCCCCTCTCGGAACCACAGACTTAGAAATCGCCAGCTCATATACAGTGCATAAAATATATTTATTTAATATATTTATATATATACCCTTATACACCATTTTAATAAAAAATATCACAAATTTCTTCTAAGTCCCTCGGGAAGAGTGAAAGATGCGCACGTTCATTTTCAGCGTTCCCAGACCTTCCTATAAGAAGTTAGCCAAAAAGTAGCTTCGAAAAACGCTTAGGTTAAGTTTCAGAGTTGCTTCTAATGTTCCAAAGCTGGACTTAGACATAATTTCACTCTCACAACATTATGGCTGGTTGGAGACAGTCCGAACCACAAGTACCGGGTCCATGGTTCTGGGCGTATACTGGGGGGGACGGGGACGACTCCCATTAACCCCTGACTATACCGGGGATACGCTTATCACAATGCCTTTCTGGTCTGTGCTGAAGCAGGGCATTCTGGCAGCCAAGTGGCTTGACCTTTATTAGTGAGCCTGGTTACCCCCTCTCGGTACCACAGACTTAGAAATCGCCAGCTCATATACAGTGCATAAAATATATTTATATAATATATTTATATATATACCCTTATACACCATTTTAATAAAAAATATCACAAAATTCTTCTAAGTCCCTCGGGAAGAGTGAAAGATGCGCACGTTCATTTTCAGCGTTCCTACACCTTCCTATAAGAAGTTAGCCAAAAAGTAGCTTCGAAAAACGCTTAGGTTAAGTTTCAGAGTTGCTTCTAATGTACCAAAGCTGGACTTAGACATAATTTGACTCTCACAACATTATGGCTGGTTGGAGACAGTCCGAACCACAAGTACCGGGTCCATGGTTCTGGGCGTATACTGGGGGGGACGGGGGGGACTCCCATTAACCCCTGACTATACCGGGGATAAGCTTATCACAATGCCTTTCTGGTCTGTGCTGAAGCAGGGCATTCTGGCAGCCAAGTGGCTTGACCTTTGTTAGTGAGCCTGGTTACCCCCTCTCGGAACCACAGACTTAGAAATCGCCAGCTCATATACAGTGCATAAAATATATTTATATATATACCCTTATACACCATTTTAATAAAAAATATCACAAAATTCTTCTAAGTCCCTAGGGAAGAGTGAAAGACGCGCACGTTCATTTTCAGCGCTCCTAGACCTTCCTATAAGAAGTTAGCCAAAAAGTAGCTTCGAAAAACGCTTAGGTTAAGTTTCAGAGTTGCTTCTAATGTACCAAAGCTGGACTTAGACATAATTTCACTCTCACAACATTATGGCTGGTTGGAGACAGTCCGAACCACAAGTACTGGGTCGATGGTTCTGGGCGTATACTGGGGGGACGTGGACGACTCCCATTAACCCCTGACTATACCGGGGATACGCTTATCACAATGCCTTTCTGGTCTGTGCTGAAGCAGGGCATTCTGGCAGCCAAGTGGCTTGACCTTTATTAGTGAGCCTGGTTACCCCCTCTCGGAACCACAGACTTAGAAATCGCCAGCTCATATACAGTGCATAAAATATATTTATATAATATATTTATATATATACCCTTATACACCATTTTAATAAAAAATATCACAAAATTCTTCTAAGTCCCTCTGGAAGAGTGAAAGACGCGCACGTTCATTTTCAGCGCTCCTAGACCTTCCTATAAGAAGTTAGCCAAAAAGTAGCTTCGAAAAACGCTTAGGTTAAGTTTCAGAGTTGCTTCTAATGTACCAAAGCTGGACTTCGACATAATTTCACTCTCACAACATTATGGCTGGTTGGAGACAGTCCGAACCACAAGTACTGGGTCGATGGTTCTGGGCGTATACTGGGGGGACGGGGACGACTCCCATTAACCCCTGACTATACCGGGGATACGCTTATCACAATGCCTTTCTGGTCTGTGCTGAAGCAGGGCATTCTGGCAGCCAAGTGGCTTGACCTTTATTAGTGAGCCTGGTTACCCCCTCTCGGAACCACAGACTTAGAAATCGCCAGCTCATATACAGTGCATAAAATATATTTATATAATATATTTATATATATACCCTTATACACCATTTTAATAAAAAATATCACAAAATTCTTCTAAGTCCCTCTGGAAGAGTGAAAGACGCGCACGTTCATTTTCAGCGCTCCTAGACCTTCCTATAAGAAGTTAGCCAAAAAGTAGCTTCGAAAAACGCTTAGGTTAAGTTTCAGAGTTGCTTCTAATGTACCAAAGCTGGACTTCGACATAATTTCACTCTCACAACATTATGGCTGGTTGGAGACAGTCCGAACCACAAGTACTGGGTCGATGGTTCTGGGCGTATACTGGGGGGACGGGGACGACTCCCATTAACCCCTGACTATACCGGGGATACGCTTATCACAATGCCTTTCTGGTCTGTGCTGAAGCAGGGCATTCTGGCAGCCAAGTGGCTTGACCTTTATTAGTGAGCCTGGTTACCCCCTCTCGGAACCACAGACTTAGAAATCGCCAGCTCATATACAGTGCATAAAATATATTTATATATATACCCTTATACACCATTTTAATAAAAAATATCACAAAATTCTTCGAAGTCCCTTGGGAAGAGTGAAAGACGCGCACGTTCATTTTCAGAGCTCCTAGACCTTCCTATAAGAAGTTAGCCAAAAAGTAGCAACGAAAAACGCTTAGGTTAAGTTTCAGAGTTGCTTCTAATGTACCAAAGCTGGACTTAGACATAATTTCACTCTCACAACATTATGGCTGGTTGGAGACAGTCCGAACCACAAGTACCGGGTCCATGGTTCTGGGCGTATACTGGGGGGGACGGGGACGACTCCCATTAACCCCTGACTATACCGGGGATACGCTTATCACAATGCCTTTCTGGTCTGTGCTGAAGCAGGGCATTCTGGCAGCCAAATGGCTTGACCTTTATTAGTGAGCCTGGTTACCCCCTCTCGGAACCACAGACTTAGAAATCGCCAGCTCATATACAGTGCATAAAATATATTTATATATATACCCTTATACACCATTTTAATAAAAAATATCACAAAATTCTTCTAAGTCCCTTGGGAAGAGTGAAAGACGCGCACGTTCATTTTCAGAGCTCCTAGACCTTCCTATAAGAAGTTAGCCAAAAAGTAGCAACGAAAAACGCTTAGGTTAAGTTTCAGAGTTGCTTCTAATGTACCAAAGCTGGACTTAGACATAATTTGACTCTCACAACATTATGGCTGGTTGGAGACAGTCCGAACCACAAGTACCGGGTCCATGGTTCTGGGCGTATACTGGGGGGGACGGGGACGACTCCCATTAACCCCTGACTATACCGGGGATACGCTTATCACAATGCCTTTCTGGTCTGTGCTGAAGCAGGGCATTCTGGCAGCCAAGTGGCTTGACCTTTATTAGTGAGCCTGGTTACCCCCTCTCGGAACCACAGACTTAGAAATCGCCAGCTCATATACAGTGCATAAAATATATTTATATATATACCCTTATACACCATTTTAATAAAAAATATCACAAAATTCTTCTAAGTCCCTCGGGAAGAGTGAAAGACGAGCACGTTCATTTTCAGCGCTCCTAGACCTTCCTATAAGAAGTTAGCCAAAAAGTAGCTTCGAAAAACGCTTAGGTTAAGTTTCAGAGTTGCTTCTAATGTACCAAAGCTGGACTTAGACATAATTTCACTCTCACAACATTATGGCTGGTTGGAGACACTCCGAACCACAAGTACCGGATCGATGGTTCTGGGCGTATACTGGGGGGACGGGGACGACTCCCATTAACCCCTGACTATACCGGGGATACGCTTATCACAATGCCTTTCTGGTCTGTGCTGAAGCAGGGCATTCTGGCAGCCAAGTGGCTTGACCTTTATTAGTGAGCCTGGTTACCCCCTCTCGGAACCACAGACTTAGAAATCGCCAGCTCATATACAGTGCATAAAATATATTTATATAATATATTTATATATATACCCTTATACACCATTTTAATAAAAAATATCACAAAATTCTTCTAAGTCCCTCGGGAAGAGTGAAAGACGCGCACGTTCATTTTCAGCGCTCCTAGACCTTCCTATAAGAAGTTAGCCAAAAAGTAAGTAGCTTCGAAAAACGCTTCGGTTAAGTTTCAGAGTTGCTTCTAATGTACCAAAGCTGGACTTAGACATAATTTCACTCTCACAACATTATGGCTGGTTGGAGACAGTCCGAACCACAAGTACCGGGTCCATGGTTCTGGGCGTATACTGGGGGGGACGGGGACGACTCCCATTAACCCCTGACTATACCGGGGATACGCTTATCACAATGCCTTTCTGGTCTGTGCTGAAGCAGGGCATTCTGGCAGCCAAATGGCTTGACCTTTATTAGTGAGCCTGGTTACCCCCTCTCGGAACCACAGACTTAGAAATCGCCAGCTCATATACAGTGCATAAAATATATTTATATATATACCCTTATACACCATTTTAATAAAAAATATCACAAAATTCTTCTAAGTCCCTTGGGAAGAGTGAAAGACGCGCACGTTCATTTTCAGAGCTCCTAGACCTTCCTATAAGAAGTTAGCCAAAAAGTAGCAACGAAAAACGCTTAGGTTAAGTTTCAGAGTTGCTTCTAATGTACCAAAGCTGGACTTAGACATAATTTGACTCTCACAACATTATGGCTGGTTGGAGACAGTCCGAACCACAAGTACCGGGTCCATGGTTCTGGGCGTATACTGGGGGGGACGGGGACGACTCCCATTAACCCCTGACTATACCGGGGATACGCTTATCACAATGCCTTTCTGGTCTGTGCTGAAGCAGGGCATTCTGGCAGCCAAGTGGCTTGACCTTTATTAGTGAGCCTGGTTACCCCCTCTCGGAACCACAGACTTAGAAATCGCCAGCTCATATACAGTGCATAAAATATATTTATATATATACCCTTATACACCATTTTAATAAAAAATATCACAAAATTCTTCTAAGTCCCTCGGGAAGAGTGAAAGACGAGCACGTTCATTTTCAGCGCTCCTAGACCTTTCTATAAGAAGTTAGCCAAAAAGTAGCTTCGAAAAACGCTTAGGTTAAGTTTCAGAGTTGCTTCTAATGTACCAAAGCTGGACTTAGACATAATTTCACTCTCACAACATTATGGCTGGTTGGAGACACTCCGAACCACAAGTACCGGATCGATGGTTCTGGGCGTATACTGGGGGGACGGGGACGACTCCCATTAACCCCTGACTATACCGGGGATACGCTTATCACAATGCCTTTCTGGTCTGTGCTGAAGCAGGGCATTCTGGCAGCCAAGTGGCTTGACCTTTATTAGTGAGCCTGGTTACCCCCTCTCGGAACCACAGACTTAGAAATCGCCAGCTCATATACAGTGCATAAAATATATTTATATAATATATTTATATATATACAATTATACACCATTTTAATAAAAAATATCACAAAATTCTTCTAAGTCCCTCGGGAAGAGTGAAAGACGCGCACGTTCATTTTCAGCGCTCCTAGACCTTCCTATAAGAAGTTAGCCAAAAAGTAAGTAGCTTCGAAAAACGCTTCGGTTAAGTTTCAGAGTTGCTTCTAATGTACCAAAGCTGGACTTAGACATAATTTCACTCTCACAACATTATGGCTGGTTGGAGACAGTCCGAACCACAAGTACCGGGTCCATGGTTCTGGGCGTATACTGGGGGGGACGGGGACGACTCCCATTAACCCCTGACTATACCGGGGATACGCTTATCACAATGCCTTTCTGGTCTGTGCTGAAGCAGGGCATTCTGGCAGCCAAGTGGCTTGACCTTTATTAGTGAGCCTGGTTACCCCCTCTCGGAACCACAGACTTAGAAATCGCCAGCTCATATACAGTGCATAAAATATATTTATATATATACCCTTATACACCATTTTAATAAAAAATATCACAAAATTCTTCTAAGTCCCTTGGGAAGAGTGAAAGACGCGCACGTTCATTTTCAGAGCTCCTAGACCTTCCTATAAGAAGTTAGCCAAAAAGTAGCAACGAAAAACGCTTAGGTTAAGTTTCAGAGTTGCTTCTAATGTACCAAAGCTGGACTTAGACATAATTTGACTCTCACAACATTATGGCTGGTTGGAGACAGTCCGAACCACAAGTACCGGGTCCATGGTTCTGGGCGTATACTGGGGGGGACGGGGACGACTCCCATTAACCCCTGACTATACCGGGGATACGCTTATCACAATGCCTTTCTGGTCTGTGCTGAAGCAGGGCATTCTGGCAGCCAAGTGGCTTGACCTTTATTAGTGAGCCTGGTTACCCCCTCTCGGAACCACAGACTTAGAAATCGCCAGCTCATATACAGTGCATAAAATATATTTATATATATACCCTTATACACCATTTTAATAAAAAATATCACAAAATTCTTCTAAGTCCCTCGGGAAGAGTGAAAGACGAGCACGTTCATTTTCAGCGCTCCTAGACCTTCCTATAAGAAGTTAGCCAAAAAGTAGCTTCGAAAAACGCTTAGGTTAAGTTTCAGAGTTGCTTCTAATGTACCAAAGCTGGACTTAGACATAATTTCACTCTCACAACATTATGGCTGGTTGGAGACACTCCGAACCACAAGTACCGGGTCGATGGTTCTGGGCGTATACTGGGGGGACGGGGACGACTCCCATTAACCCCTGACTATACCGGGGATACGCTTATCACAATGCCTTTCTGGTCTGTGCTGAAGCAGGGCATTCTGGCAGCCAAGTGGCTTGACCTTTATTAGTGAGCCTGGTTACCCCCTCTCGGAACCACAGACTTAGAAATCGCCAGCTCATATACAGTGCATAAAATATATTTATATAATATATTTATATATATACCCTTATACACCATTTTAATAAAAAATATCACAAAATTCTTCTAAGTCCCTCGGGAAGAGTGAAAGACGCGCACGTTCATTTTCAGCGCTCCTAGACCTTCCTATAAGAAGTTAGCCAAAAAGTAAGTAGCTTCGAAAAACGCTTAGGTTAAGTTTCAGAGTTGCTTCTAATGTACCAAAGCTGGACTTAGACATAATTTCACTCTCACAACATTATGGCTGGTTGGAGACAGTCCGAAGCACAAGTAGCGGGTAAATGGTTCTGGCCGTATACTGGGGGGACGGGGGCGACTCCCATTAACCCCTGACTATACCGGGGATACGCTTATCACAATGCCTTTCTGGTCTGTGCTGAAGCAGGGCATTCTGGAAACCAAGTGGCTTGACCTTTATTAGTGAGCCTGGTTACCCCCTCTCGGAACCACAGACTTAGAAATCGCCAGCTCATATACAGTGCATAAAATATATTTCTATATATACCCTTATACACCATTTTAATAAAAAATATCACAAAATTCTTCTAAGTCCCTCGGGAAGAGTGAAAGACGCGCACGTTCATTTTCAGCGCTCCTAGACCTTCCTATAAGAAGTTAGCCAAAAAGTAGCTTCGAAAAACGCTTAGGTTAAGTTTCAGAGTTGCTTCTAATGTACCAAAGCTGGACTTAGACATAATTTCACTCTCACAACATTATGGCTGGTTGGAGACAGTCCGAACCACAAGTACCGGGTCGATGGTTCTGGGCGTATACTGGGGGGACAGGGACGACTCCCATTAACCCCTGACTATACCGGGGATAAGCTTATCACAATGCCTTTCTGGTCTGTGCTGAAGCAGGGCATTCTGGCAGCCAAGTGGCTTGACCTTTATTAGTGAGCCTGGTTACCCCCTCTCGGAACCACAGACTTAGAAATCGCCAGCTCATATACAGTGCATAAAATATATTTATTTAATATATTTATATATATATACCCTTATACACCATTTTATTAAAAAATATCACAAAATTCTTCTAAGTCCCTCGGGAAGAGTGAAAGACGCGCACTTTCATTTTCAGAGCTCCTAGACCTTCCTATAAGAAGTTAGCCAAAAAGTAGCTTCGAAAAACGCTTATGTTAAGTTTCAGAGTTGCTTCTAATGTACCAAAGCTGGACTTAGACATAATTTCACTCTCACAACATTATGGCTGGTTGGAGACAGTCTGAACCACAAGTACCGGGTCGATGGTTCTGGGCGTATACTGGGGGGACGGGGACGACTCCCATTAACCCCTGACTATACCGGGGATACGCTTATCACAATGCCTTTCTGGTCTGTGCTGAAGCAGGGCATTCTGGCAGCCAAGTGGCTTGACCTTTATTAGTGAGCCTGGTTACCCCCTCTCGGAACCACAGACTTAGAAATCGCCAGCTCATATACAGTGCATAAAATATATTTATATAATATATTTATATATATATACCCTTATACACCATTTTAATAAAAAATATCACAAAATTCTTCTAAGTCCCTCGGGAAGAGTAAAAGACGCGCACGTTCATTTTCAGCGCTCCCAGACCTTCCTATAAGAAGTTAGCCAAAAAGTAGCTTCGAAAAACGCTTAGGTTAAGTTTCAGAGTTGCTTCTAATGTACCAAAGCTGGACTTAGACATAATTTCACTCTCACAACATTATGGCTGGTTGGAGACAGTCCGAACCACAAGTACCGGGTCCATGGTTCTGGGCGTATACTGGGGGGGACGGGGACGACTCCCATTAACCCCTGACTATACCGGGGATACGCTTATCACAATGCCTTTCTGGTCTGTGCTGAAGCAGGGCATTCTGGCAGCCAAGTGGCTTGACCTTTATTAGTGAGCCTGGTTACCCCCTCTCGGAACCACAGACTTAGAAATCGCCAGCTCATATACAGTGCATAAAATATATTTATATATATACCCTTATACACCATTTTAATAAAAAATATCACAAAATTCTTCTAAGTCCCTCGGGAAGAGTGAAAGACGAGCACGTTCATTTTCAGCGCTCCTAGACCTTCCTATAAGAAGTTAGCCAAAAAGTAGCTTCGAAAAACGCTTAGGTTAAGTTTCAGAGTTGCTTCTAATGTACCAAAGCTGGACTTAGACATAATTTCACTCTCACAACATTATGGCTGGTTGGAGACACTCCGAACCACAAGTACCGGGTCGATGGTTCTGGGCGTATACTGGGGGGACGGGGACGACTCCCATTAACCCCTGACTATACCGGGGATACGCTTATCACAATGCCTTTCTGGTCTGTGCTGAAGCAGGGCATTCTGGCAGCCAAGTGGCTTGACCTTTATTAGTGAGCCTGGTTACCCCCTCTCGGAACCACAGACTTAGAAATCGCCAGCTCATATACAGTGCATAAAATATATTTATATAATATATTTATATATATACCCTTATACACCATTTTAATAAAAAATATCACAAAATTCTTCTAAGTCCCTCGGGAAGAGTGAAAGACGCGCACGTTCATTTTCAGCGCTCCTAGACCTTCCTATAAGAAGTTAGCCAAAAAGTAAGTAGCTTCGAAAAACGCTTAGGTTAAGTTTCAGAGTTGCTTCTAATGTACCAAAGCTGGACTTAGACATAATTTGACTCTCACAACATTATGGCTGGTTGGAGACAGTCCGAACCACAAGTACCGGGTCCATGGTTCTGGGCGTATACTGGGGGGGACGGGGACGACTCCCATTAACCCCTGACTATACCGGGGATACGCTTATCACAATGCCTTTCTGGTCTGTGCTGAAGCAGGGCATTCTGGCAGCCAAGTGGCTTGACCTTTATTAGTGAGCCTGGTTACCCCCTCTCGGAACCACAGACTTAGAAATCGCCAGCTCATATACAGTGCATAAAATATATTTATATATATACCCTTATACACCATTTTAATAAAAAATATCACAAAATTCTTCTAAGTCCCTCGGGAAGAGTGAAAGACGAGCACGTTCATTTTCAGCGCTCCTAGACCTTCCTATAAGAAGTTAGCCAAAAAGTAGCTTCGAAAAACGCTTAGGTTAAGTTTCAGAGTTGCTTCTAATGTACCAAAGCTGGACTTAGACATAATTTCACTCTCACAACATTATGGCTGGTTGGAGACACTCCGAACCACAAGTACCGGGTCGATGGTTCTGGGCGTATACTGGGGGGACGGGGACGACTCCCATTAACCCCTGACTATACCGGGGATACGCTTATCACAATGCCTTTCTGGTCTGTGCTGAAGCAGGGCATTCTGGCAGCCAAGTGGCTTGACCTTTATTAGTGAGCCTGGTTACCCCCTCTCGGAACCACAGACTTAGAAATCGCCAGCTCATATACAGTGCATAAAATATATTTATATAATATATTTATATATATACCCTTATACACCATTTTAATAAAAAATATCACAAAATTCTTCTAAGTCCCTCGGGAAGAGTGAAAGACGCGCACGTTCATTTTCAGCGCTCCTAGACCTTCCTATAAGAAGTTAGCCAAAAAGTAAGTAGCTTCGAAAAACGCTTAGGTTAAGTTTCAGAGTTGCTTCTAATGTACCAAAGCTGGACTTAGACATAATTTCACTCTCACAACATTATGGCTGGTTGGAGATAGTCCGAAGCACAAGTACCGGGTAAATGGTTCTGGCCGTATACTGGGGGGACGGGGGCGACTCCCATTAACCCCTGACTATACCGGGGATACGCTTATCACAATGCCTTTCTGGTCTGTGCTGAAGCAGGGCATTCTGGAAACCAAGTGGCTTGACCTTTATTAGTGAGCCTGGTTACCCCCTCTCGGAACCACAGACTTAGAAATCGCCAGCTCATATACAGTGCATAAAATATATTTCTATATATACCCTTATACACCATTTTAATAAAAAATATCACAAAATTCTTCTAAGTCCCTCGGGAAGAGTGAAAGACGCGCACGTTCATTTTCAGCGCTCCTAGACCTTCCTATAAGAAGTTAGCCAAAAAGTAGCTTCGAAAAACGCTTAGGTTAAGTTTCAGAGTTGCTTCTAATGTACCAAAGCTGGACTTAGACATAATTTCACTCTCACAACATTATGGCTGGTTGGAGACAGTCCGAACCACAAGTACCGGGTCCATGGTTCTGGGCGTATACTGGGGGGGACGGGGATGACTCCCATTAACCCCTGACTATACCGGGGATACGCTTATCACAATGCCTTTCTGGTCTGTGCTGAAGCAGGGCATTCTGGCAGCCAAGTGGCTTGACCTTTATTAGTGAGCCTGGTTACCCCCTCTCGGAACCACAGACTTAGAAATCGCCAGCTCATATACAGTGCATAAATATATTTATATATATACCCTTATACACCATTTTAATAAAAAATATCACAAAATTCTTCTAAGTCCCTCGGGAAGAGTGAAAGACGCGCACGTTCATTTTCAGCGCTCCCAGACCTTCCTATAAGAAGTTAGCCAAAAAGTAGCTTCGAAAAACGCTTAGGTTAAGTTTCAGAGTTGCTTCTAATGTACCAAAGCTGGACTTAGACATAATTTGACTCTCACAACATTATGGCTGGTTGGAGACAGTCCGAACCACAAGTACCGGGTCCATGGTTCTGGGCGTATACTGGGGGGGACGGGGACGACTCCCATTAACCCCTGACTATACCGGGGATACGCTTATCACAATGCCTTTCTGGTCTGTGCTGAAGCAGGGCATTCTGGCAGCCAAGTGGCTTGACCTTTATTAGTGAGCCTGGTTACCCCCTCTCGGAACCACAGACTTAGAAATCGCCAGCTCATATACAGTGCATAAAATATATTTATATAATATATTTATATATATACCCTTATACACCATTTTAATAAAAAATATCACAAAATTCTTCTAAGTCCCTCGGGAAGAGTGAAAGACGCGCACGTTCATTTTCAGCGCTCCTAGACCTTCCTATAAGAAGTTAGCCAAAAAGTAAGTAGCTTCGAAAAACGCTTAGGTTAAGTTTCAGAGTTGCTTCTAATGTACCAAAGCTGGACTTAGACATAATTTCACTCTCACAACATTATGGCTGGTTGGAGATAGTCCGAAGCACAAGTACCGGGTAAATGGTTCTGGCCGTATACTGGGGGGACGGGGGCGACTCCCATTAACCCCTGACTATACCGGGGATACGCTTATCACAATGCCTTTCTGGTCTGTGCTGAAGCAGGGCATTCTGGAAACCAAGTGGCTTGACCTTTATTAGTGAGCCTGGTTACCCCCTCTCGGAACCACAGACTTAGAAATCGCCAGCTCATATACAGTGCATAAAATATATTTCTATATATACCCTTATACACCATTTTAATAAAAAATATCACAAAATTCTTCTAAGTCCCTCGGGAAGAGTGAAAGACGCGCACGTTCATTTTCAGCGCTCCTAGACCTTCCTATAAGAAGTTAGCCAAAAAGTAGCTTCGAAAAACGCTTAGGTTAAGTTTCAGAGTTGCTTCTAATGTACCAAAGCTGGACTTAGACATAATTTCACTCTCACAACATTATGGCTGGTTGGAGACAGTCCGAACCACAAGTACCGGGTCCATGGTTCTGGGCGTATACTGGGGGGGACGGGGATGACTCCCATTAACCCCTGACTATACCGGGGATACGCTTATCACAATGCCTTTCTGGTCTGTGCTGAAGCAGGGCATTCTGGCAGCCAAGTGGCTTGACCTTTATTAGTGAGCCTGGTTACCCCCTCTCGGAACCACAGACTTAGAAATCGCCAGCTCATATACAGTGCATAAAATATATTTATATATATACCCTTATACACCATTTTAATAAAAAATATCACAAAATTCTTCTAAGTCCCTCGGGAAGAGTGAAAGACGAGCACGTTCATTTTCAGCGCTCCTAGACCTTCCTATAAGAAGTTAGCCAAAAAGTAGCTTCGAAAAACGCTTAGGTTAAGTTTCAGAGTTGCTTCTAATGTACCAAAGCTGGACTTAGACATAATTTCACTCTCACAACATTATGGCTGGTTGGAGACACTCCGAACCACAAGTACCGGGTCGATGGTTCTGGGCGTATACTGGGGGGACGGGGACGACTCCCATTAACCCCTGACTATACCGGGGATACGCTTATCACAATGCCTTTCTGGTCTGTGCTGAAGCAGGGCATTCTGGCAGCCAAGTGGCTTGACCTTTATTAGTGAGCCTGGTTACCCCCTCTCGGAACCACAGACTTAGAAATCGCCAGCTCATATACAGTGCATAAAATATATTTATATAATATATTTATATATATACCCTTATACACCATTTTAATAAAAAATATCACAAAATTCTTCTAAGTCCCTCGGGAAGAGTGAAAGACGCGCACGTTCATTTTCAGCGCTCCTAGACCTTCCTATAAGAAGTTAGCCAAAAAGTAAGTAGCTTCGAAAAACGCTTAGGTTAAGTTTCAGAGTTGCTTCTAATGTACCAAAGCTGGACTTAGACATAATTTGACTCTCACAACATTATGGCTGGTTGGAGACAGTCCGAACCACAAGTACCGGGTCCATGGTTCTGGGCGTATACTGGGGGGGACGGGGACGACTCCCATTAACCCCTGACTATACCGGGGATACGCTTATCACAATGCCTTTCTGGTCTGTGCTGAAGCAGGGCATTCTGGCAGCCAAGTGGCTTGACCTTTATTAGTGAGCCTGGTTACCCCCTCTCGGAACCACAGACTTAGAAATCGCCAGCTCATATACAGTGCATAAAATATATTTATATATATACCCTTATACACCATTTTAATAAAAAATATCACAAAATTCTTCTAAGTCCCTCGGGAAGAGTGAAAGACGAGCACGTTCATTTTCAGCGCTCCTAGACCTTCCTATAAGAAGTTAGCCAAAAAGTAGCTTCGAAAAACGCTTAGGTTAAGTTTCAGAGTTGCTTCTAATGTACCAAAGCTGGACTTAGACATAATTTCACTCTCACAACATTATGGCTGGTTGGAGACACTCCGAACCACAAGTACCGGGTCGATGGTTCTGGGCGTATACTGGGGGGACGGGGACGACTCCCATTAACCCCTGACTATACCGGGGATACGCTTATCACAAAGGCCTTTCTGGTCTGTGCTGAAGCAGGGCATTCTGGCAGCCAAGTGGCTTGACCTTTATTAGTGAGCCTGGTTACCCCCTCTCGGAACCACAGACTTAGAAATCGCCAGCTCATATACAGTGCATAAAATATATTTATATAATATATTTATATATATACCCTTATACACCATTTTAATAAAAAATATCACAAAATTCTTCTAAGTCCCTCGGGAAGAGTGAAAGACGCGCACGTTCATTTTCAGCGCTCCTAGACCTTCCTATAAGAAGTTAGCCAAAAAGTAAGTAGCTTCGAAAAACGCTTAGGTTAAGTTTCAGAGTTGCTTCTAATGTACCAAAGCTGGACTTAGACATAATTTCACTCTCACAACATTATGGCTGGTTGGAGATAGTCCGAAGCACAAGTACCGGGTAAATGGTTCTGGCCGTATACTGGGGGGACGGGGGCGACTCCCATTAACCCCTGACTATACCGGGGATACGCTTATCACAATGCCTTTCTGGTCTGTGCTGAAGCAGGGCATTCTGGAAACCAAGTGGCTTGACCTTTATTAGTGAGCCTGGTTACCCCCTCTCGGAACCACAGACTTAGAAATCGCCAGCTCATATACAGTGCATAAAATATATTTCTATATATACCCTTATACACCATTTTAATAAAAAATATCACAAAATTCTTCTAAGTCCCTCGGGAAGAGTGAAAGACGCGCACGTTCATTTTCAGCGCTCCTAGACCTTCCTATAAGAAGTTAGCCAAAAAGTAGCTTCGAAAAACGCTTAGGTTAAGTTTCAGAGTTGCTTCTAATGTACCAAAGCTGGACTTAGACATAATTTCACTCTCACAACATTATGGCTGGTTGGAGACAGTCCGAACCACAAGTACCGGGTCGATGGTTCTGGGCGTATACTGGGGGGACAGGGACGACTCCCATTAACCCCTGACTATACCGGGGATAAGCTTATCACAATGCCTTTCTGGTCTGTGCTGAAGCAGGGCATTCTGGCAGCCAAGTGGCTTGACCTTTATTAGTGAGCCTGGTTACCCCCTCTCGGAACCACAGACTTAGAAATCGCCAGCTCATATACAGTGCATAAAATATATTTATATAATATATTTATATATATATACCCTTATACACCATTTTAATAAAAAATATCACAAAATTCTTCTAAGTCCCTCGGGAAGAGTGAAAGACGAGCACTTTCATTTTCAGAGCTCCTAGACCTTCCTATAAGAAGTTAGCCAAAAAGTAGCTTCGAAAAACGCTTATGTTAAGTTTCAGAGTTGCTTCTAATGTACCAAAGCTGGACTTAGACATAATTTCACTCTCACAACATTATGGCTGGTTGGAGACAGTCTGAACCACAAGTACCGGGTCGATGGTTCTGGGCGTATACTGGGGGGACGGGGACGACTCCCATTAACCCCTGACTATACCGGGGATACGCTTATCACAATGCCTTTCTGGTCTGTGCTGAAGCAGGGCATTCTGGCAGCCAAGTGGCTTGACCTTTATTAGTGAGCCTGGTTACCCCCTCTCGGAACCACAGACTTAGAAATCGCCAGCTCATATACAGTGCATAAAATATATTTATATAATATATTTATATATATACCCTTATACACCATTTTAATAAAAAATATCACAAAATTCTTCTAAGTCCCTCGGGAAGAGTAAAAGACGCGCACGTTCATTTTCAGCGCTCCCAGACCTTCCTATAAGAAGTTAGCCAAAAAGTAGCTTCGAAAAACGCTTAGGTTAAGTTTCAGAGTTGCTTCTAATGTACCAAAGCTGGACTTAGACATAATTTCACTCTCACAACATTATGGCTGGTTGGAGACAGTCCGAACCACAAGTACCGGGTCCATGGTTCTGGGCGTATACTGGGGGGGACGGGGACGACTCCCATTAACCCCTGACTATACCGGGGATACGCTTATCACAATGCCTTTCTGGTCTGTGCTGAAGCAGGGCATTCTGGCAGCCAAGTGGCTTGACCTTTATTAGTGAGCCTGGTTACCCCCTCTCGGAACCACAGACTTAGAAATCGCCAGCTCATATACAGTGCATAAAATATATTTATATATATACCCTTATACACCATTTTAATAAAAAATATCACAAAATTCTTCTAAGTCCCTTGGGAAGAGTGAAAGACGCGCACGTTCATTTTCAGAGCTCCTAGACCTTCCTATAAGAAGTTAGCCAAAAAGTAGCAACGAAAAACGCTTAGGTTAAGTTTCAGAGTTGCTTCTAATGTACCAAAGCTGGACTTAGACATAATTTGACTCTCACAACATTATGGCTGGTTGGAGACAGTCCGAACCACAAGTACCGGGTCCATGGTTCTGGGCGTATACTGGGGGGGACGGGGATGACTCCCATTAACCCCTGACTATACCGGGGATACGCTTATCACAATGCCTTTCTGGTCTGTGCTGAAGCAGGGCATTCTGGCAGCCAAGTGGCTTGACCTTTATTAGTGAGCCTGGTTACCCCCTCTCGGAACCACAGACTTAGAAATCGCCAGCTCATATATAGTGCATAAAATATATTTATATATATACCCTTATACACCATTTTAATAAAAAATATCACAAAATTCTTCTAAGTCCCTCGGGAAGAGTGAAAGACGAGCACGTTCATTTTCAGCGCTCCTAGACCTTCCTATAAGAAGTTAGCCAAAAAGTAGCTTCGAAAAACGCTTAGGTTAAGTTTCAGAGTTGCTTCTAATGTACCAAAGCTGGACTTAGACATAATTTCACTCTCACAACATTATGGCTGGTTGGAGACACTCCGAACCACAAGTACCGGGTCGATGGTTCTGGGCGTATACTGGGGGGACGGGGACGACTCCCATTAACCCCTGACTATACCGGGGATACGCTTATCACAATGCCTTTCTGGTCTGTGCTGAAGCAGGGCATTCTGGCAGCCAAGTGGCTTGACCTTTATTAGTGAGCCTGGTTACCCCCTCTCGGAACCACAGACTTAGAAATCGCCAGCTCATATACAGTGCATAAAATATATTTATATAATATATTTATATATATACCCTTATACACCATTTTAATAAAAAATATCACAAAATTCTTCTAAGTCCCTCGGGAAGAGTGAGAGACGCGCACGTTCATTTTCAGCGCTCCTAGACCTTCCTATAAGAAGTTAGCCAAAAAGTAAGTAGCTTCGAAAAACGCTTAGGTTAAGTTTCAGAGTTGCTTCTAATGTACCAAAGCTGGACTTAGACATAATTTGACTCTCACAACATTATGGCTGGTTGGAGACAGTCCGAAGCACAAGTACCGGGTCCATGGTTCTGGCCGTATACTGGGGGGACGGGGGCGACTCCCATTAACCCCTGACTATACCGGGGATACGCTTATCACAATGCCTTTCTGGTCTGTGCTGAAGCAGGGCATTCTGGAAACCAAGTGGCTTGACCTTTATTAGTGAGCCTGGTTACCCCCTCTCGGAACCACAGACTTAGAAATCGCCAGCTCATATACAGTGCATAAAATATATTTCTATATATACCCTTATACACCATTTTAATAAAAAATATCACAAAATTCTTCTAAGTCCCTCGGGAAGAGTGAAAGACGCGCACGTTCATTTTCAGAGCTCCTAGACCTTCCTATAAGAAGTTAGCCAAAAAGTAGCTTCGAAAAACGCTTAGGTTAAGTTTCAGAGTTGCTTCTAATGTACCAAAGCTGGACTTAGACATAATTTGACTCTCACAACATTATGGCTGGTTGGAGACAGTCCGAACCACAAGTACCGGGTCGATGGTTCTGGGCGTATACTGGGGGGACGGGGACGACTCCCATTAACCCCTGACTATACCGGGGATACGCTTATCACAATGCCTTTCTGGTCTGTGCTGAAGCAGGGCATTCTGGCAGCCAAGTGGCTTGACCTTTATTAGTGAGCCTGGTTACCCCCTCTCGGAACCACAGACTTAGAAATCGCCAGCTCATATACAGTGCATAAAATATATTTATATAATATATTTATATATATACCCTTATACACCATTTTAATAAAAAAATATCACAAAATTCTTCTAAGTCCCTCGGGAAGAGTGAAAGACGCGCACGTTCATTTTCAGCGCTCCCAGACCTTCCTATAAGAAGTTAGCCAAAAAGTAGCTTCGAAAAACGCTTAGGTTAAGTTTCAGAGTTGCTTCTAATGTACCAAAGCTGGACTTAGACATAATTTCACTCTCACAACATTATGGCTGGTTGGAGACAGTCTGAACCACAAGTACCGGGTCGATGGTTCTGGGCGTATACTGGGGGGACGGGGACGACTCCCATTAACCCCTGACTATACCGGGGATACGCTTATCACAATGCCTTTCTGGTCTGTGCTGAAGCAGGGCATTCTGGCAGCCAAGTGGCTTGACCTTTATTAGTGAGCCTGGTTACCCCCTCTCGGAACCACAGACTTAGAAATCGCCAGCTCATATACAGTGCATAAAATATATTTATATAATATATTTATATATATATACCCTTATACACCATTTTAATAAAAAATATCACAAAATTCTTCTAAGTCACAGAAGAGTGAAAGACGCGCACTTTCATTTTCAGAGCTCCTAGACCTTCCTATAAGAAGTTAGCCAAAAAGTAGCTTCGAAAAACGCTTAGGTTAAGTTTCAGAGTTGCTTCTAATGTACCAAAGCTGGACTTAGACATAATTTCACTCTCACAACATTATGGCTGGTTGGAGACAGTCCGAACCACAAGTACCGGGTCCATGGTTCTGGGCGTATACTGGGGGGGACGGGGACGACTCCCATTAACCCCTGACTATACCGGGGATACGCTTATCACAATGCCTTTCTGGTCTGTGCTGAAGCAGGGCATTCTGGCAGCCAAGTGGCTTGACCTTTATTAGTGAGCCTGGTTACCCCCTCTCGGAACCACAGACTTAGAAATCGCCAGCTCATATACAGTGCATAAAATATATTTATATATATACCCTTATACACCATTTTAATAAAAAATATCACAAAATTCTTCTAAGTCCCTCGGGAAGAGTGAAAGACGCGCACGTTCATTTTCAGAGCTCCTAGACCTTCCTATAAGAAGTTAACCAAAAAGTAGCTTCGAAAAACGCTTAGGTTAAGTTTCAGAGTTGCTTCTAATGTACCAAAGCTGGACTTAGACATAATTTGACTCTCACAACATTATGGCTGGTTGGAGACAGTCCGAACCACAAGTACCGGGTCGATGGTTCTGGGCGTATACTGGGGGGACGGGGACGACTCCCATTAACCCCTGACTATACCGGGGATACGCTTATCACAATGCCTTTCTGGTCTGTGCTGAAGCAGGGCATTCTGGCAGCCAAGTGGCTTGACCTTTATTAGTGAGCCTGGTTACCCCCTCTCGGAACCACAGACTTAGAAATCGCCAGCTCATATACAGTGCATAAAATATATTTATATAATATATTTATATATATACCCTTATACACCATTTTAATAAAAAATATCACAAAATTCTTCTAAGTCCCTCGAGAAGAGTAAAAGACGCGCACGTTCATTTTCAGCGCTCCCAGACCTTCCTATAAGAAGATAGCCAAAAAGTAGCTTCGAAAAACGCTTAGGTTAAGTTTCAGAGTTGCTTCTAATGTACCAAAGCTGGACTTAGACATAATTTCACTCTCACAACATTATGGCTGGTTGGAGACAGTCCGAACCACAAGTACCGGGTCCATGGTTCTGGGCGTATACTGGGGGGGACGGGGACGACTCCCATTAACCCCTGACTATACCGGGGATACGCTTATCACAATGCCTTTCTGGTCTGTGCTGAAGCAGGGCATTCTGGCAGCCAAGTGGCTTGACCTTTATTAGTGAGCCTGGTTACCCCCTCTCGGAACCACAGACTTAGAAATCGCCAGCTCATATACAGTGCATAAAATATATTTATATATATACCCTTATTCACCATTTTAATAAAAAATATCACAAAATTCTTCTAAGTCCCTCGGGAAGAGTGAAAGACGCGCACGTTCATTTTCAGAGCTCCTAGACCTTCCTATAAGAAGTTAGCCAAAAAGTAGCTTCGAAAAACGCTTAGGTTAAGTTTCAGAGTTGCTTCTAATGTACCAAAGCTGGACTTAGACATAATTTGACTCTCACAACATTATGGCTGGTTGGAGACAGTCCGAACCACAAGTACCGGGTCGATGGTTCTGGGCGTATACTGGGGGGACGGGGACGACTCCCATTAACCCCTGACTATACCGGGGATACGCTTATCACAATGCCTTTCTGGTCTGTGCTGAAGCAGGGCATTCTGGCAGCCAAGTGGCTTGACCTTTATTAGTGAGCCTGGTTACCCCCTCTCGGAACCACAGACTTAGAAATCGCCAGCTCATATACAGTGCATAAAATATATTTATATAATATATTTATATATATACCCTTATACACCATTTTAATAAAAAATATCACAAAATTCTTCTAAGTCCCTCGGGAAGAGTGAAAGACGCGCACGTTCATTTTCAGCGCTCCCAGACCTTCCTATAAGAAGTTAGCCAAAAAGTAGCTTCGAAAAACGCTTAGGTTAAGTTTCAGAGTTGCTTCTAATGTACCAAAGCTGGACTTAGACATAATTTCACTCTCACAACATTATGGCTGGTTGGAGACAGTCCGAACCACAAGTACCGGGTCCATGGTTCTGGGCGTATACTGGGGGGGACGGGGACGACTCCCATTAACCCCTGACTATATCGGGGATACGTTATCACAATGCCTTTCTGGTCTGTGCTGAAGCAGGGCATTCTGGCAGCAGTGTGGCTTGACCATTATTAGTGAGCCTGGTTACCCCCTCTCGGAACCACAGACTTAGAAATCGCCAGCTCATATACAGTGCATAAAATATATTTATATAATATATTTATATATATACCCTTATACACCATTTTAATAAAAAATATCACAAAATTCTTCTAAGTCCCTCGGGAAGAGTGAAAGACGCGCACGTTCATTTTCAGCGCTCCTAGACCTTCCTATAAGAAGTTAGCCAAAAAGTAAGTAGCTTCGAAAAACGCTTAGGTTAAGTTTCAGAGTTGCTTCTAATGTACCAAAGCTGGACTTAGACATACAGTAATTTCACTCTCACAACATTATGGCTGGTTGGAGACAGTCCGAAGCACAAGTACCGGGTCCATGGTTCTGGCCGTATACTGGGGGGACGGGGGCGACTCCCATTAACCCCTGACTATACCGGGGATACGCTTATCACAATGCCTTTCTGGTCTGTGCTGAAGCAGGGCATTCTGGAAACCAAGTGGCTTGACCTTTATTAGTGAGCCTGGTTACCCCCTCTCGGAACCACAGACTTAGAAATCGCCAGCTCATATACAGTGCATAAAATATATTTCTATATATACCCTTATACACCATTTTAATAAAAAATATCACAAAATTCTTCTAAGTCCCTCGGGAAGAGTGAAAGACGCGCACGTTCATTTTAAGCGCTCCTAGACCTTCCTATAAGAAGTTAGCCAAAAAGTAGCTTCGAAAAACGCTTAGGTTAAGTTTCAGAGTTGCTTCTAATGTACCAAAGCTGGACTTAGACATAATTTCACTCTCACAACATTATGGCTGGTTGGAGACACTCCGAACCACAAGTACCGGGTCGATGGTTCTGGGCGTATACTGGGGGGACGGGGACGACTCCCATTAACCCCTGACTATATCGGGGATACGCTTATCACAATGCCTTTTTGGTCTGTGCTGAAGCAGGGCATTCTGGCAGCCAAGTGGCTTGACCTTTATTAGTGAGCCTGGTTACCCCCTCTCGGAACCACAGACTTAGAAATCGCCAGCTCATATACAGTGCATAAAATATATTTATATATATACCCTTATACACCATTTTAATAAAAAATATCACAAAATTCTTCTAAGTCCCTCGGGAAGAGTGAAAGACGCGCACGTTCATTTTCAGAGCTCCTAGACCTTCCTATAAGAAGTTAACCAAAAAGTAGCTTCGAAAAACGCTTAGGTTAAGTTTCAGAGTTGCTTCTAATGTACCAAAGCTGGACTTAGACATAATTTGACTCTCACAACATTATGGCTGGTTGGAGACAGTCCGAACCACAAGTACCGGGTCGATGGTTCTGGGCGTATACTGGGGGGACGGGGACGACTCCCATTAACCCCTGACTATACCGGGGATACGCTTATCACAATGCCTTTCTGGTCTGTGCTGAAGCAGGGCATTCTGGCAGCCAAGTGGCTTGACCTTTATTAGTGAGCCTGGTTACCCCCTCTCGGAACCACAGACTTAGAAATCGCCAGCTCATATACAGTGCATAAAATATATTTATATAATATATTTATATATATACCCTTATACACCATTTTAATAAAAAATATCACAAAATTCTTCTAAGTCCCTCGGGAAGAGTGAAAGACGCGCACGTTCATTTTCAGCGCTCCTAGACCTTCCTATAAGAAGTTAGCCAAAAAGTAGCAACGAAAAACGCTTAGGTTAAGTTTCAGAGTTGCTTCTAATGTACCAAAGCTGGACTTAGACATAATTTCACTCTCACAACATTATGGCTGGTTGGAGACAGTCCGAACCACAAGTACCGGGTCCATGGTTCTGGGCGTATACTGGGGGGGACGGGGACGACTCCCATTAACCCCTGACTATACCGGGGATACGCTTATCACAATGCCTTTCTGGTCTGTGCTGAAGCAGGGCATTCTGGCAGCCAAGTGGCTTGACCTTTATTAGTGAGCCTGGTTACCCCCTCTCGGAACCACAGACTTAGAAATCGCCAGCTCATATACAGTGCATAAAATATATTTATATATATACCCTTATTCACCATTTTAATAAAAAATATCACAAAATTCTTCTAAGTCCCTCGGGAAGAGTGAAAGACGCGCACGTTCATTTTCAGAGCTCCTAGACCTTCCTATAAGAAGTTAGCCAAAAAGTAGCTTCGAAAAACGCTTAGGTTAAGTTTCAGAGTTGCTTCTAATGTACCAAAGCTGGACTTAGACATAATTTGACTCTCACAACATTATGGCTGGTTGGAGACAGTCCGAACCACAAGTACCGGGTCGATGGTTCTGGGCGTATACTGGGGGGACGGGGACGACTCCCATTAACCCCTGACTATACCGGGGATACGCTTATCACAATGCCTTTCTGGTCTGTGCTGAAGCAGGGCATTCTGGCAGCCAAGTGGCTTGACCTTTATTAGTGAGCCTGGTTACCCCCTCTCGGAACCACAGACTTAGAAATCGCCAGCTCAAATACAGTGCATAAAATATATTTATATAATATATTTATATATATACCCTTATACACCATTTTAATAAAAAATATCACAAAATTCTTCTAAGTCCCTCGGGAAGAGTGAAAGACGCGCACGTTCATTTTCAGCGCTCCTAGACCTTCCTATAAGAAGTTAGCCAAAAAGTAAGTAGCTTCGAAAAACGCTTAGGTTAAGTTTCAGAGTTGCTTCTAATGTACCAAAGCTGGACTTAGACATACAGTAATTTCACTCTCACAACATTATGGCTGGTTGGAGACAGTCCGAAGCACAAGTACCGGGTCCATGGTTCTGGCCGTATACTGGGGGGACGGGGGCGACTCCCATTAACCCCTGACTATACCGGGGATACGCTTATCACAATGCCTTTCTGGTCTGTGCTGAAGCAGGGCATTCTGGAAACCAAGTGGCTTGACCTTTATTAGTGAGCCTGGTTACCCCCTCTCGGAACCACAGACTTAGAAATCGCCAGCTCATATACAGTGCATAAAATATATTTCTATATATACCCTTATACACCATTTTAATAAAAAATATCACAAAATTCTTCTAAGTCCCTCGGGAAGAGTGAAAGACGCGCACGTTCATTTTAAGCGCTCCTAGACCTTCCTATAAGAAGTTAGCCAAAAAGTAGCTTCGAAAAACGCTTAGGTTAAGTTTCAGAGTTGCTTCTAATGTACCAAAGCTGGACTTAGACATAATTTCACTCTCACAACATTATGGCTGGTTGGAGACAGTCCGAACCACAAGTACCGGGTCGATGGTTCTGGGCGTATACTGGGGGGACGGGGACGACTCCCATTAACCCCTGACTATATCGGGGATACGCTTATCACAATGCCTTTTTGGTCTGTGCTGAAGCAGGGCATTCTGGCAGCCAAGTGGCTTGACCTTTATTAGTGAGCCTGGTTACCCCCTCTCGGAACCACAGACTTAGAAATCGCCAGCTCATATACAGTGCATAAAATATATTTATATATATACCCTTATACACCATTTTAATAAAAAATATCACAAAATTCTTCTAAGTCCCTCGGGAAGAGTGAAAGACGAGCACGTTCATTTTCAGCGCTCCTAGACCTTCCTATAAGAAGTTAGCCAAAAAGTAGCTTCGAAAAACGCTTAGGTTAAGTTTCAGAGTTGCTTCTAATGTACCAAAGCTGGACTTAGACATAATTTCACTCTCACAACATTATGGCTGGTTGGAGACACTCCGAACCACAAGTACCGGGTCGATGGTTCTGGGCGTATACTGGGGGGACGGGGACGACTCCCATTAACCCCTGACTATACCGGGGATACGCTTATCACAATGCCTTTCTGGTCTGTGCTGAAGCAGGGCATTCTGGCAGCCAAGTGGCTTGACCTTTATTAGTGAGCCTGGTTACCCCCTCTCGGAACCACAGACTTAGAAATCGCCAGCTCATATACAGTGCATAAAATATATTTATATATATACCCTTATTCACCATTTTAATAAAAAATATCACAAAATTCTTCTAAGTCCCTCGGGAAGAATGAAAGACGCGCACGTTCATTTTCAGAGCTCCTAGACCTTCCTATAAGAAGTTAGCCAAAAAGTAGCTTCGAAAAACGCTTAGGTTAAGTTTCAGAGTTGCTTCTAATGTACCAAAGCTGGACTTAGACATAATTTGACTCTCACAACATTATGGCTGGTTGGAGACAGTCCGAACCACAAGTACCGGGTCGATGGTTCTGGGCGTATACTGGGGGGACGGGGACGACTCCCATTAACCCCTGACTATACCGGGGATACGCTTATCACAATGCCTTTCTGGTCTGTGCTGAAGCAGGGCATTCTGGCAGCCAAGTGGCTTGACCTTTATTAGTGAGCCTGGTTACCCCCTCTCGGAACCACAGACTTAGAAATCGCCAGCTCATATACAGTGCATAAAATATATTTATATAATATATTTATATATATACCCTTATACACCATTTTAATAAAAAATATCACAAAATTCTTCTAAGTCCCTCGGGAAGAGTGAAAGACGCGCACGTTCATTTTCAGCGCTCCCAGACCTTCCTATAAGAAGTTAGCCAAAAAGTAGCTTCGAAAAACGCTTAGGTTAAGTTTCAGAGTTGCTTCTAATGTACCAAAGCTGGACTTAGACATAATTTCACTCTCACAACATTATGGCTGGTTGGAGACAGTCCGAACCACAAGTACCGGGTCCATGGTTCTGGGCGTATACTGGGGGGGACGGGGACGACTCCCATTAACCCCTGACTATATCGGGGATACGTTATCACAATGCCTTTCTGGTCTGTGCTGAAGCAGGGCATTCTGGCAGCCAAGTGGCTTGACCATTATTAGTGAGCCTGGTTACCCCCTCTCGGAACCACAGACTTAGAAATCGCCAGCTCATATACAGTGCATAAAATATATTTATATAATATATTTATATATATACCCTTATACACCATTTTAATAAAAAATATCACAAAATTCTTCTAAGTCCCTCGGGAAGAGTGAAAGACGCGCACGTTCATTTTCAGCGCTCCTAGACCTTCCTATAAGAAGTTAGCCAAAAAGTAAGTAGCTTCGAAAAACGCTTAGGTTAAGTTTCAGAGTTGCTTCTAATGTACCAAAGCTGGACTTAGACATACAGTAATTTCACTCTCACAACATTATGGCTGGTTGGAGACAGTCCGAAGCACAAGTACCGGGTCCATGGTTCTGGCCGTATACTGGGGGGACGGGGGCGACTCCCATTAACCCCTGACTATACCGGGGATACGCTTATCACAATGCCTTTCTGGTCTGTGCTGAAGCAGGGCATTCTGGAAACCAAGTGGCTTGACCTTTATTAGTGAGCCTGGTTACCCCCTCTCGGAACCACAGACAAGGAAATCGCCAGCTCATATACAGTGCATAAAATATATTTCTATATATACCCTTATACACCATTTTAATAAAAAATATCACAAAATTCTTCTAAGTCCCTCGGGAAGAGTGAAAGACGCGCACGTTCATTTTAAGCGCTCCTAGACCTTCCTATAAGAAGTTAGCCAAAAAGTAGCTTCGAAAAACGCTTAGGTTAAGTTTCAGAGTTGCTTCTAATGTACCAAAGCTGGACTTAGACATAATTTCACTCTCACAACATTATGGCTGGTTGGAGACACTCCGAACCACAAGTACCGGGTCGATGGTTCTGGGCGTATACTGGGGGGACGGGGACGACTCCCATTAACCCCTGACTATATCGGGGATACGCTTATCACAATGCCTTTTTGGTCTGTGCTGAAGCAGGGCATTCTGGCAGCCAAGTGGCTTGACCTTTATTAGTGAGCCTGGTTACCCCCTCTCGGAACCACAGACTTAGAAATCGCCAGCTCATATACAGTGCATAAAATATATTTATATATATACCCTTATTCACCATTTTAATAAAAAATATCACAAAATTCTTCTAAGTCCCTCGGGAAGAGTGAAAGACGCGCACGTTCATTTTCAGAGCTCCTAGACCTTCCTATAAGAAGTTAGCCAAAAAGTAGCTTCGAAAAACGCTTAGGTTAAGTTTCAGAGTTGCTTCTAATGTACCAAAGCTGGACTTAGACATAATTTGACTCTCACAACATTATGGCTGGTTGGAGACAGTCCGAACCACAAGTACCGGGTCGATGGTTCTGGGCGTATACTGGGGGGACGGGGACGACTCCCATTAACCCCTGACTATACCGGGGATACGCTTATCACAATGCCTTTCTGGTCTGTGCTGAAGCAGGGCATTCTGGCAGCCAAGTGGCTTGACCTTTATTAGTGAGCCTGGTTACCCCCTCTCGGAACCACAGACTTAGAAATCGCCAGCTCATATACAGTGCATAAAATATATTTATATAATATATTTATATATATACCCTTATACACCATTTTAATAAAAAATATCACAAAATTCTTCTAAGTCCCTCGGGAAGAGTGAAAGACGCGCACGTTCATTTTCAGCGCTCCCAGACCTTCCTATAAGAAGTTAGCCAAAAAGTAGCTTCGAAAAACGCTTAGGTTAAGTTTCAGAGTTGCTTCTAATGTACCAAAGCTGGACTTAGACATAATTTCACTCTCACAACATTATGGCTGGTTGGAGACAGTCCGAACCACAAGTACCGGGTCCATGGTTCTGGGCGTATACTGGGGGGGACGGGGACGACTCCCATTAACCCCTGACTATATCGGGGATACGTTATCACAATGCCTTTCTGGTCTGTGCTGAAGCAGGGCATTCTGGCAGCCAAGTGGCTTGACCATTATTAGTGAGCCTGGTTACCCCCTCTCGGAACCACAGACTTAGAAATCGCCAGCTCATATACAGTGCATAAAATATATTTATATAATATATTTATATATATACCCTTATACACCATTTTAATAAAAAATATCACAAAATTCTTCTAAGTCCCTCGGGAAGAGTGAAAGACGCGTACGTTCATTTTCAGCGCTCCTAGACCTTCCTATAAGAAGTTAGCCAAAAAGTAAGTAGCTTCGAAAAACGCTTAGGTTAAGTTTCAGAGTTGCTTCTAATGTACCAAAGCTGGACTTAGACATACAGTAATTTCACTCTCACAACATTATGGCTGGTTGGAGACAGTCCGAAGCACAAGTACCGGGTCCATGGTTCTGGCCGTATACTGGGGGGACGGGGGCGACTCCCATTAACCCCTGACTATACCGGGGATACGCTTATCACAATGCCTTTCTGGTCTGTGCTGAAGCAGGGCATTCTGGAAACCAAGTGGCTTGACCTTTATTAGTGAGCCTGGTTACCCCCTCTCGGAACCACAGACTTAGAAATCGCCAGCTCATATACAGTGCATAAAATATATTTCTATATATACCCTTATACACCATTTTAATAAAAAATATCACAAAATTCTTCTAAGTCCCTCGGGAAGAGTGAAAGACGCGCACGTTCATTTTAAGCGCTCCTAGACCTTCCTATAAGAAGTTAGCCAAAAAGTAGCTTCGAAAAACGCTTAGGTTAAGTTTCAGAGTTGCTTCTAATGTACCAAAGCTGGACTTAGACATAATTTCACTCTCACAACATTATGGCTGGTTGGAGACACTCCGAACCACAAGTACCGGGTCGATGGTTCTGGGCGTATACTGGGGGGACGGGGACGACTCCCATTAACCCCTGACTATATCGGGGATACGCTTATCACAATGCCTTTTTGGTCTGTGCTGAAGCAGGGCATTCTGGCAGCCAAGTGGCTTGACCTTTATTAGTGAGCCTGGTTACCCCCTCTCGGAACCACAGACTTAGAAATCGCCAGCTCATATACAGTGCATAAAATATATTTATATATATACCCTTATACACCATTTTAATAAAAAATATCACAAAATTCTTCTAAGTCCCTTGGGAAGAGTGAAAGACGCGCACGTTCATTTTCAGAGCTCCTAGACCTTCCTATAAGAAGTTAGCCAAAAAGTAGCAACGAAAAACGCTTAGGTTAAGTTTCAGAGTTGCTTCTAATGTACCAAAGCTGGACTTAGACATAATTTGACTCTCACAACATTATGGCTGGTTGGAGACAGTCCGAACCACAAGTACCGGGTCCATGGTTCTGGGCGTATACTGGGGGGGACGGGGACGACTCCCATTAACCCCTGACTATACCGGGGATACGCTTATCACAATGCCTTTCTGGTCTGTGCTGAAGCAGGGCATTCTGGCAGCCAAGTGGCTTGACCTTTATTAGTGAGCCTGGTTACCCCCTCTCGGAACCACAGACTTAGAAATCGCCAGCTCATATACAGTGCATAAAATATATTTCTATATATACCCTTATACACCATTTTAATAAAAAATATCACAAAATTCTTCTAAGTCCCTCGGGAAGAGTGAAAGACGCGCACGTTCATTTTCAGGGCTCCTAGACCTTCCTATAAGAAGTTAGCCAAAAAGTAGCTTCGAAAAACGCTTAGGTTAAGTTTCAGAGTTGCTTCTAATGTACCAAAGCTGGACTTAGACATAATTTCACTCTCACAACATTATGGCTGGTTGGAGACACTCCGAACCACAAGTACCGGGTCGATGGTTCTGGGCGTATACTGGGGGGACGGGGACGACTCCCATTAACCCCTGACTATATCGGGGATACGCTTATCACAATGCCTTTTTGGTCTGTGCTGAAGCAGGGCATTCTGGCAGCCAAGTGGATTGACCTTTATTAGTGAGCCTGGTTACCCCCTCTCGGAACCACAGACTTAGAAATCGCCAGCTCATATACAGTGCATAAAATATATTTATATATATACCCTTATACACCATTTTAATAAAAAATATCACAAAATTCTTCTAAGTCCCTTGGGAAGAGTGAAAGACGCGCACGTTCATTTTCAGAGCTCCTAGACCTTCCTATAAGAAGTTAGCCAAAAAGTAGCAACGAAAAACGCTTAGGTTAAGTTTCAGAGTTGCTTCTAATGTACCAAAGCTGGACTTAGACATAATTTGACTCTCACAACATTATGGCTGGTTGGAGACAGTCCGAACCACAAGTACCGGGTCCATGGTTCTGGGCGTATACTGGGGGGGACGGGGACGACTCCCATTAACCCCTGACTATACCGGGGATACGCTTATCACAATGCCTTTCTGGTCTGTGCTGAAGCAGGGCATTCTGGCAGCCAAGTGGCTTGACCTTTATTAGTGAGCCTGGTTACCCCCTCTCGGAACCACAGACTTAGAAATCGCTAGCTCATATACAGTGCATAAAATATATTTATATATATACCCTTATACACCATTTTAATAAAAAATATCACAAAATTCTTCTAAGTCCCTCGGGAAGAGTGAAAGACGAGCACGTTCATTTTCAGCGCTCCTAGACCTTCCTATAAGAAGTTAGCCAAAAAGTAGCTTCGAAAAACGCTTAGGTTAAGTTTCAGAGTTGCTTCTAATGTACCAAAGCTGGACTTAGACATAATTTCACTCTCACAACATTATGGCTGGTTGGAGACACTCCGAACCACAAGTACCGGGTCGATGGTTCTGGGCGTATACTGGGGGGACGGGGACGACTCCCATTAACCCCTGACTATACCGGGGATACGCTTATCACAATGCCTTTCTGGTCTGTGCTGAAGCAGGGCATTCTGGCAGCCAAGTGGCTTGACCTTTATTAGTGAGCCTGGTTACCCCCTCTCGGAACCACAGACTTAGAAATCGCCAGCTCATATACAGTGCATAAAATATATTTATATAATATATTTATATATATACCCTTATACACCATTTTAATAAAAAATATCACAAAATTCTTCTAAGTCCCTCGGGAAGAGTGAAAGACGCGCAAGTTCATTTTCAGCTCTCCTAGACCTTCCTATAAGAAGTTAGCCAAAAAGTAAGTAGCTTCGAAAAACGCTTAGGTTAAGTTTCAGAGTTGCTTCTAATGTACCAAAGCTGGACTTAGACATAATTTCACTCTCACAACATTATGGCTGGTTGGAGACAGTCCGAAGCACAAGTACCGGGTCCATGGTTCTGGCCGTATACTGGGGGGACGGGGGCGACTCCCATTAACCCCTGACTATACCGGGGATACGCTTATCACAATGCCTTTCTGGTCTGTGCTGAAGCAGGGCATTCTGGAAACCAAGTGGCTTGACCTTTATTAGTGAGCCTGGTTACCCCCTCTCGGAACCACAGACTTAGAAATCGCTAGCTCATATACAGTGCATAAATTATATTTATATAATATATTTATATATATATACCCTTATACACCATTTTAATAAAAAATATCACAAAATTCTTCTAAGTCCCTCGGGAAGAGTGAAAGACGCGCACTTTCATTTTCAGAGCTCCTAGACCTTCCTATAAGAAGTTAGCCAAAAAGTAGCTTCGAAAAACGCTTATGTTAAGTTTCAGAGTTGCTTCTAATGTACCAAAGCTGGACTTAGACATAATTTCACTCTCACAACATTATGGCTGGTTGGAGACAGTCTGAACCATAAGTACCGGGTCGATGGTTCTGGGCGTATACTGGGGGGACGGGGACGACTCCCATTAACCCCTGACTATACCGGGGATACGCTTATCACAATGCCTTTCTGGTCTGTGCTGAAGCAGGGCATTCTGGCAGCCAAGTGGCTTGACCTTTATTAGTGAGCCTGGTTACCCCCTCTCGGAACCACAGACTTAGAAATCGCCAGCTCATATACAGTGCATAAAATATATTTATATAATATATTTATATATATACCCTTATACACCATTTTAATAAAAAATATCACAAAACTCTTCTAAGTCCCTCGGGAAGAGTAAAAGACGCGCACGTTCATTTTCAGAGCTCCTAGACCTTCCTATAAGAAGTTAGCCAAAAAGTAGCTTCGAAAAACGCTTAGGTTAAGTTTCAGAGTTGCTTCTAATGTACCAAAGCTGGACTTAGACATAATTTCACTCTCACAACATTATGGCTGGTTGGAGACAGTCCGAACCACAAGTACCGGGTCCATGGTTCTGGGCGTATACTGGGGGGACGGGGACGACTCCCATTAACCCCTGACTATACCGGGGATACGCTTTTCACAATGCCTTTCTGGTCTGTGCTGAAGCAGGGCATTCTGGCAGCCAAGTGGCTTGACCTTTATTAGTGAGCCTGGTTACCCCCTCTCGGAACCACAGACTTAGAAATCGCCAGCTCATATACAGTGCATAAAATATATTTATATAATATATTTATATATATACCCTTATACACCATTTTAATAAAAAATATCACAAAATTCTTCTAAGTCCCTCGGGAAGAGTGAAAGACGCGCACGTTCATTTTCAGCGCTCCCAAACCTTCCTATAAGAAGTTAGCCAAAAAGTAGCTTCGAAAAACGCTTAGGTTAAGTTTCAGAGTTGCTTCTAATGTACCAAAGCTGGACTTAGACATAATTTCACTCTCACAACATTATGGCTGGTTGGAGACAGTCCGAACCACAAGTACCGGGTCCATGGTTCTGGGCGTATACTGGGGGGTACGGGGACGACTCCCATTAACCCCTGACTATATCGGGGATACGCTTATCACAATGCCTTTCTGGTCTGTGCTGAAGCAGGGCATTCTGGCAGCCAAGTGGCTTGACCTTTATTAGTGAGCCTGGTTACCCCCTCTCGGAACCACAGACTTAGAAATCGCTAGCTCATATACAGTGCATAAATTATATTTATATAATATATTTATATATATATACCCTTATACACCATTTTAATAAAAAATATCACAAAATTCTTCTAAGTCCCTCGGGAAGAGTGAAAGACGCGCACTTTCATTTTCAGAGCTCCTAGACCTTCCTATAAGAAGTTAGCCAAAAAGTAGCTTCGAAAAACGCTTATGTTAAGTTTCAGAGTTGCTTCTAATGTACCAAAGCTGGACTTAGACATAATTTCACTCTCACAACATTATGGCTGGTTGGAGACAGTCTGAACCACAAGTACCGGGTCGATGGTTCTGGGCGTATACTGGGGGGACGGGGACGACTCCCATTAACCCCTGACTATACCGGGGATACGCTTATCACAATGCCTTTCTGGTCTGTGCTGAAGCAGGGCATTCTGGCAGCCAAGTGGCTTGACCTTTATTAGTGAGCCTGGTTACCCCCTCTCGGAACCACAGACTTAGAAATCGCCAGCTCATATACAGTGCATAAAATATATTTATATAATATATTTATATATATACCCTTATACACCATTTTAATAAAAAATATCACAAAATTCTTCTAAGTCCCTCGGGAAGAGTGAAAGACGCGCACGTTCATTTTCAGCGCTCCCAAACCTTCCTATAAGAAGTTAGCCAAAAAGTAGCTTCGAAAAACGCTTAGGTTAAGTTTCAGAGTTGCTTCTAATGTACCAAAGCTGGACTTAGACATAATTTCACTCTCACAACATTATGGCTGGTTGGAGACAGTCCGAACCACAAGTACCGGGTCCATGGTTCTGGGCGTATACTGGGGGGGACGGGGACGACTCCCATTAACCCCTGACTATATCGGGGATACGCTTATCACAATGCCTTTCTGGTCTGTGCTGAAGCAGGGCATTCTGGCAGCCAAGTGGCTTGACCTTTATTAGTGAGCCTGGTTACCCCCTCTCGGAACCACAGACTTAGAAATCGCCAGCTCATATACAGTGCATAAAATATATTTATATAATATATTTATATATATACCCTTATACACCATTTTAATAAAAAATATCACAAAATTCTTCTAAGTCCCTCGGGAAGAGTGAAAGACGCGCAAGTTCATTTTCAGCTCTCCTAGACCTTCCTATAAGAAGTTAGCCAAAAAGTAAGTAGCTTCGAAAAACGCTTAGGTTAAGTTTCAGAGTTGCTTCTAATGTACCAAAGCTGGACTTAGACATAATTTCACTCTCACAACATTATGGCTGGTTGGAGACAGTCCGAAGCACAAGTACCGGGTCCATGGTTCTGGCCGTATACTGGGGGGACGGGGGCGACTCCCATTAACCCCTGACTATACCGGGGATACGCTTATCACAATGCCTTTCTGGTCTGTGCTGAAGCAGGGCATTCTGGAAACCAAGTGGCTTGACCTTTATTAGTGAGCCTGGTTACCCCCTCTCGGAACCACAGACTTAGAAATCGCTAGCTCATATACAGTGCATAAATTATATTTATATAATATATTTATATATATATACCCTTATACACCATTTTAATAAAAAATATCACAAAATTCTTCTAAGTCCCTCGGGAAGAGTGAAAGACGCGCACTTTCATTTTCAGAGCTCCTAGACCTTCCTATAAGAAGTTAGCCAAAAAGTAGCTTCGAAAAACGCTTATGTTAAGTTTCAGAGTTGCTTCTAATGTACCAAAGCTGGACATAGACATAATTTCACTCTCACAACATTATGGCTGGTTGGAGACAGTCTGAACCACAAGTACCGGGTCGATGGTTCTGGGCGTATACTGGGGGGACGGGGACGACTCCCATTAACCCCTAACTATACCGGGGATACGCTTATCACAATGCCTTTCTGGTCTGTGCTGAAGCAGGGCATTCTGGCAGCCAAGTGGCTTGACCTTTATTAGTGAGCCTGGTTACCCCCTCTCGGAACCACAGACTTAGAAATCGCCAGCTCATATACAGTGCATAAAATATATTTATATAATATATTTATATATATACCCTTATACACCATTTTAATAAAAAATATCACAAAACTCTTCTAAGTCCCTCGGGAAGAGTAAAATACGCGCACGTTCATTTTCAGAGCTCCTAGACCTTCCTATAAGAAGTTAGCCAAAAAGTAGCTTCGAAAAACGCTTAGGTTAAGTTTCAGAGTTGCTTCTAATGTACCAAAGCTGGACTTAGACATAATTTCACTCTCACAACATTATGGCTGGTTGGAGACAGTCCGAACCACAAGTACCGGGTCCATGGTTCTGGGCGTATACTGGGGGGGACGGGGACGACTCCCATTAACCCCTGACTATACCGGGGATACGCTTATCACAATGCCTTTCTGGTCTGTGCTGAAGCAGGGCATTCTGGCAGCCAAGTGGCTTGACCTTTATTAGTGAGCCTGGTTACCCCCTCTCGGAACCACAGACTTAGAAATCGCCAGCTCATATACAGTGCATAAAATATATTTATATAATATATTTATATATATACCCTTATACACCATTTTAATAAAAAATATCACAAAATTCTTCTAAGTCCCTCGGGAAGAGTGAAAGACGCGCACGTTCATTTTCAGGGCTCCTAGACCTTCCTATAAGAAGTTAGCCAAAAAGTAGCTTCGAAAAACGCTTAGGTTAAGTTTCAGAGTTGCTTCTAATGTACCAAAGCTGGACTTAGACATAATTTCACTCTCACAACATTATGGCTGGTTGGAGACACTCCGAACCACAAGTACCGGGTCGATGGTTCTGGGCGTATACTGGGGGGACGGGGACGACTCCCATTAACCCCTGACTATATCGGGGATACGCTTATCACAATGCCTTTTTGGTCTGTGCTGAAGCAGGGCATTCTGGCAGCCAAGTGGATTGACCTTTATTAGTGAGCCTGGTTACCCCCTCTCGGAACCACAGACTTAGAAATCGCCAGCTCATATACAGTGCATAAAATATATTTATATATATACCCTTATACACCATTTTAATAAAAAATATCACAAAATTCTTCTAAGTCCCTTGGGAAGAGTGAAAGACGCGCACGTTCATTTTCAGAGCTCCTAGACCTTCCTATAAGAAGTTAGCCAAAAAGTAGCAACGAAAAACGCTTAGGTTAAGTTTCAGAGTTGCTTCTAATGTACCAAAGCTGGACTTAGACATAATTTGACTCTCACAACATTATGGCTGGTTGGAGACAGTCCGAACCACAATTACCGGGTCCATGGTTCTGGGCGTATACTGGGGGGGACGGGGACGACTCCCATTAACCCCTGACTATACCGGGGATACGCTTATCACAATGCCTTTCTGGTCTGTGCTGAAGCAGGGCATTCTGGCAGCCAAGTGGCTTGACCTTTATTAGTGAGCCTGGTTACCCCCTCTCGGAACCACAGACTTAGAAATCGCTAGCTCATATACAGTGCATAAAATATATTTATATATATACCCTTATACACCATTTTAATAAAAAATATCACAAAATTCTTCTAAGTCCCTCGGGAAGAGTGAAAGACGAGCACGTTCATTTTCAGCGCTCCTAGACCTTCCTATAAGAAGTTAGCCAAAAAGTAGCTTCGAAAAACGCTTAGGTTAAGTTTCAGAGTTGCTTCTAATGTACCAAAGCTGGACTTAGACATAATTTCACTCTCACAACATTATGGCTGGTTGGAGACACTCCGAACCACAAGTACCGGGTCGATGGTTCTGGGCGTATACTGGGGGGACGGGGACGACTCCCATTAACCCCTGACTATACCGGGGATACGCTTATCACAATGCCTTTCTGGTCTGTGCTGAAGCAGGGCATTCTGGCAGCCAAGTGGCTTGACCTTTATTAGTGAGCCTGGTTACCCCCTCTCGGAACCACAGACTTAGAAATCGCCAGCTCATATACAGTGCATAAAATATATTTATATAATATATTTATATATATACCCTTATACACCATTTTAATAAAAAATATCACAAAATTCTTCTAAGTCCCTCGGGAAGAGTGAAAGACGCGCAAGTTCATTTTCAGCTCTCCTAGACCTTCCTATAAGAAGTTAGCCAAAAAGTAAGTAGCTTCGAAAAACGCTTAGGTTAAGTTTCAGAGTTGCTTCTAATGTACCAAAGCTGGACTTAGACATAATTTCACTCTCACAACATTATGGCTGGTTGGAGACAGTCCGAAGCACAAGTACCGGGTCCATGGTTCTGGCCGTATACTGGGGGGACGGGGGCGACTCCCATTAACCCCTGACTATACCGGGGATACGCTTATCACAATGCCTTTCTGGTCTGTGCTGAAGCAGGGCATTCTGGCAGCCAAGTGGCTTGACCTTTATTAGTGAGCCTGGTTACCCCCTCTCGGAACCACAGACTTAGAAATCGCCAGCTCATATACAGTGCATAAAATATATTTATATAATATATTTATATATATACCCTTATACACCATTTTAATAAAAAATATCACAAAATTCTTCTAAGTCCCTCGGGAAGAGTGAAAGACGCGCACTTTCATTTTCAGAGCTCCTAGACCTTCCTATAAGAAGTTAGCCAAAAAGTAGCTTCGAAAAACGCTTATGTTAAGTTTCAGAGTTGCTTCTAATGTACCAAAGCTGGACTTAGACATAATTTCACTCTCACAACATTATGGCTGGTTGGAGACAGTCTGAACCACAAGTACCGGGTCGATGGTTCTGGGCGTATACTGGGGGGACGGGGACGACTCCCATTAACCCCTGACTATACCGGGGATACGCTTATCACAATGCCTTTCTGGTCTGTGCTGAAGCAGGGCATTCTGGCAGCCAAGTGGCTTGACCTTTATTAGTGAGCCTGGTTACCCCCTCTCGGAACCACAGACTTAGAAATCGCCAGCTCATATACAGTGCATAAAATATATTTATATAATATATTTATATATATACCCTTATACACCATTTTAATAAAAAATATCACAAAATTCTTCTAAGTCCCTCGGGAAGAGTGAAAGACGCGCACTTTCATTTTCAGAGCTCCTAGACCTTCCTATAAGAAGTTAGCCAAAAAGTAGCTTCGAAAAACGCTTATGTTAAGTTTCAGAGTTGCTTCTAATGTACCAAAGCTGGACTTAGACATAATTTCACTCTCACAACATTATGGCTGGTTGGAGACAGTCTGAACCACAAGTACCGGGTCGATGGTTCTGGGCGTATACTGGGGGGACGGGGACGACTCCCATTAACCCCTGACTATACCGGGGATACGCTTATCACAATGCCTTTCTGGTCTGTGCTGAAGCAGGGCATTCTGGCAGCCAAGTGGCTTGACCTTTATTAGTGAGCCTGGTTACCCCCTCTCGGAACCACAGACTTAGAAATCGCCAGCTCATATACAGTGCATAAAATATATTTATATAATATATTTATATATATACCCTTATACACCATTTTAATAAAAAATATCACAAAATTCTTCTAAGTCCCTCGGGAAGAGTGAAAGACGCGCAAGTTCATTTTCAGCTCTCCTAGACCTTCCTATAAGAAGTTAGCCAAAAAGTAAGTAGCTTCGAAAAACGCTTAGGTTAAGTTTCAGAGTTGCTTCTAATGTACCAAAGCTGGACTTAGACATAATTTCACTCTCACAACATTATGGCTGGTTGGAGACAGTCCGAAGCACAAGTACCGGGTCCATGGTTCTGGCCGTATACTGGGGGGACGGGGGCGACTCCCATTAACCCCTGACTATACCGGGGATACGCTTATCACAATGCCTTTCTGGTCTGTGCTGAAGCAGGGCATTCTGGAAACCAAGTGGCTTGACCTTTATTAGTGAGCCTGGTTACCCCCTCTCGGAACCACAGACTTAGAAATCGCTAGCTCATATACAGTGCATAAATTATATTTATATAATATATTTATATATATATACCCTTATACACCATTTTAATAAAAAATATCACAAAATTCTTCTAAGTCCCTCGGGAAGAGTGAAAGACGCGCACTTTCATTTTCAGAGCTCCTAGACCTTCCTATAAGAAGTTAGCCAAAAAGTAGCTTCGAAAAACGCTTATGTTAAGTTTCAGAGTTGCTTCTAATGTACCAAAGCTGGACATAGACATAATTTCACTCTCACAACATTATGGCTGGTTGGAGACAGTCTGAACCACAAGTACCGGGTCGATGGTTCTGGGCGTATACTGGGGGGACGGGGACGACTCCCATTAACCCCTGACTATACCGGGGATACGCTTATCACAATGCCTTTCTGGTCTGTGCTGAAGCAGGGCATTCTGGCAGCCAAGTGGCTTGACCTTTATTAGTGAGCCTGGTTACCCCCTCTCGGAACCACAGACTTAGAAATCGCCAGCTCATATACAGTGCATAAAATATATTTATATAATATATTTATATATATACCCTTATACACCATTTTAATAAAAAATATCACAAAACTCTTCTAAGTCCCTCGGGAAGAGTAAAAGACGCGCACGTTCATTTTCAGAGCTCCTAGACCTTCCTATAAGAAGTTAGCCAAAAAGTAGCTTCGAAAAACGCTTAGGTTAAGTTTCAGAGTTGCTTCTAATGTACCAAAGCTGGACTTAGACATAATTTCACTCTCACAACATTATGGCTGGTTGGAGACAGTCCGAACCACAAGTACCGGGTCCATGGTTCTGGGCGTATACTGGGGGGGACGGGGACGACTCCCATTAACCCCTGACTATACCGGGGATACGCTTATCACAATGCCTTTCTGGTCTGTGCTGAAGCAGGGCATTCTGGCAGCCAAGTGGCTTGACCTTTATTAGTGAGCCTGGTTACCCCCTCTCGGAACCACAGACTTAGAAATCGCCAGCTCATATACAGTGCATAAAATATATTTATATAATATATTTATATATATACCCTTATACACCATTTTAATAAAAAATATCACAAAATTCTTCTAAGTCCCTCGGGAAGAGTGAAAGACGCGCACGTTCATTTTCAGCGCTCCCAAACCTTCCTATAAGAAGTTAGCCAAAAAGTAGCTTCGAAAAACGCTTAGGTTAAGTTTCAGAGTTGCTTCTAATGTACCAAAGCTGGACTTAGACATAATTTCACTCTCACAACATTATGGCTGGTTGGAGACAGTCCGAACCACAAGTACCGGGTCCATGGTTCTGGGCGTATACTGGGGGGGACGGGGACGACTCCCATTAACCCCTGACTATATCGGGGATACGCTTATCACAATGCCTTTCTGGTCTGTGCTGAAGCAGGGCATTCTGGCAGCCAAGTGGCTTGACCTTTATTAGTGAGCCTGGTTACCCCCTCTCGGAACCACAGACTTAGAAATCGCTAGCTCATATACAGTGCATAAATTATATTTATATAATATATTTATATATATATACCCTTATACACCATTTTAATAAAAAATATCACAAAATTCTTCTAAGTCCCTCGGGAAGAGTGAAAGACGCGCACTTTCATTTTCAGAGCTCCTAGACCTTCCTATAAGAAGTTAGCCAAAAAGTAGCTTCGAAAAACGCTTATGTTAAGTTTCAGAGTTGCTTCTAATGTACCAAAGCTGGACTTAGACATAATTTCACTCTCACAACATTATGGCTGGTTGGAGACAGTCTGAACCACAAGTACCGGGTCGATGGTTCTGGGCGTATACTGGGGGGACGGGGACGACTCCCATTAACCCCTGACTATACCGGGGATACGCTTATCACAATGCCTTTCTGGTCTGTGCTGAAGCAGGGCATTCTGGCAGCCAAGTGGCTTGACCTTTATTAGTGAGCCTGGTTACCCCCTCTCGGAACCACAGACTTAGAAATCGCCAGCTCATATACAGTGCATAAAATATATTTATATAATATATTTATATATATACCCTTATACACCATTTTAATAAAAAATATCACAAAATTCTTCTAAGTCCCTCGGGAAGAGTGAAAGACGCGCACGTTCATTTTCAGCGCTCCCAAACCTTCCTATAAGAAGTTAGCCAAAAAGTAGCTTCGAAAAACGCTTAGGTTAAGTTTCAGAGTTGCTTCTAATGTACCAAAGCTGGACTTAGACATAATTTCACTCTCACAACATTATGGCTGGTTGGAGACAGTCCGAACCACAAGTACCGGGTCCATGGTTCTGGGCGTATACTGGGGGGGACGGGGACGACTCCCATTAACCCCTGACTATATCGGGGATACGCTTATCACAATGCCTTTCTGGTCTGTGCTGAAGCAGGGCATTCTGGCAGCCAAGTGGCTTGACCTTTATTAGTGAGCCTGGTTACCCCCTCTCGGAACCACAGACTTAGAAATCGCCAGCTCATATATAGTGCATAAAATATATTTATATAATATATTTATATATATACCCTTATACACCATTTTAATAAAAAATATCACAAAATTCTTCTAAGTCCCTCGGGAAGAGTGAAAGACGCGCACGTTCATTTTCAGCGCTCCTAGACCTTCCTATAAGAAGTTAGCCAAAAAGTAAGTAGCTTCGAAAAACGCTTAGGTTAAGTTTCAGAGTTGCTTCTAATGTACCAAAGCTGGACTTAGACATAATTTCACTCTCACAACATTATGGCTGGTTGGAGACAGTCCGAACCACAAGTACCGGGTCGATGGTTCTGGGCGTATACTGGGGGGACGGGGACGACTCCCATTAACCCCTGACTATATCGGGGATACGCTTATCACAATGCCTTTTTGGTCTGTGCTGAAGCAGGGCATTCTGGCAGCCAAGTGGCTTGACCTTTATTAGTGAGCCTGGTTACCCCCTCTCGGAACCACAGACTTAGAAATCGCCAGCTCATATACAGTGCATAAAATATATTTATATATATACCCTTATACACCATTTTAATAAAAAATATCACAAAATTCTTCTAAGTCCCTTGGGAAGAGTGAAAGACGCGCACGTTCATTTTCAGAGCTCCTAGACCTTCCTATAAGAAGTTAGCCAAAAAGTAGCAACGAAAAACGCTTAGGTTAAGTTTCAGAGTTGCTTCTAATGTACCAAAGCTGGACTTAGACATAATTTCACTCTCACAACATTATGGCTGGTTGGAGACAGTCCGAAGCACAAGTACCGGGTCCATGGTTCTGGCCGTATACTGGGGGGACGGGGGCGACTCCCATTAACCCCTGACTATACCGGGGATACGCTTATCACAATGCCTTTCTGGTCTGTGCTGAAGCAGGGCATTCTGGAAACCAAGTGGCTTGACCTTTATTAGTGAGCCTGGTTACCCCCTCTCGGAACCACAGACTTAGAAATCGCTAGCTCATATACAGTGCATAAATTATATTTATATAATATATTTATATATATATACCCTTATACACCATTTTAATAAAAAATATCACAAAATTCTTCTAAGTCCCTCGGGAAGAGTGAAAGACGCGCACTTTCATTTTCAGAGCTCCTAGACCTTCCTATAAGAAGTTAGCCAAAAAGTAGCTTCGAAAAACGCTTATGTTAAGTTTCAGAGTTGCTTCTAATGTACCAAAGCTGGACTTAGACATAATTTCACTCTCACAACATTATGGCTGGTTGGAGACAGTCTGAACCACAAGTACCGGGTCGATGGTTCTGGGCGTATACTGGGGGGACGGGGACGACTCCCATTAACCCCTGACTATACCGGGGATACGCTTATCACAATGCCTTTCTGGTCTGTGCTGAAGCAGGGCATTCTGGCAGCCAAGTGGCTTGACCTTTATTAGTGAGCCTGGTTACCCCCTCTCGGAACCACAGACTTAGAAATCGCCAGCTCATATACAGTGCATAAAATATATTTATATAATATATTTATATATATACCCTTATACACCATTTTAATAAAAAATATCACAAAATTCTTCTAAGTCCCTCGGGAAGAGTAAAAGACGCGCACGTTCATTTTCAGCGCTCCCAGACCTTCCTATAAGAAGTTAGCCAAAAAGTAGCTTCGAAAAACGCTTAGGTTAAGTTTCAGAGTTGCTTCTAATGTACCAAAGCTGGACTTAGACATAATTTCACTCTCACAACATTATGGCTGGTTGGAGACAGTCCGAACCACAAGTACCGGGTCCATGGTTCTGGGCGTATACTGGGGGGGACGGGGACGACTCCCATTAACCCCTGACTATACCGGGGATACGCTTATCACAATGCCTTTCTGGTCTGTGCTGAAGCAGGGCATTCTGGCAGCCAAGTGGCTTGACCTTTATTAGTGAGCCTGGTTACCCCCTCTCGGAACCACAGACTTAGAAATCGCCAGCTCATATACAGTGCATAAAATATATTTATATAATATATTTATATATATACCCTTATACACCATTTTAATAAAAAATATCACAAAATTCTTCTAAGTCCCTCGGGAAGAGTGAAAGACGCGCACGTTCATTTTCAGCGCTCCCAAATCTTCCTATAAGAAGTTAGCCAAAAAGTAGCTTCGAAAAACGCTTAGGTTAAGTTTCAGAGTTGCTTCTAATGTACCAAAGCTGGACTTAGACATAATTTCACTCTCACAACATTATGGCTGGTTGGAGACAGTCCGAACCACAAGTACCGGGTCCATGGTTCTGGGCGTATACTGGGGGGGACGGGGACGACTCCCATTAACCCCTGACTATATCGGGGATACGCTTATCACAATGCCTTTCTGGTCTGTGCTGAAGCAGGGCATTCTGGCAGCCAAGTGGCTTGACCTTTATTAGTGAGCCTGGTTACCCCCTCTCGGAACCACAGACTTAGAAATCGCTAGCTCATATACAGTGCATAAATTATATTTATATAATATATTTATATATATATACCCTTATACACCATTTTAATAAAAAATATCACAAAATTCTTCTAAGTCCCTTGGGAAGAGTGAAAGACGCGCACTTTCATTTTCAGAGCTCCTAGACCTTCCTATAAGAAGTTAGCCAAAAAGTAGCTTCGAAAAACGCTTATGTTAAGTTTCAGAGTTGCTTCTAATGTACCAAAGCTGGACTTAGACATAATTTCACTCTCACAACATTATGGCTGGTTGGAGACAGTCTGAACCACAAGTACCGGGTCGATGGTTCTGGGCGTATACTGGGGGGACGGGGACGACTCCCATTAACCCCTGACTATACCGGGGATACGCTTATCACAATGCCTTTCTGGTCTGTGCTGAAGCAGGGCATTCTGGCAGCCAAGTGGCTTGACCTTTATTAGTGAGCCTGGTTACCCCCTCTCGGAACCACAGACTTAGAAATCGCCAGCTCATATACAGTGCATAAAATATATTTATATAATATATTTATATATATACCCTTATACACCATTTTAATAAAAAATATCACAAAATTCTTCTAAGTCCCTCGGGAAGAGTAAAAGACGCGCACGTTCATTTTCAGCGCTCCCAGACCTTCCTATAAGAAGTTAGCCAAAAAGTAGCTTCGAAAAACGCTTAGGTTAAGTTTCAGAGTTGCTTCTAATGTACCAAAGCTGGACTTAGACATAATTTCACTCTCACAACATTATGGCTGGTTGGAGACAGTCCGAACCACAAGTACCGGGTCCATGGTTCTGGGCGTATACTGGGGGGGACGGGGACGACTCCCATTAACCCCTGACTATACCGGGGATACGCTTATCACAATGCCTTTCTGGTCTGTGCTGAAGCAGGGCATTCTGGCAGCCAAGTGGCTTGACCTTTATTAGTGAGCCTGGTTACCCCCTCTCGGAACCACAGACTTAGAAATCGCCAGCTCATATACAGTGCATAAAATATATTTATATAATATATTTATATATATACCCTTATACACCATTTTAATAAAAAATATCACAAAATTCTTCTAAGTCCCTCGGGAAGAGTGAAAGACGCGCACGTTCATTTTCAGCGCTCCCAAACCTTCCTATAAGAAGTTAGCCAAAAAGTAGCTTCGAAAAACGCTTAGGTTAAGTTTCAGAGTTGCTTCTAATGTACCAAAGCTGGACTTAGACATAATTTCACTCTCACAACATTATGGCTGGTTGGAGACAGTCCGAACCACAAGTACCGGGTCCATGGTTCTGGGCGTATACTGGGGGGGACGGGGACGACTCCCATTAACCCCTGACTATATCGGGGATACGCTTATCACAATGCCTTTCTGGTCTGTGCTGAAGCAGGGCATTCTGGCAGCCAAGTGGCTTGACCTTTATTAGTGAGCCTGGTTACCCCCTCTCGGAACCACAGACTTAGAAATCGCCAGCTCATATACAGTGCATAAAATATATTTATATAATATATTTATATATATACCCTTATACACCATTTTAATAAAAAATATCACAAAATTCTTCTAAGTCCCTCGGGAAGAGTGAAAGACGCGCACGTTCATTTTCAGCGCTCCTAGACCTTCCTATAAGAAGTTAGCCAAAAAGTAAGTAGCTTCGAAAAACGCTTAGGTTAAGTTTCAGAGTTGCTTCTAATGTACCAAAGCTGGACTTAGACATACAGTAATTTCACTCTCACAACATTATGGCTGGTTGGAGACAGTCCGAAGCACAAGTACCGGGTCCATGGTTCTGGCCGTATACTGGGGGGACGGGGGCGACTCCCATTAACCCCTGACTATACCGGGGATACGCTTATCACAATGCCTTTCTGGTCTGTGCTGAAGCAGGGCATTCTGGAAACCAAGTGGCTTGACCTTTATTAGTGAGCCTGGTTACCCCCTCTCGGAACCACAGACTTAGAAATCGCCAGCTCATATACAGTGCATAAAATATATTTCTATATATACCCTTATACACCATTTTAATAAAAAATATCACAAAATTCTTCTAAGTCCCTCGGGAAGAGTGAAAGACGCGCACGTTCATTTTCAGCGCTCCTAGACCTTCCTATAAGAAGTTAGCCAAAAAGTAGCTTCGAAAAACGCTTAGGTTAAGTTTCAGAGTTGCTTCTAATGTACCAAAGCTGGACTTAGACATAATTTCACTCTCACAACATTATGGCTGGTTGGAGACAGTCCGAACCACAAGTACCGGGTCGATGGTTCTGGGCGTATACTGGGGGGACGGGGACGACTCCCATTAACCCCTGACTATATCGGGGATACGCTTATCACAATGCCTTTTTGGTCTGTGCTGAAGCAGGGCATTCTGGCAGCCAAGTGGCTTGACCTTTATTAGTGAGCCTGGTTACCCCCTCTCGGAACCACAGACTTAGAAATCGCCAGCTCATATACAGTGCATAAAATATATTTATATATATACCCTTATACACCATTTTAATAAAAAATATCACAAAATTCTTCTAAGTCCCTTGGGAAGAGTGAAAGACGCGCACGTTCATTTTCAGAGCTCCTAGACCTTCCTATAAGAAGTTAGCCAAAAAGTAGCAACGAAAAACGCTTAGGTTAAGTTTCAGAGTTGCTTCTAATGTACCAAAGCTGGACTTAGACATAATTTGACTCTCACAACATTATGGCTGGTTGGAGACACTCCGAACCACAAGTACCGGGTCGATGGTTCTGGGCGTATACTGGGGGGACGGGGACGACTCCCATTAACCCCTGACTATATCGGGGATACGCTTATCACAATGCCTTTTTGGTCTGTGCTGAAGCAGGGCATTCTGGCAGCCAAGTGGCTTGACCTTTATTAGTGAGCCTGGTTACCCCCTCTCGGAACCACAGACTTAGAAATCGCCAGCTCATATACAGTGCATAAAATATATTTATATATATACCCTTATACACCATTTTAATAAAAAATATCACAAAATTCTTCTAAGTCCCTTGGGAAGAGTGAAAGACGCGCACGTTCATTTTCAGAGCTCCTAGACCTTCCTATAAGAAGTTAGCCAAAAAGTAGCAACGAAAAACGCTTAGGTTAAGTTTCAGAGTTGCTTCTAATGTACCAAAGCTGGACTTAGACATAATTTGACTCTTACAACATTATGGCTGGTTGGAGACAGTCCAAACCACAAGTTCCGGGTCCATGGTTCTGGGCGTATACTGGGGGGGACGGGGACGACTCCCATTAACCCCTGACTATACCGGGGATACGCTTATCACAATGCCTTTCTGGTCTGTGCTGAAGCAGGGCATTCTGGCAGCCAAGTGGCTTGACCTTTATTAGTGAGCCTGGTTACCCCCTCTCGGAACCACAGACTTAGAAATCGCTAGCTCATATACAGTGCATAAAATATATTTATATATATACCCTTATACACCATTTTAATAAAAAATATCACAAAATTCTTCTAAGTCCCTCGGGAAGAGTGAAAGACGAGCACGTTCATTTTCAGCGCTCCTAGACCTTCCTATAAGAAGTTAGCCAAAAAGTAGCTTCGAAAAACGCTTAGGTTAAGTTTCAGAGTTGCTTCTAATGTACCAAAGCTGGACTTAGACATAATTTCACTCTCACAACATTATGGCTGGTTGGAGACACTCCGAACCACAAGTACCGGGTCGATGGTTCTGGGCGTATACTGGGGGGACGGGGACGACTCCCATTAACCCCTGACTATACCGGGGATACGCTTATCACAATGCCTTTCTGGTCTGTGCTGAAGCAGGGCATTCTGGCAGCCAAGTGGCTTGACCTTTATTAGTGAGCCTGGTTACCCCCTCTCGGAACCACAGACTTAGAAATCGCCAGCTCATATACAGTGCATAAAATATATTTATATATATACCCTTATACACCATTTTAATAAAAAATATCACAAAATTCTTCTAAGTCCCTTGGGAAGAGTGAAAGACGCGCACGTTCATTTTCAGAGCTCCTAGACCTTCCTATAAGAAGTTAGCCAAAAAGTAGCAACGAAAAACGCTTAGGTTAAGTTTCAGAGTTGCTTCTAATGTACCAAAGCTGGACTTAGACATAATTTGACTCTCACAACATTATGGCTGGTTGGAGACACTCCGAACCACAAGTACCGGGTCGATGGTTCTGGGCGTATACTGGGGGGACGGGGACGACTCCCATTAACCCCTGACTATATCGGGGATACGCTTATCACAATGCCTTTTTGGTCTGTGCTGAAGCAGGGCATTCTGGCAGCCAAGTGGCTTGACCTTTATTAGTGAGCCTGGTTACCCCCTCTCGGAACCACAGACTTAGAAATCGCCAGCTCATATACAGTGCATAAAATATATTTATATATATACCCTTATACACCATTTTAATAAAAAATATCACAAAATTCTTCTAAGTCCCTTGGGAAGAGTGAAAGACGCGCACGTTCATTTTCAGAGCTCCTAGACCTTCCTATAAGAAGTTAGCCAAAAAGTAGCAACGAAAAACGCTTAGGTTAAGTTTCAGAGTTGCTTCTAATGTACCAAAGCTGGACTTAGACATAATTTGACTCTCACAACATTATGGCTGGTTGGAGACAGTCCAAACCACAAGTTCCGGGTCCATGGTTCTGGGCGTATACTGGGGGGGACGGGGACGACTCCCATTAACCCCTGACTATACCGGGGATACGCTTATCACAATGCCTTTCTGGTCTGTGCTGAAGCAGGGCATTCTGGCAGCCAAGTGGCTTGACCTTTATTAGTGAGCCTGGTTACCCCCTCTCGGAACCACAGACTTAGAAATCGCTAGCTCATATACAGTGCATAAAATATATTTATATATATACCCTTATACACCATTTTAATAAAAAATATCACAAAATTCTTCTAAGTCCCTCGGGAAGAGTGAAAGACGAGCACGTTCATTTTCAGCGCTCCTAGACCTTCCTATAAGAAGTTAGCCAAAAAGTAGCTTCGAAAAACGCTTAGGTTAAGTTTCAGAGTTGCTTCTAATGTACCAAAGCTGGACTTAGACATAATTTCACTCTCACAACATTATGGCTGGTTGGAGACACTCCGAACCACAAGTACCGGGTCGATGGTTCTGGGCGTATACTGGGGGGACGGGGACGACTCCCATTAACCCCTGACTATACCGGGGATACGCTTATCACAATGCCTTTCTGGTCTGTGCTGAAGCAGGGCATTCTGGCAGCCAAGTGGCTTGACCTTTATTAGTGAGCCTGGTTACCCCCTCTCGGAACCACAGACTTAGAAATCGCCAGCTCATATACAGTGCATAAAATATATTTATATAATATATTTATATATATACCCTTATACACCATTTTAATAAAAAATATCACAAAATTCTTCTAAGTCCCTCGGGAAGAGTGAAAGACGCGCACGTTCATTTTCAGCGCTCCTAGACCTTCCTATAAGAAGTTAGCCAAAAAGTAAGTAGCTTCGAAAAACGCTTAGGTTAAGTTTCAGAGTTGCTTCTAATGTACCAAAGCTGGACTTAGACATAATTTCACTCTCACAACATTATGGCTGGTTGGAGACAGTCCGAAGCACAAGTACCGGGTCCATGGTTCTGGCCGTATACTGGGGGGACGGGGGCGACTCCCGTTAACCCCTGACTATACCGGGGATACGCTTATCACAATGCCTTTCTGGTCTGTGCTGAAGCAGGGCATTCTGGAAACCAAGTGGCTTGACCTTTATTAGTGAGCCTGGTTACCCCCTCTCGGAACCACAGACTTAGAAATCGCCAGCTCATATACAGTGCATAAAATATATTTTTTATATATACCCTTATACACCATTTTAATAAAAAATATCACAAAATTCTTCTAAGTCCCTTGGGAAGAGTGAAAGACGCGCACGTTCATTTTCAGAGCTCCTAGACCTTCCTATAAGAAGTTAGCCAAAAAGTAGCTTCGAAAAACGCTTAGGTTAAGTTTCAGAGTTGCTTCTAATGTACCAAAGCTGGACTTAGACATAATTTCACTCTCACAACATTATGGCTGGTTGGAGACAGTCCGAACCACAAGTACCGGGTCGATGGTTCTGGGCGTATACTGGGGGGACGGGACGACTCCCATTAACCCCTGACTATACCGGGGATAAGCTTATCACAATGCCTTTCTGGTCTGTGCTGAAGCAGGGCATTCTGGCAGCCAAGTGGCTTGACCTTTATTAGTGAGCCTGGTTACCCCCTCTCGGAACCACAGACTTAGAAATCGCCAGCTCATATACAGTGCATAAAATATATTTATATAATATATTTATATATAAACCCTTATACACCATTTTAATAAAACATATCACAAAATTCTTCTAAGTCCCTCGGGAAGAGTGAAAGACGCGCACTTTCATTTTCAGAGCTCCTAGACCTTCCTATAAGAAGTTAGCCAAAAAGTAGCTTCGAAAAACGCTTATGTTAAGTTTCAGAGTTGCTTCTAATGTACCAAAGCTGGACTTAGACATAATTTCACTCTCACAACATTATGGCTGGTTGGAGACAGTCTGAACCACAAGTACCGGGTCGATGGTTCTGGGCGTATACTGGGGGGACGGGGACGACTCCCATTAACCCCTGACTATACCGGGGATACGCTTATCACAATGCCTTTCTGGTCTGTGCTGAAGCAGGGCAATCTGGCAGCCAAGTGGCTTGACCTTTATTAGTGAGCCTGGTTACCCCCTCTCGGAACCACAGACTTAGAAATCGCCAGCTCATATACAGTGCATAAAATATATTTATATAATATATTTATATATATACCCTTATACACCATTTTAATAAAAAATATCACAAAATTCTTCTAAGTCCCTCGGGAAGAGTAAAAGACGCGCACGTTCATTTTCAGCGCTCCCAGACCTTCCTATAAGAAGTTAGCCAAAAAGTAGCTTCGAAAAACGCTTAGGTTAAGTTTCAGAGTTGCTTCTAATGTACCAAAGCTGGACTTAGACATAATTTCACTCTCACAACATTATGGCTGGTTGGAGACAGTCCGAAGCACAAGTACCGGGTCCATGGTTCTGGCCGTATACTGGGGGGACGGGGGCGACTCCCATTAACCCCTGACTATACCGGGGATACGCTTATCACAATGCCTTTCTGGTCTGTGCTGAAGCAGGGCATTCTGGAAACCAAGTGGCTTGACCTTTATTAGTGAGCCTGGTTACCCCCTCTCGGAACCACAGACTTAGAAATCGCCAGCTCATATACAGTGCATAAAATATATTTCTATATATACCCTTATACACCATTTTAATAAAAAATATCACAAAATTCTTCTAAGTCCCTCGGGAAGAGTGAAAGACGCGCACGTTCATTTTCAGAGCTCCTAGACCTTCCTATAAGAAGTTAGCCAAAAAGTAGCTTCGAAAAACGCTTAGGTTAAGTTTCAGAGTTGCTTCTAATGTACCAAAGCTGGACTTAGACATAATTTCACTCTCACAACATTATGGCTGGTTGGAGACAGTCCGAACCACAAGTACCGGGTCGATGGTTCTGGGCGTACAGTATACTGGGGGGACGGGGACGACTCCCATTAACCCCTGACTATACCGGGGATAAGCTTATCACAATGCCTTTCTGGTCTGTGCTGAAGCAGGGCATTCTGGCAGCCAAGTGGCTTGACCTTTATTAGTGAGCCTGGTTACCCCCTCTCGGAACCACAGACTTAGAAATCGCCAGCTCATATACAGTGCATAAAATATATTTATATAATATATTTATATATATACCCTTATACACCATTTTAATAAAAAATATCACAAAATTCTTCTAAGTCCCTCGGGAAGAGTGAAAGACGCGCACTTTCATTTTCAGAGCTCCTAGACCTTCCTATAAGAAGTTAGCCAAAAAGTAGCTTCGAAAAACGCTTATGTTAAGTTTCAGAGTTGCTTCTAATGTACCAAAGCTGGACTTAGACATAATTTCACTCTCACAACATTATGGCTGGTTGGAGACAGTCTGAACCACAAGTACCGGGTCGATGGTTCTGGGCGTATACTGGGGGGACGGGGACGACTCCCATTAACCCCTGACTATACCGGGGATACGCTTATCACAATGCCTTTCTGGTCTGTGCTGAAGCAGGGCATTCTGGCAGCCAAGTGGCTTGACCTTTATTAGTGAGCCTGGTTACCCCCTCTCGGAACCACAGACTTAGAAATCGCCAGCTCATATACAGTGCATAAAATATATTTATATAATATATTTATATATATACCCTTATACACCATTTTAATAAAAAATATCACAAAATTCTTCTAAGTCCCTCGGGAAGAGTGAAAGACGCGCACTTTCATTTTCAGAGCTCCTAGACCTTCCTATAAGAAGTTAGCCAAAAAGTAGCTTCGAAAAACGCTTATGTTAAGTTTCAGAGTTGCTTCTAATGTACCAAAGCTGGACTTAGACATAATTTCACTCTCACAACATTATGGCTGGTTGGAGACAGTCTGAACCACAAGTACCGGGTCGATGGTTCTGGGCGTATACTGGGGGGACGGGGACGACTCCCATTAACCCCTGACTATACCGGGGATACGCTTATCACAATGCCTTTCTGGTCTGTGCTGAAGCAGGGCATTCTGGCAGCCAAGTGGCTTGACCTTTATTAGTGAGCCTGGTTACCCCCTCTCGGAACCACAGACTTAGAAATCGCTAGCTCATATACAGTGCATAAAATATATTTATATATATACCCTTATACACCATTTTAATAAAAAATATCACAAAATTCTTCTAAGTCCCTCGGGAAGAGTGAAAGACGAGCACGTTCATTTTCAGCGCTCCTAGACCTTCCTATAAGAAGTTAGCCAAAAAGTAGCTTCGAAAAACGCTTAGGTTAAGTTTCAGAGTTGCTTCTAATGTACCAAAGCTGGACTTAGACATAATTTCACTCTCACAACATTATGGCTGGTTGGAGACACTCCGAACCACAAGTACCGGGTCGATGGTTCTGGGCGTATACTGGGGGGACGGGGACGACTCCCATTAACCCCTGACTATACCGGGGATACGCTTATCACAATGCCTTTCTGGTCTGTGCTGAAGCAGGGCATTCTGGCAGCCAAGTGGCTTGACCTTTATTAGTGAGCCTGGTTACCCCCTCTCGGAACCACAGACTTAGAAATCGCCAGCTCATATACAGTGCATAAAATATATTTATATAATATATTTATATATATACCCTTATACACCATTTTAATAAAAAATATCACAAAATTCTTCTAAGTCCCTCGGGAAGAGTGAAAGACGCGCACGTTCATTTTCAGCGCTCCTAGACCTTCCTATAAGAAGTTAGCCAAAAAGTAAGTAGCTTCGAAAAACGCTTAGGTTAAGTTTCAGAGTTGCTTCTAATGTACCAAAGCTGGACTTAGACATAATTTCACTCTCACAACATTATGGCTGGTTGGAGACAGTCCGAAGCACAAGTACCGGGTCCATGGTTCTGGCCGTATACTGGGGGGACGGGGGCGACTCCCGTTAACCCCTGACTATACCGGGGATACGCTTATCACAATGCCTTTCTGGTCTGTGCTGAAGCAGGGCATTCTGGAAACCAAGTGGCTTGACCTTTATTAGTGAGCCTGGTTACCCCCTCTCGGAACCACAGACTTAGAAATCGCCAGCTCATATACAGTGCATAAAATATATTTTTTATATATACCCTTATACACCATTTTAATAAAAAATATCACAAAATTCTTCTAAGTCCCTTGGGAAGAGTGAAAGACGCGCACGTTCATTTTCAGAGCTCCTAGACCTTCCTATAAGAAGTTAGCCAAAAAGTAGCTTCGAAAAACGCTTAGGTTAAGTTTCAGAGTTGCTTCTAATGTACCAAAGCTGGACTTAGACATAATTTCACTCTCACAACATTATGGCTGGTTGGAGACAGTCCGAACCACAAGTACCGGGTCGATGGTTCTGGGCGTATACTGGGGGGACGGGACGACTCCCATTAACCCCTGACTATACCGGGGATAAGCTTATCACAATGCCTTTCTGGTCTGTGCTGAAGCAGGGCATTCTGGCAGCCAAGTGGCTTGACCTTTATTAGTGAGCCTGGTTACCCCCTCTCGGAACCACAGACTTAGAAATCGCCAGCTCATATACAGTGCATAAAATATATTTATATAATATATTTATATATAAACCCTTATACACCATTTTAATAAAACATATCACAAAATTCTTCTAAGTCCCTCGGGAAGAGTGAAAGACGCGCACTTTCATTTTCAGAGCTCCTAGACCTTCCTATAAGAAGTTAGCCAAAAAGTAGCTTCGAAAAACGCTTATGTTAAGTTTCAGAGTTGCTTCTAATGTACCAAAGCTGGACTTAGACATAATTTCACTCTCACAACATTATGGCTGGTTGGAGACAGTCTGAACCACAAGTACCGGGTCGATGGTTCTGGGCGTATACTGGGGGGACGGGGACGACTCCCATTAACCCCTGACTATACCGGGGATACGCTTATCACAATGCCTTTCTGGTCTGTGCTGAAGCAGGGCAATCTGGCAGCCAAGTGGCTTGACCTTTATTAGTGAGCCTGGTTACCCCCTCTCGGAACCACAGACTTAGAAATCGCCAGCTCATATACAGTGCATAAAATATATTTATATAATATATTTATATATATACCCTTATACACCATTTTAATAAAAAATATCACAAAATTCTTCTAAGTCCCTCGGGAAGAGTAAAAGACGCGCACGTTCATTTTCAGCGCTCCCAGACCTTCCTATAAGAAGTTAGCCAAAAAGTAGCTTCGAAAAACGCTTAGGTTAAGTTTCAGAGTTGCTTCTAATGTACCAAAGCTGGACTTAGACATAATTTCACTCTCACAACATTATGGCTGGTTGGAGACAGTCCGAAGCACAAGTACCGGGTCCATGGTTCTGGCCGTATACTGGGGGGACGGGGGCGACTCCCATTAACCCCTGACTATACCGGGGATACGCTTATCACAATGCCTTTCTGGTCTGTGCTGAAGCAGGGCATTCTGGAAACCAAGTGGCTTGACCTTTATTAGTGAGCCTGGTTACCCCCTCTCGGAACCACAGACTTAGAAATCGCCAGCTCATATACAGTGCATAAAATATATTTCTATATATACCCTTATACACCATTTTAATAAAAAATATCACAAAATTCTTCTAAGTCCCTCGGGAAGAGTGAAAGACGCGCACGTTCATTTTCAGAGCTCCTAGACCTTCCTATAAGAAGTTAGCCAAAAAGTAGCTTCGAAAAACGCTTAGGTTAAGTTTCAGAGTTGCTTCTAATGTACCAAAGCTGGACTTAGACATAATTTCACTCTCACAACATTATGGCTGGTTGGAGACAGTCCGAACCACAAGTACCGGGTCGATGGTTCTGGGCGTACAGTATACTGGGGGGACGGGGACGACTCCCATTAACCCCTGACTATACCGGGGATAAGCTTATCACAATGCCTTTCTGGTCTGTGCTGAAGCAGGGCATTCTGGCAGCCAAGTGGCTTGACCTTTATTAGTGAGCCTGGTTACCCCCTCTCGGAACCACAGACTTAGAAATCGCCAGCTCATATACAGTGCATAAAATATATTTATATAATATATTTATATATATACCCTTATACACCATTTTAATAAAAAATATCACAAAATTCTTCTAAGTCCCTCGGGAAGAGTGAAAGACGCGCACTTTCATTTTCAGAGCTCCTAGACCTTCCTATAAGAAGTTAGCCAAAAAGTAGCTTCGAAAAACGCTTATGTTAAGTTTCAGAGTTGCTTCTAATGTACCAAAGCTGGACTTAGACATAATTTCACTCTCACAACATTATGGCTGGTTGGAGACAGTCTGAACCACAAGTACCGGGTCGATGGTTCTGGGCGTATACTGGGGGGACGGGGACGACTCCCATTAACCCCTGACTATACCGGGGATACGCTTATCACAATGCCTTTCTGGTCTGTGCTGAAGCAGGGCATTCTGGCAGCCAAGTGGCTTGACCTTTATTAGTGAGCCTGGTTACCCCCTCTCGGAACCACAGACTTAGAAATCGCCAGCTCATATACAGTGCATAAAATATATTTATATAATATATTTATATATATACCCTTATACACCATTTTAATAAAAAATATCACAAAATTCTTCTAAGTCCCTCGGGAAGAGTGAAAGACGCGCACTTTCATTTTCAGAGCTCCTAGACCTTCCTATAAGAAGTTAGCCAAAAAGTAGCTTCGAAAAACGCTTATGTTAAGTTTCAGAGTTGCTTCTAATGTACCAAAGCTGGACTTAGACATAATTTCACTCTCACAACATTATGGCTGGTTGGAGACAGTCCGAAGCACAAGTACCGGGTCCATGGTTCTGGCCGTATACTGGGGGGACGGGGGCGACTCCCATTAACCCCTGACTATACCGGGGATACGCTTATCACAATGCCTTTCTGGTCTGTGCTGAAGCAGGGCATTCTGGAAACCAAGTGGCTTGACCTTTATTAGTGAGCCTGGTTACCCCCTCTCGGAACCACAGACTTAGAAATCGCCAGCTCATATACAGTGCATAAAATATATTTCTATATATACCCTTATACACCATTTTAATAAAAAATATCACAAAATTCTTCTAAGTCCCTCGGGAAGAGTGAAAGAACGCACGTTCATTTTCAGAGCTCCTAGACCTTCCTATAAGAAGTTAGCCAAAAAGTAGCTTCGAAAAACGCTTAGGTTAAGTTTCAGAGTTGCTTCTAATGTACCAAAGCTGGACTTAGACATAATTTCACTCTCACAACATTATGGCTGGTTGGAGACAGTCCGAACCACAAGTACCGGGTCGATGGTTCTGGGCGTACAGTATACTGGGGGGACGGGGACGACTCCCATTAACCCCTGACTATACCGGGGATAAGCTTATCACAATGCCTTTCTGGTCTGTGCTGAAGCAGGGCATTCTGGCAGCCAAGTGGCTTGACCTTTATTAGTGAGCCTGGTTACCCCCTCTCGGAACCACAGACTTAGAAATCGCCAGCTCATATACAGTCCATAAAATATATTTATATAATATATTTATATATATACCCTTATACACCATTTTAATAAAAAATATCACAAAATTCTTCTAAGTCCCTCGGGAAGAGTGAAAGACGCGCACGTTCATTTTCAGCGCTCCTAGACCTTCCTATAAGAAGTTAGCCAAAAAGTAAGTAGCTTCGAAAAACGCTTAGGTTAAGTTTCAGAGTTGCTTCTAATGTACCAAAGCTGGACTTAGACATAATTTCACTCTCACAACATTATGGCTGGTTGGAGACAGTCCGAAGCACAAGTACCGGGTCCATGGTTCTGGCCGTATACTGGGGGGACGGGGGCGACTCCCATTAACCCCTGACTATACCGGGGATACGCTTATCACAATGCCTTTCTGGTCTGTGCTGAAGCAGGGCATTCTGGAAACCAAGTGGCTTAACCTTTATTAGTGAGCCTGGTTACCCCCTCTCGGAACCACAGACTTAGAAATCGCCAGCTCATATACAGTGCATAAAATGTATTTCTATATATACCCTTATACACCATTTTAATAAAAAATATCACAAAATTCTTCTAAGTCCCTCGGGAAGAGTGAAAGACGCGCACGTTCATTTTCAGCGCTCCTAGACCTTCCTATAAGAAGTTAGCCAAAAAGTAGCTTCGAAAAACGCTTAGGTTAAGTTTCAGAGTTGCTTCTAATGTACCAAAGCTGGACTTAGACATAATTTCACTCTCACAACATTATGGCTGGTTGGAGACAGTTCGAACCACAAGTACCGGGTCGATGGTTCTGGGCGTATACTGGGGGGACGGGGACGACTCCCATTAACCCCTGACTATACCGGGGATAAGCTTATCACAATGCCTTTCTGGTCTGTGCTGAAGCAGGGCATTCTGGCAGCCAAGTGGCTTGACCTTTATTAGTGAGCCTGGTTACCCCCTCTCGGAACCACAGACTTAGAAATCGCCAGCTCATATACAGTGCATAAAATATATTTATATAATATATTTATATATATACCCTTATACACCATTTTAATAAAAAATATCACAAAATTCTTCTAAGTCCCTCGGGAAGAGTGAAAGACGCGCACGTTCATTTTCAGCGCTCCTAGACCTTCCTATAAGAAGTTAGCCAAAAAGTAGCTTCGAAAAACGCTTAGGTTAAGTGTCAGAGTTGCTTCTAATGTACCAAAGCTGGACTTAGACATAATTTCACTCTCACAACATTATGGCTGGTTGGAGACATTCCGAACCACAAGTACCGGGTCGATGGTTCTGGGCGTATACTGGGGGGACGGGGACGACTCCCATTAACCCCTGACTATACCGGGGATAAGCTTATCACAATGCCTTTCTGGTCTGTGCTGAAGCAGGGCATTCTGGAAACCAAGTGGCTTGACCTTTATTAGTGAGCCTGGTTACCCCCTCTCGGAACCACAGACTTAGAAATCGCCAGCTCATATACAGTGCATAAAATATATTTCTATATATACCCTTATACACCATTTTAATAAAAAATATCACAAAATTCTTCTAAGTCCCTCGGGAAGAGTGAAAGACGCGCACGTTCATTTTCAGCGCTCCTAGACCTTCCTATAAGAAGTTAGCCAAAAAGTAGCTTCGAAAAACGCTTAGGTTAAGTTTCAGAGTTGCTTCTAATGTACCAAAGCTGGACTTAGACATAATTTCACTCTCACAACATTATGGCTGGTTGGAGACAGTCCGAAGCACAAGTACCGGGTCCATGGTTCTGGCCGTATACTGGGGGGACGGGGGCGACTCCCATTAACCCCTGACTATACCGGGGATACGCTTATCACAATGCCTTTCTTGTCTGTGCTGAAGCAGGGCATTCTGGAAACCAAGTGGCTTGACCTTTATTAGTGAGCCTGGTTACCCCCTCTCGGAACCACAGACTTAGAAATCGCCAGCTCATATACAGTGCATAAAATATATTTATATAATATATTTATATATATACCCTTATACACCATTTTAATAAAAAATATCACAAAATTCTTCTAAGTCCCTCGGGAAGAGTGAAAGACGCGCACGTTCATTTTCAGCGCTCCTAGACCTTCCTATAAGAAGTTAGCCAAAAAGTAGCTTCGAAAAACGCTTAGGTTAAGTTTCAGAGTTGCTTCTAATGTACCAAAGCTGGACTTAGACATAATTTCACTCTCACAACATTATGGCTGGTTGGAGACATTCCGAACCACAAGTACCGGGTCGATGGTTCTGGGCGTATACTGGGGGGACGGGGACGACTCCCATTAACCCCTGACTATACCGGGGATAAGCTTATCACAATGCCTTTCTGGTCTGTGCTGAAGCAGGGCATTCTGGCAGCCAAGTGGCTTGACCTTTATTAGTGAGCCTGGTTACCCCCTCTCGGAACCACAGACTTAGAAATCGCCAGCTCATATACAGTGCATAAAATATATTTATATAATATATTTATATATATACCCTTATACACCATTTTAATAAAAAATATCACAAAATTCTTCTAAGTCCCTCGGGAAGAGTGAAAGACGCGCACGTTCATTTTCAGCACTCCTAGACCTTCCTATAAGAAGTTAGCCAAAAAGTAAGTAGCTTCGAAAAACGCTTAGGTTAAGTTTCAGAGTTGCTTCTAATGTACCAAAGTTGGACTTAGACATAATTTCACTCTCACAACATTATGGCTGGTTGGAGACAGTCCGAAGCACAATTACCGGGTCCATGGTTCTGGCCGTATACTGGGGGGAAGGGGGCGACTCCCATTAACCCCTGACTATACCGGGGATACGCTTATCACAATGCCTTTCTGGTCTGTGCTGAAGCAGGGCATTCTGGAAACCAAGTGGCTTGACCTTTATTAGTGAGCCTGGTTACCCCCTCTCGGAACCACAGACTTAGAAATCGCCAGCTCATATACAGTGCATAAAATATATATATATAATATATTTATATATATACCCTTATACACCATTTTAATAAAAAATATCACAAAATTCTTCTAAGTCCCTCGGGAAGAGTGAAAGACGCGCACGTTCATTTTCAGAGCTCCTAGACCTTCCTATAAGAAGTTAGCCAAAAAGTAGCTTCGAAAAACGCTTAGGTTAAGTTTCAGAGTTGCTTCTAATGTTCCAAAGCTGGACTTAGACATAATTTCACTCTCACAACATTATGGCTGGTTGGAGACAGTCTGAACCACAAGTACCGGGTCGATGGTTCTGGGCGTATACTGGGGGGACGGGGACGACTCCCATTAACCCCTGACTATACCGGGGATACGCTTATCACAATGCCTTTCTGGTCTGTGCTGAAGCAGGACATTCTGGAAACCAAGTGGCTTGACCTTTATTAGTGAGCCTGGTTACCCCCTCTCGGAACCACAGACTTAGAAATCGCCAGCTCATATACAGTGCATAAAATATATTTATATATATACCCTTATACACCATTTTAATAAAAAATATCACAAAATTCTTCTAAGTCCCTCGGGAAGAGTGAAAGACGCGCACGTTCATTTTCAGAGCTCCTAGACCTTCCTATAAGAAGTTAGCCAAAAAGTAGCTTCGAAAAACGCTTAGGTTAAGTTTCAGAGTTGCTTCTAATGTTCCAAAGCTGGACTTAGACATAATTTCACTCTCACAACATTATGGCTGGTTGGAGACACTCCGAACCACAAGTACCGGGTCGATGGTTCTGGGCGTATACTGGGGGGACGGGGACGACTCCCTTTAACCCCTGACTATACCGGGGATACGCTTATCACAATGCCTTTCTGGTCTGTGCTGAAGCAGGGCATTCTGGCAGCCAAGTGGCTTGACCTTTATTAGTGAGCCTGGTTACCCCCTCTCGGAACCACAGACTTAGAAATCGCCAGCTCATATACAGTGCATAAAATATATTTATATAATATATTTATATATATACCCTTATACACCATTTTAATAAAAAATATCACAAAATTCTTCTAAGTCCCTCGGGAAGAGTGAAAGACGCGCACGTTCATTTTCAGCGCTCCTAGACCTTCCTATAAGAAGTTAGCCAAAAAGTAAGTAGCTTCGAAAAACGCTTAGGTTAAGTTTCAGAGTTGCTTCTAATGTACCAAAGCTGGACTTAGACATAATTTCACTCTCACAACATTATGGCTGGTTGGAGACAGTCCGAAGCACAAGTACCGGGTCCATGGTTCTGGCCGTATACTAGGGGGACGGGGGCGACTCCCATTAACCCCTGACTATACCGGGGATACGCTTATCACAATGCCTTTCTGGTCTGTGCTGAAGCAGGGCATTCTGGAAACCAAGTGGCTTGACCTTTATTAGTGAGCCTGGTTACCCCCTCTCGGAACCACAGACTTAGGAATCGCCAGCTCATATACAGTGCATAAAATATATTTCTATATATACCCTTATACACCATTTTAATAAAAAATATCACAAAATTCTTCTAAGTCCCTCGGGAAGAGTGAAAGACGCGCACGTTCATTTTCAGCGCTCCTAGACCTTCCTATAAGAAGTTAGCCAAAAAGTAGCTTCGAAAAACGCTTAGGTTAAGTTTCAGAGTTGCTTCTAATGTACCAAAGCTGGACTTAGACATAATTTCACTCTCACAACATTATGGCTGGTTGGAGACAGTCTGAACCACAAGTACCGGGTCGATGGTTCTGGGCGTATACTGGGGGGACGGGGACGACTCCCATTAACCCCTGACTATACCGGGGATACGCTTATCACAATGCCTTTCTGGTCTGTGCTGAAGCAGGGCATTCTGGCAGCCAAGTGGCTTGACCTTTATTAGTGAGCCTGGTTACCCCCTCTCGGAACCACAGACTTAGAAATCGCCAGCTCATATACAGTGCATAAAATATATTTATATAATATATTTATATATATACCCTTATACACCATTTTAATAAAAAATATCACAAAATTCTTCTAAGTCCCTCGGGAAGAATGAAAGACGCGCACGTTCATTTTCAGCGCTTCCAGACCTTCCTATAAGAAGTTAGCCAAAAAGTAGCTTCGAAAAACGCTTAGGTTAAGTTTCAGAGTTGCTTCTAATGTACCAAAGCTGGACTTAGACATAATTTCACTCTCACAACATTATGGCTGGTTGGAGACAGTCCGAACCACAAGTACCGGGTCCATGGTTCTGGGCGTATACTGGGGGGGACGGGGACGACTCCCATTAACCCCTGACTATACCGGGGATACGCTTATCACAATGCCTTTCTGGTCTGTGCTGAAGCAGGGCATTCTGGCAGCCAAGTGGCTTGACCTTTATTAGTGAGCCTGGTTACCCCCTCTCGGAACCACAGACTTAGAAATCGCCAGCTCATATACAGTGCATAAAATATATTTATATAATATATTAATATATATACCCTTATACACCATTTTAATAAAAAATATCACAAAATTCTTCTAAGTCCCTCGGGAAGAGTGAAAGACGCGCACGTTCATTTTCAGCACTCCTAGACCTTCCTATAAGAAGTTAGCCAAAAAGTAGCTTCGAAAAACGCTTAGGTTAAGTTTCAGAGTTGCTTCTAATGTACCAAAGCTGGACTTAGACATAATTTCACTCTCACAACATTATGGCTGGTTGGAGACAGTCTGAACCACAAGTACCGGGTCGATGGTTCTGGGCGTATACTGGGGGGACGGGGACGACTCCCATTAACCCCTGACTATACCGGGGATACGCTTATCACAATGCCTTTCTGGTCTGTGCTGAAGCAGGGCATTCTGGCAGCCAAGTGGCTTGACCTTTATTAGTGAGCCTGGTTACCCCCTCTCGGAACCACAGACTTAGAAATCGCCAGCTCATATACAGTGCATAAAATATATTTATATAATATATTTATATATATACCCTTATACACCATTTTAATAAAAAATATCACAAAATTCTTCTAAGTCCCTCGGGAAGAGTGAAAGACGCGCACGTTCATTTTCAGCACTCCTAGACCTTCCTATAAGAAGTTAGCCAAAAAGTAGCTTCGAAAAACGCTTAGGTTAAGTTTCAGAGTTGCTTCTAATGTACCAAAGCTGGACTTAGACATAATTTCACTCTCACAACATTATGGCTGGTTGGAGACAGTCTGAACCACAAGTACCGGGTCGATGGTTCTGGGCGTATACTGGGGGGACGGGGACGACTCCCATTAACCCCTGACTATACCGGGGATACGCTTATCACAATGCCTTTCTGGTCTGTGCTGAAGCAGGGCATTCTGGCAGCCAAGTGGCTTGACCTTTATTAGTGAGCCTGGTTACCCCCTCTCGGAACCACAGACTTAGAAATCGCCAGCTCATATACAGTGCATAAAATATATTTATATAATATATTTATATATATACCCTTATACACCATTTTAATAAAAAATATCACAAAATTCTTCTAAGTCCCTCGGGAAGAGTGAAAGACGCGCACGTTCATTTTCAGCGCTTCCAGACCTTCCTATAAGAAGTTAGCCAAAAAGTAGCTTCGAAAAACGCTTAGGTTAAGTTTCAGAGTTGCTTCTAATGTACCAAAGCTGGACTTAGACATAATTTCACTCTCACAACATTATGGCTGGTTGGAGACAGTCCGAACCACAAGTACCGGGTCCATGGTTCTGGGCGTATACTGGGGGGGACGGGGACGACTCCCATTAACCCCTGACTATACCGGGGATACGCTTATCACAATGCCTTTCTGGTCTGTGCTGAAGCAGGGCATTCTGGCAGCCAAGTGGCTTGACCTTTATTAGTGAGCCTGGTTACCCCCTCTCGGAACCACAGACTTAGAAATCGCCAGCTCATATACAGTGCATAAAATATATTTATATAATATATTTATATATATACCCTTATACACCATTTTAATAAAAAATATCACAAAATTCTTCTAAGTCCCTCGGGAAGAGTGAAAGACGCGCACGTTAATTTTCAGCGCTTCCAGACCTTCCTATAAGAAGTTAGCCAAAAAGTAGCTTCGAAAAACGCTTAGGTTAAGTTTCAGAGTTGCTTCTAATGTACCAAAGCTGGACTTAGACATAATTTCACTCTCACAACATTATGGCTGGTTGGAGACAGTCCGAACCACAAGTACCGGGTCCATGGTTCTGGGCGTATACTGGGGGGGACGGGGACGACTCCCATTAACCCCTGACTATACCGGGGATACGCTTATCACAATGCCTTTCTGGTCTGTGCTGAAGCAGGGCATTCTGGCAGCCAAGTGGCTTGACCTTTATTAGTGAGCCTGGTTACCCCCTCTCGGAACCACAGACTTAGAAATCGCCAGCTCATATACAGTGCATAAAATATATTTATATAATATATTTATATATATACCCTTATACACCATTTTAATAAAAAATATCACAAAATTCTTCTAAGTCCCTCGGGAAGAGTGAAAGACGCGCACGTTCATTTTCAGCGCTCCCAGACCTTCCTATAAGAAGTTAGCCAAAAAGTAGCTTCGAAAAACGCTTAGGTTAAGTTTCAGAGTTGCTTCTAATGTACCAAAGCTGGACTTAGACATAATTTCACTCTCACAACATTATGGCTGGTTGGAGACAGTCCGAACCACAAGTACCGGGTCCATGGTTCTGGGCGTATACTGGGGGGGACGGGGACGACTCCCATTAACCCCTGACTATACCGGGGATACGCTTATCACAATGCCTTTCTGGTCTGTGCTGAAGCAGGGCATTCTGGCAGCCAAGTGGCTTGACCTTTATTAGTGAGCCTGGTTACCCCCTCTCGGAACCATAGACTTAGAAATCGCCAGCTCATATACAGTGCATAAAATATATTTATATATATACAGTACCCTTATACACCATTTTAATAAAAAATATCACAAAATTCTTCTAAGTCCCTCGGGAAGAGTGAAAGACGCGCACGTTCATTTTCAGCGCTCCTAGACCTTCCTATAAGAAGTTAGCCAAAAAGTAGCTTCGAAAAACGCTTAGGTTAAGTTTCAGAGTTGCTTCTAAAGTACCAAAGCTGGACTTAGACATAATTTCACTCTCACAACATTATGGCTGGTTGGAGACAGTCCGAACCACAAGTACCGGGTCCATGGTTCTGGGCGTATACTGGGGGGGACGGGGACGACTCCCATTAACCCCTGACTATACCGGGGATACGCTTATCACAATGCCTTTCTGGTCTGTGCTGAAGCAGGGCATTCTGGCAGCCAAGTGGCTTGACCTTTATTAGTGAGCCTGGTTACCCCCTCTCGGAACCACAGACTTAGAAATCGCCAGCTCATATACAGTGCATAAAATATATTTATATAATATATTTATATATATACCCTTATACACCATTTTAATAAAAAATATCACAAAATTCTTCTAAGTCCCTCGGGAAGAGTGAAAGACGCGCACGTTCATTTTCAGCACTCCTAGACCTTCCTATAAGAAGTTAGCCAAAAAGTAGCTTCGAAAAACGCTTAGGTTAAGTTTCAGAGTTGCTTCTAATGTACCAAAGCTGGACTTAGACATAATTTCACTCTCACAACATTATGGCTGGTTGGAGACAGTCTGAACCACAAGTACCGGGTCGATGGTTCTGGGCGTATACTGGGGGGACGGGGACGACTCCCATTAACCCCTGACTATACCGGGGATACGCTTATCACAATGCCTTTCTGGTCTGTGCTGAAGCAGGGCATTCTGGCAGCCAAGTGGCTTGACCTTTATTAGTGAGCCTGGTTACCCCCTCTCGGAACCACAGACTTAGAAATCGCCAGCTCATATACAGTGCATAAAATATATTTATATAATATATTTATATATATACCCTTATACACCATTTTAATAAAAAATATCACAAAATTCTTCTAAGTCCCTCGGGAAGAGTGAAAGACGCGCACGTTCATTTTCAGCGCTTCCAGACCTTCCTATAAGAAGTTAGCCAAAAAGTAGCTTCGAAAAACGCTTAGGTTAAGTTTCAGAGTTGCTTCTAATGTACCAAAGCTGGACTTAGACATAATTTCACTCTCACAACATTATGGCTGGTTGGAGACAGTCCGAACCACAAGTACCGGGTCCATGGTTCTGGGCGTTTACTGGGGGGGACGGGGACGACTCCCATTAACCCCTGACTATACCGGGGATACGCTTATCACAATGCCTTTCTGGTCTGTGCTGAAGCAGGGCATTCTGGCAACCAAGTGGCTTGACCTTTATTAGTGAGCCTGGTTACCCCCTCTCGGAACCACAGACTTAGAAATCGCCAGCTCATATACAGTGCATAAAATATATTTATATATATATCCTTATACACCATTTTAATAAAAAATATCACAAAATTCTTCTAAGTCCCTCGGGAAGAGTGAAAGATGCGCACGTTCATTTTCAGCGTTCCTAGACCTTCCTATAAGAAGTTAGCCAAAAAGTAGCTTCGAAAAACGCTTAGGTTAAGTTTCAGAGTTGCTTCTAATGTACCAAAGCTGGACTTAGACATAATTTCACTCTCACAACATTATGGCTGGTTGGAGACAGTCCGAACCACAAGTACCGGGTCGATGGTTCTGGGCGTATACTGGGGGGACGAGGACGACTCCCATTAACCCCTGACTATACCGGGGATACGCTTATCACAATGCCTTTCTGGTCTGTGCTGAAGCAGGGCATTCTGCCAGCCAAGTGGCTTGACCTTTATTAGTGAGCCTGGTTACCCCCTCTCGGAACCACAGACTTAGAAATCGCCAGCTCATATACAGTGCATAAAATATATTTATATAATATATTTATAGATATACCCTTATACACCATTTTAATAAAAAATATCACAAAATTCTTCTAAGTCCCTCGGGAAGAGTGAAAGACGCGCACGTTCATTTTCAGCGCTTCCAGACCTTCCTATAAGAAGTTAGCCAAAAAGTAGCTTCGAAAAACGCTTAGGTTAAGTTTCAGAGTTGCTTCTAATGTACCAAAGCTGGACTTAGACATAATTTCACTCTCACAACATTATGGCTGGTTGGAGACAGTCTGAACCACAAGTACCGGGTCGATGGTTCTGGGCGTATACTGGGGGGACGGGGACGACTCCCATTAACCCCTGACTATACCGGGGATACGCTTATCACAATGCCTTTCTGGTCTGTGCTGAAGCAGGGCATTCTGGCAGCCAAGTGGCTTGACCTTTATTAGTGAGCCTGGTTACCCCCTCTCGGAACCACAGACTTAGAAATCGCCAGCTCATATACAGTGCATAAAATATATTTATATAATATATTTATATATATACCCTTATACACCATTTTAATAAAAAATATCACAAAATTCTTCTAAGTCCCTCGGGAAGAGTGAAAGACGCGCACGTTCATTTTCAGCGCTTCCAGACCTTCCTATAAGAAGTTAGCCAAAAAGTAGCTTCGAAAATCGCTTAGGTTAAGTTTCAGAGTTGCTTCTAATGTACCAAAGCTGGACTTAGACATAATTTCACTCTCACAACATTATGGCTGGTTGGAGACAGTCCGAACCACAAGTACCGGGTCCATGGTTCTGGGCGTTTACTGGGGGGGACGGGGACGACTCCCATTAACCCCTGACTATACCGGGGATACGCTTATCACAATGCCTTTCTGGTCTGTGCTGAAGCAGGGCATTCTGGCAACCAAGTGGCTTGACCTTTATTAGTGAGCCTGGTTACCCCCTCTCGGAACCACAGACTTAGAAATCGCCAGCTCATATACAGTGCATAAAATATATTTATATATATATCCTTATACACCATTTTAATAAAAAATATCACAAAATTCTTCTAAGTCCCTCGGGAAGAGTGAAAGATGCGCACGTTCATTTTCAGCGTTCCTAGACCTTCCTATAAGAAGTTAGCCAAAAAGTAGCTTCGAAAAACGCTTAGGTTAAGTTTCAGAGTTGCTTCTAATGTACCAAAGCTGGACTTAGACATAATTTCACTCTCACAACATTATGGCTGGTTGGAGACAGTCCGAACCACAAGTACCGGGTCCATGGTTCTGGGCGTATACTGGGGGAAGGGGACGACTCCAATTAACCCCTGACTATACCGGGGATACGCTTATCACAATGCCTTTCTGGTCTGTGCTGAAGCAGGGCATTCTGGCAGCCAAGTGGCTTGACCTTTATTAGTGAGCCTGGTTACCCCCTCTCGGAACCACAGACTTAGAAATCGCCAGCTCATATACAGTGCATAAAATATATTTATATAATATATTTATATATATACCCTTATACACCATTTTAATAAAAAATATCACAAAATTCTTCTAAGTCCCTCGGGAAGAGTGAAAGACGCGCACATTCATTTTCAGAGCTCCTAGACCTTCCTATAAGAAGTTAGCCAAAAAGTAGCTTCGAAAAACGCTTAGGTTAAGTTTCAGAGTTGCTTCTAATGTACCAAAGCTGGACTTAGACATAATTTCACTCTCACAACATTATGGCTGGTTGGAGACAGTCCGAACCACAAGTACCGGGTCCATGGTTCTGGGCGTTTACTGGGGGGGACGGGGACGACTCCCATTAACCCCTGACTATACCGGGGATACGCTTATCACAATGCCTTTCTGGTCTGTGCTGAAGCAGGGCATTCTGGCAACCAAGTGGCTTGACCTTTATTAGTGAGCCTGGTTACCCCCTCTCGGAACCACAGACTTAGAAATCGCCAGCTCATATACAGTGCATAAAATATATTTATATATATATCCTTATACACCATTTTAATTAAAAATATCACAAAATTCTTCTAAGTCCCTCGGGAAGAGTGAAAGATGCGCACGTTCATTTTCAGCGTTCCTAGACCTTCCTATAAGAAGTTAGCCAAAAAGTAGCTTCGAAAAACGCTTAGGTTAAGTTTCAGAGTTGCTTCTAATGTACCAAAGCTGGACTTAGACATAATTTCACTCTCACAACATTATGGCTGGTTGGAGACAGTCCGAACCACAAGTACCGGGTCGATGGTTCTGGGCGTATACTGGGGGGACGAGGACGACTCCCATTAACCCCTGACTATATCGGGGATACGCTTATCACAATTCCTTTCTGGTCTGTGCTGAAGCAGGGCATTCTGGCAGCCAAGTGGCTTGACCTTTATTAGTGAGCCTGGTTACCCCCTCTCGGAACCACAGACTTAGAAATCGCCAGCTCATATACAGTGCATAAAATATATTTATATAATATATTTATATATATATATACCCTTATACACCATTTTAATAAAAAATATCACAAAATTCTTCTAAGTCCCTCGGGAAGAGTGAAAGACGCGCACGTTCATTTTCAGAGCTCCTAGACCTTCCTATAAGAAGTTAGCCAAAAAGTAGCTTCGAAAAACGCTTAGGTTAAGTTTCAGAGTTGCTTCTAATGTACCAAAGCTGGACTTAGACATAATTTCACTCTCACAACATTATGGCTGGTTGGAGACAGTCCGAACCACAAGTACCGGGTCCATGGTTCTGGGCGTATACTGGGGGAAGGGGACGACTCCCATTAACCCCTGACTATACCGGGGATACGCTTATCACAATGCATTTCTGGTCTGTGCTGAAGCAGGGCATTCTGGCAGCCAAGTGGCTTGACCTTTATAAGTGAGCCAGGTTACCCCCTCTCGGAACCACAGACTTAGAAATCGCCAGCTCATATACAGTGCATAAAATATATTTATATAATATATTTATATATATATACCCTTATACACCATTTTAATAAAAAATATCACAAAATTCTTCTAAGTCCCTCGGGAAGAGTGAAAGACGCGCACGTTCATTTTCAGAGCTCCTAGACCTTCCTATAAGAAGTTAGCCAAAAAGTAGCTTCGAAAAACGCTTAGGTTAAGTTTCAGAGTTGCTTCTAATGTACCAAAGCTGGACTTAGACATAATTTCACTCTCACAACATTATGGCTGGTTGGAGACAGTCCGAACCACAAGTACCGGGTCCATGGTTCTGGGCGTTTACTGGGGGGGACGGGGACGACTCCCATTAACCCCTGACTATACCGGGGATACGCTTATCACAATGCCTTTCTGGTCTGTGCTGAAGCAGGGCATTCTGGCAACCAAGTGGCTTGACCTTTATTAGTGAGCCTGGTTACCCCCTCTCGGAACCACAGACTTAGAAATCGCCAGCTCATATACAGTGCATAAAATATATTTATATATATATCCTTATACACCATTTTAATAAAAAATATCACAAAATTCTTCTAAGTCCCTCGGGAAGAGTGAAAGATGCGCACGTTCATTTTCAGCGTTCCTAGACCTTCCTATAAGAAGTTAGCCAAAAAGTAGCTTCGAAAAACGCTTAGGTTAAGTTTCAGAGTTGCTTCTAATGTACCAAAGCTGGACTTAGACATAATTTCACTCTCACAACATTATGGCTGGTTGGAGACAGTCCGAACCACAAGTACCGGGTCGATGGTTCTGGGCGTATACTGGGGGGACGAGGACGACTCCCATTAACCCCTGACTATACCGGGGATACGCTTATCACAATGCCTTTCTGGTCTGTACTGAAGCAGGGCATTCTGCCAGCCAAGTGGCTTGACCTTTATTAGTGAGCCTGGTTACCCCCTCTCGGAACCACAGACTTAGAAATCGCCAGCTCATATACAGTGCATAAAATATATTTATATATATACCCTTATACACCATTTTAATAAAAAATATCACAAAATTCTTCTAAGTCCCTCGGGAAGAGAGAAAGATGCGCACGTTCATTTTTAGCGTTCCTAGACCTTCCTATAAGAAGTTAGCCAAAAAGTAGCTTCGAAAAACGCTTAGGTTAAGTTTCAGAGTTGCTTCTAATGTACCAAAGCTGGACTTAGACATAATTTCACTCTCACAACATTATGGCTGGTTGGAGACAGTCCGAACCACAAGTACCGGGTCCATGGTTCTGGGCGTATACTGGGGGGACGGGGACGACTCCCATTAACCCCTGACTATACCGGGGATACGCTTATCACAATGCCTTTCTGGTCTGTGCTGAAGCAGGGCATTCTGGCAACCAAGTGGCTTGACCTTTATTAGTGAGCCTGGTTACCCCCTCTCGGAACCACAGACTTAGAAATCGCCAGCTCATATACAGTGCATAAAATATATTTATATAATATATTTATATATATACCCTTATACACCATTTTAATAAAAAATATCACAAAATTCTTCTAAAACCCTCGGGAAGAGTGAAAGACGCGCACGTTCATTTTCAGAACTCCTAGACCTTCCTATAAGAAGTTAGCCAAAAAGTAGCTTCGAAAAACGCTTAGGTTAAGTTTCAGAGTTGCTTCTAATGTACCAAAGCTGGACTTAGACATAATTTCACTCTCACAACATTATGGCTGGTTGGAGACAGTCCGAACCACAAGTACCGGGTCCATTGTTCTGGGCGTATACTGGGGGAAGGGGACGACTCCCATTAACCCCTGACTATACCGGGGATACGCTTATCACAATGCATTTCTGGTCTGTGCTGAAGCAGGGCATTCTGGCAGCCAAGTGGCTTGACCTTTATTAGTGAGCCTGGTTACCCCCTCTCGGAACCACAGACTTAGAAATCGCCAGCTCATATACAGTGCATAAAATATATTTATATAATATATTTATATATATACCCTTATACACCATTTTAATAAAAAATATCACAAAATTCTTCTAAGTCCCTCGGGAAGAGTGAAAGACGCGCACGTTCATTTTCAGAGCTCCTTGACCTTCCTATAAGAAGTTAGCCAAAAAGTAGCTTAGAAAAACGCTTAGGTTAAGTTTCAGAGTTGCTTCTAATGTACCAAAGCTGGACTTAGACATAATTTCACTCTCACAACATTATGGCTGGTTGGAGACAGTCCGAACCACAAGTACCGGGTCCATGGTTCTGGGCGTATACTGGGGGAAGGGGACGACTCCCATTAACCCCTGACTATACCGGGGATACGCTTATCACAATGCATTTCTGGTCTGTGCTGAAGCAGGGCATTCTGGCAGTCAAGTGGCTTGACCTTTATAAGTGAGCCTGGTTACCCCCTCTCGGAACCACAGACTTAGAAATCGCCAGCTCATATACAGTGCATAAAATATATTTATATAATATATTTATATATATATACCCTTATACACCATTTTAATAAAAAATATCACAAAATTCTTCTAAAACCCTCGGGAAGAGTGAAAGACGCGCACGTTCATTTTCAGAACTCCTAGACCTTCCTATAAGAAGTTAGCCAAAAAGTAGCTTCGAAAAACGCTTAGGTTAAGTTTCAGAGTTGCTTCTAATGTACCAAAGCTGGACTTAGACATAATTTCACTCTCACAACATTATGGCTGGTTGGAGACAGTCCGAACCACAAGTACCGGGTCCATTGTTCTGGGCGTATACTGGGGGAAGGGGACGACTCCCATTAACCCCTGACTATACCGGGGATACGCTTATCACAATGCCTTTCTGGTCTGTGCTGAAGCAGGGCATTCTGGCAGCCAAGTGGCTTGACCTTTATTAGTGAGCCTGGTTACCCCCTCTCGGAACCACAGACTTAGAAATCGCCAGCTCATATACAGTGCATAAAATATATTTATATAATATATTTATATATATATACCCTTATACACCATTTTAATAAAAAATATCACAAAATTCTTCTAAGTCCCTCGGGAAGAGTGAAAGACGCGCACGTTCATTTTCAGAGCTCCTAGACCTTCCTATAAGAAGTTAGCCAAAAAGTAGCTTCGAAAAACGCTTAGGTTAAGTTTCAGAGTTGCTTCTAATTTACCAAAGCTGGACTTAGACATAATTTCACTCTCACAACATTATGGCTGGTTGGAGACAGTCTGAACCACAAGTACCGGGTCGATGGTTCTGGGCGTATACTGGGGGGACGGGGACGACTCCCATTAACCCCTGACTATACCGGGGATACGCTTATCACAATGCCTTTCTGGTCTGTGCTGAAGCAGGGCATTCTGGCAGCCAAGTGGCTTGACCTTTATTAGTGAGCCTGGTTACCCCCTCTCGGAACCACAGACTTAGAAATCGCCAGCTCATATACAGTGCATAAAATATATTTATATAATATATTTATATATATACCCTTATACACCATTTTAATAAAAAATATCACAAAATTCTTCTAAGTCCCTCGGGAAGAGTGAAAGATGCGCACGTTCATTTTCAGCGTTCCTAGACCTTCCTATAAGAAGTTAGCCAAAAAGTAGCTTCGAAAAACGCTTAGGTTAAGTTTCAGAGTTGCTTCTAATGTACCAAAGCTGGACTTAGACATAATTTCACTCTCACAACATTATGGCTGGTTGGAGACAGTCTGAACCACAAGTACCGGGTCGATGGTTCTGGGCGTATACTGGGGGGACGGGGACGACTCCCATTAACCCCTGACTATACCGGGGATACGCTTATCACAATGCCTTTCTGGTCTGTGCTGAAGCAGGGCATTCTGGCAGCCAAGTGGCTTGACCTTTATTAGTGAGCCTGGTTACCCCCTCTCGGAACCACAGACTTAGAAATCGCCAGCTCATATACAGTGCATAAAATATATTTATATATATACCCTTATACACCATTTTAATAAAAAATATCACAAAATTCTTCTAAGTCCCTCGGGAAGAGTGAAAGACGCGCACGTTCATTTTCAGAGCTTCTAGACCTTCCTATAAGAAGTTAGCCAAAAAGTAGCTTCGAAAAACGCTTAGGTTAAGTTTCAGAGTTGCTTCTAATGTACCAAAGCTGGACTTAGACATAATTTCACTCTCACAACATTATGGCTGGTTGGAGACAGTCTGAACCACAAGTACCGGGTCGATGGTTCTGGGCGTATACTGGGGGGACGGGGACGACTCCCATTAACCCCTGACTATACCGGGGATACGCTTATCACAATGCCTTTCTGGTCTGTGCTGAAGCAGGGCATTCTGGCAGCCAAGTGGCTTGACCTTTATTAGTGAGCCTGGTTACCCCCTCTCGGAACCACAGACTTAGAAATCGCCAGCTCATATACAGTGCATAAAATATATTTATATATATACCCTTATACACCATTTTAATAAAAAATATCACAAAATTCTTCTAAGTCCCTCGGGAAGAGTGAAAGACGCGCACGTTCATTTTCAGAGCTTCTAGACCTTCCTATAAGAAGTTAGCCAAAAAGTAGCTTCGAAAAACGCTTAGGTTAAGTTTCAGAGTTGCTTCTAATGTACCAAAGCTGGACTTAGACACAATTTCACTCTCACAACATTATGGCTGGTTGGAGACAGTCTGAACCACAAGTACCGGGTCGATGGTTCTGGGCCTATACTGGGGGGACGGGGACGACTCCCATTAACCCCTGACTATACCGGGGATACGCTTATCACAATGCCTTTCTGGTCTGTGCTGAAGCAGGGCATTCTGGCAGCCAAGTGGCTTGACCTTTATTAGTGAGCCTGGTTACCCCCTCTCGGAACCACAGACTTAGAAATCGCCAGCTCATATACAGTGCATAAAATATATTTATATATATACCCTTATACACCATTTTAATAAAAAATATCACAAAATTCTTCTAAGTCCCTCGGGAAGAGTGAAAAACGCGCACGTTCATTTTCAGAGCTCCTAAACCTTCCTATAAGAAGTTAGCCAAAAAGTAGCTTCGAAAAACGCTTAGGTTAAGTTTCAGAGTTGCTTCTAATGTACCAAAGCTGGACTTAGACATAATTTCAATCTCACAACATTATGGCTGGTTGGAGACAGTCTGAACCACAAGTACCGGGTCGATGGTTCTGGGCGTATACTGGGGGGACGGGGACGACTCCCATTAACCCCTGACTATACCGGGGATACGCTTATCACAATGCCTTTCTGGTCTGTGCTGAAGTAGGGCATTCTGGCAGCCAAATGGCTTGACCTTTATTAGTGAGCCTGGTTACCCCCTCTCGGAACCACAGACTCAGAAATCGCCAGCTCATATACAGTGCATAAAATATATTTATATATATACCCTTATACACCATTTTAATAAAAAATATCACAAAATTCTTCTAAGTCCCTCGGGAAGAGTGAAAGATGCGCACGTTCATTTTCAGCGTTCCTAGACCTTCCTATAAGAAGTTAGCCAAAAAGTAGCTTCGAAAAACGCTTAGGTTAAGTTTCAGAGTTGCTTCTAATGTACCAAAGCTGGACTTAGACATAATTTCACTCTCACAACATTATGGCTGGTTGGAGACAGTCTGAACCACAAGTACCGGGTCGATGGTTCTGGGCGTATACTGGGGGGACGGGGACGACTCCCATTAACCCCTGACTATACCGGGGATACGCTTATCACAATGCCTTTCTGGTCTGTGCTGAAGCAGGGCATTCTGGCAGCCAAGTGGCTTGACCTTTATTAGTGAGCCTGGTTACCCCCTCTCGGAACCACAGACTTAGAAATCGCCAGCTCATATACAGTGCATAAAATATATTTATATATATACCCTTATACACCATTTTAATAAAAAATATCACAAAATTCTTCTACTGTAAGTCCCTCGGGAAGAGTGAAAGACGCGCACGTTCATTTTCAGAGCTCCTAGACCTTCCTATAAGAAGTTAGCCAAAAAGTAGCTTCGAAAAACGCTTAGGTTAAGTTTCAGAGTTGCTTCTAATTTACCAAAGCTGGACTTAGACATAATTTCACTCTCACAACATTATGGCTGGTTGGAGACAGTCTGAACCACAAGTACCGGGTCGATGGTTCTGGGCGTATACTGGGGGGACGGGGACGACTCCCATTAACCCCTGACTATACCGGGGATACGCTTATCACAATGCCTTTCTGGTCTGTGCTGAAGCAGGGCATTCTGGCAGCCAAGTGGCTTGACCTTTATTAGTGAGCCTGGTTACCCCCTCTCGGAACCACAGACTTAGAAATCGCCAGCTCATATACAGTGCATAAAATATATTTATATAATATATTTATATATATACCCTTATACACCATTTTAATAAAAAATATCACAAAATTCTTCTAAGTCCCTCGGGAAGAGTGAAAGATGCGCACGTTCATTTTCAGCGTTCCTAGACCTTCCTATAAGAAGTTAGCCAAAAAGTAGCTTCGAAAAACGCTTAGGTTAAGTTTCAGAGTTGCTTCTAATGTACCAAAGCTGGACTTAGACATAATTTCACTCTCACAACATTATGGCTGGTTGGAGACAGTCTGAACCACAAGTACCGGGTCGATGGTTCTGGGCGTATACTGGGGGGACGGGGACGACTCCCATTAACCCCTGACTATACCGGAGATACGCTTATCACAATGCCTTTCTGGTCTGTGCTGAAGCAGGGCATTCTGGCAGCCAAGTGGCTTGACCTTTATTAGTGAGCCTGGTTACCCCCTCTCGGAACCACAGACTTAGAAATCGCCAGCTCATATACAGTGCATAAAATATATTTATATATATACCCTTATACACCATTTTAATAAAAAATATCACAAAATTCTTCTAAGTCCCTCGGGAAGAGTGAAAGACGCGCACGTTCATTTTCAGAGCTTCTAGACCTTCCTATAAGAAGTTAGCCAAAAAGTAGCTTCGAAAAACGCTTAGGTTAAGTTTCAGAGTTGCTTCTAATGTACCAAAGCTGGACTTAGACATAATTTCACTCTCACAGCATTATGGCTGGTTGGAGACAGTCTGAACCACAAGTACTTGGTCGATGGTTCTGGGCGTATACTGGGGGGACGGGGACGACTCCCATTAACCCCTGACTATACCGGGGATACGCTTATCACAATTCCTTTCTGGTCTGTGCTGAAGCAGGGCATTCTGGCAGCCAAGTGGCTTGACCTTTATTAGTGAGCCTGGTTACCCCCTCTCGGAACCACAGACTTAGAAATCGCCAGCTCATATACAGTGCATAAAATATATTTATATATATACCCTTATACACCATTTTAATAAAAAATATCACAAAATTCTTCTAAGTCCCTCGGGAAGAGTGAAAGACGCGCACGTTCATTTTCAGAGCTTCTAGACCTTCCTATAAGAAGTTAGCCAAAAAGTAGCTTCGAAAAACGCTTAGGTTAAGTTTCAGAGTTGCTTCTAATGTACCAAAGCTGGACTTAGACATAATTTCACTCTCACAACATTATGGCTGGTTGGAGACAGTCTGAACCACATGTACCGGGTCGATGGTTCTGGGCGTATACTGGGGGGACGGGGACGACTCCCATTAACCCCTGACTATACCGGGGATACGCTTATCACAATGCCTTTCTGGTCTGTGCTGAAGCAGGGCATTCTGGCAGCCAAGTGGCTTGACCTTTATTAGTGAGCCTGGTTACCCCCTCTCGGAACCACAGACTTAGAAATCGCCAGCTCATATACAGTGCATAAAATATATTTATATATATACCCTTATACACCATTTTAATAAAAAATATCACAAAATTCTTCTAAGTCCCTCGGGAAGAGTGAAAAACGCGCACGTTCATTTTCAGAGCTCCTAGACCTTCCTATAAGAAGTTAGCCAAAAAGTAGCTTCGAAAAACGCTTAGGTTAAGTTTCAGAGTTGCTTCTAATGTACCAAAGCTGGACTTAGACATAATTTCACTCTCACAACATTATGGCTGGTTGGAGACAGTCTGAACCACAAGTACCGGGTCGATGGTTCTGGGCGTATACTGGGGGGACGGGGACGACTCCCATTAACCCCTGACTATACCGGAGATACGCTTATCACAATGCCTTTCTGGTCTGTGCTGAAGCAGGGCATTCTGGCAGCCAAGTGGCTTGACCTTTATTAGTGAGCCTGGTTACCCCCTCTCGGAACCACAGACTTAGAAATCGCCAGCTCATATACAGTGCATAAAATATATTTATATATATACCCTTATACACCATTTTAATAAAAAATATCACAAAATTCTTCTAAGTCCCTCGGGAAGAGTGAAAGACGCGCACGTTCATTTTCAGAGCTTCTAGACCTTCCTATAAGAAGTTAGCCAAAAAGTAGCTTCGAAAAACGCTTAGGTTAAGTTTCAGAGTTGCTTCTAATGTACCAAAGCTGGACTTAGACATAATTTCACTCTCACAGCATTATGGCTGGTTGGAGACAGTCTGAACCACAAGTACTTGGTCGATGGTTCTGGGCGTATACTGGGGGGACGGGGACGACTCCCATTAACCCCTGACTATACCGGGGATACGCTTATCACAATTCCTTTCTGGTCTGTGCTGAAGCAGGGCATTCTGGCAGCCAAGTGGCTTGACCTTTATTAGTGAGCCTGGTTACCCCCTCTCGGAACCACAGACTTAGAAATCGCCAGCTCATATACAGTGCATAAAATATATTTATATATATACCCTTATACACCATTTTAATAAAAAATATCACAAAATTCTTCTAAGTCCCTCGGGAAGAGTGAAAGACGCGCACGTTCATTTTCAGAGCTTCTAGACCTTCCTATAAGAAGTTAGCCAAAAAGTAGCTTCGAAAAACGCTTAGGTTAAGTTTCAGAGTTGCTTCTAATGTACCAAAGCTGGACTTAGACATAATTTCACTCTCACAACATTATGGCTGGTTGGAGACAGTCTGAACCACATGTACCGGGTCGATGGTTCTGGGCGTATACTGGGGGGACGGGGACGACTCCCATTAACCCCTGACTATACCGGGGATACGCTTATCACAATGCCTTTCTGGTCTGTGCTGAAGCAGGGCATTCTGGCAGCCAAGTGGCTTGACCTTTATTAGTGAGCCTGGTTACCCCCTCTCGGAACCACAGACTTAGAAATCGCCAGCTCATATACAGTGCATAAAATATATTTATATATATACCCTTATACACCATTTTAATAAAAAATATCACAAAATTCTTCTAAGTCCCTCGGGAAGAGTGAAAAACGCGCACGTTCATTTTCAGAGCTCCTAGACCTTCCTATAAGAAGTTAGCCAAAAAGTAGCTTCGAAAAACGCTTAGGTTAAGTTTCAGAGTTGCTTCTAATGTACCAAAGCTGGACTTAGACATAATTTCACTCTCACAACATTATGGCTGGTTGGAGACAGTCTGAACCACAAGTACCGGGTCGATGGTTCTGGGCGTATACTGGGGGGACGGGGACGACTCCCATTAACCCCTGACTATACCGGGGATACGCTTATCACAATGCCTTTCTGGTCTGTGCTGAAGTAGGGCATTCTGGCAGCCAAATGGCTTGACCTTTATTAGTGAGCCTGGTTACCCCCTCTCGGAACCACAGACTCAGAAATCGCCAGCTCATATACAGTGCATAAAATATATTTATATATATACCCTTATACACCATTTTAATAAAAAATATCACAAAATTCTTCTAAGTCCCTCGGGAAGAGTGAAAGATGCGCACGTTCATTTTCAGCGTTCCTAGACCTTCCTATAAGAAGTTAGCCAAAAAGTAGCTTCGAAAAACGCTTAGGTTAAGTTTCAGAGTTGCTTCTAATGTACCAAAGCTGGACTTAGACATAATTTCACTCTCACAACATTATGGCTGGTTGGAGACAGTCTGAACCACAAGTACCGGGTCGATGGTTCTGGGCGTATACTGGGGGGACGGGGACGACTCCCATTAACCCCTGACTATACCGGGGATACGCTTATCACAATGCCTTTCTGGTCTGTGCTGAAGCAGGGCATTCTGGCAGCCAAGTGGCTTGACCTTTATTAGTGAGCCTGGTTACCCCCTCTCGGAACCACAGACTTAGAAATCGCCAGCTCATATACAGTGCATAAAATATATTTATATATATACCCTTATACACCATTTTAATAAAAAATATCACAAAATTCTTCTACTGTAAGTCCCTCGGGAAGAGTGAAAGACGCGCACGTTCATTTTCAGAGCTCCTAGACCTTCCTATAAGAAGTTAGCCAAAAAGTAGCTTCGAAAAACGCTTAGGTTAAGTTTCAGAGTTGCTTCTAATTTACCAAAGCTGGACTTAGACATAATTTCACTCTCACAACATTATGGCTGGTTGGAGACAGTCTGAACCACAAGTACCGGGTCGATGGTTCTGGGCGTATACTGGGGGGACGGGGACGACTCCCATTAACCCCTGACTATACCGGGGATACGCTTATCACAATGCCTTTCTGGTCTGTGCTGAAGCAGGGCATTCTGGCAGCCAAGTGGCTTGACCTTTATTAGTGAGCCTGGTTACCCCCTCTCGGAACCACAGACTTAGAAATCGCCAGCTCATATACAGTGCATAAAATATATTTATATAATATATTTATATATATACCCTTATACACCATTTTAATAAAAAATATCACAAAATTCTTCTAAGTCCCTCGGGAAGAGTGAAAGATGCGCACGTTCATTTTCAGCGTTCCTAGACCTTCCTATAAGAAGTTAGCCAAAAAGTAGCTTCGAAAAACGCTTAGGTTAAGTTTCAGAGTTGCTTCTAATGTACCAAAGCTGGACTTAGACATAATTTCACTCTCACAACATTATGGCTGGTTGGAGACAGTCTGAACAACAAGTACCGGGTCGATGGTTCTGGGCGTATACTGGGGGGACGGGGACGACTCCCATTAACCCCTGACTATACCGGAGATACGCTTATCACAATGCCTTTCTGGTCTGTGCTGAAGCAGGGCATTCTGGCAGCCAAGTGGCTTGACCTTTATTAGTGAGCCTGGTTACCCCCTCTCGGAACCACAGACTTAGAAATCGCCAGCTCATATACAGTGCATAAAATATATTTATATATATACCCTTATACACCATTTTAATAAAAAATATCACAAAATTCTTCTAAGTCCCTCGGGAAGAGTGAAAGACGCGCACGTTCATTTTCAGAGCTTCTAGACCTTCCTATAAGAAGTTAGCCAAAAAGTAGCTTCGAAAAACGCTTAGATTAAGTTTCAGAGTTGCTTCTAATGTACCAAAGCTGGACTTAGACATAATTTCACTCTCACAGCATTATGGCTGGTTGGAGACAGTCTGAACCACAAGTACTTGGTCGATGGTTCTGGGCGTATACTGGGGGGACGGGGACGACTCCCATTAACCCCTGACTATACCGGAGATACGCTTATCACAATGCCTTTCTGGTCTGTGCTGAAGCAGGGCATTCTGGCAGCCAAGTGGCTTGACCTTTATTAGTGAGCCTGGTTACCCCCTCTCGGAACCACAGACTTAGAAATCGCCAGCTCATATACAGTGCATAAAATATATTTATATATATACCCTTATACACCATTTTAATAAAAAATATCACAAAATTCTTCTAAGTCCCTCGGGAAGAGTGAAAGACGCGCACGTTCATTTTCAGAGCTTCTAGACCTTCCTATAAGAAGTTAGCCAAAAAGTAGCTTCGAAAAACGCTTAGGTTAAGTTTCAGAGTTGCTTCTAATGTACCAAAGCTGGACTTAGACATAATTTCACTCTCACAGCATTATGGCTGGTTGGAGACAGTCTGAACCACAAGTACTTGGTCGATGGTTCTGGGCGTATACTGGGGGGACGGGGACGACTCCCATTAACCCCTGACTATACCGGGGATACGCTTATCACAATTCCTTTCTGGTCTGTGCTGAAGCAGGGCATTCTGGCAGCCAAGTGGCTTGACCTTTATTAGTGAGCCTGGTTACCCCCTCTCGGAACCACAGACTTAGAAATCGCCAGCTCATATACAGTGCATAAAATATATTTATATATATACCCTTATACACCATTTTAATAAAAAATATCACAAAATTCTTCTAAGTCCCTCGGGAAGAGTGAAAGACGCGCACGTTCATTTTCAGAGCTTCTAGACCTTCCTATAAGAAGTTAGCCAAAAAGTAGCTTCGAAAAACGCTTAGGTTAAGTTTCAGAGTTGCTTCTAATGTACCAAAGCTGGACTTAGACATAATTTCACTCTCACAACATTATGGCTGGTTGGAGACAGTCTGAACCACATGTACCGGGTCGATGGTTCTGGGCGTATACTGGGGGGACGGGGACGACTCCCATTAACCCCTGACTATACCGGGGATACGCTTATCACAATGCCTTTCTGGTCTGTGCTGAAGCAGGGCATTCTGGCAGCCAAGTGGCTTGACCTTTATTAGTGAGCCTGGTTACCCCCTCTCGGAACCACAGACTTAGAAATCGCCAGCTCATATACAGTGCATAAAATATATTTATATATATACCCTTATACACCATTTTAATAAAAAATATCACAAAATTCTTCTAAGTCCCTCGGGAAGAGTGAAAAACGCGCACGTTCATTTTCAGAGCTCCTAGACCTTCCTATAAGAAGTTAGCCAAAAAGTAGCTTCGAAAAACGCTTAGGTTAAGTTTCAGAGTTGCTTCTAATGTACCAAAGCTGGACTTAGACATAATTTCACTCTCACAACATTATGGCTGGTTGGAGACAGTCTGAACCACAAGTACCGGGTCGATGGTTCTGGGCGTATACTGGGGGGACGGGGACGACTCCCATTAACCCCTGACTATACCGGAGATACGCTTATCACAATGCCTTTCTGGTCTGTGCTGAAGCAGGGCATTCTGGCAGCCAAGTGGCTTGACCTTTATTAGTGAGCCTGGTTACCCCCTCTCGGAACCACAGACTTAGAAATCGCCAGCTCATATACAGTGCATAAAATATATTTATATATATACCCTTATACACCATTTTAATAAAAAATATCACAAAATTCTTCTAAGTCCCTCGGGAAGAGTGAAAGACGCGCACGTTCATTTTCAGAGCTTCTAGACCTTCCTATAAGAAGTTAGCCAAAAAGTAGCTTCGAAAAACGCTTAGGTTAAGTTTCAGAGTTGCTTCTAATGTACCAAAGCTGGACTTAGACATAATTTCACTCTCACAGCATTATGGCTGGTTGGAGACAGTCTGAACCACAAGTACTTGGTCGATGGTTCTGGGCGTATACTGGGGGGACGGGGACGACTCCCATTAACCCCTGACTATACCGGGGATACGCTTATCACAATTCCTTTCTGGTCTGTGCTGAAGCAGGGCATTCTGGCAGCCAAGTGGCTTGACCTTTATTAGTGAGCCTGGTTACCCCCTCTCGGAACCACAGACTTAGAAATCGCCAGCTCATATACAGTGCATAAAATATATTTATATATATACCCTTATACACCATTTTAATAAAAAATATCACAAAATTCTTCTAAGTCCCTCGGGAAGAGTGAAAGACGCGCACGTTCATTTTCAGAGCTCCTAGACCTTCCTATAAGAAGTTAGCCAAAAAGTAGCTTCGAAAAACGCTTAGGTTAAGTTTCAGAGTTGCTTCTAATGTACCAAAGCTGGACTTAGACATAATTTCACTCTCACAACATTATGGCTGGTTGGAGACAGTCTGAACCACAAGTACCGGGTCGATGGTTCTGGGCGTATACTGGGGGGACGGGGACGACTCCCATTAACCCCTGACTATACCGGAGATACGCTTATCACAATGCCTTTCTGGTCTGTGCTGAAGCAGGGCATTCTGGCAGCCAAGTGGCTTGACCTTTATTAGTGAGCCTGGTTACCCCCTCTCGGAACCACAGACTTAGAAATCGCCAGCTCATATACAGTGCATAAAATATATTTATATATATACCCTTATACACCATTTTAATAAAAAATATCACAAAATTCTTCTAAGTCCCTCGGGAAGAGTGAAAGACGCGCACGTTCATTTTCAGAGCTTCTAGACCTTCCTATAAGAAGTTAGCCAAAAAGTAGCTTCGAAAAACGCTTAGGTTAAGTTTCAGAGTTGCTTCTAATGTACCAAAGCTGGACTTAGACATAATTTCACTCTCACAGCATTATGGCTGGTTGGAGACAGTCTGAACCACAAGTACTTGGTCGATGGTTCTGGGCGTATACTGGGGGGACGGGGACGACTCCCATTAACCCCTGACTATACCGGGGATACGCTTATCACAATTCCTTTCTGGTCTGTGCTGAAGCAGGGCATTCTGGCAGCCAAGTGGCTTGACCTTTATTAGTGAGCCTGGTTACCCCCTCTCGGAACCACAGACTTAGAAATCGCCAGCTCATATACAGTGCATAAAATATATTTATATATATACCCTTATACACCATTTTAATAAAAAATATCACAAAATTCTTCTAAGTCCCTCGGGAAGAGTGAAAGACGCGCACGTTCATTTTCAGAGCTTCTAGACCTTCCTATAAGAAGTTAGCCAAAAAGTAGCTTCGAAAAACGCTTAGGTTAAGTTTCAGAGTTGCTTCTAATGTACCAAAGCTGGACTTAGACATAATTTCACTCTCACAACATTATGGCTGGTTGGAGACAGTCTGAACCACATGTACCGGGTCGATGGTTCTGGGCGTATACTGGGGGGACGGGGACGACTCCCATTAACCCCTGACTATACCGGGGATACGCTTATCACAATGCCTTTCTGGTCTGTGCTGAAGCAGGGCATTCTGGCAGCCAAGTGGCTTGACCTTTATTAGTGAGCCTGGTTACCCCCTCTCGGAACCACAGACTTAGAAATCGCCAGCTCATATACAGTGCATAAAATATATTTATATATATACCCTTATACACCATTTTAATAAAAAATATCACAAAATTCTTCTAAGTCCCTCGGGAAGAGTGAAAAACGCGCACGTTCATTTTCAGAGCTCCTAGACCTTCCTATAAGAAGTTAGCCAAAAAGTAGCTTCGAAAAACGCTTAGGTTAAGTTTCAGAGTTGCTTCTAATGTACCAAAGCTGGACTTAGACATAATTTCACTCTCACAACATTATGGCTGGTTGGAGACAGTCTGAACCACAAGTACCGGGTCGATGGTTCTGGGCGTATACTGGGGGGACGGGGACGACTCCCATTAACCCCTGACTATACCGGGGATACGCTTATCACAATGCCTTTCTGGTCTGTGCTGAAGTAGGGCATTCTGGCAGCCAAATGGCTTGACCTTTATTAGTGAGCCTGGTTACCCCCTCTCGGAACCACAGACTCAGAAATCGCCAGCTCATATACAGTGCATAAAATATATTTATATATATACCCTTATACACCATTTTAATAAAAAATATCACAAAATTCTTCTAAGTCCCTCGGGAAGAGTGAAAGATGCGCACGTTCATTTTCAGCGTTCCTAGACCTTCCTATAAGAAGTTAGCCAAAAAGTAGCTTCGAAAAACGCTTAGGTTAAGTTTCAGAGTTGCTTCTAATGTACCAAAGCTGGACTTAGACATAATTTCACTCTCACAACATTATGGCTGGTTGGAGACAGTCTGAACCACAAGTACCGGGTCGATGGTTCTGGGCGTATACTGGGGGGACGGGGACGACTCCCATTAACCCCTGACTATACCGGGGATACGCTTATCACAATGCCTTTCTGGTCTGTGCTGAAGCAGGGCATTCTGGCAGCCAAGTGGCTTGACCTTTATTAGTGAGCCTGGTTACCCCCTCTCGGAACCACAGACTTAGAAATCGCCAGCTCATATACAGTGCATAAAATATATTTATATATATACCCTTATACACCATTTTAATAAAAAATATCACAAAATTCTTCTACTGTAAGTCCCTCGGGAAGAGTGAAAGACGCGCACGTTCATTTTCAGAGCTCCTAGACCTTCCTATAAGAAGTTAGCCAAAAAGTAGCTTCGAAAAACGCTTAGGTTAAGTTTCAGAGTTGCTTCTAATTTACCAAAGCTGGACTTAGACATAATTTCACTCTCACAACATTATGGCTGGTTGGAGACAGTCTGAACCACAAGTACCGGGTCGATGGTTCTGGGCGTATACTGGGGGGACGGGGACGACTCCCATTAACCCCTGACTATACCGGGGATACGCTTATCACAATGCCTTTCTGGTCTGTGCTGAAGCAGGGCATTCTGGCAGCCAAGTGGCTTGACCTTTATTAGTGAGCCTGGTTACCCCCTCTCGGAACCACAGACTTAGAAATCGCCAGCTCATATACAGTGCATAAAATATATTTATATAATATATTTATATATATACCCTTATACACCATTTTAATAAAAAATATCACAAAATTCTTCTAAGTCCCTCGGGAAGAGTGAAAGATGCGCACGTTCATTTTCAGCGTTCCTAGACCTTCCTATAAGAAGTTAGCCAAAAAGTAGCTTCGAAAAACGCTTAGGTTAAGTTTCAGAGTTGCTTCTAATGTACCAAAGCTGGACTTAGACATAATTTCACTCTCACAACATTATGGCTGGTTGGAGACAGTCTGAACAACAAGTACCGGGTCGATGGTTCTGGGCGTATACTGGGGGGACGGGGACGACTCCCATTAACCCCTGACTATACCGGAGATACGCTTATCACAATGCCTTTCTGGTCTGTGCTGAAGCAGGGCATTCTGGCAGCCAAGTGGCTTGACCTTTATTAGTGAGCCTGGTTACCCCCTCTCGGAACCACAGACTTAGAAATCGCCAGCTCATATACAGTGCATAAAATATATTTATATATATACCCTTATACACCATTTTAATAAAAAATATCACAAAATTCTTCTAAGTCCCTCGGGAAGAGTGAAAGACGCGCACGTTCATTTTCAGAGCTTCTAGACCTTCCTATAAGAAGTTAGCCAAAAAGTAGCTTCGAAAAACGCTTAGATTAAGTTTCAGAGTTGCTTCTAATGTACCAAAGCTGGACTTAGACATAATTTCACTCTCACAGCATTATGGCTGGTTGGAGACAGTCTGAACCACAAGTACTTGGTCGATGGTTCTGGGCGTATACTGGGGGGACGGGGACGACTCCCATTAACCCCTGACTATACCGGAGATACGCTTATCACAATGCCTTTCTGGTCTGTGCTGAAGCAGGGCATTCTGGCAGCCAAGTGGCTTGACCTTTATTAGTGAGCCTGGTTACCCCCTCTCGGAACCACAGACTTAGAAATCGCCAGCTCATATACAGTGCATAAAATATATTTATATATATACCCTTATACACCATTTTAATAAAAAATATCACAAAATTCTTCTAAGTCCCTCGGGAAGAGTGAAAGACGCGCACGTTCATTTTCAGAGCTTCTAGACCTTCCTATAAGAAGTTAGCCAAAAAGTAGCTTCGAAAAACGCTTAGGTTAAGTTTCAGAGTTGCTTCTAATGTACCAAAGCTGGACTTAGACATAATTTCACTCTCACAGCATTATGGCTGGTTGGAGACAGTCTGAACCACAAGTACTTGGTCGATGGTTCTGGGCGTATACTGGGGGGACGGGGACGACTCCCATTAACCCCTGACTATACCGGGGATACGCTTATCACAATGCCTTTCTGGTCTGTGCTGAAGCAGGGCATTCTGGCAGCCAAGTGGCTTGACCTTTATTAGTGAGCCTGGTTACCCCCTCTCGGAACCACAGACTCAGAAATCGCCAGCTCATATACAGTGCATAAAATATATTTATATATATACCCTTATACACCATTTTAATAAAAAATATCACAAAATTCTTCTAAGTCCCTCGGGAAGAGTGAAAAACGCGCACGTTCATTTTCAGAGCTCCTAGACCTTCCTATAAGAAGTTAGCCAAAAAGTAGCTTCGAAAAACGCTTAGGTTAAGTTTCAGAGTTGCTTCTAATGTACCAAAGCTGGACTTAGACATAATTTCACTCTCACAACATTATGGCTGGTTGGAGACAGTCTGAACCACAAGTACCGGGTCGATGGTTCTGGGCGTATACTGGGGGGACGGGGACGACTCACATTAACCCCTGACTATACCGGGGATACGCTTATCACAATGCCTTTCTGGTCTGTGCTGAAGTAGGGCATTCTGGCAGCCAAATGGCTTGACCTTTATTAGTGAGCCTGGTTACCCCCTCTCGGAACCACAGACTCAGAAATCGCCAGCTCATATACAGTGCATAAAATATATTTATATATATACCCTTATACACCATTTTAATAAAAAATATCACAAAATTCTTCTAAGTCCCTCAGGAAGAGTGAAAGATGCGCACGTTCATTTTCAGCGTTCCTAGACCTTCCTATAAGAAGTTAGCCAAAAAGTAGCTTCGAAAAACGCTTAGGTTAAGTTTCAGAGTTGCTTCTAATGTACCAAAGCTGGACTTAGACATAATTTCACTCTCACAACATTATGGCTGGTTGGAGACAGTCTGAACCACAAGTACCGGGTCGATGGTTCTGGGCGTATACTGGGGGGACGGGGACGACTCCCATTAACCCCTGACTATAACGGGGATACGCTTATCACAATGCCTTTCTGGTCTGTGCTGAAGCAGGGCATTCTGGCAGCCAAGTGGCTTGACCTTTATTAGTGAGCCTGGTTACCCCCTCTCGGAACCACAGACTTAGAAATCGCCAGCTCATATACAGTGCATAAAATATATTTATATAATATATTTATATATATACCCTTATACACCATTTTAATAAAAAATATCACAAAATTCTTCTAAGTCCCTCGGGAAGAGTGAAAGATGCGCACGTTCATTTTCAGCGTTCCTAGACCTTCCTATAAGAAGTTAGCCAAAAAGTAGCTTCGAAAAACGCTTAGGTTAAGTTTCAGAGTTGCTTCTAATGTACCAAAGCTGGACTTAGACATAATTTCACTCTCACAACATTATGGCTGGTTGGAGACAGTCTGAACAACAAGTACCGGGTCGATGGTTCTGGGCGTATACTGGGGGGACGGGGACGACTCCCATTAACCCCTGACTATACCGGAGATACGCTTATCACAATGCCTTTCTGGTCTGTGCTGAAGCAGGGCATTCTGGCAGCCAAGTGGCTTGACCTTTATTAGTGAGCCTGGTTACCCCCTCTCGGAACCACAGACTTAGAAATCGCCAGCTCATATACAGTGCATAAAATATATTTATATATATACCCTTATACACCATTTTAATAAAAAATATCACAAAATTCTTCTAAGTCCCTCGGGAAGAGTGAAAGACGCGCACGTTCATTTTCAGAGCTTCTAGACCTTCCTATAAGAAGTTAGCCAAAAAGTAGCTTCGAAAAACGCTTAGGTTAAGTTTCAGAGTTGCTTCTAATGTACCAAAGCTGGACTTAGACATAATTTCACTCTCACAACATTATGGCTGGTTGGAGACAGTCTGAACCACAAGTACCGGGTCGATGGTTCTGGGCGTATACTGGGGGGACGGGGACGACTCCCATTAACCCCTGACTATACCGGGGATACGCTTATCACAATGCCTTTCTGGTCTGTGCTGAAGCAGGGCATTCTGGCAGCCAAGTGGCTTGACCTTTATTAGTGAGCCTGGTTACCCCCTCTCGGAACCACAGACTTAGAAATCGCCAGCTCATATACAGTGCATAAAATATATTTATATATATACCCTTATACACCATTTTAATAAAAAATATCACAAAATTCTTCTAAGTCCCTCGGGAAGAGTGGAAAACGCGCACGTTCATTTTCAGAGCTCCTAGACCTTCCTATAAGAAGTTAGCCAAAAAGTAGCTTCGAAAAACGCTTAGGTTAAGTTTCAGAGTTGCTTCTAATGTACCAAAGCTGGACTTAGACATAATTTCACTCTCACAACATTATGGCTGGTTGGAGACAGTCTGAACCACAAGTACCGGGTCGATGGTTCTGGGCGTATACTGGGGGGACGGGGACGACTCCCATTAACCCCTGACTATAGCGGGGATACGCTTATCACAATGCCTTTCTGGTCTGTGCTGAAGTAGGGCATTCTGGCAGCCAAATGGCTTGACCTTTATTAGTGAGCCTGGTTACCCCCTCTTTGAACCACAGACTCAGAAATCGCCAGCTCATATACAGTGCATAAAATATATTTATATATATACCCTTATACAGTACACCATTTTAATAAAAAATATCACAAAATTCTTCTAAGTCCCTCGGGAAGAGTGAAAGATGCGCACGTTCATTTTCAGCGTTCCTAGACCTTCCTATAAGAAGTTAGCTAAAAAGTAGCTTCGAAAAACGCTTAGGTTAAGTTTCAGAGTTGCTTCTAATGTACCAAAGCTGGACTTAGACATAATTTCACTCTCACAACATTATGGCTGGTTGGAGACAGTCTGAACCACAAGTACCGGGTCGATGGTTCTGGGCGTATACTGGGGGGACGGGGACGACTCCCATTAACCCCTGACTATACCGGGGATACGCTTATCACAATGCCTTTCTGGTCTGTGCTGAAGCAGGGCATTCTGGCAGCCAAGTGGCTTGACCTTTATTAGTGAGCCTGGTTACCCCCTCTCGGAACCACAGACTTAGAAATCGCCAGCTCATATACAGTGCATAAAATATATTTATATATATACCCTTATACACCATTTTAATAAAAAATATCACAAAATTCTTCTACTGTAAGTCCCTCGGGAAGAGTGAAAGACGCGCACGTTCATTTTCAGAGCTCCTAGACCTTCCTATAAGAAGTTAGCCAAAAAGTAGCTTCGAAAAACGCTTAGGTTAAGTTTCAGAGTTGCTTCTAATTTACCAAAGCTGGACTTAGACATAATTTCACTCTCACAACATTATGGCTGGTTGGAGACAGTCTGAACCACAAGTACCGGGTCGATGGTTCTGGGCGTATACTGGGGGGACGGGGACGACTCCCATTAACCCCTGAGTATACCGGGGATACGCTTATCACAATGCCTTTCTGGTCTGTGCTGAAGCAGGGCATTCTGGCAGCCAAGTGGCTTGACCTTTATTAGTGAGCCTGGTTACCCCCTCTCGGAACCACAGACTTAGAAATCGCCAGCTCATATACAGTGCATAAAATATATTTATATAATATATTTATATATATACCCTTATACACCATTTTAATAAAAAATATCACAAAATTCTTCTAAGTCCCTCGGGAAGAGTGAAAGATGCGCACGTTCATTTTCAGCGTTCCTAGACCTTCCTATAAGAAGTTAGCCAAAAAGTAGCTTCGAAAAACGCTTAGGTTAAGTTTCAGAGTTGCTTCTAATGTACCAAAGCTGGACTTAGACATAATTTCACTCTCACAACATTATGGCTGGTTGGAGACAGTCTGAACCACAAGTACCGGGTCGATGGTTCTGGGCGTATACTGGGGGGACGGGGACGACTCCCATTAACCCCTGAGTATACCGGGGATACGCTTATCACAATGCCTTTCTGGTCTGTGCTGAAGCAGGGCATTCTGGCAGCCAAGTGGCTTGACCTTTATTAGTGAGCCTGGTTACCCCCTCTCGGAACCACAGACTTAGAAATCGCCAGCTCATATACAGTGCATAAAATATATTTATATATATACCCTTATACACCATTTTAATAAAAAATATCACAAAATTCTTCTAAGTCCCTCGGGAAGAGTGAAAGACGCGCACGTTCATTTTCAGAGCTTCTAGACCTTCCTATAAGAAGTTAGCCAAAAAGTAGCTTCGAAAAACGCTTAGGTTAAGTTTCAGAGTTGCTTCTAATGTACCAAAGCTGGACTTAGACATAATTTCACTCTCACAACATTATGGCTGGTTGGAGACAGTCTGAACCACAAGTACCGGGTCGATGGTTCTGGGCGTATACTGGGGGGACGGGGACGACTCCCATTAACCCCTGACTATACCGGGGATACGCTTATCACAATGCCTTTCTGGTCTGTGCTGAAGCAGGGCATTCTGGCAGCCAAGTGGCTTGACCTTTATTAGTGAGCCTGGTTACCCCCTCTCGGAACCACAGACTTAGAAATCGCCAGCTCATATACAGTGCATAAAATATATTTATATAATATATTTATATATATACCCTTATACACCATTTTAATAAAAAATATCACAAAATTCTTCTAAGTCCCTCGGGAAGAGTGAAAGATGCGCACGTTCATTTTCAGCGTTCCTAGACCTTCCTATAAGAAGTTAGCCAAAAAGTAGCTTCGAAAAACGCTTAGGTTAAGTTTCAGAGTTGCTTCTAATGTACCAAAGCTGGACTTAGACATAATTTCACTCTCACAACATTATGGCTGGTTGGAGACAGTCTGAACCACAAGTACCGGGTCCATGGTTCTGGGCGTATACTGGGGGGACGGGGACGACTCCCATTAACCCCTGACTATACCGGGGATACGCTTATCACAATGCCTTTCTGGTCTGTGCTGAAGCAGGGCATTCTGGCAGCCAAGTGGCTTGACCTTTATTAGTGAGCCTGGTTACCCCCTCTCGGAACCACAGACTTAGAAATCGCCAGCTCATATACAGTGCATAAAATATATTTATATATATACCCTTATACACCATTTTAATAAAAAATATCACAAAATTCTTCTACTGTAAGTCCCTCGGGAAGAGTGAAAGACGCGCACGTTCATTTTCAGAGCTCCTAGACCTTCCTATAAGAAGTTAGCCAAAAAGTAGCTTCGAAAAACGCTTAGGTTAAGTTTCAGAGTTGCTTCTAATTTACCAAAGCTGGACTTAGACATAATTTCACTCTCACAACATTATGGCTGGTTGGAGACAGTCTGAACCACAAGTACCGGGTCGATGGTTCTGGGCGTATACTGGGGGGACGGGGACGACTCCCATTAACCCCTGACTATACCGGGGATACGCTTATCACAATGCCTTTCTGGTCTGTGCTGAAGCAGGGCATTCTGGCAGCCAAGTGGCTTGACCTTTATTAGTGAGCCTGGTTACCCCCTCTCGGAACCACAGACTTAGAAATCGCCAGCTCATATACAGTGCATAAAATATATTTATATAATATATTTATATATATACCCTTATACACCATTTTAATAAAAAATATCACAAAATTCTTCTAAGTCCCTCGGGAAGAGTGAAAGATGCGCACGTTCATTTTCAGCGTTCCTAGACCTTCCTATAAGAAGTTAGCCAAAAAGTAGCTTCGAAAAACGCTTAGGTTAAGTTTCAGAGTTGCTTCTAATGTACCAAAGCTGGACTTAGACATAATTTCACTCTCACAACATTATGGCTGGTTGGAGACAGTCTGAACCACAAGTACCGGGTCGATGGTTCTGGGCGTATACTGGGGGGACGGGGACGACTCCCATTAACCCCTGACTATACCGGGGATACGCTTATCACAATGCCTTTCTGGTCTGTGCTGAAGCAGTGCATTCTGGCAGCCAAGTGGCTTGACCTTTATTAGTGAGCCTGGTTACCCCCTCTCGGAACCACAGACTTAGAAATCGCCAGCTCATATACAGTGCATAAAATATATTTATATATATACCCTTATACACCATTTTAATAAAAAATATCACAAAATTCTTCTAAGTCCCTCGGGAAGAGTGAAAGACGCGCACGTTCATTTTCAGAGCTTCTAGACCTTCCTATAAGAAGTTAGCCAAAAAGTAGCTTCGAAAAACGCTTAGGTTAAGTTTCAGAGTTGCTTCTAATGTACCATAGCTGGACTTAGACATAATTTCACTCTCACAACATTATGGCTGGTTGGAGACAGTCTGAACCACAAGTACCGGGTCGATGGTTCTGGGCGTATACTGGGGGGACGGGGACGACTCCCATTAACCCCTGACTATACCGGGGATACGCTTATCACAATGCCTTTCTGGTCTGTGCTGAAGCAGGGCATTCTGGCAGCCAAGTGGCTTGACCTTTATTAGTGAGCCTGGTTACCCCCTCTCGGAACCACAGACTTAGAAATCGCCAGCTCATATACAGTGCATAAAATATATTTATATAATATATTTATATATATACCCTTATACACCATTTTAATAAAAAATATCACAAAATTCTTCTAAGTCCCTCGGGAAGAGTGAAAGATGCGCACGTTCATTTTCAGCGTTCCTAGACCTTCCTATAAGAAGTTAGCCAAAAAGTAGCTTCGAAAAACGCTTAGGTTAAGTTTCAGAGTTGCTTCTAATGTACCAAAGCTGGACTTAGACATAATTTCACTCTCACAACATTATGGCTGGTTGGAGACAGTCTGAACCACAAGTACCGGGTCGATGGTTCTGGGCGTATACTGGGGGGACGGGGACGACTCCCATTAACCCCTGAGTATACCGGGGATACGCTTATCACAATGCCTTTCTGGTCTGTGCTGAAGCAGGGCATTCTGGCAGCCAAGTGGCTTGACCTTTATTAGTGAGCCTGGTTACCCCCTCTCGGAACCACAGACTTAGAAATCGCCAGCTCATATACAGTGCATAAAATATATTTATATATATACCCTTATACACCATTTTAATAAAAAATATCACAAAATTCTTCTAAGTCCCTCGGGAAGAGTGAAAGACGCGCACGTTCATTTTCAGAGCTTCTAGACCTTCCTATAAGAAGTTAGCCAAAAAGTAGCTTCGAAAAACGCTTAGGTTAAGTTTCAGAGTTGCTTCTAATGTACCAAAGCTGGACTTAGACATAATTTCACTCTCACAACATTATGGCTGGTTGGAGACAGTCTGAACCACAAGTACCGGGTCGATGGTTCTGGGCGTATACTGGGGGGACGGGGACGACTCCCATTAACCCCTGACTATACCGGGGATACGCTTATCACAATGCCTTTCTGGTCTGTGCTGAAGCAGGGCATTCTGGCAGCCAAGTGGCTTGACCTTTATTAGTGAGCCTGGTTACCCCCTCTCGGAACCACAGACTTAGAAATCGCCAGCTCATATACAGTGCATAAAATATATTTATATAATATATTTATATATATACCCTTATACACCATTTTAATAAAAAATATCACAAAATTCTTCTAAGTCCCTCGGGAAGAGTGAAAGATGCGCACGTTCATTTTCAGCGTTCCTAGACCTTCCTATAAGAAGTTAGCCAAAAAGTAGCTTCGAAAAACGCTTAGGTTAAGTTTCAGAGTTGCTTCTAATGTACCAAAGCTGGACTTAGACATAATTTCACTCTCACAACATTATGGCTGGTTGGAGACAGTCTGAACCACAAGTACCGGGTCCATGGTTCTGGGCGTATACTGGGGGGACGGGGACGACTCCCATTAACCCCTGACTATACCGGGGATACGCTTATCACAATGCCTTTCTGGTCTGTGCTGAAGCAGGGCATTCTGGCAGCCAAGTGGCTTGACCTTTATTAGTGAGCCTGGTTACCCCCTCTCGGAACCACAGACTTAGAAATCGCCAGCTCATATACAGTGCATAAAATATATTTATATATATACCCTTATACACCATTTTAATAAAAAATATCACAAAATTCTTCTACTGTAAGTCCCTCGGGAAGAGTGAAAGACGCGCACGTTCATTTTCAGAGCTCCTAGACCTTCCTATAAGAAGTTAGCCAAAAAGTAGCTTCGAAAAACGCTTAGGTTAAGTTTCAGAGTTGCTTCTAATTTACCAAAGCTGGACTTAGACATAATTTCACTCTCACAACATTATGGCTGGTTGGAGACAGTCTGAACCACAAGTACCGGGTCGATGGTTCTGGGCGTATACTGGGGGGACGGGGACGACTCCCATTAACCCCTGACTATACCGGGGATACGCTTATCACAATGCCTTTCTGGTCTGTGCTGAAGCAGGGCATTCTGGCAGCCAAGTGGCTTGACCTTTATTAGTGAGCCTGGTTACCCCCTCTCGGAACCACAGACTTAGAAATCGCCAGCTCATATACAGTGCATAAAATATATTTATATAATATATTTATATATATACCCTTATACACCATTTTAATAAAAAATATCACAAAATTCTTCTAAGTCCCTCGGGAAGAGTGAAAGATGCGCACGTTCATTTTCAGCGTTCCTAGACCTTCCTATAAGAAGTTAGCCAAAAAGTAGCTTCGAAAAACGCTTAGGTTAAGTTTCAGAGTTGCTTCTAATGTACCAAAGCTGGACTTAGACATAATTTCACTCTCACAACATTATGGCTGGTTGGAGACAGTCTGAACCACAAGTACCGGGTCGATGGTTCTGGGCGTATACTGGGGGGACGGGGACGACTCCCATTAACCCCTGACTATACCGGGGATACGCTTATCACAATGCCTTTCTGGTCTGTGCTGAAGCAGTGCATTCTGGCAGCCAAGTGGCTTGACCTTTATTAGTGAGCCTGGTTACCCCCTCTCGGAACCACAGACTTAGAAATCGCCAGCTCATATACAGTGCATAAAATATATTTATATATATACCCTTATACACCATTTTAATAAAAAATATCACAAAATTCTTCTAAGTCCCTCGGGAAGAGTGAAAGACGCGCACGTTCATTTTCAGAGCTTCTAGACCTTCCTATAAGAAGTTAGCCAAAAAGTAGCTTCGAAAAACGCTTAGGTTAAGTTTCAGAGTTGCTTCTAATGTACCATAGCTGGACTTAGACATAATTTCACTCTCACAACATTATGGCTGGTTGGAGACAGTCTGAACCACAAGTACCGGGTCGATGGTTCTGGGCGTATACTGGGGGGACGGGGACGACTCCCATTAACCCCTGACTATACCGGGGATACGCTTATCACAATGCCTTTCTGGTCTGTGCTGAAGCAGGGCATTCTGGCAGCCAAGTGGCTTGACCTTTATTAGTGAGCCTGGTTACCCCCTCTCGGAACCACAGACTTAGAAATCGCCAGCTCATATACAGTGCATAAAATATATTTATATATATACCCTTATACACCATTTTAATAAAAAATATCACAAAATTCTTCTAAGTCCCTCGGGAAGAGTGAAAGACGCGCACGTTCATTTTCAGAGCTTCTAGACCTTCCTATAAGAAGTTAGCCAAAAAGTAGCTTCGAAAAACGCTTAGGTTAAGTTTCAGAGTTGCTTCTAATGTACCAAAGCTGGACTTAGACATAATTTCACTCTCACAACATTATGGCTGGTTGGAGACAGTCTGAACCACAAGTACCGGGTCGATGGTTCTGGGCGTATACTGGGGGGACGGGGACGACTCCCATTAACCCCTGACTATACCGGGGATACGCTTATCACAATGCATTTCTGGTCTGTGCTGAAGCAGGGCATTCTGGCAGCCAAGTGGCTTGACCTTTATTAGTGAGCCTGGTTACCCCCTCTCGGAACCACAGACTTAGAAATCGCCAGCTCATATACAGTGCATAAAATATATTTATATATATACCCTTATACACCATTTTAATAAAAAATATCACAAAATTCTTCTAAGTCCCTCGGGAAGAGTGAAAAACGCGCACGTTCATTTTCAGAGCTCCTAGACCTTCCTATAAGAAGTTAGCCAAAAAGTAGCTTCGAAAAACGCTTAGGTTAAGTTTCAGAGTTGCTTCTAATGTACCAAAGCTGGACTTAGACATAATTTCACTCTCACAACATTATGGCTGGTTGGAGACAGTCTGAACCACAAGTACCGGGTCGATGGTTCTGGGCGTATACTGGGGGGACGGGGACGACTCCCATTAACCCCTGACTATACCGGGGATACGCTTATCACAATGCCTTTCTGGTCTGTGCTGAAGTAGGGCATTCTGGCAGCCAAATGGCTTGACCTTTATTAGTGAGCCTGGTTACCCCCTCTCGGAACCACAGACTCAGAAATCGCCAGCTCATATACAGTGCATAAAATATATTTATATATATACCCTTATACACCATTTTAATAAAAAATATCACAAAATTCTTCTAAGTCCCTCAGGAAGAGTGAAAGATGCGCACGTTCATTTTCAGCGTTCCTAGACCTTCCTATAAGAAGTTAGCCAAAAAGTAGCTTCGAAAAACGCTTAGGTTAAGTTTCAGAGTTGCTTCTAATGTACCAAAGCTGGACTTAGACATAATTTCACTCTCACAACATTATGGCTGGTTGGAGACAGTCTGAACCACAAGTACCGGGTCGATGGTTCTGGGCGTATACTGGGGGGACGGGGACGACTCCCATTAACCCCTGACTATAACGGGGATACGCTTATCACAATGCCTTTCTGGTCTGTGCTGAAGCAGGGCATTCTGGCAGCCAAGTGGCTTGACCTTTATTAGTGAGCCTGGTTACCCCCTCTCGGAACCACAGACTTAGAAATCGCCAGCTCATATACAGTGCATAAAATATATTTATATATATACCCTTATACACCATTTTAATAAAAAATATCACAAAATTCTTCTAAGTCCCTCGGGAAGAGTGAAAGACGCGCACGTTCATTTTCAGAGCTCCTAGACCTTCCTATAAGAAGTTAGCCAAAAAGTAGCTTCGAAAAACGCTTAGGTTAAGTTTCAGAGTTGCTTCTAATGTACCAAAGCTGGACTTAGACATAATTTCACTCTCACAACATTATGGCTGGTTGGAGACAGTCTGAACCACAAGTACCGGGTCGATGGTTCTGGGCGTATACTGGGGGGACGGGGACGACTCCCATTAACCCCTGACTATACCGGGGATACGCTTATCACAATGCCTTTCTGGTCTGTGCTGAAGCAGGGCATTCTGGCAGCCAAGTGGCTTGACCTTTATTAGTGAGCCTGGTTACCCCCTCTCGGAACCACAGACTTAGAAATCGCCAGCTCATATACAGTGCATAAAATATATTTATATATATACCCTTATACACCATTTTAATAAAAAATATCACAAAATTCTTCTAAGTCCCTCGGGAAGAGTGAAAGACGCGCACGTTCATTTTCAGAGCTCCTAGACCTTCCTATAAGAAGTTAGCCAAAAAGTAGCTTCGAAAAACGCTTAGGTTAAGTTTCAGAGTTGCTTCTAATGTACCAAAGCTGGACTTAGACATAATTTCACTCTCACAACATTATGGCTGGTTGGAGACAGTCTGAACCACAAGTACCGGGTCGATGGTTCTGGGCGTATACTGGGGGGACGGGGACGACTCCCATTAACCCCTGACTATACCGGGGATACGCTTATCACAATGCCTTTCTGGTCTGTGCTGAAGCAGGGCATTCTGGCAGCCAAGTGGCTTGACCTTTATTAGTGAGCCTGGTTACCCCCTCTCGGAACCACAGACTTAGAAATCGCCAGCTCATATACAGTGCATAAAATATATTTATATAATATATTTATATATATACCCTTATACACCATTTTAATAAAAAATATCACAAAATTCTTCTAAGTCCCTCGGGAAGAGTGAAAGACGCGCACGTTCATTTTCAGCGCTCCCAGACCTTCCTATAAGAAGTTAGCCAAAAAGTAGCTTCGAAAAACGCTTAGGTTAAGTTTCAGAGTTGCTTCTAATGTACCAAAGCTGGACTTAGACATAATTTCACTCTCACAACATTATGGCTGGTTGGAGACAGTCCGAACCACAAGTATCGGGTCCATGGTTCTGGGCGTATACTGGGGGGGACGGGGACGACTCCCATTAACCCCTGACTATACCGGGGATACGCTTATCACAATGCCTTTCTGGTCTGTGCTGAAGCAGGGCATTCTGGCAGCCAAGTGGCTTGACCTTTATTAGTGAGCCTGGTTACCCCCTCTCGGAACCACAGACTTAGAAATCGCCAGCTCATATACAGTGCATAAAATATATTTATATTTATACCCTTATACACCATTTTAATAAAAAATATCACAAAATTCTTCTAAGTCCCTCGGGAAGAGTGAAAGACGCGCACGTTCATTTTCAGAGCTTCTAGACCTTCCTATAAGAAGTTAGCCAAAAAGTAGCTTCGAAAAACGCTTAGGTTAAGTTTCAGAGTTGCTTCTAATGTACCAAAGCTGGACTTAGACATAATTTCACTCTCACAACATTATGGCTGGTTGGAGACAGTCTGAACCACAAGTACCGGGTCGATGGTTCTGGGCGTATACTGGGGGGACGGGGACGACTCCCATTAACCCCTGACTATACCGGGGATACGCTTATCACAATGCCTTTCTGGTCTGTGCTGAAGCAGGGCATTCTGGCAGCCAAGTGGCTTGACCTTTATTAGTGAGCCTGGTTACCCCCTCTCGGAACCACAGACTTAGAAATCGCCAGCTCATATACAGTGCATAAAATATATTTATATATATACCCTTATACACCATTTTAATAAAAAATATCACAAAATTCTTCTAAGTCCCTCGGGAAGAGTGAAAAACGCGCACGTTCATTTTCAGAGCTCCTAGACCTTCCTATAAGAAGTTAGCCAAAAAGTAGCTTCGAAAAACGCTTAGGTTAAGTTTCAGAGTTGCTTCTAATGTACCAAAGCTGGACTTAGACATAATTTCACTCTCACAACATTATGGCTGGTTGGAGACAGTCTGAACCACAAGTACCGGGTCGATGGTTCTGGGCGTATACTGGGGGGACGGGGACGACTCCCATTAACCCCTGACTATACCGGGGATACGCTTATCACAATGCCTTTCTGGTCTGTGCTGAAGTAGGGCATTCTGGCAGCCAAATGGCTTGACCTTTATTAGTGAGCCTGGTTACCCCCTCTCGGAACCACAGACTCAGAAATCGCCAGCTCATATACAGTGCATAAAATATATTTATATATATACCCGTATACACCATTTTAATAAAAAATATCACAAAATTCTTCTAAGTTCCTCGGGAAGAGTGAAAGACGCGCACGTTCATTTTCAGCGCTCCCAGACCTTCCTATAAGAAGTTAGCCAAAAAGTAGCTTCGAAAAACGCTTAGGTTAAGTTTCAGAGTTGCTTCTAATGTACCAAAGCTGGACTTAGACATAATTTCACTCTCACAACATTATGGCTGGTTGGAGACAGTCCGAACCACAAGTATCGGGTCCATGGTTCTGGGCGTATACTGGGGGGGACGGGGACGACTCCCATTAACCCCTGACTATACCGGGGATACGCTTATCACAATGCCTTTCTGGTCTGTGCTGAAGCAGGGCATTCTGGCAGCCAAGTGGCTTGACCTTTATTAGTGAGCCTGGTTACCCCCTCTCGGAACCACAGACTTAGAAATCGCCAGCTCATATACAGTGCATAAAATATATTTATATATATATTCTTATACACCATTTTAATAAAAAATATCACAAAATTCTTCTAAGTCCCTCAGGAAGAGTGAAAGATGCGCACGTTCATTTTCAGCGTTCCTAGACCTTCCTATAAGAAGTTAGCCAAAAAGTAGCTTCGAAAAACGCTTAGGTTAAGTTTCAGAGTTGCTTCTAATGTACCAAAGCTGGACTTAGACATAATTTCACTCTCACAACATTATGGCTGGTTGGAGACAGTCTGAACCACAAGTACCGGGTCGATGGTTCTGGGCGTATACTGGGGGGACGGGGACGACTCCCATTAACCCCTGACTATACCGGGGATACGCTTATCACAATGCCTTTCTGGTCTGTGCTGAAGCAGGGCATTCTGGCAGCCAAGTGGCTTGACCTTTATTAGTGAGCCTGGTTACCCCCTCTCGGAACCACAGACTTAGAAATCGCCAGCTCATATACAGTGCATAAAATATATTTATATATATACCCTTATACACCATTTTAATAAAAAATATCACAAAATTCTTCTAAGTCCCTCGGGAAGAGTGAAAGACGCGCACGTTCATTTTCAGAGCTTCTAGACCTTCCTATAAGAAGTTAGCCAAAAAGTAGCTTCGAAAAACGCTTAGGTTAAGTTTCAGAGTTGCTTCTAATGTACCAAAGCTGGACTTAGACATAATTTCACTCTCACAACATTATGGCTGGTTGGAGACAGTCTGAACCACAAGTACCGGGTCGATGGTTCTGGGCGTATACTGGGGGGACGGGGACGACTCCCATTAACCCCTGACTATACCGGGGATACGCTTATCACAATGCCTTTCTGGTCTGTGCTGAAGCAGGGCATTCTGGCAGCCAAGTGGCTTGACCTTTATTAGTGAGCCTGGTTACCCCCTCTCGGAACCACAGACTTAGAAATCGCCAGCTCATATACAGTGCATAAAATATATTTATATATATACCCTTACTGTATACACCATTTTAATAAAAAATATCACAAAATTCTTCTAAGTCCCTCGGGAAGAGTGAAAGACGCGCACGTTCATTTTCAGAGCTTCTAGACCTTCCTATAAGAAGTTAGCCAAAAAGTAGCTTCGAAAAACGCTTAGGTTAAGTTTCAGAGTTGCTTCTAATGTACCAAAGCTGGACTTAGACATAATTTCACTCTCACAACATTATGGCTGGTTGGAGACAGTCTGAACCACAAGTACCGGGTCGATGGTTCTGGGCGTATACTGGGGGGACGGGGACGACTCCCATTAACCCCTGACTATACCGGGGATACGCTTATCACAATGCATTTCTGGTCTGTGCTGAAGCAGGGCATTCTGGCAGCCAAGTGGCTTGACCTTTATTAGTGAGCCTGGTTACCCCCTCTCGGAACCACAGACTTAGAAATCGCCAGCTCATATACAGTGCATAAAATATATTTATATATATACCCTTATACACCATTTTAATAAAAAATATCACAAAATTCTTCTAAGTCCCTCGGGAAGAGTGAAAAACGCGCACGTTCATTTTCAGAGCTCCTAGACCTTCCTATAAGAAGTTAGCCAAAAAGTAGCTTCGAAAAACGCTTAGGTTAAGTTTCAGAGTTGCTTCTAATGTACCAAAGCTGGACTTAGACATAATTTCACTCTCACAACATTATGGCTGGTTGGAGACAGTCTGAACCACAAGTACCGGGTCGATGGTTCTGGGCGTATACTGGGGGGACGGGGACGACTCCCATTAACCCCTGACTATACCGGGGATACGCTTATCACAATGCCTTTCTGGTCTGTGCTGAAGTAGGGCATTCTGGCAGCCAAATGGCTTGACCTTTATTAGTGAGCCTGGTTACCCCCTCTCGGAACCACAGACTCAGAAATCGCCAGCTCATATACAGTGCATAAAATATATTTATATATATACCCTTATACACCATTTTAATAAAAAATATCACAAAATTCTTCTAAGTCCCTCAGGAAGAGTGAAAGATGCGCACGTTCATTTTCAGCGTTCCTAGACCTTCCTATAAGAAGTTAGCCAAAAAGTAGCTTCGAAAAACGCTTAGGTTAAGTTTCAGAGTTGCTTCTAATGTACCAAAGCTGGACTTAGACATAATTTCACTCTCACAACATTATGGCTGGTTGGAGACAGTCTGAACCACAAGTACCGGGTCGATGGTTCTGGGCGTATACTGGGGGGACGGGGACGACTCCCATTAACCCCTGACTATACCGGGGATACGCTTATCACAATGCCTTTCTGGTCTGTGCTGAAGCAGGGCATTCTGGCAGCCAAGTGGCTTGACCTTTATTAGTGAGCCTGGTTACCCCCTCTCGGAACCACAGACTTAGAAATCGCCAGCTCATATACAGTGCATAAAATATATTTATATATATACCCTTATACACCATTTTAATAAAAAATATCACAAAATTCTTCTAAGTCCCTCGGGAAGAGTGAAAGACGCGCACGTTCATTTTCAGAGCTTCTAGACCTTCCTATAAGAAGTTAGCCAAAAAGTAGCTTCGAAAAACGCTTAGGTTAAGTTTCAGAGTTGCTTCTAATGTACCAAAGCTGGACTTAGACATAATTTCACTCTCACAACATTATGGCTGGTTGGAGACAGTCTGAACCACAAGTACCGGGTCGATGGTTCTGGGCGTATACTGGGGGGACGGGGACGACTCCCATTAACCCCTGACTATACCGGGGATACGCTTATCACAATGCATTTCTGGTCTGTGCTGAAGCAGGGCATTCTGGCAGCCAAGTGGCTTGACCTTTATTAGTGAGCCTGGTTACCCCCTCTCGGAACCACAGACTTAGAAATCGCCAGCTCATATACAGTGCATAAAATATATTTATATATATACCCTTATACACCATTTTAATAAAAAATATCACAAAATTCTTCTAAGTCCCTCGGGAAGAGTGAAAAACGCGCACGTTCATTTTCAGAGCTCCTAGACCTTCCTATAAGAAGTTAGCCAAAAAGTAGCTTCGAAAAACGCTTAGGTTAAGTTTCAGAGTTGCTTCTAATGTACCAAAGCTGGACTTAGACATAATTTCACTCTCACAACATTATGGCTGGTTGGAGACAGTCTGAACCACAAGTACCGGGTCGATGGTTCTGGGCGTATACTGGGGGGACGGGGACGACTCCCATTAACCCCTGACTATACCGGGGATACGCTTATCACAATGCCTTTCTGGTCTGTGCTGAAGTAGGGCATTCTGGCAGCCAAATGGCTTGACCTTTATTAGTGAGCCTGGTTACCCCCTCTCGGAACCACAGACTCAGAAATCGCCAGCTCATATACAGTGCATAAAATATATTTATATATATACCCTTATACACCATTTTAATAAAAAATATCACAAAATTCTTCTAAGTCCCTCAGGAAGAGTGAAAGATGCGCACGTTCATTTTCAGCGTTCCTAGACCTTCCTATAAGAAGTTAGCCAAAAAGTAGCTTCGAAAAACGCTTAGGTTAAGTTTCAGAGTTGCTTCTAATGTACCAAAGCTGGACTTAGACATAATTTCACTCTCACAACATTATGGCTGGTTGGAGACAGTCTGAACCACAAGTACCGGGTCGATGGTTCTGGGCGTATACTGGGGGGACGGGGACGACTCCCATTAACCCCTGACTATAACGGGGATACGCTTATCACAATGCCTTTCTGGTCTGTGCTGAAGCAGGGCATTCTGGCAGCCAAGTGGCTTGACCTTTATTAGTGAGCCTGGTTACCCCCTCTCGGAACCACAGACTTAGAAATCGCCAGCTCATATACAGTGCATAAAATATATTTATATATATACCCTTATACACCATTTTAATAAAAAATATCACAAAATTCTTCTAAGTCCCTCGGGAAGAGTGAAAAACGCGCACGTTCATTTTCAGAGCTCCTAGACCTTCCTATAAGAAGTTAGCCAAAAAGTAGCTTCGAAAAACGCTTAGGTTAAGTTTCAGAGTTGCTTCTAATGTACCAAAGCTGGACTTAGACATAATTTCACTCTCACAACATTATGGCTGGTTGGAGACAGTCTGAACCACAAGTACCGGGTCGATGGTTCTGGGCGTATACTGGGGGGACGGGGACGACTCCCATTAACCCCTGACTATACCGGGGATACGCTTATCACAATGCCTTTCTGGTCTGTGCTGAAGTAGGGCATTCTGGCAGCCAAATGGCTTGACCTTTATTAGTGAGCCTGGTTACCCCCTCTCGGAACCACAGACTCAGAAATCGCCAGCTCATATACAGTGCATAAAATATATTTATATATATACCCGTATACACCATTTTAATAAAAAATATCACAAAATTCTTCTAAGTTCCTCGGGAAGAGTGAAAGACGCGCACGTTCATTTTCAGCGCTCCCAGACCTTCCTATAAGAAGTTAGCCAAAAAGTAGCTTCGAAAAACGCTTAGGTTAAGTTTCAGAGTTGCTTCTAATGTACCAAAGCTGGACTTAGACATAATTTCACTCTCACAACATTATGGCTGGTTGGAGACAGTCCGAACCACAAGTATCGGGTCCATGGTTCTGGGCGTATACTGGGGGGGACGGGGACGACTCCCATTAACCCCTGACTATACCGGGGATACGCTTATCACAATGCCTTTCTGGTCTGTGCTGAAGCAGGGCATTCTGGCAGCCAAGTGGCTTGACCTTTATTAGTGAGCCTGGTTACCCCCTCTCGGAACCACAGACTTAGAAATCGCCAGCTCATATACAGTGCATAAAATATATTTATATATATATTCTTATACACCATTTTAATAAAAAATATCACAAAATTCTTCTAAGTCCCTCAGGAAGAGTGAAAGATGCGCACGTTCATTTTCAGCGTTCCTAGACCTTCCTATAAGAAGTTAGCCAAAAAGTAGCTTCGAAAAACGCTTAGGTTAAGTTTCAGAGTTGCTTCTAATGTACCAAAGCTGGACTTAGACATAATTTCACTCTCACAACATTATGGCTGGTTGGAGACAGTCTGAACCACAAGTACCGGGTCGATGGTTCTGGGCGTATACTGGGGGGACGGGGACGACTCCCATTAACCCCTGACTATACCGGGGATACGCTTATCACAATGCCTTTCTGGTCTGTGCTGAAGCAGGGCATTCTGGCAGCCAAGTGGCTTGACCTTTATTAGTGAGCCTGGTTACCCCCTCTCGGAACCACAGACTTAGAAATCGCCAGCTCATATACAGTGCATAAAATATATTTATATATATACCCTTATACACCATTTTAATAAAAAATATCACAAAATTCTTCTAAGTCCCTCGGGAAGAGTGAAAGACGCGCACGTTCATTTTCAGAGCTTCTAGACCTTCCTATAAGAAGTTAGCCAAAAAGTAGCTTCGAAAAACGCTTAGGTTAAGTTTCAGAGTTGCTTCTAATGTACCAAAGCTGGACTTAGACATAATTTCACTCTCACAACATTATGGCTGGTTGGAGACAGTCTGAACCACAAGTACCGGGTCGATGGTTCTGGGCGTATACTGGGGGGACGGGGACGACTCCCATTAACCCCTGACTATACCGGGGATACGCTTATCACAATGCCTTTCTGGTCTGTGCTGAAGCAGGGCATTCTGGCAGCCAAGTGGCTTGACCTTTATTAGTGAGCCTGGTTACCCCCTCTCGGAACCACAGACTTAGAAATCGCCAGCTCATATACAGTGCATAAAATATATTTATATATATACCCTTATACACCATTTTAATAAAAAATATCACAAAATTCTTCTAAGTCCCTCGGGAAGAGTGAAAGACGCGCACGTTCATTTTCAGAGCTTCTAGACCTTCCTATAAGAAGTTAGCCAAAAAGTAGCTTCGAAAAACGCTTAGGTTAAGTTTCAGAGTTGCTTCTAATGTACCAAAGCTGGACTTAGACATAATTTCACTCTCACAACATTATGGCTGGTTGGAGACAGTCTGAACCACAAGTACCGGGTCGATGGTTCTGGGCGTATACTGGGGGGACGGGGACGACTCCCATTAACCCCTGACTATACCGGGGATACGCTTATCACAATGCATTTCTGGTCTGTGCTGAAGCAGGGCATTCTGGCAGCCAAGTGGCTTGACCTTTATTAGTGAGCCTGGTTACCCCCTCTCGGAACCACAGACTTAGAAATCGCCAGCTCATATACAGTGCATAAAATATATTTATATATATACCCTTATACACCATTTTAATAAAAAATATCACAAAATTCTTCTAAGTCCCTCGGGAAGAGTGAAAAACGCGCACGTTCATTTTCAGAGCTCCTAGACCTTCCTATAAGAAGTTAGCCAAAAAGTAGCTTCGAAAAACGCTTAGGTTAAGTTTCAGAGTTGCTTCTAATGTACCAAAGCTGGACTTAGACATAATTTCACTCTCACAACATTATGGCTGGTTGGAGACAGTCTGAACCACAAGTACCGGGTCGATGGTTCTGGGCGTATACTGGGGGGACGGGGACGACTCCCATTAACCCCTGACTATACCGGGGATACGCTTATCACAATGCCTTTCTGGTCTGTGCTGAAGTAGGGCATTCTGGCAGCCAAATGGCTTGACCTTTATTAGTGAGCCTGGTTACCCCCTCTCGGAACCACAGACTCAGAAATCGCCAGCTCATATACAGTGCATAAAATATATTTATATATATACCCTTATACACCATTTTAATAAAAAATATCACAAAATTCTTCTAAGTCCCTCAGGAAGAGTGAAAGATGCGCACGTTCATTTTCAGCGTTCCTAGACCTTCCTATAAGAAGTTAGCCAAAAAGTAGCTTCGAAAAACGCTTAGGTTAAGTTTCAGAGTTGCTTCTAATGTACCAAAGCTGGACTTAGACATAATTTCACTCTCACAACATTATGGCTGGTTGGAGACAGTCTGAACCACAAGTACCGGGTCGATGGTTCTGGGCGTATACTGGGGGGACGGGGACGACTCCCATTAACCCCTGACTATAACGGGGATACGCTTATCACAATGCCTTTCTGGTCTGTGCTGAAGCAGGGCATTCTGGCAGCCAAGTGGCTTGACCTTTATTAGTGAGCCTGGTTACCCCCTCTCGGAACCACAGACTTAGAAATCGCCAGCTCATATACAGTGCATAAAATATATTTATATATATACCCTTATACACCATTTTAATAAAAAATATCACAAAATTCTTCTAAGTCCCTCGGGAAGAGTGAAAGACGCGCACGTTCATTTTCAGAGCTCCTAGACCTTCCTATAAGAAGTTAGCCAAAAAGTAGCTTCGAAAAACGCTTAGGTTAAGTTTCAGAGTTGCTTCTAATGTACCAAAGCTGGACTTAGACATAATTTCACTCTCACAACATTATGGCTGGTTGGAGACAGTCTGAACCACAAGTACCGGGTCGATGGTTCTGGGCGTATACTGGGGGGACGGGGACGACTCCCATTAACCCCTGACTATACCGGGGATACGCTTATCACAATGCCTTTCTGGTCTGTGCTGAAGCAGGGCATTCTGGCAGCCAAGTGGCTTGACCTTTATTAGTGAGCCTGGTTACCCCCTCTCGGAACCACAGACTTAGAAATCGCCAGCTCATATACAGTGCATAAAATATATTTATATAATATATTTATATATATACCCTTATACACCATTTTAATAAAAAATATCACAAAATTCTTCTAAGTCCCTCGGGAAGAGTGAAAGACGCGCACGTTCATTTTCAGCGCTCCCAGACCTTCCTATAAGAAGTTAGCCAAAAAGTAGCTTCGAAAAACGCTTAGGTTAAGTTTCAGAGTTGCTTCTAATGTACCAAAGCTGGACTTAGACATAATTTCACTCTCACAACATTATGGCTGGTTGGAGACAGTCCGAACCACAAGTATCGGGTCCATGGTTCTGGGCGTATACTGGGGGGGACGGGGACGACTCCCATTAACCCCTGACTATACCGGGGATACGCTTATCACAATGCCTTTCTGGTCTGTGCTGAAGCAGGGCATTCTGGCAGCCAAGTGGCTTGACCTTTATTAGTGAGCCTGGTTACCCCCTCTCGGAACCACAGACTTAGAAATCGCCAGCTCATATACAGTGCATAAAATATATTTATATTTATACCCTTATACACCATTTTAATAAAAAATATCACAAAATTCTTCTAAGTCCCTCGGGAAGAGTGAAAGACGCGCACGTTCATTTTCAGAGCTTCTAGACCTTCCTATAAGAAGTTAGCCAAAAAGTAGCTTCGAAAAACGCTTAGGTTAAGTTTCAGAGTTGCTTCTAATGTACCAAAGCTGGACTTAGACATAATTTCACTCTCACAACATTATGGCTGGTTGGAGACAGTCTGAACCACAAGTACCGGGTCGATGGTTCTGGGCGTATACTGGGGGGACGGGGACGACTCCCATTAACCCCTGACTATACCGGGGATACGCTTATCACAATGCCTTTCTGGTCTGTGCTGAAGCAGGGCATTCTGGCAGCCAAGTGGCTTGACCTTTATTAGTGAGCCTGGTTACCCCCTCTCGGAACCACAGACTTAGAAATCGCCAGCTCATATACAGTGCATAAAATATATTTATATATATACCCTTATACACCATTTTAATAAAAAATATCACAAAATTCTTCTAAGTCCCTCGGGAAGAGTGAAAAACGCGCACGTTCATTTTCAGAGCTCCTAGACCTTCCTATAAGAAGTTAGCCAAAAAGTAGCTTCGAAAAACGCTTAGGTTAAGTTTCAGAGTTGCATCTAATGTACCAAAGCTGGACTTAGACATAATTTCACTCTCACAACATTATGGCTGGTTGGAGACAGTCTGAACCACAAGTACCGGGTCGATGGTTCTGGGCGTATACTGGGGGGACGGGGACGACTCCCATTAACCCCTGACTATACCGGGGATACGCTTATCACAATGCCTTTCTGGTCTGTGCTGAAGTAGGGCATTCTGGCAGCCAAATGGCTTGACCTTTATTAGTGAGCCTGGTTACCCCCTCTCGGAACCACAGACTCAGAAATCGCCAGCTCATATACAGTGCATAAAATATATTTATATATATACCCGTATACACCATTTTAATAAAAAATATCACAAAATTCTTCTAAGTTCCTCGGGAAGAGTGAAAGACGCGCACGTTCATTTTCAGCGCTCCCAGACCTTCCTATAAGAAGTTAGCCAAAAAGTAGCTTCGAAAAACGCTTAGGTTAAGTTTCAGAGTTGCTTCTAATGTACCAAAGCTGGACTTAGACATAATTTCACTCTCACAACATTATGGCTGGTTGGAGACAGTCCGAACCACAAGTATCGGGTCCATGGTTCTGGGCGTATACTGGGGGGGACGGGGACGACTCCCATTAACCCCTGACTATACCGGGGATACGCTTATCACAATGCCTTTCTGGTCTGTGCTGAAGCAGGGCATTCTGGCAGCCAAGTGGCTTGACCTTTATTAGTGAGCCTGGTTACCCCCTCTCGGAACCACAGACTTAGAAATCGCCAGCTCATATACAGTGCATAAAATATATTTATATATATACCCTTATACACCATTTTAATAAAAAATATCACAAAATTCTTCTAAGTCCCTCGGGAAGAGTGAAAGACGCGCACGTTCATTTTCAGAGCTCCTAGACCTTCCTATAAGAAGTTAGCCAAAAAGTAGCTTCGAAAAACGCTTAGGTTAAGTTTCAGAGTTGCTTCTAATGTACCAAAGCTGGACTTAGACATAATTTCACTCTCACAACATTATGGCTGGTTGGAGACAGTCTGAACCACAATTACCGGGTCGATGGTTCTGGGCGTATACTGGGGGGACGGGGACGACTCCCATTAACCCCTGACTATACCGGGGATACGCTTATCACAATGCCTTTCTGGTCTGTGCTGAAGCAGGGCATTCTGGCAGCCAAGTGGCTTGACCTTTATTAGTGAGCCTGGTTACCCCCTCTCGGAACCACAGACTTAGAAATCGCCAGCTCATATACAGTGCATAAAATATATTTATATATATACCCTTATACACCATTTTAATAAAAAATATCACAAAATTCTTCTAAGTCCCTCGGGAAGAGTGAAAGACGCGCACGTTCATTTTCAGAGCTTCTAGACCTTCCTATAAGAAGTTAGCCAAAAAGTAGCTTCGAAAAACGCTTAGGTTAAGTTTCAGAGTTGCTTCTAATGTACCAAAGCTGGACTTAGACATAATTTCACTCTCACAACATTATGGCTGGTTGGAGACAGTCTGAACCACAAGTACCGGGTCGATGGTTCTGGGCGTATACTGGGGGGACGGGGACGACTCCCATTAACCCCTGACTATACCGGGGATACGCTTATCACAATGCCTTTCTGGTCTGTGCTGAAGTAGGGCATTCTGGCAGCCAAATGGCTTGACCTTTATTAGTGAGCCTGGTTACCCCCTCTCGGAACCACAGACTCAGAAATCGCCAGCTCATATACAGTGCATAAAATATATTTATATATATACCCTTATACACCATTTTAATAAAAAATATCACAAAATTCTTCTAAGTCCCTCGGGAAGAGTGAAAGACGCGCACGTTCATTTTCAGAGCTCCTAGACCTTCCTATAAGAAGTTAGCCAAAAAGTAGCTTCGAAAAACGCTTAGGTTAAGTTTCAGAGTTGCTTCTAATGTACCAAAGCTGGACTTAGACATAATTTCACTCTCACAACATTATGGCTGGTTGGAGACAGTCTGAACCACAAGTACCGGGTCGATGGTTCTGGGCGTATACTGGGGGGACGGGGACGACTCCCATTAACCCCTGACTATACCGGGGATACGCTTATCACAATGCCTTTCTGGTCTGTGCTGAAGCAGGGCATTCTGGCAGCCAAGTGGCTTGACCTTTATTAGTGAGCCTGGTTACCCCCTCTCGGAACCACAGACTTAGAAATCGCCAGCTCATATACAGTGCATAAAATATATTTATATATATACCCTTATACACCATTTTAATAAAAAATATCACAAAATTCTTCTAAGTCCCTCGGGAAGAGTGAAAGACGCGCACGTTCATTTTCAGAGCTTCTAGACCTTCCTATAAGAAGTTAGCCAAAAAGTAGCTTCGAAAAACGCTTAGGTTAAGTTTCAGAGTTGCTTCTAATGTACCAAAGCTGGACTTAGACATAATTTCACTCTCACAACATTATGGCTGGTTGGAGACAGTCTGAACCACAAGTACCGGGTCGATGGGTCTGGGCGTATACTGGGGGGACGGGGACGACTCCCATTAACCCCTGACTATACCGGGGATACGCTTATCACAATGCCTTTCTGGTCTGTGCTGAAGCAGGGCATTCTGGCAGCCAAGTGGCTTTACCTTTATTAGTGAGCCTGGTTACCCCCTCTCGGAACCACAGACTTAGAAATCGCCAGCTCATATACAGTGCATAAAATATATTTATATATATACCCTTATACACCATTTTAATAAAAAATATCACAAAATTCTTCTAAGTCCCTCGGGAAGAGTGAAAGACGCGCACGTTCATTTTCAGAGCTTCTAGACCTTCCTATAAGAAGTTAGCCAAAAAGTAGCTTCGAAAAACGCTTAGGTTAAGTTTCAGAGTTGCTTCTAATGTACCAAAGCTGGACTTAGACATAATTTCACTCTCACAACATTATGGCTGGTTGGAGACAGTCTGAACCACAAGTACCGGGTCGATGGTTCTGGGCGTATACTGGGGGGACGGGGACGACTCCCATTAACCCCTGACTATACCGGGGATACGCTTATCACAATGCCTTTCTGGTCTGTGCTGAAGCAGGGCATTCTGGCAGCCAAGTGGCTTGACCTTTATTAGTGAGCCTGGTTACCCCCTCTCGGAACCACAGACTTAGAAATCGCCAGCTCATATACAGTGCATAAAATATATTTATATATATACCCTTATACACCATTTTAATAAAAAATATCACAAAATTCTTCTAAGTCCCTCGGGAAGAGTGAAAGACGCGCACGTTCATTTTCAGAGCTCCTAGACCTTCCTATAAGAAGTTAGCCAAAAAGTAGCTTCGAAAAACGCTTAGGTTAAGTTTCAGAGTTGCTTCTAATGTACCAAAGCTGGACTTAGACATAATTTCACTCTCACAACATTATGGCTGGTTGGAGACAGTCTGAACCACAAGTACCGGGTCGATGGTTCTGGGCGTATACTGGGGGGACGGGGACGACTCCCATTAACCCCTGACTATACCGGGGATACGCTTATCACAATGCCTTTCTGGTCTGTGCTGAAGCAGGGCATTCTGGCAGCCAAGTGGCTTGACCTTTATTAGTGAGCCTGGTTACCCCCTCTCGGAACCACAGACTTAGAAATCGCCAGCTCATATACAGTGCATAAAATATATTAATATAATATATTTATATATATACCCTTATACACCATTTTAATAAAAAATATCACAAAATTCTTCTAAGTCTCTCGGGAAGAGTGAAAGACGCGAACGTTCATTTTCAGCGCTCCCAGACCTTCCTATAAGAAGTTAGCCAAAAAGTAGCTTCGAAAAACGCTTAGGTTAAGTTTCAGAGTTGCTTCTAATGTACCAAAGCTGGACTTAGACATAATTTCACTCTCACAACATTATGGCTGGTTGGAGACAGTCTGAACCACAAGTACCGGGTCGATGGTTCTGGGCGTATACTGGGGGGACGGGGACGACTCCCATTAACCCCTGACTATACCGGGGATACGCTTATCACAATGCCTTTCTGGTCTGTGCTGAAGCAGGGCATTCTGGCAGCCAAGTGGCTTGACCTTTATTAGTGAGCCTGGTTACCCCCTCTCGGAACCACAGACTTAGAAATCGCCAGCTCATATACAGTGCATAAAATATATTTATATATATACCCTTATACACCATTTTAATAAAAAATATCACAAAATTCTTCTAAGTCCCTCGGGAAGAGTGAAAGACGCGCACGTTCATTTTCAGAGCTCCTAGACCTTCCTATAAGAAGTTAGCCAAAAAGTAGCTTCGAAAAACGCTTAGGTTAAGTTTCAGAGTTGCTTCTAATGTACCAAAGCTGGACTTAGACATAATTTCACTCTCACAACATTATGGCTGGTTGGAGACAGTCTGAACCACAAGTACAGGGTCGATGGTTCTGGGCGTATACTGGGGGGACGGGGACGACTCCCATTAACCCCTGACTATACCGGGGATACGCTTATCACAATGCCTTTCTGGTCTGTGCTGAAGCAGGGCATTCTGGCAGCCAAGTGGCTTGACCTTTATTAGTGAGCCTGGTTACCCCCTCTCGGAACCACAGACTTAGAAATCGCCAGCTCATATACAGTGCATAAAATATATTTATATAATATATTTATATATATACCCTTATACACCATTTTAATAAAAAATATCACAAAATTCTTCTAAGTCTCTCGGGAAGAGTGAAAGACGCGAACGTTCATTTTCAGCGCTCCCAGACCTTCCTATAAGAAGTTAGCCAAAAAGTAGCTTCGAAAAACGCTTAGGTTAAGTTTCAGAGTTGCTTCTAATGTACCAAAGCTGGACTTAGACATAATTTCACTCTCACAACATTATGGCTGGTTGGAGACAGTCCGAACCACAAGTATCGGGTCCATGGTTCTGGGCGTATACTGGGGGGGACGGGGACGACTCCCATTAACCCCTGACTATACCGGGGATACGCTTATCACAATGCCTTTCTGGTCTGTGCTGAAGCAGGGCATTCTGGCAGCCAAGTGGCTTGACCTTTATTAGTGAGCCTGGTTACCCCCTCTCGGAACCACAGACTTAGAAAGCGCCAGCTCATATACAGTGCATAAAATATATTTATATATATACCCTTATACACCATTTTAATAAAAAATATCACAAAATTCTTCTAAGTCCCTCGGGAAGAGTGAAAGACGCGCACGTTCATTTTCAGAGCTCCTAGACCTTCCTATAAGAAGTTAGCCAAAAAGTAGCTTCGAAAAACGCTTAGGTTAAGTTTCAGAGTTGCTTCTAATGTACCAAAGCTGGACTTAGACATAATTTCACTCTCACAACATTATGGCTGGTTGGAGACAGTCTGAACCACAAGTACCGGGTCGATGGTTCTGGGCGTATACTGGGGGGACGGGGACGACTCCCATTAACCCCTGACTATACCGGGGATACGCTTATCACAATGCCTTTCTGGTCTGTGCTGAAGCAGGGCATTCTGGCAGCCAAGTGGCTTGACCTTTATTAGTGAGCCTGGTTACCCCCTCTCGGAACCACAGACTTAGAAATCGCCAGCTCATATACAGTGCATAAAATATATTTATATAATATATTTATATATATACCCTTATACACCATTTTAATAAAAAATATCACAAAATTCTTCTAAGTCCCTCGGGAAGAGTGAAAGACGCGCACATTCATTTTCAGAGCTCCTTGACCTTCCTATAAGAAGTTATCCAAAAAGTAGCTTCGAAAAACGCTTAGGTTAAGTTTCAGAGTTGCTTCTAATGTACCAAAGCTGGACTTAGACATAATTTCACTCTCACAACATTATGGCTGGTTGGAGACAGTCCGAAGCACAAGTACCGGGTCCATGGTTCTGGGCGTATACTGGGGGGGACGGGGACGACTCCCATTAACCCCTGACTATACCGGGGATACACTTATCACAATGCCTTTCTGGTCTGTGCTGAAGCAGGGCATTCTGGCAGCCAAGTGGCTTGACCTTTATTAGTGAGCCTGGTTACCCCCTCTCGGAACCACAGACTTAGAAATCGCCAGCTCATATACAGTGCATAAAATATATTTATATATATACCCTTATACACCATTTTAATAAAAAATATCACAAAATTCTTCTAAGTCCCTCGGGACGAGTGAAAGACGCGCACGTTCATTTTCAGAGCTCCTAGACCTTCCTATAAGAAGTTAGCCAAAAAGTAGCTTCGAAAAACGCTTAGGTTAAGTTTCAGAGTTGCTTCTAATGTACCAAAGCTGGACTTAGACATAATTTCACTCTCACAACATTATGGCTGGTTGGAGACAGTCTGAACCACAAGTACCGGGTCGATGGTTCTGGGCGTATACTGGGGGGACGGGGACGACTCCCATTAACCCCTGACTATACCGGGGATACGCTTATCACAATGCCTTTCTGGTCTGTGCTGAAGCAGGGCATTCTGGCAGCCAAGTGGCTTGACCTTTATTAGTGAGCCTGGTTACCCCCTCTCGGAACCACAGACTTAGAAATCGCCAGCTCATATACAGTGCATAAAATATATTTATATATATACCCTTATACACCATTTTAATAAAAAATATCACAAAATTCTTCTAAGTCCCTCGGGAAGAGTGAAAGACGCGCACGTTCATTTTCAGAGCTCCTAGACCTTCCTATAAGAAGTTAGCCAAAAAGTAGCTTCGAAAAACGCTTAGGTTAAGTTTCAGAGTTGCTTCTAATGTACCAAAGCTGGACTTAGACATAATTTCACTCTCACAACATTATGGCTGGTTGGAGACAGTCTGAACCACAAGTACCGGGTCGATGGTTCTGGGCGTATACTGGGGGGACGGGGACGACTCCCATTAACCCCTGACTATACCGGGGATACGCTTATCACAATGCCTTTCTGGTCTGTGCTGAAGCAGGGCATTCTGGCAGCCAAGTGGCTTGACCTTTATTAGTGAGCCTGGTTACCCCCTCTCGGAACCACAGACTTAGAAATCGCCAGCTCATATACAGTGCATAAAATATATTTATATATATACCCTTATACACCATTTTAATAAAAAATATCACAAAATTCTTCTAAGTCCCTCGGGAAGAGTGAAAGACGCGCACGTTCATTTTCAGAGCTTCTAGACCTTCCTATAAGAAGTTAGCCAAAAAGTAGCTTCGAAAAACGCTTAGGTTAAGTTTCAGAGTTGCTTCTAATGTACCAAAGCTGGACTTAGACATAATTTCACTCTCACAACATTATGGCTGGTTGGAGACAGTCTGAACCACAAGTACCGGGTCGATGGTTCTGGGCGTATACTGGGGGGACGGGGACGACTCCCATTAACCCCTGACTATACCGGGGATACGCTTATCACAATGCCTTTCTGGTCTGTGCTGAAGCAGGGCATTCTGGCAGCCAAGTGGCTTGACCTTTATTAGTGAGCCTGGTTACCCCCTCTCGGAACCACAGACTTAGAAATCGCCAGCTCATATACAGTGCATAAAATATATTTATATATATACCCTTATACACCATTTTAATAAAAAATATCACAAAATTCTTCTAAGTCCCTCGGGAAGAGTGAAAGACGCGCACGTTCATTTTCAGAGCTTCTAGACCTTCCTATAAGAAGTTAGCCAAAAAGTAGCTTCGAAAAACGCTTAGGTTAAGTTTCAGAGTTGCTTCTAATGTACCAAAGCTGGACTTAGACATAATTTCACTCTCACAACATTATGGCTGGTTGGAGACAGTCTGAACCACAAGTACCGGGTCGATGGTTCTGGGCGTATACTGGGGGGACGGGGACGACTCCCATTAACCCCTGACTATACCGGGGATACGCTTATCACAATGCATTTCTGGTCTGTGCTGAAGCAGGGCATTCTGGCAGCCAAGTGGCTTGACCTTTATTAGTGAGCCTGGTTACCCCCTCTCGGAACCACAGACTTAGAAATCGCCAGCTCATATACAGTGCATAAAATATATTTATATATATACCCTTATACACCATTTTAATAAAAAATATCACAAAATTCTTCTAAGTCCCTCGGGAAGAGTGAAAAACGCGCACGTTCATTTTCAGAGCTCCTAGACCTTCCTATAAGAAGTTAGCCAAAAAGTAGCTTCGAAAAACGCTTAGGTTAAGTTTCAGAGTTGCTTCTAATGTACCAAAGCTGGACTTAGACATAATTTCACTCTCACAACATTATGGCTGGTTGGAGACAGTCTGAACCACAAGTACCGGGTCGATGGTTCTGGGCGTATACTGGGGGGACGGGGACGACTCCCATTAACCCCTGACTATACCGGGGATACGCTTATCACAATGCCTTTCTGGTCTGTGCTGAAGTAGGGCATTCTGGCAGCCAAATGGCTTGACCTTTATTAGTGAGCCTGGTTACCCCCTCTCGGAACCACAGACTCAGAAATCGCCAGCTCATATACAGTGCATAAAATATATTTATATATATACCCTTATACACCATTTTAATAAAAAATATCACAAAATTCTTCTAAGTCCCTCAGGAAGAGTGAAAGATGCGCACGTTCATTTTCAGCGTTCCTAGACCTTCCTATAAGAAGTTAGCCAAAAAGTAGCTTCGAAAAACGCTTAGGTTAAGTTTCAGAGTTGCTTCTAATGTACCAAAGCTGGACTTAGACATAATTTCACTCTCACAACATTATGGCTGGTTGGAGACAGTCTGAACCACAAGTACCGGGTCGATGGTTCTGGGCGTATACTGGGGGGACGGGGACGACTCCCATTAACCCCTGACTATAACGGGGATACGCTTATCACAATGCCTTTCTGGTCTGTGCTGAAGCAGGGCATTCTGGCAGCCAAGTGGCTTGACCTTTATTAGTGAGCCTGGTTACCCCCTCTCGGAACCACAGACTTAGAAATCGCCAGCTCATATACAGTGCATAAAATATATTTATATATATACCCTTATACACCATTTTAATAAAAAATATCACAAAATTCTTCTAAGTCCCTCGGGAAGAGTGAAAGACGCGCACGTTCATTTTCAGAGCTCCTAGACCTTCCTATAAGAAGTTAGCCAAAAAGTAGCTTCGAAAAACGCTTAGGTTAAGTTTCAGAGTTGCTTCTAATGTACCAAAGCTGGACTTAGACATAATTTCACTCTCACAACATTATGGCTGGTTGGAGACAGTCTGAACCACAAGTACCGGGTCGATGGTTCTGGGCGTATACTGGGGGGACGGGGACGACTCCCATTAACCCCTGACTATACCGGGGATACGCTTATCACAATGCCTTTCTGGTCTGTGCTGAAGCAGGGCATTCTGGCAGCCAAGTGGCTTGACCTTTATTAGTGAGCCTGGTTACCCCCTCTCGGAACCACAGACTTAGAAATCGCCAGCTCATATACAGTGCATAAAATATATTTATATATATACCCTTATACACCATTTTAATAAAAAATATCACAAAATTCTTCTAAGTCCCTCGGGAAGAGTGAAAGACGCGCACGTTCATTTTCAGAGCTCCTAGACCTTCCTATAAGAAGTTAGCCAAAAAGTAGCTTCGAAAAACGCTTAGGTTAAGTTTCAGAGTTGCTTCTAATGTACCAAAGCTGGACTTAGACATAATTTCACTCTCACAACATTATGGCTGGTTGGAGACAGTCTGAACCACAAGTACCGGGTCGATGGTTCTGGGCGTATACTGGGGGGACGGGGACGACTCCCATTAACCCCTGACTATACCGGGGATACGCTTATCACAATGCCTTTCTGGTCTGTGCTGAAGCAGGGCATTCTGGCAGCCAAGTGGCTTGACCTTTATTAGTGAGCCTGGTTACCCCCTCTCGGAACCACAGACTTAGAAATCGCCAGCTCATATACAGTGCATAAAATATATTTATATAATATATTTATATATATACCCTTATACACCATTTTAATAAAAAATATCACAAAATTCTTCTAAGTCCCTCGGGAAGAGTGAAAGACGCGCACGTTCATTTTCAGCGCTCCCAGACCTTCCTATAAGAAGTTAGCCAAAAAGTAGCTTCGAAAAACGCTTAGGTTAAGTTTCAGAGTTGCTTCTAATGTACCAAAGCTGGACTTAGACATAATTTCACTCTCACAACATTATGGCTGGTTGGAGACAGTCCGAACCACAAGTATCGGGTCCATGGTTCTGGGCGTATACTGGGGGGGACGGGGACGACTCCCATTAACCCCTGACTATACCGGGGATACGCTTATCACAATGCCTTTCTGGTCTGTGCTGAAGCAGGGCATTCTGGCAGCCAAGTGGCTTGACCTTTATTAGTGAGCCTGGTTACCCCCTCTCGGAACCACAGACTTAGAAATCGCCAGCTCATATACAGTGCATAAAATATATTTATATTTATACCCTTATACACCATTTTAATAAAAAATATCACAAAATTCTTCTAAGTCCCTCGGGAAGAGTGAAAGACGCGCACGTTCATTTTCAGAGCTTCTAGACCTTCCTATAAGAAGTTAGCCAAAAAGTAGCTTCGAAAAACGCTTAGGTTAAGTTTCAGAGTTGCTTCTAATGTACCAAAGCTGGACTTAGACATAATTTCACTCTCACAACATTATGGCTGGTTGGAGACAGTCTGAACCACAAGTACCGGGTCGATGGTTCTGGGCGTATACTGGGGGGACGGGGACGACTCCCATTAACCCCTGACTATACCGGGGATACGCTTATCACAATGCCTTTCTGGTCTGTGCTGAAGCAGGGCATTCTGGCAGCCAAGTGGCTTGACCTTTATTAGTGAGCCTGGTTACCCCCTCTCGGAACCACAGACTTAGAAATCGCCAGCTCATATACAGTGCATAAAATATATTTATATATATACCCTTATACACCATTTTAATAAAAAATATCACAAAATTCTTCTAAGTCCCTCGGGAAGAGTGAAAAACGCGCACGTTCATTTTCAGAGCTCCTAGACCTTCCTATAAGAAGTTAGCCAAAAAGTAGCTTCGAAAAACGCTTAGGTTAAGTTTCAGAGTTGCTTCTAATGTACCAAAGCTGGACTTAGACATAATTTCACTCTCACAACATTATGGCTGGTTGGAGACAGTCTGAACCACAAGTACCGGGTCGATGGTTCTGGGCGTATACTGGGGGGACGGGGACGACTCCCATTAACCCCTGACTATACCGGGGATACGCTTATCACAATGCCTTTCTGGTCTGTGCTGAAGTAGGGCATTCTGGCAGCCAAATGGCTTGACCTTTATTAGTGAGCCTGGTTACCCCCTCTCGGAACCACAGACTCAGAAATCGCCAGCTCATATACAGTGCATAAAATATATTTATATATATACCCGTATACACCATTTTAATAAAAAATATCACAAAATTCTTCTAAGTTCCTCGGGAAGAGTGAAAGACGCGCACGTTCATTTTCAGCGCTCCCAGACCTTCCTATAAGAAGTTAGCCAAAAAGTAGCTTCGAAAAACGCTTAGGTTAAGTTTCAGAGTTGCTTCTAATGTACCAAAGCTGGACTTAGACATAATTTCACTCTCACAACATTATGGCTGGTTGGAGACAGTCCGAACCACAAGTATCGGGTCCATGGTTCTGGGCGTATACTGGGGGGGACGGGGACGACTCCCATTAACCCCTGACTATACCGGGGATACGCTTATCACAATGCCTTTCTGGTCTGTGCTGAAGCAGGGCATTCTGGCAGCCAAGTGGCTTGACCTTTATTAGTGAGCCTGGTTACCCCCTCTCGGAACCACAGACTTAGAAATCGCCAGCTCATATACAGTGCATAAAATATATTTATATATATACCCTTATACACCATTTTAATAAAAAATATCACAAAATTCTTCTAAGTCCCTCGGGAAGAGTGAAAGACGCGCACGTTCATTTTCAGAGCTCCTAGACCTTCCTATAAGAAGTTAGCCAAAAAGTAGCTTCGAAAAACGCTTAGGTTAAGTTTCAGAGTTGCTTCTAATGTACCAAAGCTGGACTTAGACATAATTTCACTCTCACAACATTATGGCTGGTTGGAGACAGTCTGAACCACAAGTACCGGGTCGATGGTTCTGGGCGTATACTGGGGGGACGGGGACGACTCCCATTAACCCCTGACTATACCGGGGATACGCTTATCACAATGCCTTTCTGGTCTGTGCTGAAGCAGGGCATTCTGGCAGCCAAGTGGCTTGACCTTTATTAGTGAGCCTGGTTACCCCCTCTCGGAACCACAGACTTAGAAATCGCCAGCTCATATACAGTGCATAAAATATATTTATATATATACCCTTATACACCATTTTAATAAAAAATATCACAAAATTCTTCTAAGTCCCTCGGGAAGAGTGAAAGACGCGCACGTTCATTTTCAGAGCTTCTAGACCTTCCTATAAGAAGTTAGCCAAAAAGTAGCTTCGAAAAACGCTTAGGTTAAGTTTCAGAGTTGCTTCTAATGTACCAAAGCTGGACTTAGACATAATTTCACTCTCACAACATTATGGCTGGTTGGAGACAGTCTGAACCACAAGTACCGGGTCGATGGTTCTGGGCGTATACTGGGGGGACGGGGACGACTCCCATTAACCCCTGACTATACCGGGGATACGCTTATCACAATGCCTTTCTGGTCTGTGCTGAAGTAGGGCATTCTGGCAGCCAAATGGCTTGACCTTTATTAGTGAGCCTGGTTACCCCCTCTCGGAACCACAGACTCAGAAATCGCCAGCTCATATACAGTGCATAAAATATATTTATATATATACCCTTATACACCATTTTAATAAAAAATATCACAAAATTCTTCTAAGTCCCTCGGGAAGAGTGAAAGACGCGCACGTTCATTTTCAGAGCTCCTAGACCTTCCTATAAGAAGTTAGCCAAAAAGTAGCTTCGAAAAACGCTTAGGTTAAGTTTCAGAGTTGCTTCTAATGTACCAAAGCTGGACTTAGACATAATTTCACTCTCACAACATTATGGCTGGTTGGAGACAGTCTGAACCACAAGTACCGGGTCGATGGTTCTGGGCGTATACTGGGGGGACGGGGACGACTCCCATTAACCCCTGACTATACCGGGGATACGCTTATCACAATGCCTTTCTGGTCTGTGCTGAAGCAGGGCATTCTGGCAGCCAAGTGGCTTGACCTTTATTAGTGAGCCTGGTTACCCCCTCTCGGAACCACAGACTTAGAAATCGCCAGCTCATATACAGTGCATAAAATATATTTATATATATACCCTTATACACCATTTTAATAAAAAATATCACAAAATTCTTCTAAGTCCCTCGGGAAGAGTGAAAGACGCGCACGTTCATTTTCAGAGCTTCTAGACCTTCCTATAAGAAGTTAGCCAAAAAGTAGCTTCGAAAAACGCTTAGGTTAAGTTTCAGAGTTGCTTCTAATGTACCAAAGCTGGACTTAGACATAATTTCACTCTCACAACATTATGGCTGGTTGGAGACAGTCTGAACCACAAGTACCGGGTCGATGGTTCTGGGCGTATACTGGGGGGACGGGGACGACTCCCATTAACCCCTGACTATACCGGGGATACGCTTATCACAATGCCTTTCTGGTCTGTGCTGAAGCAGGGCATTCTGGCAGCCAAGTGGCTTTACCTTTATTAGTGAGCCTGGTTACCCCCTCTCGGAACCACAGACTTAGAAATCGCCAGCTCATATACAGTGCATAAAATATATTTATATATATACCCTTATACACCATTTTAATAAAAAATATCACAAAATTCTTCTAAGTCCCTCGGGAAGAGTGAAAGACGCGCACGTTCATTTTCAGAGCTCCTAGACCTTCCTATAAGAAGTTAGCCAAAAAGTAGCTTCGAAAAACGCTTAGGTTAAGTTTCAGAGTTGCTTCTAATGTACCAAAGCTGGACTTAGACATAATTTCACTCTCACAACATTATGGCTGGTTGGAGACAGTCTGAACCACAAGTACCGGGTCGATGGTTCTGGGCGTATACTGGGGGGACGGGGACGACTCCCATTAACCCCTGACTATACCGGGGATACGCTTATCACAATGCCTTTCTGGTCTGTGCTGAAGCAGGGCATTCTGGCAGCCAAGTGGCTTGACCTTTATTAGTGAGCCTGGTTACCCCCTCTCGGAACCACAGACTTAGAAATCGCCAGCTCATATACAGTGCATAAAATATATTTATATAATATATTTATATATATACCCTTATACACCATTTTAATAAAAAATATCACAAAATTCTTCTAAGTCTCTCGGGAAGAGTGAAAGACGCGAACGTTCATTTTCAGCGCTCCCAGACCTTCCTATAAGAAGTTAGCCAAAAAGTAGCTTCGAAAAACGCTTAGGTTAAGTTTCAGAGTTGCTTCTAATGTACCAAAGCTGGACTTAGACATAATTTCACTCTCACAACATTATGGCTGGTTGGAGACAGTCCGAACCACAAGTATCGGGTCCATGGTTCTGGGCGTATACTGGGGGGGACGGGGACGACTCCCATTAACCCCTGACTATACCGGGGATACGCTTATCACAATGCCTTTCTGGTCTGTGCTGAAGCAGGGCATTCTGGCAGCCAAGTGGCTTGACCTTTATTAGTGAGCCTGGTTACCCCCTCTCGGAACCACAGACTTAGAAAGCGCCAGCTCATATACAGTGCATAAAATATATTTATATATATACCCTTATACACCATTTTAATAAAAAATATCACAAAATTCTTCTAAGTCCCTCGGGAAGAGTGAAAGACGCGCACGTTCATTTTCAGAGATCCTAGACCTTCCTATAAGAAGTTAGCCAAAAAGTAGCTTCGAAAAACGCTTAGGTTAAGTTTCAGAGTTGCTTCTAATGTACCAAAGCTGGACTTAGACATAATTTCACTCTCACAACATTATGGCTGGTTGGAGACAGTCTGAACCACAAGTACCGGGTCGATGGTTCTGGGCGTATACTGGGGGGACGGGGACGACTCCCATTAACCCCTGACTATACCGGGGATACGCTTATCACAATGCCTTTCTGGTCTGTGCTGAAGCAGGGCATTCTGGCAGCCAAGTGGCTTGACCTTTATTAGTGAGCCTGGTTACCCCCTCTCGGAACCACAGACTTAGAAATCGCCAGCTCATATACAGTGCATAAAATATATTTATATATATACCCTTATACACCATTTTAATAAAAAATATCACAAAATTCTTCTAAGTCCCTCGGGAAGAGTGAAAGACGCGCACGTTCATTTTCAGAGCTCCTAGACCTTCCTATAAGAAGTTAGCCAAAAAGTAGCTTCGAAAAACGCTTAGGTTAAGTTTCAGAGTTGCTTCTAATGTACCAAAGCTGGACTTAGACATAATTTCACTCTCACAACATTATGGCTGGTTGGAGACAGTCTGAACCACAAGTACAGGGTCGATGGTTCTGGGCGTATACTGGGGGGACGGGGACGACTCCCATTAACCCCTGACTATACCGGGGATACGCTTATCACAATGCCTTTCTGGTCTGTGCTGAAGCAGGGCATTCTGGCAGCCAAGTGGCTTGACCTTTATTAGTGAGCCTGGTTACCCCCTCTCGGAACCACAGACTTAGAAATCGCCAGCTCATATACAGTGCATAAAATATATTTATATAATATATTTATATATATACCCTTATACACCATTTTAATAAAAAATATCACAAAATTCTTCTAAGTCTCTCGGGAAGAGTGAAAGACGCGAACGTTCATTTTCAGCGCTCCCAGACCTTCCTATAAGAAGTTAGCCAAAAAGTAGCTTCGAAAAACCCTTAGGTTAAGTTTCAGAGTTGCTTCTAATGTACCAAAGCTGGACTTAGACATAATTTCACTCTCACAACATTATGGCTGGTTGGAGACAGTCCGAACCACAAGTATCGGGTCCATGGTTCTGGGCGTATACTGGGGGGGACGGGGACGACTCCCATTAACCCCTGACTATACCGGGGATACGCTTATCACAATGCCTTTCTGGTCTGTGCTGAAGCAGGGCATTCTGGCAGCCAAGTGGCTTGACCTTTATTAGTGAGCCTGGTTACCCCCTCTCGGAACCACATACTTAGAAAGCGCCAGCTCATATACAGTGCATAAAATATATTTATATATATACCCTTATACACCATTTTAATAAAAAATATCACAAAATTCTTCTAAGTCCCTCGGGAAGAGTGAAAGACGCGCACGTTCATTTTCAGAGCTCCTAGACCTTCCTATAAGAAGTTAGCCAAAAAGTAGCTTCGAAAAACGCTTAGGTTAAGTTTCAGAGTTGCTTCTAATGTACCAAAGCTGGACTTAGACATAATTTCACTCTCACAACATTATGGCTGGTTGGAGACAGTCTGAACCACAAGTACCGGGTCGATGGTTCTGGGCGTATACTGGGGGGACGGGGACGACTCCCATTAACCCCTGACTATACCGGGGATACGCTTATCACAATGCCTTTCTGGTCTGTGCTGAAGCAGGGCATTCTGGCAGCCAAGTGGCTTGACCTTTATTAGTGAGCCTGGTTACCCCCTCTCGGAACCACAGACTTAGAAATCGCCAGCTCATATACAGTGCATAAAATATATTTATATAATATATTTATATATATACCCTTATACACCATTTTAATAAAAAATATCACAAAATTCTTCTAAGTCCCTCGGGAAGAGTGAAAGACGCGCACATTCATTTTCAGAGCTCCTTGACCTTCCTATAAGAAGTTATCCAAAAAGTAGCTTCGAAAAACGCTTAGGTTAAGTTTCAGAGTTGCTTCTAATGTACCAAAGCTGGACTTAGACATAATTTCACTCTCACAACATTATGGCTGGTTGGAGACAGTCCGAAGCACAAGTACCGGGTCCATGGTTCTGGGCGTATACTGGGGGGGACGGGGACGACTCCCATTAACCCCTGACTATACCGGGGATACACTTATCACAATGCCTTTCTGGTCTGTGCTGAAGCAGGGCATTCTGGCAGCCAAGTGGCTTGACCTTTATTAGTGAGCCTGGTTACCCCCTCTCGGAACCACAGACTTAGAAATCGCCAGCTCATATACAGTGCATAAAATATATTTATATATATACCCTTATACACCATTTTAATAAAAAATATCACAAAATTCTTCTAAGTCCCTCGGGACGAGTGAAAGACGCGCACGTTCATTTTCAGAGCTCCTAGACCTTCCTATAAGAAGTTAGCCAAAAAGTAGCTTCGAAAAACGCTTAGGTTAAGTTTCAGAGTTGCTTCTAATGTACCAAAGCTGGACTTAGACATAATTTCACTCTCACAACATTATGGCTGGTTGGAGACAGTCTGAACCACAAGTACCGGGTCGATGGTTCTGGGCGTATACTGGGGGGACGGGGACGACTCCCATTAACCCCTGACTATACCGGGGATACGCTTATCACAATGCCTTTCTGGTCTGTGCTGAAGCAGGGCATTCTGGCAGCCAAGTGGCTTGACCTTTATTAGTGAGCCTGGTTACCCCCTCTCGGAACCACAGACTTAGAAATCGCCAGCTCATATACAGTGCATAAAATATATTTATATAATATATTTATATATTTACCCTTATACACCATTTTAATAAAAAATATCACAAAATTCTTCTAAGTCCCTCGGGAAGAGTGAAAGATGCGCACGTTCATTTTCAGCGTTCCTAGACCTTCCTATAAGAAGTTAGCCAAAAAGTAGCTTCGAAAAACGCTTAGGTTAAGTTTCAGAGTTGCTTCTAATGTACCAAAGCTGGACTTAGACATAATTTCACTCTCACAACATTATGGCTGGTTGGAGACAGTCCGAACCACAAGTATCGGGTCCATGGTTCTGGGCGTATACTGGGGGGGACGGGGACGACTCCCATTAACCCCTGACTATACCGGGGATACGCTTATCACAATGCCTTTCTGGTCTGTGCTGAAGCAGGGCATTCTGGCAGCCAAGTGGCTTGACCTTTATTAGTGAGCCTGGTTACCCCCTCTCGGAACCACAGACTTAGAAATCGCCAGCTCATATACAGTGCATAAAATATATTTATATATATACCCTTATACACCATTTTAATAAAAAATATCACAAAATTCTTCTAAGTCCCTCGGGAAGAGTGAAAGACGCGCACGTTCATTTTCAGAGCTCCTAGACCTTCCTATAAGAAGTTAGCCAAAAAGTAGCTTCGAAAAACGCTTAGGTTAAGTTTCAGAGTTGCTTCTAATGTACCAAAGCTGGACTTAGACATAATTTCACTCTCACAACATTATGGCTGGTTGGAGACAGTCTGAACCACAAGTACCGGGTCGATGGTTCTGGGCGTATACTGGGGGGACGGGGACGACTCCCATTAACCCCTGACTATACCGGGGATACGCTTATCACAATGCCTTTCTGGTCTGTGCTGAAGCAGGGCATTCTGGCAGCCAAGTGGCTTGACCTTTATTAGTGAGCCTGGTTACCCCCTCTCGGAACCACAGACTTAGAAATCGCCAGCTCATATACAGTGCATAAAATATATTTATATATATACCCTTATACACCATTTTAATAAAAAATATCACAAAATTCTTCTAAGTCCCTCGGGAAGAGTGAAAGACGCGCACGTTCATTTTCAGAGCTTCTAGACCTTCCTATAAGAAGTTAGCCAAAAAGTAGCTTCGAAAAACGCTTAGGTTAAGTTTCAGAGTTGCTTCTAATGTACCAAAGCTGGACTTAGACATAATTTCACTCTCACAACATTATGGCTGGTTGGAGACAGTCTGAACCACAAGTACCGGGTCGATGGTTCTGGGCGTATACTGGGGGGACGGGGACGACTCCCATTAACCCCTGACTATACCGGGGATACGCTTATCACAATGCCTTTCTGGTCTGTGCTGAAGCAGGGCATTCTGGCAGCCAAGTGGCTTGACCTTTATTAGTGAGCCTGGTTACCCCCTCTCGGAACCACAGACTTAGAAATCGCCAGCTCATATACAGTGCATAAAATATATTTAATATATACCCTTATACACCATTTTAATAAAAAATATCACAAAATTCTTCTAAGTCCCTCGGGAAGAGTGAAAAACGCGCACGTTCATTTTCAGAGCTCCTAGACCTTCCTATAAGAAGTTAGCCAAAAAGTAGCTTCGAAAAACGCTTAGGTTAAGTTTCAGAGTTGCTTCTAATGTACCAAAGCTGGACTTAGACATAATTTCACTCTCACAACATTATGGCTGGTTGGAGACAGTCTGAACCACAAGTACCGGGTCGATGGTTCTGGGCGTATACTGGGGGGACGGGGACGACTCCCATTAACCCCTGACTATACCGGGGATACGCTTATCACAATGCCTTTCTGATCTGTGCTGAAGTAGGGCATTCTGGCAGCCAAATGGCTTGACCTTTATTAGTGAGCCTGGTTACCCCCTCTCGGAACCACAGACTCAGAAATCGCCAGCTCATATACAGTGCATAAAATATATTTATATATATACCCTTATACACCATTTTAATAAAAAATATCACAAAATTCTTCTAAGTCCCTCGGGAAGAGTGAAAGATGCGCACGTTCATTTTCAGCGTTCCTAGACCTTCCTATAAGAAGTTAGCCAAAAAGTAGCTTCGAAAAACGCTTAGGTTAAGTTTCAGAGTTGCTTCTAATGTACCAAAGCTGGACTTAGACATAATTTCACTCTCACAACATTATGGCTGGTTGGAGACAGTCTGAACCACAAGTACCGGGTCGATGGTTCTGGGCGTATACTGGGGGGACGGGGACGACTCCCATTAACCCCTGACTATACCGGGGATACGCTTATCACAATGCCTTTCTGGTCTGTGCTGAAGCAGGGCATTCTGGCAGCCAAGTGGCTTGACCTTTATTAGTGAGCCTGGTTACCCCCTCTCGGAACCACAGACTTAGAAATCGCCAGCTCATATACAGTGCATAAAATATATTTATATATATACCCTTATACACCATTTTAATAAAAAATATCACAAAATTCTTCTAAGTCCCTCGGGAAGAGTGAAAGACGCGCACGTTCATTTTCAGAGCTCCTAGACCTTCCTATAAGAAGTTAGCCAAAAAGTAGCTTCGAAAAACGCTTAGGTTAAGTTTCAGAGTTGCTTCTAATGTACCAAAGCTGGACTTAGACATAATTTCACTCTCACAACATTATGGCTGGTTGGAGACAGTCTGAACCACAAGTACCGGGTCGATGGTTCTGGGCGTATACTGGGGGGACGGGGACGACTCCCATTAACCCCTGACTATACCGGGGATACGCTTATCACAATGCCTTTCTGGTCTGTGCTGAAGCAGGGCATTCTGGCAGCCAAGTGGCTTGACCTTTATTAGTGAGCCTGGTTACCCCCTCTCGGAACCACAGACTTAGAAATCGCCAGCTCATATACAGTGCATAAAATATATTTATATAATATATTTATATATATACCCTTATACACCATTTTAATAAAAAATATCACAAAATTCTTCTAAGTCTCTCGGGAAGAGTGAAAGACGCGCACGTTCATTTTCAGCGCTCCCAGACCTTCCTATAAGAAGTTAGCCAAAAAGTAGCTTCGAAAAACGCTTAGGTTAAGTTTCAGAGTTGCTTCTAATGTACCAAAGCTGGACTTAGACATAATTTCACTCTCACAACATTATGGCTGGTTGGAGACAGTCTGAACCACAAGTACCGGGTCGATGGTTCTGGGGGTATACTGGGGGGACGGGGACGACTCCCATTAACCCCTGACTATACCGGGGATACGCTTATCACAATGCCTTTCTGGTCTGTGCTGAAGCAGGGCATTCTGGCAGCCAAGTGGCTTGACCTTTATTAGTGAGCCTGGTTACCCCCTCTCGGAACCACAGACTTAGAAATCGCCAGCTCATATACAGTGCATAAAATATATTTATATATATACCCTTATACACCATTTTAATAAAAAATATCACAAAATTCTTCTAAGTCCCTCGGGAAGAGTGAAAGACGCGCACGTTCATTTTCAGAGCTCCTAGACCTTCCTATAAGAAGTTAGCCAAAAAGTAGCTTCGAAAAACGCTTAGGTTAAGTTTCAGAGTTGCTTCTAATGTACCAAAGCTGGACTTAGACATAATTTCACTCTCACAACATTATGGCTGGTTGGAGACAGTCTGAACCACAAGTACCGGGTCGATGGTTCTGGGCGTATACTGGGGGGACGGGGACGACTCCCATTAACCCCTGACTATACCGGGGATACGCTTATCACAATGCCTTTCTGGTCTGTGCTGAAGCAGGGCATTCTGGCAGCCAAGTGGCTTGACCTTTATTAGTGAGCCTGGTTACCCCCTCTCGGAACCACAGACTTAGAAATCGCCAGCTCATATACAGTGCATAAAATATATTTATATATATACCCTTATACACCATTTTAATAAAAAATATCACAAAATTCTTCTAAGTCCCTCGGGAAGAGTGAAAGACGCGCACGTTCATTTTCAGAGCTTCTAGACCTTCCTATAAGAAGTTAGCCAAAAAGTAGCTTCGAAAAACGCTTAGGTTAAGTTTCAGAGTTGCTTCTAATGTACCAAAGCTGGACTTAGACATAATTTCACTCTCACAACATTATGGCTGGTTGGAGACAGTCTGAACCACAAGTACCGGGTCGATGGTTCTGGGCGTATACTGGGGGGACGGGGACGACTCCCATTAACCCCTGACTATACCGGGGATACGCTTATCACAATGCCTTTCTGGTCTGTGCTGAAGCAGGGCATTCTGGCAGCCAAGTGGCTTGACCTTTATTAGTGAGCCTGGTTACCCCCTCTCGGAACCACAGACTTAGAAATCGCCAGCTCATATACAGTGCATAAAATATATTTATATATATACCCTTATACACCATTTTAATAAAAAATATCACAAAATTCTTCTAAGTCCCTCGGGAAGAGTGAAAGACGCGCACGTTCATTTTCAGAGCTTCTAGACCTTCCTATAAGAAGTTAGCCAAAAAGTAGCTTCGAAAAACGCTTAGGTTAAGTTTCAGAGTTGCTTCTAATGTACCAAAGCTGGACTTAGACATAATTTCACTCTCACAACATTATGGCTGGTTGGAGACAGTCTGAACCACAAGTACCGGGTCGATGGTTCTGGGCGTATACTGGGGGGACGGGGACGACTCCCATTAACCCCTGACTATACCGGGGATACGCTTATCACAATGCATTTCTGGTCTGTGCTGAAGCAGGGCATTCTGGCAGCCAAGTGGCTTGACCTTTATTAGTGAGCCTGGTTACCCCCTCTCGGAACCACAGACTTAGAAATCGCCAGCTCATATACAGTGCATAAAATATATTTATATATATACCCTTATACACCATTTTAATAAAAAATATCACAAAATTCTTCTAAGTCCCTCGGGAAGAGTGAAAAACGCGCACGTTCATTTTCAGAGCTCCTAGACCTTCCTATAAGAAGTTAGCCAAAAAGTAGCTTCGAAAAACGCTTAGGTTAAGTTTCAGAGTTGCTTCTAATGTACCAAAGCTGGACTTAGACATAATTTCACTCTCACAACATTATGGCTGGTTGGAGACAGTCTGAACCACAAGTACCGGGTCGATGGTTCTGGGCGTATACTGGGGGGACGGGGACGACTCCCATTAACCCCTGACTATACCGGGGATACGCTTATCACAATGCCTTTCTGGTCTGTGCTGAAGTAGGGCATTCTGGCAGCCAAATGGCTTGACCTTTATTAGTGAGCCTGGTTACCCCCTCTCGGAACCACAGACTCAGAAATCGCCAGCTCATATACAGTGCATAAAATATATTTATATATATACCCTTATACACCATTTTAATAAAAAATATCACAAAATTCTTCTAAGTCCCTCAGGAAGAGTGAAAGATGCGCACGTTCATTTTCAGCGTTCCTAGACCTTCCTATAAGAAGTTAGCCAAAAAGTAGCTTCGAAAAACGCTTAGGTTAAGTTTCAGAGTTGCTTCTAATGTACCAAAGCTGGACTTAGACATAATTTCACTCTCACAACATTATGGCTGGTTGGAGACAGTCTGAACCACAAGTACCGGGTCGATGGTTCTGGGCGTATACTGGGGGGACGGGGACGACTCCCATTAACCCCTGACTATAACGGGGATACGCTTATCACAATGCCTTTCTGGTCTGTGCTGAAGCAGGGCATTCTGGCAGCCAAGTGGCTTGACCTTTATTAGTGAGCCTGGTTACCCCCTCTCGGAACCACAGACTTAGAAATCGCCAGCTCATATACAGTGCATAAAATATATTTATATATATACCCTTATACACCATTTTAATAAAAAATATCACAAAATTCTTCTAAGTCCCTCGGGAAGAGTGAAAGACGCGCACGTTCATTTTCAGAGCTCCTAGACCTTCCTATAAGAAGTTAGCCAAAAAGTAGCTTCGAAAAACGCTTAGGTTAAGTTTCAGAGTTGCTTCTAATGTACCAAAGCTGGACTTAGACATAATTTCACTCTCACAACATTATGGCTGGTTGGAGACAGTCTGAACCACAAGTACCGGGTCGATGGTTCTGGGCGTATACTGGGGGGACGGGGACGACTCCCATTAACCCCTGACTATACCGGGGATACGCTTATCACAATGCCTTTCTGGTCTGTGCTGAAGCAGGGCATTCTGGCAGCCAAGTGGCTTGACCTTTATTAGTGAGCCTGGTTACCCCCTCTCGGAACCACAGACTTAGAAATCGCCAGCTCATATACAGTGCATAAAATATATTTATATATATACCCTTATACACCATTTTAATAAAAAATATCACAAAATTCTTCTAAGTCCCTCGGGAAGAGTGAAAGACGCGCACGTTCATTTTCAGAGCTCCTAGACCTTCCTATAAGAAGTTAGCCAAAAAGTAGCTTCGAAAAACGCTTAGGTTAAGTTTCAGAGTTGCTTCTAATGTACCAAAGCTGGACTTAGACATAATTTCACTCTCACAACATTATGGCTGGTTGGAGACAGTCTGAACCACAAGTACCGGGTCGATGGTTCTGGGCGTATACTGGGGGGACGGGGACGACTCCCATTAACCCCTGACTATACCGGGGATACGCTTATCACAATGCCTTTCTGGTCTGTGCTGAAGCAGGGCATTCTGGCAGCCAAGTGGCTTGACCTTTATTAGTGAGCCTGGTTACCCCCTCTCGGAACCACAGACTTAGAAATCGCCAGCTCATATACAGTGCATAAAATATATTTATATAATATATTTATATATATACCCTTATACACCATTTTAATAAAAAATATCACAAAATTCTTCTAAGTCCCTCGGGAAGAGTGAAAGACGCGCACGTTCATTTTCAGCGCTCCCAGACCTTCCTATAAGAAGTTAGCCAAAAAGTAGCTTCGAAAAACGCTTAGGTTAAGTTTCAGAGTTGCTTCTAATGTACCAAAGCTGGACTTAGACATAATTTCACTCTCACAACATTATGGCTGGTTGGAGACAGTCCGAACCACAAGTATCGGGTCCATGGTTCTGGGCGTATACTGGGGGGGACGGGGACGACTCCCATTAACCCCTGACTATACCGGGGATACGCTTATCACAATGCCTTTCTGGTCTGTGCTGAAGCAGGGCATTCTGGCAGCCAAGTGGCTTGACCTTTATTAGTGAGCCTGGTTACCCCCTCTCGGAACCACAGACTTAGAAATCGCCAGCTCATATACAGTGCATAAAATATATTTATATTTATACCCTTATACACCATTTTAATAAAAAATATCACAAAATTCTTCTAAGTCCCTCGGGAAGAGTGAAAGACGCGCACGTTCATTTTCAGAGCTTCTAGACCTTCCTATAAGAAGTTAGCCAAAAAGTAGCTTCGAAAAACGCTTAGGTTAAGTTTCAGAGTTGCTTCTAATGTACCAAAGCTGGACTTAGACATAATTTCACTCTCACAACATTATGGCTGGTTGGAGACAGTCTGAACCACAAGTACCGGGTCGATGGTTCTGGGCGTATACTGGGGGGACGGGGACGACTCCCATTAACCCCTGACTATACCGGGGATACGCTTATCACAATGCCTTTCTGGTCTGTGCTGAAGCAGGGCATTCTGGCAGCCAAGTGGCTTGACCTTTATTAGTGAGCCTGGTTACCCCCTCTCGGAACCACAGACTTAGAAATCGCCAGCTCATATACAGTGCATAAAATATATTTATATATATACCCTTATACACCATTTTAATAAAAAATATCACAAAATTCTTCTAAGTCCCTCGGGAAGAGTGAAAAACGCGCACGTTCATTTTCAGAGCTCCTAGACCTTCCTATAAGAAGTTAGCCAAAAAGTAGCTTCGAAAAACGCTTAGGTTAAGTTTCAGAGTTGCTTCTAATGTACCAAAGCTGGACTTAGACATAATTTCACTCTCACAACATTATGGCTGGTTGGAGACAGTCTGAACCACAAGTACCGGGTCGATGGTTCTGGGCGTATACTGGGGGGACGGGGACGACTCCCATTAACCCCTGACTATACCGGGGATACGCTTATCACAATGCCTTTCTGGTCTGTGCTGAAGTAGGGCATTCTGGCAGCCAAATGGCTTGACCTTTATTAGTGAGCCTGGTTACCCCCTCTCGGAACCACAGACTCAGAAATCGCCAGCTCATATACAGTGCATAAAATATATTTATATATATACCCGTATACACCATTTTAATAAAAAATATCACAAAATTCTTCTAAGTTCCTCGGGAAGAGTGAAAGACGCGCACGTTCATTTTCAGCGCTCCCAGACCTTCCTATAAGAAGTTAGCCAAAAAGTAGCTTCGAAAAACGCTTAGGTTAAGTTTCAGAGTTGCTTCTAATGTACCAAAGCTGGACTTAGACATAATTTCACTCTCACAACATTATGGCTGGTTGGAGACAGTCCGAACCACAAGTATCGGGTCCATGGTTCTGGGCGTATACTGGGGGGGACGGGGACGACTCCCATTAACCCCTGACTATACCGGGGATACGCTTATCACAATGCCTTTCTGGTCTGTGCTGAAGCAGGGCATTCTGGCAGCCAAGTGGCTTGACCTTTATTAGTGAGCCTGGTTACCCCCTCTCGGAACCACAGACTTAGAAATCGCCAGCTCATATACAGTGCATAAAATATATTTATATATATACCCTTATACACCATTTTAATAAAAAATATCACAAAATTCTTCTAAGTCCCTCGGGAAGAGTGAAAGACGCGCACGTTCATTTTCAGAGCTCCTAGACCTTCCTATAAGAAGTTAGCCAAAAAGTAGCTTCGAAAAACGCTTAGGTTAAGTTTCAGAGTTGCTTCTAATGTACCAAAGCTGGACTTAGACATAATTTCACTCTCACAACATTATGGCTGGTTGGAGACAGTCTGAACCACAAGTACCGGGTCGATGGTTCTGGGCGTATACTGGGGGGACGGGGACGACTCCCATTAACCCCTGACTATACCGGGGATACGCTTATCACAATGCCTTTCTGGTCTGTGCTGAAGCAGGGCATTCTGGCAGCCAAGTGGCTTGACCTTTATTAGTGAGCCTGGTTACCCCCTCTCGGAACCACAGACTTAGAAATCGCCAGCTCATATACAGTGCATAAAATATATTTATATATATACCCTTATACACCATTTTAATAAAAAATATCACAAAATTCTTCTAAGTCCCTCGGGAAGAGTGAAAGACGCGCACGTTCATTTTCAGAGCTTCTAGACCTTCCTATAAGAAGTTAGCCAAAAAGTAGCTTCGAAAAACGCTTAGGTTAAGTTTCAGAGTTGCTTCTAATGTACCAAAGCTGGACTTAGACATAATTTCACTCTCACAACATTATGGCTGGTTGGAGACAGTCTGAACCACAAGTACCGGGTCGATGGTTCTGGGCGTATACTGGGGGGACGGGGACGACTCCCATTAACCCCTGACTATACCGGGGATACGCTTATCACAATGCCTTTCTGGTCTGTGCTGAAGTAGGGCATTCTGGCAGCCAAATGGCTTGACCTTTATTAGTGAGCCTGGTTACCCCCTCTCGGAACCACAGACTCAGAAATCGCCAGCTCATATACAGTGCATAAAATATATTTATATATATACCCTTATACACCATTTTAATAAAAAATATCACAAAATTCTTCTAAGTCCCTCGGGAAGAGTGAAAGACGCGCACGTTCATTTTCAGAGCTCCTAGACCTTCCTATAAGAAGTTAGCCAAAAAGTAGCTTCGAAAAACGCTTAGGTTAAGTTTCAGAGTTGCTTCTAATGTACCAAAGCTGGACTTAGACATAATTTCACTCTCACAACATTATGGCTGGTTGGAGACAGTCTGAACCACAAGTACCGGGTCGATGGTTCTGGGCGTATACTGGGGGGACGGGGACGACTCCCATTAACCCCTGACTATACCGGGGATACGCTTATCACAATGCCTTTCTGGTCTGTGCTGAAGCAGGGCATTCTGGCAGCCAAGTGGCTTGACCTTTATTAGTGAGCCTGGTTACCCCCTCTCGGAACCACAGACTTAGAAATCGCCAGCTCATATACAGTGCATAAAATATATTTATATATATACCCTTATACACCATTTTAATAAAAAATATCACAAAATTCTTCTAAGTCCCTCGGGAAGAGTGAAAGACGCGCACGTTCATTTTCAGAGCTTCTAGACCTTCCTATAAGAAGTTAGCCAAAAAGTAGCTTCGAAAAACGCTTAGGTTAAGTTTCAGAGTTGCTTCTAATGTACCAAAGCTGGACTTAGACATAATTTCACTCTCACAACATTATGGCTGGTTGGAGACAGTCTGAACCACAAGTACCGGGTCGATGGTTCTGGGCGTATACTGGGGGGACGGGGACGACTCCCATTAACCCCTGACTATACCGGGGATACGCTTATCACAATGCCTTTCTGGTCTGTGCTGAAGCAGGGCATTCTGGCAGCCAAGTGGCTTTACCTTTATTAGTGAGCCTGGTTACCCCCTCTCGGAACCACAGACTTAGAAATCGCCAGCTCATATACAGTGCATAAAATATATTTATATATATACCCTTATACACCATTTTAATAAAAAATATCACAAAATTCTTCTAAGTCCCTCGGGAAGAGTGAAAGACGCGCACGTTCATTTTCAGAGCTCCTAGACCTTCCTATAAGAAGTTAGCCAAAAAGTAGCTTCGAAAAACGCTTAGGTTAAGTTTCAGAGTTGCTTCTAATGTACCAAAGCTGGACTTAGACATAATTTCACTCTCACAACATTATGGCTGGTTGGAGACAGTCTGAACCACAAGTACCGGGTCGATGGTTCTGGGCGTATACTGGGGGGACGGGGACGACTCCCATTAACCCCTGACTATACCGGGGATACGCTTATCACAATGCCTTTCTGGTCTGTGCTGAAGCAGGGCATTCTGGCAGCCAAGTGGCTTGACCTTTATTAGTGAGCCTGGTTACCCCCTCTCGGAACCACAGACTTAGAAATCGCCAGCTCATATACAGTGCATAAAATATATTTATATAATATATTTATATATATACCCTTATACACCATTTTAATAAAAAATATCACAAAATTCTTCTAAGTCTCTCGGGAAGAGTGAAAGACGCGAACGTTCATTTTCAGCGCTCCCAGACCTTCCTATAAGAAGTTAGCCAAAAAGTAGCTTCGAAAAACGCTTAGGTTAAGTTTCAGAGTTGCTTCTAATGTACCAAAGCTGGACTTAGACATAATTTCACTCTCACAACATTATGGCTGGTTGGAGACAGTCCGAACCACAAGTATCGGGTCCATGGTTCTGGGCGTATACTGGGGGGGACGGGGACGACTCCCATTAACCCCTGACTATACCGGGGATACGCTTATCACAATGCCTTTCTGGTCTGTGCTGAAGCAGGGCATTCTGGCAGCCAAGTGGCTTGACCTTTATTAGTGAGCCTGGTTACCCCCTCTCGGAACCACAGACTTAGAAAGCGCCAGCTCATATACAGTGCATAAAATATATTTATATATATACCCTTATACACCATTTTAATAAAAAATATCACAAAATTCTTCTAAGTCCCTCGGGAAGAGTGAAAGACGCGCACGTTCATTTTCAGAGCTCCTAGACCTTCCTATAAGAAGTTAGCCAAAAAGTAGCTTCGAAAAACGCTTAGGTTAAGTTTCAGAGTTGCTTCTAATGTACCAAAGCTGGACTTAGACATAATTTCACTCTCACAACATTATGGCTGGTTGGAGACAGTCTGAACCACAAGTACCGGGTCGATGGTTCTGGGCGTATACTGGGGGGACGGGGACGACTCCCATTAACCCCTGACTATACCGGGGATACGCTTATCACAATGCCTTTCTGGTCTGTGCTGAAGCAGGGCATTCTGGCAGCCAAGTGGCTTGACCTTTATTAGTGAGCCTGGTTACCCCCTCTCGGAACCACAGACTTAGAAATCGCCAGCTCATATACAGTGCATAAAATATATTTATATATATACCCTTATACACCATTTTAATAAAAAATATCACAAAATTCTTCTAAGTCCCTCGGGAAGAGTGAAAGACGCGCACGTTCATTTTCAGAGCTCCTAGACCTTCCTATAAGAAGTTAGCCAAAAAGTAGCTTCGAAAAACGCTTAGGTTAAGTTTCAGAGTTGCTTCTAATGTACCAAAGCTGGACTTAGACATAATTTCACTCTCACAACATTATGGCTGGTTGGAGACAGTCTGAACCACAAGTACAGGGTCGATGGTTCTGGGCGTATACTGGGGGGACGGGGACGACTCCCATTAACCCCTGACTATACCGGGGATACGCTTATCACAATGCCTTTCTGGTCTGTGCTGAAGCAGGGCATTCTGGCAGCCAAGTGGCTTGACCTTTATTAGTGAGCCTGGTTACCCCCTCTCGGAACCACAGACTTAGAAATCGCCAGCTCATATACAGTGCATAAAATATATTTATATAATATATTTATATATATACCCTTATACACCATTTTAATAAAAAATATCACAAAATTCTTCTAAGTCTCTCGGGAAGAGTGAAAGACGCGAACGTTCATTTTCAGCGCTCCCAGACCTTCCTATAAGAAGTTAGCCAAAAAGTAGCTTCGAAAAACGCTTAGGTTAAGTTTCAGAGTTGCTTCTAATGTACCAAAGCTGGACTTAGACATAATTTCACTCTCACAACATTATGGCTGGTTGGAGACAGTCCGAACCACAAGTATCGGGTCCATGGTTCTGGGCGTATACTGGGGGGGACGGGGACGACTCCCATTAACCCCTGACTATACCGGGGATACGCTTATCACAATGCCTTTCTGGTCTGTGCTGAAGCAGGGCATTCTGGCAGCCAAGTGGCTTGACCTTTATTAGTGAGCCTGGTTACCCCCTCTCGGAACCACATACTTAGAAAGCGCCAGCTCATATACAGTGCATAAAATATATTTATATATATACCCTTATACACCATTTTAATAAAAAATATCACAAAATTCTTCTAAGTCCCTCGGGAAGAGTGAAAGACGCGCACGTTCATTTTCAGAGCTCCTAGACCTTCCTATAAGAAGTTAGCCAAAAAGTAGCTTCGAAAAACGCTTAGGTTAAGTTTCAGAGTTGCTTCTAATGTACCAAAGCTGGACTTAGACATAATTTCACTCTCACAACATTATGGCTGGTTGGAGACAGTCTGAACCACAAGTACCGGGTCGATGGTTCTGGGCGTATACTGGGGGGACGGGGACGACTCCCATTAACCCCTGACTATACCGGGGATACGCTTATCACAATGCCTTTCTGGTCTGTGCTGAAGCAGGGCATTCTGGCAGCCAAGTGGCTTGACCTTTATTAGTGAGCCTGGTTACCCCCTCTCGGAACCACAGACTTAGAAATCGCCAGCTCATATACAGTGCATAAAATATATTTATATAATATATTTATATATATACCCTTATACACCATTTTAATAAAAAATATCACAAAATTCTTCTAAGTCCCTCGGGAAGAGTGAAAGACGCGCACATTCATTTTCAGAGCTCCTTGACCTTCCTATAAGAAGTTATCCAAAAAGTAGCTTCGAAAAACGCTTAGGTTAAGTTTCAGAGTTGCTTCTAATGTACCAAAGCTGGACTTAGACATAATTTCACTCTCACAACATTATGGCTGGTTGGAGACAGTCCGAAGCACAAGTACCGGGTCCATGGTTCTGGGCGTATACTGGGGGGGACGGGGACGACTCCCATTAACCCCTGACTATACCGGGGATACACTTATCACAATGCCTTTCTGGTCTGTGCTGAAGCAGGGCATTCTGGCAGCCAAGTGGCTTGACCTTTATTAGTGAGCCTGGTTACCCCCTCTCGGAACCACAGACTTAGAAATCGCCAGCTCATATACAGTGCATAAAATATATTTATATATATACCCTTATACACCATTTTAATAAAAAATATCACAAAATTCTTCTAAGTCCCTCGGGACGAGTGAAAGACGCGCACGTTCATTTTCAGAGCTCCTAGACCTTCCTATAAGAAGTTAGCCAAAAAGTAGCTTCGAAAAACGCTTAGGTTAAGTTTCAGAGTTGCTTCTAATGTACCAAAGCTGGACTTAGACATAATTTCACTCTCACAACATTATGGCTGGTTGGAGACAGTCTGAACCACAAGTACCGGGTCGATGGTTCTGGGCGTATACTGGGGGGACGGGGACGACTCCCATTAACCCCTGACTATACCGGGGATACGCTTATCACAATGCCTTTCTGGTCTGTGCTGAAGCAGGGCATTCTGGCAGCCAAGTGGCTTGACCTTTATTAGTGAGCCTGGTTACCCCCTCTCGGAACCACAGACTTAGAAATCGCCAGCTCATATACAGTGCATAAAATATATTTATATAATATATTTATATATTTACCCTTATACACCATTTTAATAAAAAATATCACAAAATTCTTCTAAGTCCCTCGGGAAGAGTGAAAGATGCGCACGTTCATTTTCAGCGTTCCTAGACCTTCCTATAAGAAGTTAGCCAAAAAGTAGCTTCGAAAAACGCTTAGGTTAAGTTTCAGAGTTGCTTCTAATGTACCAAAGCTGGACTTAGACATAATTTCACTCTCACAACATTATGGCTGGTTGGAGACAGTCCGAACCACAAGTATCGGGTCCATGGTTCTGGGCGTATACTGGGGGGGACGGGGACGACTCCCATTAACCCCTGACTATACCGGGGATACGCTTATCACAATGCCTTTCTGGTCTGTGCTGAAGCAGGGCATTCTGGCAGCCAAGTGGCTTGACCTTTATTAGTGAGCCTGGTTACCCCCTCTCGGAACCACAGACTTAGAAATCGCCAGCTCATATACAGTGCATAAAATATATTTATATATATACCCTTATACACCATTTTAATAAAAAATATCACAAAATTCTTCTAAGTCCCTCGGGAAGAGTGAAAGACGCGCACGTTCATTTTCAGAGCTCCTAGACCTTCCTATAAGAAGTTAGCCAAAAAGTAGCTTCGAAAAACGCTTAGGTTAAGTTTCAGAGTTGCTTCTAATGTACCAAAGCTGGACTTAGACATAATTTCACTCTCACAACATTATGGCTGGTTGGAGACAGTCTGAACCACAAGTACCGGGTCGATGGTTCTGGGCGTATACTGGGGGGACGGGGACGACTCCCATTAACCCCTGACTATACCGGGGATACGCTTATCACAATGCCTTTCTGGTCTGTGCTGAAGCAGGGCATTCTGGCAGCCAAGTGGCTTGACCTTTATTAGTGAGCCTGGTTACCCCCTCTCGGAACCACAGACTTAGAAATCGCCAGCTCATATACAGTGCATAAAATATATTTATATATATACCCTTATACACCATTTTAATAAAAAATATCACAAAATTCTTCTAAGTCCCTCGGGAAGAGTGAAAGACGCGCACGTTCATTTTCAGAGCTTCTAGACCTTCCTATAAGAAGTTAGCCAAAAAGTAGCTTCGAAAAACGCTTAGGTTAAGTTTCAGAGTTGCTTCTAATGTACCAAAGCTGGACTTAGACATAATTTCACTCTCACAACATTATGGCTGGTTGGAGACAGTCTGAACCACAAGTACCGGGTCGATGGTTCTGGGCGTATACTGGGGGGACGGGGACGACTCCCATTAACCCCTGACTATACCGGGGATACGCTTATCACAATGCCTTTCTGGTCTGTGCTGAAGCAGGGCATTCTGGCAGCCAAGTGGCTTGACCTTTATTAGTGAGCCTGGTTACCCCCTCTCGGAACCACAGACTTAGAAATCGCCAGCTCATATACAGTGCATAAAATATATTTAATATATACCCTTATACACCATTTTAATAAAAAATATCACAAAATTCTTCTAAGTCCCTCGGGAAGAGTGAAAAACGCGCACGTTCATTTTCAGAGCTCCTAGACCTTCCTATAAGAAGTTAGCCAAAAAGTAGCTTCGAAAAACGCTTAGGTTAAGTTTCAGAGTTGCTTCTAATGTACCAAAGCTGGACTTAGACATAATTTCACTCTCACAACATTATGGCTGGTTGGAGACAGTCTGAACCACAAGTACCGGGTCGATGGTTCTGGGCGTATACTGGGGGGACGGGGACGACTCCCATTAACCCCTGACTATACCGGGGATACGCTTATCACAATGCCTTTCTGATCTGTGCTGAAGTAGGGCATTCTGGCAGCCAAATGGCTTGACCTTTATTAGTGAGCCTGGTTACCCCCTCTCGGAACCACAGACTCAGAAATCGCCAGCTCATATACAGTGCATAAAATATATTTATATATATACCCTTATACACCATTTTAATAAAAAATATCACAAAATTCTTCTAAGTCCCTCGGGAAGAGTGAAAGATGCGCACGTTCATTTTCAGCGTTCCTAGACCTTCCTATAAGAAGTTAGCCAAAAAGTAGCTTCGAAAAACGCTTAGGTTAAGTTTCAGAGTTGCTTCTAATGTACCAAAGCTGGACTTAGACATAATTTCACTCTCACAACATTATGGCTGGTTGGAGACAGTCTGAACCACAAGTACCGGGTCGATGGTTCTGGGCGTATACTGGGGGGACGGGGACGACTCCCATTAACCCCTGACTATACCGGGGATACGCTTATCACAATGCCTTTCTGGTCTGTGCTGAAGCAGGGCATTCTGGCAGCCAAGTGGCTTGACCTTTATTAGTGAGCCTGGTTACCCCCTCTCGGAACCACAGACTTAGAAATCGCCAGCTCATATACAGTGCATAAAATATATTTATATATATACCCTTATACACCATTTTAATAAAAAATATCACAAAATTCTTCTAAGTCCCTCGGGAAGAGTGAAAGACGCGCACGTTCATTTTCAGAGCTCCTAGACCTTCCTATAAGAAGTTAGCCAAAAAGTAGCTTCGAAAAACGCTTAGGTTAAGTTTCAGAGTTGCTTCTAATGTACCAAAGCTGGACTTAGACATAATTTCACTCTCACAACATTATGGCTGGTTGGAGACAGTCTGAACCACAAGTACCGGGTCGATGGTTCTGGGCGTATACTGGGGGGACGGGGACGACTCCCATTAACCCCTGACTATACCGGGGATACGCTTATCACAATGCCTTTCTGGTCTGTGCTGAAGCAGGGCATTCTGGCAGCCAAGTGGCTTGACCTTTATTAGTGAGCCTGGTTACCCCCTCTCGGAACCACAGACTTAGAAATCGCCAGCTCATATACAGTGCATAAAATATATTTATATAATATATTTATATATATACCCTTATACACCATTTTAATAAAAAATATCACAAAATTCTTCTAAGTCTCTCGGGAAGAGTGAAAGACGCGCACGTTCATTTTCAGCGCTCCCAGACCTTCCTATAAGAAGTTAGCCAAAAAGTAGCTTCGAAAAACGCTTAGGTTAAGTTTCAGAGTTGCTTCTAATGTACCAAAGCTGGACTTAGACATAATTTCACTCTCACAACATTATGGCTGGTTGGAGACAGTCTGAACCACAAGTACCGGGTCGATGGTTCTGGGGGTATACTGGGGGGACGGGGACGACTCCCATTAACCCCTGACTATACCGGGGATACGCTTATCACAATGCCTTTCTGGTCTGTGCTGAAGCAGGGCATTCTGGCAGCCAAGTGGCTTGACCTTTATTAGTGAGCCTGGTTACCCCCTCTCGGAACCACAGACTTAGAAATCGCCAGCTCATATACAGTGCATAAAATATATTTATATATATACCCTTATACACCATTTTAATAAAAAATATCACAAAATTCTTCTAAGTCCCTCGGGAAGAGTGAAAGACGCGCACGTTCATTTTCAGAGCTCCTAGACCTTCCTATAAGAAGTTAGCCAAAAAGTAGCTTCGAAAAACGCTTAGGTTAAGTTTCAGAGTTGCTTCTAATGTACCAAAGCTGGACTTAGACATAATTTCACTCTCACAACATTATGGCTGGTTGGAGACAGTCTGAACCACAAGTACCGGGTCGATGGTTCTGGGCGTATACTGGGGGGACGGGGACGACTCCCATTAACCCCTGACTATACCGGGGATACGCTTATCACAATGCCTTTCTGGTCTGTGCTGAAGCAGGGCATTCTGGCAGCCAAGTGGCTTGACCTTTATTAGTGAGCCTGGTTACCCCCTCTCGGAACCACAGACTTAGAAATCGCCAGCTCATATACAGTGCATAAAATATATTTATATATATACCCTTATACACCATTTTAATAAAAAATATCACAAAATTCTTCTAAGTCCCTCGGGAAGAGTGAAAGACGCGCACGTTCATTTTCAGAGCTTCTAGACCTTCCTATAAGAAGTTAGCCAAAAAGTAGCTTCGAAAAACGCTTAGGTTAAGTTTCAGAGTTGCTTCTAATGTACCAAAGCTGGACTTAGACATAATTTCACTCTCACAACATTATGGCTGGTTGGAGACAGTCTGAACCACAAGTACCGGGTCGATGGTTCTGGGCGTATACTGGGGGGACGGGGACGACTCCCATTAACCCCTGACTATACCGGGGATACGCTTATCACAATGCCTTTCTGGTCTGTGCTGAAGCAGGGCATTCTGGCAGCCAAGTGGCTTGACCTTTATTAGTGAGCCTGGTTACCCCCTCTCGGAACCACAGACTTAGAAATCGCCAGCTCATATACAGTGCATAAAATATATTTAATATATACCCTTATACACCATTTTAATAAAAAATATCACAAAATTCTTCTAAGTCCCTCGGGAAGAGTGAAAAACGCGCACGTTCATTTTCAGAGCTCCTAGACCTTCCTATAAGAAGTTAGCCAAAAAGTAGCTTCGAAAAACGCTTAGGTTAAGTTTCAGAGTTGCTTCTAATGTACCAAAGCTGGACTTAGACATAATTTCACTCTCACAACATTATGGCTGGTTGGAGACAGTCCGAACCACAAGTATCGGGTCCATGGTTCTGGGCGTATACTGGGGGGGACGGGGACGACTCCCATTAACCCCTGACTATACCGGGGATACGCTTATCACAATGCCTTTCTGGTCTGTGCTGAAGCAGGGCATTCTGGCAGCCAAGTGGCTTGACCTTTATTAGTGAGCCTGGTTACCCCCTCTCGGAACCACATACTTAGAAAGCGCCAGCTCATATACAGTGCATAAAATATATTTATATATATACCCTTATACACCATTTTAATAAAAAATATCACAAAATTCTTCTAAGTCCCTCGGGAAGAGTGAAAGACGCGCACGTTCATTTTCAGAGCTCCTAGACCTTCCTATAAGAAGTTAGCCAAAAAGTAGCTTCGAAAAACGCTTAGGTTAAGTTTCAGAGTTGCTTCTAATGTACCAAAGCTGGACTTAGACATAATTTCACTCTCACAACATTATGGCTGGTTGGAGACAGTCTGAACCACAAGTACCGGGTCGATGGTTCTGGGCGTATACTGGGGGGACGGGGACGACTCCCATTAACCCCTGACTATACCGGGGATACGCTTATCACAATGCCTTTCTGGTCTGTGCTGAAGCAGGGCATTCTGGCAGCCAAGTGGCTTGACCTTTATTAGTGAGCCTGGTTACCCCCTCTCGGAACCACAGACTTAGAAATCGCCAGCTCATATACAGTGCATAAAATATATTTATATAATATATTTATATATATACCCTTATACACCATTTTAATAAAAAATATCACAAAATTCTTCTAAGTCCCTCGGGAAGAGTGAAAGACGCGCACATTCATTTTCAGAGCTCCTTGACCTTCCTATAAGAAGTTATCCAAAAAGTAGCTTCGAAAAACGCTTAGGTTAAGTTTCAGAGTTGCTTCTAATGTACCAAAGCTGGACTTAGACATAATTTCACTCTCACAACATTATGGCTGGTTGGAGACAGTCCGAAGCACAAGTACCGGGTCCATGGTTCTGGGCGTATACTGGGGGGGACGGGGACGACTCCCATTAACCCCTGACTATACCGGGGATACACTTATCACAATGCCTTTCTGGTCTGTGCTGAAGCAGGGCATTCTGGCAGCCAAGTGGCTTGACCTTTATTAGTGAGCCTGGTTACCCCCTCTCGGAACCACAGACTTAGAAATCGCCAGCTCATATACAGTGCATAAAATATATTTATATATATACCCTTATACACCATTTTAATAAAAAATATCACAAAATTCTTCTAAGTCCCTCGGGACGAGTGAAAGACGCGCACGTTCATTTTCAGAGCTCCTAGACCTTCCTATAAGAAGTTAGCCAAAAAGTAGCTTCGAAAAACGCTTAGGTTAAGTTTCAGAGTTGCTTCTAATGTACCAAAGCTGGACTTAGACATAATTTCACTCTCACAACATTATGGCTGGTTGGAGACAGTCTGAACCACAAGTACCGGGTCGATGGTTCTGGGCGTATACTGGGGGGACGGGGACGACTCCCATTAACCCCTGACTATACCGGGGATACGCTTATCACAATGCCTTTCTGGTCTGTGCTGAAGCAGGGCATTCTGGCAGCCAAGTGGCTTGACCTTTATTAGTGAGCCTGGTTACCCCCTCTCGGAACCACAGACTTAGAAATCGCCAGCTCATATACAGTGCATAAAATATATTTATATAATATATTTATATATTTACCCTTATACACCATTTTAATAAAAAATATCACAAAATTCTTCTAAGTCCCTCGGGAAGAGTGAAAGATGCGCACGTTCATTTTCAGCGTTCCTAGACCTTCCTATAAGAAGTTAGCCAAAAAGTAGCTTCGAAAAACGCTTAGGTTAAGTTTCAGAGTTGCTTCTAATGTACCAAAGCTGGACTTAGACATAATTTCACTCTCACAACATTATGGCTGGTTGGAGACAGTCCGAACCACAAGTATCGGGTCCATGGTTCTGGGCGTATACTGGGGGGGACGGGGACGACTCCCATTAACCCCTGACTATACCGGGGATACGCTTATCACAATGCCTTTCTGGTCTGTGCTGAAGCAGGGCATTCTGGCAGCCAAGTGGCTTGACCTTTATTAGTGAGCCTGGTTACCCCCTCTCGGAACCACAGACTTAGAAATCGCCAGCTCATATACAGTGCATAAAATATATTTATATATATACCCTTATACACCATTTTAATAAAAAATATCACAAAATTCTTCTAAGTCCCTCGGGAAGAGTGAAAGACGCGCACGTTCATTTTCAGAGCTCCTAGACCTTCCTATAAGAAGTTAGCCAAAAAGTAGCTTCGAAAAACGCTTAGGTTAAGTTTCAGAGTTGCTTCTAATGTACCAAAGCTGGACTTAGACATAATTTCACTCTCACAACATTATGGCTGGTTGGAGACAGTCTGAACCACAAGTACCGGGTCGATGGTTCTGGGCGTATACTGGGGGGACGGGGACGACTCCCATTAACCCCTGACTATACCGGGGATACGCTTATCACAATGCCTTTCTGGTCTGTGCTGAAGCAGGGCATTCTGGCAGCCAAGTGGCTTGACCTTTATTAGTGAGCCTGGTTACCCCCTCTCGGAACCACAGACTTAGAAATCGCCAGCTCATATACAGTGCATAAAATATATTTATATATATACCCTTATACACCATTTTAATAAAAAATATCACAAAATTCTTCTAAGTCCCTCGGGAAGAGTGAAAGACGCGCACGTTCATTTTCAGAGCTTCTAGACCTTCCTATAAGAAGTTAGCCAAAAAGTAGCTTCGAAAAACGCTTAGGTTAAGTTTCAGAGTTGCTTCTAATGTACCAAAGCTGGACTTAGACATAATTTCACTCTCACAACATTATGGCTGGTTGGAGACAGTCTGAACCACAAGTACCGGGTCGATGGTTCTGGGCGTATACTGGGGGGACGGGGACGACTCCCATTAACCCCTGACTATACCGGGGATACGCTTATCACAATGCCTTTCTGGTCTGTGCTGAAGCAGGGCATTCTGGCAGCCAAGTGGCTTGACCTTTATTAGTGAGCCTGGTTACCCCCTCTCGGAACCACAGACTTAGAAATCGCCAGCTCATATACAGTGCATAAAATATATTTAATATATACCCTTATACACCATTTTAATAAAAAATATCACAAAATTCTTCTAAGTCCCTCGGGAAGAGTGAAAAACGCGCACGTTCATTTTCAGAGCTCCTAGACCTTCCTATAAGAAGTTAGCCAAAAAGTAGCTTCGAAAAACGCTTAGGTTAAGTTTCAGAGTTGCTTCTAATGTACCAAAGCTGGACTTAGACATAATTTCACTCTCACAACATTATGGCTGGTTGGAGACAGTCTGAACCACAAGTACCGGGTCGATGGTTCTGGGCGTATACTGGGGGGACGGGGACGACTCCCATTAACCCCTGACTATACCGGGGATACGCTTATCACAATGCCTTTCTGATCTGTGCTGAAGTAGGGCATTCTGGCAGCCAAATGGCTTGACCTTTATTAGTGAGCCTGGTTACCCCCTCTCGGAACCACAGACTCAGAAATCGCCAGCTCATATACAGTGCATAAAATATATTTATATATATACCCTTATACACCATTTTAATAAAAAATATCACAAAATTCTTCTAAGTCCCTCGGGAAGAGTGAAAGATGCGCACGTTCATTTTCAGCGTTCCTAGACCTTCCTATAAGAAGTTAGCCAAAAAGTAGCTTCGAAAAACGCTTAGGTTAAGTTTCAGAGTTGCTTCTAATGTACCAAAGCTGGACTTAGACATAATTTCACTCTCACAACATTATGGCTGGTTGGAGACAGTCTGAACCACAAGTACCGGGTCGATGGTTCTGGGCGTATACTGGGGGGACGGGGACGACTCCCATTAACCCCTGACTATACCGGGGATACGCTTATCACAATGCCTTTCTGGTCTGTGCTGAAGCAGGGCATTCTGGCAGCCAAGTGGCTTGACCTTTATTAGTGAGCCTGGTTACCCCCTCTCGGAACCACAGACTTAGAAATCGCCAGCTCATATACAGTGCATAAAATATATTTATATATATACCCTTATACACCATTTTAATAAAAAATATCACAAAATTCTTCTAAGTCCCTCGGGAAGAGTGAAAGACGCGCACGTTCATTTTCAGAGCTCCTAGACCTTCCTATAAGAAGTTAGCCAAAAAGTAGCTTCGAAAAACGCTTAGGTTAAGTTTCAGAGTTGCTTCTAATGTACCAAAGCTGGACTTAGACATAATTTCACTCTCACAACATTATGGCTGGTTGGAGACAGTCTGAACCACAAGTACCGGGTCGATGGTTCTGGGCGTATACTGGGGGGACGGGGACGACTCCCATTAACCCCTGACTATACCGGGGATACGCTTATCACAATGCCTTTCTGGTCTGTGCTGAAGCAGGGCATTCTGGCAGCCAAGTGGCTTGACCTTTATTAGTGAGCCTGGTTACCCCCTCTCGGAACCACAGACTTAGAAATCGCCAGCTCATATACAGTGCATAAAATATATTTATATAATATATTTATATATATACCCTTATACACCATTTTAATAAAAAATATCACAAAATTCTTCTAAGTCTCTCGGGAAGAGTGAAAGACGCGCACGTTCATTTTCAGCGCTCCCAGACCTTCCTATAAGAAGTTAGCCAAAAAGTAGCTTCGAAAAACGCTTAGGTTAAGTTTCAGAGTTGCTTCTAATGTACCAAAGCTGGACTTAGACATAATTTCACTCTCACAACATTATGGCTGGTTGGAGACAGTCTGAACCACAAGTACCGGGTCGATGGTTCTGGGGGTATACTGGGGGGACGGGGACGACTCCCATTAACCCCTGACTATACCGGGGATACGCTTATCACAATGCCTTTCTGGTCTGTGCTGAAGCAGGGCATTCTGGCAGCCAAGTGGCTTGACCTTTATTAGTGAGCCTGGTTACCCCCTCTCGGAACCACAGACTTAGAAATCGCCAGCTCATATACAGTGCATAAAATATATTTATATATATACCCTTATACACCATTTTAATAAAAAATATCACAAAATTCTTCTAAGTCCCTCGGGAAGAGTGAAAGACGCGCACGTTCATTTTCAGAGCTCCTAGACCTTCCTATAAGAAGTTAGCCAAAAAGTAGCTTCGAAAAACGCTTAGGTTAAGTTTCAGAGTTGCTTCTAATGTACCAAAGCTGGACTTAGACATAATTTCACTCTCACAACATTATGGCTGGTTGGAGACAGTCTGAACCACAAGTACCGGGTCGATGGTTCTGGGCGTATACTGGGGGGACGGGGACGACTCCCATTAACCCCTGACTATACCGGGGATACGCTTATCACAATGCCTTTCTGGTCTGTGCTGAAGCAGGGCATTCTGGCAGCCAAGTGGCTTGACCTTTATTAGTGAGCCTGGTTACCCCCTCTCGGAACCACAGACTTAGAAATCGCCAGCTCATATACAGTGCATAAAATATATTTATATATATACCCTTATACACCATTTTAATAAAAAATATCACAAAATTCTTCTAAGTCCCTCGGGAAGAGTGAAAGACGCGCACGTTCATTTTCAGAGCTTCTAGACCTTCCTATAAGAAGTTAGCCAAAAAGTAGCTTCGAAAAACGCTTAGGTTAAGTTTCAGAGTTGCTTCTAATGTACCAAAGCTGGACTTAGACATAATTTCACTCTCACAACATTATGGCTGGTTGGAGACAGTCTGAACCACAAGTACCGGGTCGATGGTTCTGGGCGTATACTGGGGGGACGGGGACGACTCCCATTAACCCCTGACTATACCGGGGATACGCTTATCACAATGCCTTTCTGGTCTGTGCTGAAGCAGGGCATTCTGGCAGCCAAGTGGCTTGACCTTTATTAGTGAGCCTGGTTACCCCCTCTCGGAACCACAGACTTAGAAATCGCCAGCTCATATACAGTGCATAAAATATATTTAATATATACCCTTATACACCATTTTAATAAAAAATATCACAAAATTCTTCTAAGTCCCTCGGGAAGAGTGAAAAACGCGCACGTTCATTTTCAGAGCTCCTAGACCTTCCTATAAGAAGTTAGCCAAAAAGTAGCTTCGAAAAACGCTTAGGTTAAGTTTCAGAGTTGCTTCTAATGTACCAAAGCTGGACTTAGACATAATTTCACTCTCACAACATTATGGCTGGTTGGAGACAGTCTGAACCACAAGTACCGGGTCGATGGTTCTGGGCGTATACTGGGGGGACGGGGACGACTCCCATTAACCCCTGACTATACCGGGGATACGCTTATCACAATGCCTTTCTGATCTGTGCTGAAGTAGGGCATTCTGGCAGCCAAATGGCTTGACCTTTATTAGTGAGCCTGGTTACCCCCTCTCGGAACCACAGACTCAGAAATCGCCAGCTCATATACAGTGCATAAAATATATTTATATATATACCCTTATACACCATTTTAATAAAAAATATCACAAAATTCTTCTAAGTCCCTCGGGAAGAGTGAAAGATGCGCACGTTCATTTTCAGCGTTCCTAGACCTTCCTATAAGAAGTTAGCCAAAAAGTAGCTTCGAAAAACGCTTAGGTTAAGTTTCAGAGTTGCTTCTAATGTACCAAAGCTGGACTTAGACATAATTTCACTCTCACAACATTATGGCTGGATGGAGACAGTCTGAACCACAAGTACCGGGTCGATGGTTCTGGGCGTATACTGGGGGGACGGGGACGACTCCCATTAACCCCTGACTATACCGGGGATACGCTTATCACAATGCCTTTCTGGTCTGTGCTGAAGCAGGGCATTCTGGCAGCCAAGTGGCTTGACCTTTATTAGTGAGCCTGGTTACCCCCTCTCGGAACCACAGACTTAGAAATCGCCAGCTCATATACAGTGCATAAAATATATTTATATATATACCCTTATACACCATTTTAATAAAAAATATCACAAAATTCTTCTAAGTCCCTCGGGAAGAGTGAAAGACGCGCACGTTCATTTTCAGAGCTCCTAGACCTTCCTATAAGAAGTTAGCCAAAAAGTAGCTTCGAAAAACGCTTAGGTTAAGTTTCAGAGTTGCTTCTAATGTACCAAAGCTGGACTTAGACATAATTTCACTCTCACAACATTATGGCTGGTTGGAGACAGTCTGAACCACAAGTACCGGGTCGATGGTTCTGGGCGTATACTGGGGGGACGGGGACGACTCCCATTAACCCCTGACTATACCGGGGATACGCTTATCACAATGCCTTTCTGGTCTGTGCTGAAGCAGGGCATTCTGGCAGCCAAGTGGCTTGACCTTTATTAGTGAGCCTGGTTACCCCCTCTCGGAACCACAGACTTAGAAATCGCCAGCTCATATACAGTGCATAAAATATATTTATATAATATATTTATATATATACCCTTATACACCATTTTAATAAAAAATATCACAAAATTCTTCTAAGTCTCTCGGGAAGAGTGAAAGACGCGCACGTTCATTTTCAGCGCTCCCAGACCTTCCTATAAGAAGTTAGCCAAAAAGTAGCTTCGAAAAACGCTTAGGTTAAGTTTCAGAGTTGCTTCTAATGTACCAAAGCTGGACTTAGACATAATTTCACTCTCACAACATTATGGCTGGTTGGAGACAGTCTGAACCACAAGTACCGGGTCGATGGTTCTGGGCGTTTACTGGGGGGACGGGGACGACTCCCATTAACCCCTGACTATACCGGGGATACGCTTATCACAATGCCTTTCTGGTCTGTGCTGAAGCAGGGCATTCTGGCAGCCAAGTGGCTTGACCTTTATTAGTGAGCCTGGTTACCCCCTCTCGGAACCACAGACTTAGAAATCGCCAGCTCATATACAGTGCAGAAAATATATTTATATAATATATTTATATATATACCCTTATACACCATTTTAATAAAAAATATCACAAAATTCTTCTAAGTCTCTCGGGAAGAGTGAAAGACGCGCACGTTCATTTTCAGCGCTCCCAGACCTTCCTATAAGAAGTTAGCCAAAAAGTAGCTTCGAAAAACGCTTAGGTTAAGTTTCAGAGTTGCTTCTAATGTACCAAAGCTGGACTTAGACATAATTTCACTCTCACAACATTATGGCTGGTTGGAGACAGTCCGAAGCACAAGTACCGGGTCCATGGTTCTGGGCGTATACTGGGGGGGACGGGGACGACTCCCATTAACCCCTGACTATACCGGGGATACACTTATCACAATGCCTTTCTGGTCTGTGCTGAAGCAGGGCATTCTGGCAGCCAAGTGGCTTGACCTTTATTAGTGAGCCTGGTTACCCCCTCTCGGAACCACAGACTTAGAAATCGCCAGCTCATATACAGTGCATAAAATATATTTATATATATACCCTTATACACCATTTTAATAAAAAATATCACAAAATTCTTCTAAGTCCCTCGGGACGAGTGAAAGACGCGCACGTTCATTTTCAGAGCTCCTAGACCTTCCTATAAGAAGTTAGCCAAAAAGAAGCTTCGAAAAACGCTTAGGTTAAGTTTCAGAGTTGCTTCTAATGTACCAAAGCTGGACTTAGACATAATTTCACTCTCACAACATTATGGCTGGTTGGAGACAGTCTGAACCACAAGTACCGGGTCGATGGTTCTGGGCGTATACTGGGGGGACGGGGACGACTCCCATTAACCCCTGACTATACCGGGGATACGCTTATCACAATGCCTTTCTGGTCTGTGCTGAAGCAGGGCATTCTGGCAGCCAAGTGGCTTGACCTTTATTAGTGAGCCTGGTTACCCCCTCTCGGAACCACAGACTTAGAAATCGCCAGCTCATATACAGTGCATAAAATATATTTATATATATACCCTTATACACCATTTTAATAAAAAATATCACAAAATTCTTCTAAGTCCCTCGGGAAGAGTGAAAGACGCGCACGTTCATTTTCAGAGCTCCTAGACCTTCCTATAAGAAGTTAGCCAAAAAGTAGCTTCGAAAAACGCTTAGGTTAAGTTTCAGAGTTGCTTCTAATGTACCAAAGCTGGACTTAGACATAATTTCACTCTCACAACATTATGGCTGGTTGGAGACAGTCTGAACCACAAGTACCGGGTCGATGGTTCTGGGCGTATACTGGGGGGACGGGGACGACTCCCATTAACCCCTGACTATACCGGGGATACGCTTATCACAATGCCTTTCTGGTCTGTGCTGAAGCAGGGCATTCTGGCAGCCAAGTGGCTTGACCTTTATTAGTGAGCCTGGTTACCCCCTCTCGGAACCACAGACTTAGAAATCGCCAGCTCATATACAGTGCATAAAATATATTTATATATATACCCTTATACACCATTTTAATAAAAAATATCACAAAATTCTTCTAAGTCCCTCGGGAAGAGTGAAAGACGCGCACGTTCATTTTCAGAGCTCCTAGACCTTCCTATAAGAAGTTAGCCAAAAAGTAGCTTCGAAAAACGCTTAGGTTAAGTTTCAGAGTTGCTTCTAATGTACCAAAGCTGGACTTAGACATAATTTCACTCTCACAACATTATGGCTGGTTGGAGACAGTCTGAACCACAAGTACCGGGTCGATGGTTCTGGGCGTATACTGGGGGGACGGGGACGACTCCCATTAACCCCTGACTATACCGGGGATACGCTTATCACAATGCCTTTCTGGTCTGTGCTGAAGCAGGGCATTCTGGCAGCCAAGTGGCTTGACCTTTATTAGTGAGCCTGGTTACCCCCTCTCGGAACCACAGACTTAGAAATCGCCAGCTCATATACAGTGCATAAAATATATTTATATAATATATTTATATATATACCCTTATACACCATTTTAATAAAAAATATCACAAAATTCTTCTAAGTCCCTCGGGAAGAGTGAAAGATGCGCACGTTCATTTTCAGCGTTCCTAGACCTTCCTATAAGAAGTTAGCCAAAAAGTAGCTTCGAAAAACGCTTAGGTTAAGTTTCAGAGTTGCTTCTAATGTACCAAAGCTGGACTTAGACATAATTTCACTCTCACAACATTATGGCTGGTTGGAGACAGTCTGAACCACAAGTACCGGGTCGATGGTTCTGGGCGTATACTGGGGGGACGGGGACGACTCCCATTAACCCCTGACTATACCGGGGATACGCTTATCACAATGCCTTTCTGGTCTGTGCTGAAGCAGGGCATTCTGGCAGCCAAGTGGCTTGACCTTTATTAGTGAGCCTGGTTACCCCCTCTCGGAACCACAGACTTAGAAATCGCCAGCTCATATACAGTGCATAAAATATATTTAATATATACCCTTATACACCATTTTAATAAAAAATATCACAAAATTCTTCTAAGTCCCTCGGGAAGAGTGAAAAACGCGCACGTTCATTTTCAGAGCTCCTAGACCTTCCTATAAGAAGTTAGCCAAAAAGTAGCTTCGAAAAACGCTTAGGTTAAGTTTCAGAGTTGCTTCTAATGTACCAAAGCTGGACTTAGACATAATTTCACTCTCACAACATTATGGCTGGTTGGAGACAGTCTGAACCACAAGTACCGGGTCGATGGTTCTGGGCGTATACTGGGGGGACGGGGACGACTCCCATTAACCCCTGACTATACCGGGGATACGCTTATCACAATGCCTTTCTGATCTGTGCTGAAGTAGGGCATTATGGCAGCCAAATGGCTTGACCTTTATTAGTGAGCCTGGTTACCCCCTCTCGGAACCACAGACTCAGAAATCGCCAGCTCATATACAGTGCATAAAATATATTTATATATATACCCTTATACACCATTTTAATAAAAAATATCACAAAATTCTTCTAAGTCCCTCGGGAAGAGTGAAAGATGCGCACGTTCATTTTCAGCGTTCCTAGACCTTCCTATAAGAAGTTAGCCAAAAAGTAGCTTCGAAAAACGCTTAGGTTAAGTTTCAGAGTTGCTTCTAATGTACCAAAGCTGGACTTAGACATAATTTCACTCTCACAACATTATGGCTGGTTGGAGACAGTCTGAACCACAAGTACCGGGTCGATGGTTCTGGGCGTATACTGGGGGGACGGGGACAACTCCCATTAACCCCTGACTATACCGGGGATACGCTTATCACAATGCCTTTCTGGTCTGTGCTGAAGCAGGGCATTCTGGCAGCCAAGTGGCTTGACCTTTATTAGTGAGCCTGGTTACCCCCTCTCGGAACCACAGACTTAGAAATCGCCAGCTCATATACAGTGCATAAAATATATTTATATATATACCCTTATACACCATTTTAATAAAAAATATCACAAAATTCTTCTAAGTCCCTCGGGAAGAGTGAAAGACGCGCACGTTCATTTTCAGAGCTCCTAGACCTTCCTATAAGAAGTTAGCCAAAAAGTAGCTTCGAAAAACGCTTAGGTTAAGTTTCAGAGTTGCTTCTAATGTACCAAAGCTGGACTTAGACATAATTTCACTCTCACAACATTATGGCTGGTTGGAGACAGTCTGAACCACAAGTACCGGGTCGATGGTTCTGGGCGTATACTGGGGGGACGGGGACGACTCCCATTAACCCCTGACTATACCGGGGATACGCTTATCACAATGCCTTTCTGGTCTGTGCTGAAGCAGGGCATTCTGGCAGCCAAGTGGCTTGACCTTTATTAGTGAGCCTGGTTACCCCCTCTCGGAACCACAGACTTAGAAATCGCCAGCTCATATACAGTGCATAAAATATATTTATATAATATATTTATATATATACCCTTATACACCATTTTAATAAAAAATATCACAAAATTCTTCTAAGTCTCTCGGGAAGAGTGAAAGACGCGCACGTTCATTTTCAGCGCTCCCAGACCTTCCTATAAGAAGTTAGCCAAAAAGTAGCTTCGAAAAACGCTTAGGTTAAGTTTCAGAGTTGCTTCTAATGTACCAAAGCTGGACTTAGACATAATTTCACTCTCACAACATTATGGCTGGTTGGAGACAGTCTGAACCACAAGTACCGGGTCGATGGTTCTGGGCGTATACTGGGGGGACGGGGACGACTCCCATTAACCCCTGACTATACCGGGGATACGCTTATCACAATGCCTTTCTGGTCTGTGCTGAAGCAGGGCATTCTGGCAGCCAAGTGGCTTGACCTTTATTAGTGAGCCTGGTTACCCCCTCTCGGAACCACAGACTTAGAAATCGCCAGCTCATATACAGTGCAGAAAATATATTTATATAATATATTTATATATATACCCTTATACACCATTTTAATAAAAAATATCACAAAATTCTTCTAAGTCCCTCGGGAAGAGTGAAAGACGCGCACGTTCATTTTCAGCGCTCCCAGACCTTCCTATAAGAAGTTAGCCAAAAAGTAGCTTCGAAAAACGCTTAGGTTAAGTTTCAGAGTTGCTTCTAATGTACCAAAGCTGGACTTAGACATAATTTCACTCTCACAACATTATGGCTGGTTGGAGACAGTCTGAACCACAAGTACCGGGTCGATGGTTCTGGGCGTATACTGGGGGGACGGGGACGACTCCCATTAACCCCTGACTATACCGGGGATACGCTTATCACAATGCCTTTCTGGTCTGTGCTGAAGCAGGGCATTCTGGCAGCCAAGTGGCTTGACCTTTATTAGTGAGCCTGGTTACCCCCTCTCGGAACCACAGACTTAGAAATCGCCAGCTCATATACAGTGCAGAAAATATATTTATATAATATATTTATATATATACCCTTATACACCATTTTAATAAAAAATATCACAAAATTCTTCTAAGTCTCTCGGGAAGAGTGAAAGACGCGCACGTTCATTTTCAGCGCTCCCAGACCTTCCTATAAGAAGTTAGCCAAAAAGTAGCTTCGAAAAACGCTTAGGTTAAGTTTCAGAGTTGCTTCTAATGTACCAAAGCTGGACTTAGACATAATTTCACTCTCACAACATTATGGCTGGTTGGAGACAGTCCGAAGCACAAGTACCGGGTCCATGGTTCTGGGCGTATACTGGGGGGGACGGGGACGACTCCCATTAACCCCTGACTATACCGGGGATACACTTATCACAATGCCTTTCTGGTCTGTGCTGAAGCAGGGCATTCTGGCAGCCAAGTGGCTTGACCTTTATTAGTGAGCCTGGTTACCCCCTCTCGGAACCACAGACTTAGAAATCGCCAGCTCATATACAGTGCATAAAATATATTTATATATATACCCTTATACACCATTTTAATAAAAAATATCACAAAATTCTTCTAAGTCCCTCGGGACGAGTGAAAGACGCGCACGTTCATTTTCAGAGCTCCTAGACCTTCCTATAAGAAGTTAGCCAAAAAGAAGTTTACGAAAAACGCTTAGGTTAAGTTTCAGAGTTGCTTCTAATGTACCAAAGCTGGACTTAGACATAATTTCACTCTCACAACATTATGGCTGGTTGGAGACAGTCTGAACCACAAGTACCGGGTCGATGGTTCTGGGCGTATACTGGGGGGACGGGGACGACTCCCATTAACCCCTGACTATACCGGGGATACGCTTATCACAATGCCTTTCTGGTCTGTGCTGAAGCAGGGCATTCTGGCAGCCAAGTGGCTTGACCTTTATTAGTGAGCCTGGTTACCCCCTCTCGGAACCACAGACTTAGAAATCGCCAGCTCATATACAGTGCATAAAATATATTTATATATATACCCTTATACACCATTTTAATAAAAAATATCACAAAATTCTTCTAAGTCCCTCGGGAAGAGTGAAAGACGCGCACGTTCATTTTCAGAGCTCCTAGACCTTCCTATAAGAAGTTAGCCAAAAAGTAGCTTCGAAAAACGCTTAGGTTAAGTTTCAGAGTTGCTTCTAATGTACCAAAGCTGGACTTAGACATAATTTCACTCTCACAACATTATGGCTGGTTGGAGACAGTCTGAACCACAAGTACCGGGTCGATGGTTCTGGGCGTATACTGGGGGGACGGGGACGACTCCCATTAACCCCTGACTATACCGGGGATACGCTTATCACAATGCCTTTCTGGTCTGTGCTGAAGCAGGGCATTCTGGCAGCCAAGTGGCTTGACCTTTATTAGTGAGCCTGGTTACCCCCTCTCGGAACCACAGACTTAGAAATCGCCAGCTCATATACAGTGCATAAAATATATTTATATATATACCCTTATACACCATTTTAATAAAAAATATCACAAAATTCTTCTAAGTCCCTCGGGAAGAGTGAAAGACGCGCACGTTCATTTTCAGAGCTCCTAGACCTTCCTATAAGAAGTTAGCCAAAAAGTAGCTTCGAAAAACGCTTAGGTTAAGTTTCAGAGTTGCTTCTAATGTACCAAAGCTGGACTTAGACATAATTTCACTCTCACAACATTATGGCTGGTTGGAGACAGTCTGAACCACAAGTACCGGGTCGATGGTTCTGGGCGTATACTGGGGGGACGGGGACGACTCCCATTAACCCCTGACTATACCGGGGATACGCTTATCACAATGCCTTTCTGGTCTGTGCTGAAGCAGGGCATTCTGGCAGCCAAGTGGCTTGACCTTTATTAGTGAGCCTGGTTACCCCCTCTCGGAACCACAGACTTAGAAATCGCCAGCTCATATACAGTGCATAAAATATATTTATATAATATATTTATATATATACCCTTATACACCATTTTAATAAAAAATATCACAAAATTCTTCTAAGTCCCTCGGGAAGAGTGAAAGATGCGCACGTTCATTTTCAGCGTTCCTAGACCTTCCTATAAGAAGTTAGCCAAAAAGTAGCTTCGAAAAACGCTTAGGTTAAGTTTCAGAGTTGCTTCTAATGTACCAAAGCTGGACTTAGACATAATTTCACTCTCACAACATTATGGCTGGTTGGAGACAGTCTGAACCACAAGTACCGGGTCGATGGTTCTGGGCGTATACTGGGGGGACGGGGACGACTCCCATTAACCCCTGACTATACCGGGGATACGCTTATCACAATGCCTTTCTGGTCTGTGCTGAAGCAGGGCATTCTGGCAGCCAAGTGGCTTGACCTTTATTAGTGAGCCTGGTTACCCCCTCTCGGAACCACAGACTTAGAAATCGCCAGCTCATATACAGTGCATAAAATATATTTAATATATACCCTTATACACCATTTTAATAAAAAATATCACAAAATTCTTCTAAGTCCCTCGGGAAGAGTGAAAAACGCGCACGTTCATTTTCAGAGCTCCTAGACCTTCCTATAAGAAGTTAGCCAAAAAGTAGCTTCGAAAAACGCTTAGGTTAAGTTTCAGAGTTGCTTCTAATGTACCAAAGCTGGACTTAGACATAATTTCACTCTCACAACATTATGGCTGGTTGGAGACAGTCTGAACCACAAGTACCGGGTCGATGGTTCTGGGCGTATACTGGGGGGACGGGGACGACTCCCATTAACCCCTGACTATACCGGGGATACGCTTATCACAATGCCTTTCTGATCTGTGCTGAAGTAGGGCATTATGGCAGCCAAATGGCTTGACCTTTATTAGTGAGCCTGGTTACCCCCTCTCGGAACCACAGACTCAGAAATCGCCAGCTCATATACAGTGCATAAAATATATTTATATATATACCCTTATACACCATTTTAATAAAAAATATCACAAAATTCTTCTAAGTCCCTCGGGAAGAGTGAAAGATGCGCACGTTCATTTTCAGCGTTCCTAGACCTTCCTATAAGAAGTTAGCCAAAAAGTAGCTTCGAAAAACGCTTAGGTTAAGTTTCAGAGTTGCTTCTAATGTACCAAAGCTGGACTTAGACATAATTTCACTCTCACAACATTATGGCTGGTTGGAGACAGTCTGAACCACAAGTACCGGGTCGATGGTTCTGGGCGTATACTGGGGGGACGGGGACGACTCCCATTAACCCCTGACTATACCGGGGATACGCTTATCACAATGCCTTTCTGGTCTGTGCTGAAGCAGGGCATTCTGGCAGCCAAGTGGCTTGACCTTTATTAGTGAGCCTGGTTACCCCCTCTCGGAACCACAGACTTAGAAATCGCCAGCTCATATACAGTGCATAAAATATATTTATATATATACCCTTATACACCATTTTAATAAAAAATATCACAAAATTCTTCTAAGTCCCTCGGGAAGAGTGAAAGACGCGCACGTTCATTTTCAGAGCTCCTAGACCTTCCTATAAGAAGTTAGCCAAAAAGTAGCTTCGAAAAACGCTTAGGTTAAGTTTCAGAGTTGCTTCTAATGTACCAAAGCTGGACTTAGACATAATTTCACTCTCACAACATTATGGCTGGTTGGAGACAGTCTGAACCACAAGTACCGGGTCGATGGTTCTGGGCGTATACTGGGGGGACGGGGACGACTCCCATTAACCCCTGACTATACCGGGGATACGCTTATCACAATGCCTTTCTGGTCTGTGCTGAAGCAGGGCATTCTGGCAGCCAAGTGGCTTGACCTTTATTAGTGAGCCTGGTTACCCCCTCTCGGAACCACAGACTTAGAAATCGCCAGCTCATATACAGTGCATAAAATATATTTATATAATATATTTATATATATACCCTTATACACCATTTTAATAAAAAATATCACAAAATTCTTCTAAGTCTCTCGGGAAGAGTGAAAGACGCGCACGTTCATTTTCAGCGCTCCCAGACCTTCCTATAAGAAGTTAGCCAAAAAGTAGCTTCGAAAAACGCTTAGGTTAAGTTTCAGAGTTGCTTCTAATGTACCAAAGCTGGACTTAGACATAATTTCACTCTCACAACATTATGGCTGGTTGGAGACAGTCTGAACCACAAGTACCGGGTCGATGGTTCTGGGCGTATACTGGGGGGACGGGGACGACTCCCATTAACCCCTGACTATACCGGGGATACGCTTATCACAATGCCTTTCTGGTCTGTGCTGAAGCAGGGCATTCTGGCAGCCAAGTGGCTTGACCTTTATTAGTGAGCCTGGTTACCCCCTCTCGGAACCACAGACTTAGAAATCGCCAGCTCATATACAGTGCAGAAAATATATTTATATAATATATTTATATATATACCCTTATACACCATTTTAATAAAAAATATCACAAAATTCTTCTAAGTCTCTCGGGAAGAGTGAAAGACGCGCACGTTCATTTTCAGCGCTCCCAGACCTTCCTATAAGAAGTTAGCCAAAAAGTAGCTTCGAAAAACGCTTAGGTTAAGTTTCAGAGTTGCTTCTAATGTACCAAAGCTGGACTTAGACATAATTTCACTCTCACAACATTATGGCTGGTTGGAGACAGTCCGAAGCACAAGTACCGGGTCCATGGTTCTGGGCGTATACTGGGGGGGACGGGGACGACTCCCATTAACCCCTGACTATACCGGGGATACACTTATCACAATGCCTTTCTGGTCTGTGCTGAAGCAGGGCATTCTGGCAGCCAAGTGGCTTGACCTTTATTAGTGAGCCTGGTTACCCCCTCTCGGAACCACAGACTTAGAAATCGCCAGCTCATATACAGTGCATAAAATATATTTATATATATACCCTTATACACCATTTTAATAAAAAATATCACAAAATTCTTCTAAGTCCCTCGGGACGAGTGAAAGACGCGCACGTTCATTTTCAGAGCTCCTAGACCTTCCTATAAGAAGTTAGCCAAAAAGAAGCTTCGAAAAACGCTTAGGTTAAGTTTCAGAGTTGCTTCTAATGTACCAAAGCTGGACTTAGACATAATTTCACTCTCACAACATTATGGCTGGTTGGAGACAGTCTGAACCACAAGTACCGGGTCGATGGTTCTGGGCGTATACTGGGGGGACGGGGACGACTCCCATTAACCCCTGACTATACCGGGGATACGCTTATCACAATGCCTTTCTGGTCTGTGCTGAAGCAGGGCATTCTGGCAGCCAAGTGGCTTGACCTTTATTAGTGAGCCTGGTTACCCCCTCTCGGAACCACAGACTTAGAAATCGCCAGCTCATATACAGTGCATAAAATATATTTATATATATACCCTTATACACCATTTTAATAAAAAATATCACAAAATTCTTCTAAGTCCCTCGGGAAGAGTGAAAGACGCGCACGTTCATTTTCAGAGCTCCTAGACCTTCCTATAAGAAGTTAGCCAAAAAGTAGCTTCGAAAAACGCTTAGGTTAAGTTTCAGAGTTGCTTCTAATGTACCAAAGCTGGACTTAGACATAATTTCACTCTCACAACATTATGGCTGGTTGGAGACAGTCTGAACCACAAGTACCGGGTCGATGGTTCTGGGCGTATACTGGGGGGACGGGGACGACTCCCATTAACCCCTGACTATACCGGGGATACGCTTATCACAATGCCTTTCTGGTCTGTGCTGAAGCAGGGCATTCTGGCAGCCAAGTGGCTTGACCTTTATTAGTGAGCCTGGTTACCCCCTCTCGGAACCACAGACTTAGAAATCGCCAGCTCATATACAGTGCATAAAATATATTTATATATATACCCTTATACACCATTTTAATAAAAAATATCACAAAATTCTTCTAAGTCCCTCGGGAAGAGTGAAAGACGCGCACGTTCATTTTCAGAGCTCCTAGACCTTCCTATAAGAAGTTAGCCAAAAAGTAGCTTCGAAAAACGCTTAGGTTAAGTTTCAGAGTTGCTTCTAATGTACCAAAGCTGGACTTAGACATAATTTCACTCTCACAACATTATGGCTGGTTGGAGACAGTCTGAACCACAAGTACCGGGTCGATGGTTCTGGGCGTATACTGGGGGGACGGGGACGACTCCCATTAACCCCTGACTATACCGGGGATACGCTTATCACAATGCCTTTCTGGTCTGTGCTGAAGCAGGGCATTCTGGCAGCCAAGTGGCTTGACCTTTATTAGTGAGCCTGGTTACCCCCTCTCGGAACCACAGACTTAGAAATCGCCAGCTCATATACAGTGCATAAAATATATTTATATAATATATTTATATATATACCCTTATACACCATTTTAATAAAAAATATCACAAAATTCTTCTAAGTCCCTCGGGAAGAGTGAAAGATGCGCACGTTCATTTTCAGCGTTCCTAGACCTTCCTATAAGAAGTTAGCCAAAAAGTAGCTTCGAAAAACGCTTAGGTTAAGTTTCAGAGTTGCTTCTAATGTACCAAAGCTGGACTTAGACATAATTTCACTCTCACAACATTATGGCTGGTTGGAGACAGTCTGAACCACAAGTACCGGGTCGATGGTTCTGGGCGTATACTGGGGGGACGGGGACGACTCCCATTAACCCCTGACTATACCGGGGATACGCTTATCACAATGCCTTTCTGGTCTGTGCTGAAGCAGGGCATTCTGGCAGCCAAGTGGCTTGACCTTTATTAGTGAGCCTGGTTACCCCCTCTCGGAACCACAGACTTAGAAATCGCCAGCTCATATACAGTGCATAAAATATATTTATATATATACCCTTATACACCATTTTAATAAAAAATATCACAAAATTCTTCTAAGTCCCTCGGGAAGAGTGAAAGACGCGCACGTTCATTTTCAGAGCTCCTAGACCTTCCTATAAGAAGTTAGCCAAAAAGTAGCTTCGAAAAACGCTTAGGTTAAGTTTCAGAGTTGCTTCTAATGTACCAAAGCTGGACTTAGACATAATTTCACTCTCACAACATTATGGCTGGTTGGAGACAGTCTGAACCACAAGTACCGGGTCGATGGTTCTGGGCGTATACTGGGGGGACGGGGACGACTCCCATTAACCCCTGACTATACCGGGGATACGCTTATCACAATGCCTTTCTGGTCTGTGCTGAAGCAGGGCATTCTGGCAGCCAAGTGGCTTGACCTTTATTAGTGAGCCTGGTTACCCCCTCTCGGAACCACAGACTTAGAAATCGCCAGCTCATATACAGTGCATAAAATATATTTATATAATATATTTATATATATACCCTTATACACCATTTTAATAAAAAATATCACAAAATTCTTCTAAGTCCCTCGGGAAGAGTGAAAGACGCGCACGTTCATTTTCAGCGCTCTCAGACCTTCCTATAAGAAGTTAGCCAAAAAGTAGCTTCGAAAAACGCTTAGGTTAAGTTTCAGAGTTGCTTCTAATGTACCAAAGCTGGACTTAGACATAATTTCACTCTCACAACATTATGGCTGGTTGGAGACAGTCCGAACCACAAGTATCGGGTCCATGGTTCTGGGCGTATACTGGGGGGGACGGGGACGACTCCCATTAACCCCTGACTATACCGGGGATACGCTTATCACAATGCCTTTCTGGTCTGTGCTGAAGCAGGGCATTCTGGCAGCCAAGTGGCTTGACCTTTATTAGTGAGCCTGGTTACCCCCTCTCGGAACCACAGACTTAGAAATCGCCAGCTCATATACAGTGCATAAAATATATTTATATATATACCCTTATACACCATTTTAATAAAAAAATATCACAAAATTCTTCTAAGTCCCTCCGGAAGAGTGAAAGACGCGCACGTTCATTTTCAGAGCTCCTAGACCTTCCTATAAGAAGTTAGCCAAAAAGTAGCTTCGAAAAACGCTTAGGTTAAGTTTCAGAGTTGCTTCTAATGTACCAAAGCTGGACTTAGACATAATTTCACTCTCACAACATTATGGCTGGTTGGAGACAGTCTGAACCACAAGTACCGGGTCGATGGTTCTGGGCGTATACTGGGGGGACGGGGACGACTCCCATTAACCCCTGACTATACCGGGGATACGCTTATCACAATGCCTTTCTGGTCTGTGCTGAAGCAGGGCATTCTGGCAGCCAAGTGGCTTGACCTTTATTAGTGAGCCTGGTTACCCCCTCTCGGAACCACAGACTTAGAAATCGCCAGCTCATATACAGTGCATAAAATATATTTATATAATATATTTATATATATACCCTTATACACCATTTTAATAAAAAATATCACAAAATTCGTCTAAGTCCCTCGGGAAGAGTGAAAGACGCGCACATTCATTTTCAGAGCTCCTAGACCTTCCTATAAGAAGTTATCCAAAAAGTAGCTTCGAAAAACGCTTAGGTTAAGTTTCAGAGTTGCTTCTAATGTACCAAAGCTGGACTTAGACATAATTTCACTCTCACAACATTATGGCTGGTTGGAGACAGTCCGAAGCACAAGTACCGGGTCCATGGTTCTGGGCGTATACTGGGGGGGACGGGGACGACTCCCATTAACCCCTGACTATACCGGGGATACACTTATCACAATGCCTTTTTGGTCTGTGCTGAAGCAGGGCATTCTGGCAGCCAAGTGGCTTGACCTTTATTAGTGAGCCTGGTTACCCCCTCTCGGAACCACAGACTTAGAAATCGCCAGCTCATATACAGTGCATAAAATATATTTATATAATATATTTATATATATACCCTTATACACCATTTTAATAAAAAATATCACAAAATTCTTCTAAGTCCCTCGGGAAGAGTGAAAGACGCGCACGTTCATTTTCAGAGCTCCTAGACCTTCCTATAAGAAGTTAGCCAAAAAGTAGCTTCGAAAAACGCTTAGGTTAAGTTTCAGAGTTGCTTCTAATGTTCCAAAGCTGGACTTAGACATAATTTGACTCTCACAACATTATGGCTGGTTGGAGACAGTCTGAACCACAAGTACCAGGTCGATGGTTCTGGGCGTATACTGGGGGGACGGGGACGACTCCCATTAACCCCTGACTATACCGGGGATACGCTTATCACAATGCCTTTCTGGTCTGTGCTGAAGCAGGGCATTCTGGCAGCCAAATGGCTTGACCTTTATTAGTGAGCCTGGTTACCCCCTCTCGGAACCACAGACTTAGAAATCGCCAGCTCATATACAGTGCATAAAATATATTTATATATATACCCTTATACACCATTTTAATAAAAAATATCACAAAATTCTTCTAAGTCCCTCGGGAAGAGTGAAAGACGCGCACGTTCATTTTCAGCGCTCCTAGACCTTCCTATAAGAAGTTAGCCAAAAAGTAGCTTCGAAAAACGCTTAGGTTAAGTTTCAGAGTTGCTTCTAATGTACCAAAGCTGGACTTAGACATAATTTCACTCTCACAACATTATGGTTGGTTGGAGACAGTCTGAACCACAAGTACCGGGTCGATGGTTCTGGGCGTATACTGGGGGGACGGGGACGACTCTCATTAACCCCTGACTATACCGGGGATACGCTTATCACAATGCCTTTCTGGTCTGTGCTGAAGCAGGGCATTCTGGCAGCCAAATGGCTTGACCTTTATTAGTGAGCCTGGTTACCCCCTCTCGGAACCACAGACTTAGAAATCGCCAGCTCATATACAGTAAATAAAATATATTTATATATATACCCTTATACACCATTTTAATAAAAAATATCACAAAATTCTTCTAAGTCCCTCGGGAAGAGTGAAAGACGCGCACGTTCATTTTCAGCGCTCCTAGACCTTCCTATAAGAAGTTAGCCAAAAAGTAGCTTCGAAAAACGCTTAGGTTAAGTTTCAGAGTTGCTTCTAATGTACCAAAGCTGGACTTAGACATAATTTCACTCTCACAACATTATGTCTGGTTGGAGACAGTCCGAACCACAAGTACCGGGTCCATGGTTCTGGGCGTATACTGGGGGGACGGGGACGACTCCCATTAACCCCTGACTATACCGGGGATACGCTTATCATAATGCCTTTCTGGTCTGTGCTGAAGCAGGGCATTCTGACAGCCAAGTGGCTTGACCTTTATTAGTGAGCCTGGTTACCCCCTCTCGGAACCACAGACTTAGAAATCGCCAGCTCATATACAGTGCATAAAATATATTTATATAATATATTTATATATATACCCTTATACACCATTTTAATAAAAAATATCACAAAATTCTTCTAAGTCCCTCGGGAAGAGTGAAAGACGCGCACGTTCATTTTCAGCGCTCCCAGACCTTCCTATAAGAAGTTAGCCAAAAAGTAGCTTCGAAAAACGCTTAGGTTAAGTTTCAGAGTTGCTTCTAATGTACCAAAGCTGGACTTAGACATAATTTCACTCTCACAACATTATGGCTGGTTGGAGACAGTCCGAACCACAAGTATCGGGTCCATGGTTCTGGGCGTATACTGGGGGGGACGGGGACGACTCCCATTAACCCCTGACTATACCGGGGATACACTTATCACAATGCCTTTCTGGTCTGTGCTGAAGCAGGGCATTCTGGCAGCCAAGTGGCTTGACCTTTATTAGTGAGCCTGGTTACCCCCTCTCGGAACCACAGACTTAGAAATCGCCAGCTCATATACAGTGCATAAAATATATTTATATAATATATTTATATATATACCCTTATACACCATTTTAATAAAAAATATCACAAAATTCTTCTAAGTCCCTCGGGAAGAGTGAAAGACGCGCACGTTCATTTTCAGAGCTCCTAGACCTTCCTATAAGAAGTTAGCCAAAAAGTAGCTTCGAAAAACGCTTAGGTTAAGTTTCAGAGTTGCTTCTAATGTTCCAAAGCTGGACTTAGACATAATTTGACTCTCACAACATTATGGCTGGTTGGAGACAGTCTGAACCACAAGTACCAGGTCGATGGTTCTGGGCGTATACTGGGGGGACGGGGACGACTCCCATTAACCCCTGACTATACCGGGGATACGCTTATCACAATGCCTTTCTGGTCTGTGCTGAAGCAGGGCATTCTGGCAGCCAAATGGCTTGACCTTTATTAGTGAGCCTGGTTACCCCCTCTCGGAACCACAGACTTAGAAATCGCCAGCTCATATACAGTGCATAAAATATATTTATATATATACCCTTATACACCATTTTAATAAAAAATATCACAAAATTCTTCTAAGTCCCTCGGGAAGAGTGAAAGACGCGCACGTTCATTTTCAGCGCTCCTAGACCTTCCTATAAGAAGTTAGCCAAAAAGTAGCTTCGAAAAACGCTTAGGTTAAGTTTCAGAGTTGCTTCTAATGTACCAAAGCTGGACTTAGACATAATTTCACTCTCACAACATTATGGCTGGTTGGAGACAGTCTGAACCACAAGTACCGGGTCGATGGTTCTGGGCGTATACTGGGGGGACGGGGACGACTCTCATTAACCCCTGACTATACCGGGGATACGCTTATCACAATGCCTTTCTGGTCTGTGCTGAAGCAGGGCATTCTGGCAGCCAAGTGGCTTGACCTTTATTAGTGAGCCTGGTTACCCCCTCTCGGAACCACAGACTTAGAAATCGCCAGCTCATATACAGTGCATAAAATATATTTATATAATATATTTATATATATACCCTTATACACCATTTTAATAAAAAATATCACAAAATTCTTCTAAGTCCCTCGGGAAGAGTGAAAGACGCGCACGTTCATTTTCAGAGCTCCTAGACCTTCCTATAAGAAGTTAGCCAAAAAGTAGCTTCGAAAAACGCTTAGGTTAAGTTTCAGAGTTGCTTCTAATGTTCCAAAGCTGGACTTAGACATAATTTGACTCTCACAACATTATGGCTGGTTGGAGACAGTCTGAACCACAAGTACCAGGTCGATGGTTCTGGGCGTATACTGGGGGGACGGGGACGACTCCCATTAACCCCTGACTATACCGGGGATACGCTTATCACAATGCCTTTCTGGTCTGTGCTGAAGCAGGGCATTCTGGCAGCCAAATGGCTTGACCTTTATTAGTGAGCCTGGTTACCCCCTCTCGGAACCACAGACTTAGAAATCGCCAGCTCATATACAGTAAATAAAATATATTTATATATATACCCTTATACACCATTTTAATAAAAAATATCACAAAATTCTTCTAAGTCCCTCGGGAAGAGTGAAAGACGCGCACGTTCATTTTCAGCGCTCCTAGACCTTCCTATAAGAAGTTAGCCAAAAAGTAGCTTCGAAAAACGCTTAGGTTAAGTTTCAGAGTTGCTTCTAATGTACCAAAGCTGGACTTAGACATAATTTCACTCTCACAACATTATGTCTGGTTGGAGACAGTCCGAACCACAAGTACCGGGTCCATGGTTCTGGGCGTATACTGGGGGGACGGGGACGACTCCCATTAACCCCTGACTATACCGGGGATACGCTTATCATAATGCCTTTCTGGTCTGTGCTGAAGCAGGGCATTCTGACAGCCAAGTGGCTTGACCTTTATTAGTGAGCCTGGTTACCCCCTCTCGGAACCACAGACTTAGAAATCGCCAGCTCATATACAGTGCATAAAATATATTTATATAATATATTTATATATATACCCTTATACACCATTTTAATAAAAAATATCACAAAATTCTTCTAAGTCCCTCGGGAAGAGTGAAAGACGCGCACGTTCATTTTCAGCGCTCCCAGACCTTCCTATAAGAAGTTAGCCAAAAAGTAGCTTCGAAAAACGCTTAGGTTAAGTTTCAGAGTTGCTTCTAATGTACCAAAGCTGGACTTAGACATAATTTCACTCTCACAACATTATGGCTGGTTGGAGACAGTCCGAACCACAAGTATCGGGTCCATGGTTCTGGGCGTATACTGGGGGGGACGGGGACGACTCCCATTAACCCCTGACTATACCGGGGATACACTTATCACAATGCCTTTCTGGTCTGTGCTGAAGCAGGGCATTCTGGCAGCCAAGTGGCTTGACCTTTATTAGTGAGCCTGGTTACCCCCTCTCGGAACCACAGACTTAGAAATCGCCAGCTCATATACAGTGCATAAAATATATTTATATATATACCCTTATACACCATTTTAATAAAAAATATCACAAAATTCTTCTAAGTCCCTCGGGAAGAGTGAAAGACGCGCACGTTCATTTTCAGAGCTCCTAGACCTTCCTATAAGAAGTTAGCCAAAAAGTAGCTTCGAAAAACGCTTAGGTTAAGTTTCAGAGTTGCTTCTAATGTACCAAAGCTGGACTTAGACATAATTTCACTCTCACAACATTATGGCTGGTTGGAGACAGTCTGAACCACAAGTACCGGGTCGATGGTTCTGGGCGTATACTGGGGGGACGGGGACGACTCCCATTAACCCCTGACTATACCGGGGATACGCTTATCACAATGCCTTTCTGGTCTGTGCTGAAGCAGGGCATTCTGGCAGCCAAGTGGCTTGACCTTTATTAGTGAGCCTGGTTACCCCCTCTCGGAACCACAGACTTAGAAATCGCCAGCTCATATACAGTGCATAAAATATATTTATATAATATATTTATATATATACCCTTATACACCATTTTAATAAAAAATATCACAAAATTCTTCTAAGTCCCTCGGGAAGAGTGAAAGACGCGCACGTTCATTTTCAGAGCTCCTAGACCTTCCTATAAGAAGTTAGCCAAAAAGTAGCTTCGAAAAACGCTTAGGTTAAGTTTCAGAGTTGCTTATAATGTTCCAAAGCTGGACTTAGACATAATTTGACTCTCACAACATTATGGCTGGTTGGAGACAGTCTGAACCACAAGTACCAGGTCGATGGTTCTGGGCGTATACTGGGGGGACGGGGACGACTCCCATTAACCCCTGACTATACCGGGGATACGCTTATCACAATGCCTTTCTGGTCTGTGCTGAAGCAGGGCATTCTGGCAGCCAAATGGCTTGACCTTTATTAGTGAGCCTGGTTACCCCCTCTCGGAACCACAGACTTAGAAATCGCCAGCTCATATACAGTGCATAAAATATATTTATATATATACCCTTATACACCATTTTAATAAAAAATATCACAAAATTCTTCTAAGTCCCTCGGGAAGAGTGAAAGACGCGCACGTTCATTTTCAGCGCTCCTAGACCTTCCTATAAGAAGTTAGCCAAAAAGTAGCTTCGAAAAACGCTTAGGTTAAGTTTCAGAGTTGCTTCTAATGTACCAAAGCTGGACTTAGACATAATTTCACTCTCACAACATTATGGCTGGTTGGAGACAGTCTGAACCACAAGTACCGGGTCGATGGTTCTGGGCGTATACTGGGGGGACGGGGACGACTCTCATTAACCCCTGACTATACCGGGGATACGCTTATCACAATGCCTTTCTGGTCTGTGCTGAAGCAGGGCATTCTGGCAGCCAAGTGGCTTGACCTTTATTAGTGAGCCTGGTTACCCCCTCTCGGAACCACAGACTTAGAAATCGCCAGCTCATATACAGTGCATAAAATATATTTATATAATATATTTATATATATACCCTTATACACCATTTTAATAAAAAATATCACAAAATTCTTCTAAGTCCCTCGGGAAGAGTGAAAGACGCGCACGTTCATTTTCAGAGCTCCTAGACCTTCCTATAAGAAGTTAGCCAAAAAGTAGCTTCGAAAAACGCTTAGGTTAAGTTTCAGAGTTGCTTCTAATGTTCCAAAGCTGGACTTAGACATAATTTGACTCTCACAACATTATGGCTGGTTGGAGACAGTCTGAACCACAAGTACCAGGTCGATGGTTCTGGGCGTATACTGGGGGGACGGGGACGACTCCCATTAACCCCTGACTATACCGGGGATACGCTTATCACAATGCCTTTCTGGTCTGTGCTGAAGCAGGGCATTCTGGCAGCCAAATGGCTTGACCTTTATTAGTGAGCCTGGTTACCCCCTCTCGGAACCACAGACTTAGAAATCGCCAGCTCATATACAGTAAATAAAATATATTTATATATATACCCTTATACACCATTTTAATAAAAAATATCACAAAATTCTTCTAAGTCCCTCGGGAAGAGTGAAAGACGCGCACGTTCATTTTCAGCGCTCCTAGACCTTCCTATAAGAAGTTAGCCAAAAAGTAGCTTCGAAAAACGCTTAGGTTAAGTTTCAGAGTTGCTTCTAATGTACCAAAGCTGGACTTAGACATAATTTCACTCTCACAACATTATGTCTGGTTGGAGACAGTCCGAACCACAAGTACCGGGTCCATGGTTCTGGGCGTATACTGGGGGGACGGGGACGACTCCCATTAACCCCTGACTATACCGGGGATACGCTTATCATAATGCCTTTCTGGTCTGTGCTGAAGCAGGGCATTCTGACAGCCAAGTGGCTTGACCTTTATTAGTGAGCCTGGTTACCCCCTCTCGGAACCACAGACTTAGAAATCGCCAGCTCATATACAGTGCATAAAATATATTTATATAATATATTTATATATATACCCTTATACACCATTTTAATAAAAAATATCACAAAATTCTTCTAAGTCCCTCGGGAAGAGTGAAAGACGCGCACGTTCATTTTCAGCGCTCCCAGACCTTCCTATAAGAAGTTAGCCAAAAAGTAGCTTCGAAAAACGCTTAGGTTAAGTTTCAGAGTTGCTTCTAATGTACCAAAGCTGGACTTAGACATAATTTCACTCTCACAACATTATGGCTGGTTGGAGACAGTCCGAACCACAAATATCGGGTCCATGGTTCTGGGCGTATACTGGGGGGGACGGGGACGACTCCCATTAACCCCTGACTATACCGGGGATACACTTATCACAATGCCTTTCTGGTCTGTGCTGAAGCAGGGCATTCTGGCAGCCAAGTGGCTTGACCTTTATTAGTGAGCCTGGTTACCCCCTCTCGGAACCACAGACTTAGAAATCGCCAGCTCATATACAGTGCATAAAATATATTTATATATATACCCTTATACACCATTTTAATAAAAAATATCACAAAATTCTTCTAAGTCCCTCGGGAAGAGTGAAAGACGCGCACGTTCATTTTCAGAGCTCCTAGACCTTCCTATAAGAAGTTAGCCAAAAAGTAGCTTCGAAAAACGCTTAGGTTAAGTTTCAGAGTTGCTTCTAATGTACCAAAGCTGGACTTAGACATAATTTCACTCTCACAACATTATGGCTGGTTGGAGACAGTCTGAACCACAAGTACCGGGTCGATGGTTCTGGGCGTATACTGGGGGGACGGGGACGACTCCCATTAACCCCTGACTATACCGGGGATACGCTTATCACAATGCCTTTCTGGTCTGTGCTGAAGCAGGGCATTCTGGCAGCCAAGTGGCTTGACCTTTATTAGTGAGCCTGGTTACCCCCTCTCGGAACCACAGACTTAGAAATCGCCAGCTCATATACAGTGCATAAAATATATTTATATAATATATTTATATATATACCCTTATACACCATTTTAATAAAAAATATCACAAAATTCTTCTAAGTCCCTCGGGAAGAGTGAAAGACGCGCACGTTCATTTTCAGCGCTCTCAGACCTTCCTATAAGAAGTTAGCCAAAAAGTAGCTTCGAAAAACGCTTAGGTTAAGTTTCAGAGTTGCTTCTAATGTACCAAAGCTGGACTTAGACATAATTTCACTCTCACAACATTATGGCTGGTTGGAGACAGTCCGAACCACAAGTATCGGGTCCATGGTTCTGGGCGTATACTGGGGGGGACGGGGACGACTCCCATTAACCCCTGACTATACCGGGGATACGCTTATCACAATGCCTTTCTGGTCTGTGCTGAAGCAGGGCATTCTGGCAGCCAAGTGGCTTGACCTTTATTAGTGAGCCTGGTTACCCCCTCTCGGAACCACAGACTTAGAAATCGCCAGCTCATATACAGTGCATAAAATATATTTATATATATACCCTTATACACCATTTTAATAAAAAATATCACAAAATTCTTCTAAGTCCCTCGGGAAGAGTGAAAGACGCGCACGTTCATTTTCAGAGCTCCTAGACCTTCCTATAAGAAGTTAGCCAAAAAGTAGCTTCGAAAAACGCTTAGGTTAAGTTTCAGAGTTGCTTCTAATGTACCAAAGCTGGACTTAGACATAATTTCACTCTCACAACATTATGGCTGGTTGGAGACAGTCTGAACCACAAGTACCGGGTCGATGGTTCTGGGCGTATACTGGGGGGACGGGGACGACTCCCATTAACCCCTGACTATACCGGGGATACGCTTATCACAATGCCTTTCTGGTCTGTGCTGAAGCAGGGCATTCTGGCAGCCAAGTGGCTTGACCTTTATTAGTGAGCCTGGTTACCCCCTCTCGGAACCACAGACTTAGAAATCGCCAGCTCATATACAGTGCATAAAATATATTTATATAATATATTTATATATATACCCTTATACACCATTTTAATAAAAAATATCACAAAATTCGTCTAAGTCCCTCGGGAAGAGTGAAAGACGCGCACATTCATTTTCAGAGCTCCTAGACCTTCCTATAAGAAGTTATCCAAAAAGTAGCTTCGAAAAACGCTTAGGTTAAGTTTCAGAGTTGCTTCTAATGTACCAAAGCTGGACTTAGACATAATTTCACTCTCACAACATTATGGCTGGTTGGAGACAGTCCGAAGCACAAGTACCGGGTCCATGGTTCTGGGCGTATACTGGGGGGGACGGGGACGACTCCCATTAACCCCTGACTATACCGGGGATACACTTATCACAATGCCTTTCTGGTCTGTGCTGAAGCAGGGCATTCTGGCAGCCAAGTGGCTTGACCTTTATTAGTGAGCCTGGTTACCCCCTCTCGGAACCACAGACTTAGAAATCGCCAGCTCATATACAGTCCATAAAATATATTTATATATATACCCTTATACACCATTTTAATAAAAAATATCACAAAATTCTTCTAAGTCCCTCGGGACGAGTGAAAGACGCGCACGTTCATTTTCAGAGCTCCTAGACCTTCCTATAAGAAGTTAGCCAAAAAGTAGCTTCGAAAAACGCTTAGGTTAAGTTTCAGAGTTGCTTCTAATGTACCAAAGCTGGACTTAGACATAATTTCACTCTCACAACATTATAGCTGGTTGGAGACAGTCTGAACCACAAGTACCGGGTCGATGGTTCTGGGCGTATACTGGGGGGACGGGGACGACTCTCATTAACCCCTGACTATACCGGGGATACGCTTATCACAATGCCTTTCTGGTCTGGGCTGAAGCAGGGCATTCTGGCAGCCAAGTGGCTTGACCTTTATTAGTGAGCCTGGTTACCCCCTCTCGGAACCACAGACTTAGAAATCGCCAGCTCATATACAGTGCATAAAATATATTTATATAATATATTTATATATATACCCTTATACACCATTTTAATAAAAAATATCACAAAATTCTTCTAAGTCCCTCGGGAAGAGTGAAAGACGCGCACGTTCATTTTCAGAGCTCCTAGACCTTCCTATAAGAAGTTAGCCAAAAAGTAGCTTCGAAAAACGCTTAGGTTAAGTTTCAGAGTTGCTTCTAATGTTCCAAAGCTGGACTTAGACATAATTTGACTCTCACAACATTATGGCTGGTTGGAGACAGTCTGAACCACAAGTACCAGGTCGATGGTTCTGGGCGTATACTGGGGGGACGGGGACGACTCCCATTAACCCCTGACTATACCGGGGATACGCTTATCACAATGCCTTTCTGGTCTGTGCTGAAGCAGGGCATTCTGGCAGCCAAATGGCTTGACCTTTATTAGTGAGCCTGGTTACCCCCTCTCGGAACCACAGACTTAGAAATCGCCAGCTCATATACAGTAAATAAAATATATTTATATATATACCCTTATACACCATTTTAATAAAAAATATCACAAAATTCTTCTAAGTCCCTCGGGAAGAGTGAAAGACGCGCACGTTCATTTTCAGCGCTCCTAGACCTTCCTATAAGAAGTTAGCCAAAAAGTAGCTTCGAAAAACGCTTAGGTTAAGTTTCAGAGTTGCTTCTAATGTACCAAAGCTGGACTTAGACATAATTTCACTCTCACAACATTATGGCTGGTTGGAGACAGTCTGAACCACAAGTACCGGGTCGATGGTTCTGGGCGTATACTGGGGGGACGGGGACGACTCTCATTAACCCCTGACTATACCGGGGATACGCTTATCACAATGCCTTTCTGGTCTGTGCTGAAGCAGGGCATTCTGGCAGCCAAGTGGCTTAACCTTTATTAGTGAGCCTGGTTACCCCCTCTCGGAACCACAGACTTAGAAATCGCCAGCTCATATACAGTGCATAAAATATATTTATATAATATATTTATATATATACCCTTATACACCATTTTAATAAAAAATATCACAAAATTCTTCTAAGTCCCTCGGGAAGAGTGAAAGACGCGCACGTTCATTTTCAGAGCTCCTAGACCTTCCTATAAGAAGTTAGCCAAAAAGTAGCTTCGAAAAACGCTTAGGTTAAGTTTCAGAGTTGCTTCTAATGTTCCAAAGCTGGACTTAGACATAATTTGACTCTCACAACATTATGGCTGGTTGGAGACAGTCTGAACCACAAGTACCAGGTCGATGGTTCTGGGCGTATACTGGGGGGACGGGGACGACTCCCATTAACCCCTGACTATACCGGGGATACGCTTATCACAATGCCTTTCTGGTCTGTGCTGAAGCAGGGCATTCTGGCAGCCAAATGGCTTGACCTTTATTAGTGAGCCTGGTTACCCCCTCTCGGAACCACAGACTTAGAAATCGCCAGCTCATATACAGTAAATAAAATATATTTATATATATACCCTTATACACCATTTTAATAAAAAATATCACAAAATTCTTCTAAGTCCCTCGGGAAGAGTGAAAGACGCGCACGTTCATTTTCAGCGCTCCTAGACCTTCCTATAAGAAGTTAGCCAAAAAGTAGCTTCGAAAAACGCTTAGGTTAAGTTTCAGAGTTGCTTCTAATGTACCAAAGCTGGACTTAGACATAATTTCACTCTCACAACATTATGGCTGGTTGGAGACAGTCTGAACCACAAGTACCGGGTCGATGGTTCTGGGCGTATACTGGGGGGACGGGGACGACTCTCATTAACCCCTGACTATACCGGGGATACGCTTATCACAATGCCTTTCTGGTCTGGGCTGAAGCAGGGCATTCTGGCAGCCAAGTGGCTTGACCTTTATTAGTGAGCCTGGTTACCCCCTCTCGGAACCACAGACTTAGAAATCGCCAGCTCATATACAGTGCATAAAATATATTTATATAATATATTTATATATATACCCTTATACACCATTTTAATAAAAAATATCACAAAATTCTTCTAAGTCCCTCGGGAAGAGTGAAAGACGCGCACGTTCATTTTCAGAGCTCCTAGACCTTCCTATAAGAAGTTAGCCAAAAAGTAGCTTCGAAAAACGCTTAGGTTAAGTTTCAGAGTTGCTTCTAATGTTCCAAAGCTGGACTTAGACATAATTTGACTCTCACAACATTATGGCTGGTTGGAGACAGTCTGAACCACAAGTACCAGGTCGATGGTTCTGGGCGTATACTGGGGGGACGGGGACGACTCCCATTAACCCCTGACTATACCGGGGATACGCTTATCACAATGCCTTTCTGGTCTGTGCTGAAGCAGGGCATTCTGGCAGCCAAATGGCTTGACCTTTATTAGTGAGCCTGGTTACCCCCTCTCGGAACCACAGACTTAGAAATCGCCAGCTCATATACAGTAAATAAAATATATTTATATATATACCCTTATACACCATTTTAATAAAAAATATCACAAAATTCTTCTAAGTCCCTCGGGAAGAGTGAAAGACGCGCACGTTCATTTTCAGCGCTCCTAGACCTTCCTATAAGAAGTTAGCCAAAAAGTAGCTTCGAAAAACGCTTAGGTTAAGTTTCAGAGTTGCTTCTAATGTACCAAAGCTGGACTTAGACATAATTTCACTCTCACAACATTATGGCTGGTTGGAGACAGTCTGAACCACAAGTACCGGGTCGATGGTTCTGGGCGTATACTGGGGGGACGGGGACGACTCTCATTAACCCCTGACTATACCGGGGATACGCTTATCACAATGCCTTTCTGGTCTGTGCTGAAGCAGGGCATTCTGGCAGCCAAGTGGCTTGACCTTTATTAGTGAGCCTGGTTACCCCCTCTCGGAACCACAGACTTAGAAATCGCCAGCTCATATACAGTGCATAAAATATATTTATATAATATATTTATATATATACCCTTATACACCATTTTAATAAAAAATATCACAAAATTCTTCTAAGTCCCTCGGGAAGAGTGAAAGACGCGCACGTTCATTTTCAGAGCTCCTAGACCTTCCTATAAGAAGTTAGCCAAAAAGTAGCTTCGAAAAACGCTTAGGTTAAGTTTCAGAGTTGCTTCTAATGTTCCAAAGCTGGACTTAGACATAATTTGACTCTCACAACATTATGGCTGGTTGGAGACAGTCTGAACCACAAGTACCAGGTCGATGGTTCTGGGCGTATACTGGGGGGACGGGGACGACTCCCATTAACCCCTGACTATACCGGGGATACGCTTATCACAATGCCTTTCTGGTCTGTGCTGAAGCAGGGCATTCTGGCAGCCAAATGGCTTGACCTTTATTAGTGAGCCTGGTTACCCCCTCTCGGAACCACAGACTTAGAAATCGCCAGCTCATATACAGTAAATAAAATATATTTATATATATACCCTTATACACCATTTTAATAAAAAATATCACAAAATTCTTCTAAGTCCCTCGGGAAGAGTGAAAGACGCGCACGTTCATTTTCAGCGCTCCTAGACCTTCCTATAAGAAGTTAGCCAAAAAGTAGCTTCGAAAAACGCTTAGGTTAAGTTTCAGAGTTGCTTCTAATGTACCAAAGCTGGACTTAGACATAATTTCACTCTCACAACATTATGTCTGGTTGGAGACAGTCCGAACCACAAGTACCGGGTCCATGGTTCTGGGCGTATACTGGGGGGACGGGGACGACTCCCATTAACCCCTGACTATACCGGGGATACGCTTATCATAATGCCTTTCTGGTCTGTGCTGAAGCAGGGCATTCTGACAGCCAAGTGGCTTGACCTTTATTAGTGAGCCTGGTTACCCCCTCTCGGAACCACAGACTTAGAAATCGCCAGCTCATATACAGTGCATAAAATATATTTATATAATATATTTATATATATACCCTTATACACCATTTTAATAAAAAATATCACAAAATTCTTCTAAGTCCCTCGGGAAGAGTGAAAGACGCGCACGTTCATTTTCAGCGCTCCCAGACCTTCCTATAAGAAGTTAGCCAAAAAGTAGCTTCGAAAAACGCTTAGGTTAAGTTTCAGAGTTGCTTCTAATGTACCAAAGCTGGACTTAGACATAATTTCACTCTCACAACATTATGGCTGGTTGGAGACAGTCCGAACCACAAGTATCGGGTCCATGGTTCTGGGCGTATACTGGGGGGGACGGGGACGACTCCCATTAACCCCTGACTATACCGGGGATACACTTATCACAATGCCTTTCTGGTCTGTGCTGAAGCAGGGCATTCTGGCAGCCAAGTGGCTTGACCTTTATTAGTGAGCCTGGTTACCCCCTCTCGGAACCACAGACTTAGAAATCGCCAGCTCATATACAGTGCATAAAATATATTTATATATATACCCTTATACACCATTTTAATAAAAAATATCACAAAATTCTTCTAAGTCCCTCGGGACGAGTGAAAGACGCGCACGTTCATTTTCAGAGCTCCTAGACCTTCCTATAAGAAGTTAGCCAAAAAGTAGCTTCGAAAAACGCTTAGGTTAAGTTTCAGAGTTGCTTCTAATGTACCAAAGCTGGACTTAGACATAATTTCACTCTCACAACATTATGGCTGGTTGGAGACAGTCTGAACCACAAGTACCGGGTCGATGGTTCTGGGCGTATACTGGGGGGACGGGGACGACTCTCATTAACCCCTGACTATACCGGGGATACGCTTATCACAATGCCTTTCTGGTCTGTGCTGAAGCAGGGCATTCTGGCAGCCAAGTGGCTTGACCTTTATTAGTGAGCCTGGTTACCCCCTCTCGGAACCAAAGACTTAGAAATCGCCAGCTCATATACAGTGCATAAAATATATTTATATAATATATTTATATATATACCCTTATACACCATTTTAATAAAAAATATCACAAAATTCTTCTAAGTCCCTCGGGAAGAGTGAAAGACGCGCACGTTCATTTTCAGAGCTCCTAGACCTTCCTATAAGAAGTTAGCCAAAAAGTAGCTTCGAAAAACGCTTAGGTTAAGTTTCAGAGTTGCTTCTAATGTTCCAAAGCTGGACTTAGACATAATTTGACTCTCACAACATTATGGCTGGTTGGAGACAGTCTGAACCACAAGTACCAGGTCGATGGTTCTGGGCGTATACTGGGGGGACGGGGACGACTCCCATTAACCCCTGACTATACCGGGGATACGCTTATCACAATGCCTTTCTGGTCTGTGCTGAAGCAGGGCATTCTGGCAGCCAAATGGCTTGACCTTTATTAGTGAGCCTGGTTACCCCCTCTCGGAACCACAGACTTAGAAATCGCCAGCTCATATACAGTAAATAAAATATATTTATATATATACCCTTATACACCATTTTAATAAAAAATATCACAAAATTCTTCTAAGTCCCTCGGGAAGAGTGAAAGACGCGCACGTTCATTTTCAGCGCTCCTAGACCTTCCTATAAGAAGTTAGCCAAAAAGTAGCTTCGAAAAACGCTTAGGTTAAGTTTCAGAGTTGCTTCTAATGTACCAAAGCTGGACTTAGACATAATTTCACTCTCACAACATTATGTCTGGTTGGAGACAGTCCGAACCACAAGTACCGGGTCCATGGTTCTGGGCGTATATTGGGGGGACGGGGACGACTCCCATTAACCCTTGACTATACCGGGGATACGCTTATCATAATGCCTTTCTGGTCTGTGCTGAAGCAGGGCATTCTGGCAGCCAAGTGGCTTGACCTTTATTAGTGAGCCTGGTTACCCCCTCTCGGAACCACAGACTTAGAAATCGCCAGCTCATATACAGTGCATAAAATATATTTATATAATATATTTATATATATACCCTTATACACCATTTTAATAAAAAATATCACAAAATTCTTCTAAGTCCCTCGGGAAGAGTGAAAGACGCGCACGTTCATTTTTAGCGCTCCCAGACCTTCCTATAAGAAGTTAGCCAAAAAGTAGCTTCGAAAAACGCTTAGGTTAAGTTTCAGAGTTGCTTCTAATGTACCAAAGCTGGACTTAGACATAATTTCACTCTCACAACATTATGGCTGGTTGGAGACAGTCCGAACCACAAGTACCGCGTCCATGGTTCTGGGCGTATACTGGGGGGGACGGGGACGACTCCCATTAACCCCTGACTATACCGGGGATACGCTTATCATAATGCCTTTCTGGTCTGTGCTGAAGCAGGGCATTCTGGCAGCCAAGTGGCTTGACCTTTATTAGTGAGCCTGGTTACCCCCTCTCGGAACCACAGACTTAGAAATCGCCAGCTCATATACAGTGCATAAAATATATTTATATAATATATTTATATATATACCCTTATACACCATTTTAATAAAAAATATCACAAAATTCTTCTAAGTCCCTCGGGAAGAGTGAAAGACGCGCACGTTCATTTTCAGCGCTCCCAGACCTTCCTATAAGAAGTTAGCCAAAAAGTAGCTTCGAAAAACGCTTAGGTTAAGTTTCAGAGTTGCTTCTAATGTACCAAAGCTGGACTTAGACATAATTTCACTCTCACAACATTATGGCTGGTTGGAGACAGTCCGAACCACAAGTATCGGGTCCATGGTTCTGGGCGTATACTGGGGGGGACGGGGACGACTCCCATTAACCCCTGACTATACCGGGGATACACTTATCACAATGCCTTTCTGGTCTGTGCTGAAGCAGGGCATTCTGGCAGCCAAGTGGCTTGACCTTTATTAGTGAGCCTGGTTACCCCCTCTCGGAACCACAGACTTAGAAATCGCCAGCTCATATACAGTGCATAAAATATATTTATATATATACCCTTATACACCATTTTAATAAAAAATATCACAAAATTCTTCTAAGTCCCTCGGGACGAGTGAAAGACGCGCACGTTCATTTTCAGAGCTCCTAGACCTTCCTATAAGAAGTTAGCCAAAAAGTAGCTTCGAAAAACGCTTAGGTTAAGTTTCAGAGTTGCTTCTAATGTACCAAAGCTGGACTTAGACATAATTTCACTCTCACAACATTATGGCTGGTTGGAGACAGTCTGAACCACAAGTACCGGGTCGATGGTTCTGGGCGTATACTGGGGGGACGGGGACGACTCTCATTAACCCCTGACTATACCGGGGATACGCTTATCACAATGCCTTTCTGGTCTGTGCTGAAGCAGGGCATTCTGGCAGCCAAGTGGCTTGACCTTTATTAGTGAGCCTGGTTACCCCCTCTCGGAACCAAAGACTTAGAAATCGCCAGCTCATATACAGTGCATAAAATATATTTATATAATATATTTTTATATATACCCTTATACACCATTTTAATAAAAAATATCACAAAATTCTTCTAAGTCCCTCGGGAAGAGTGAAAGACGCGCACGTTCATTTTCAGAGCTCCTAGACCTTCCTATAAGAAGTTAGCCAAAAAGTAGCTTCGAAAAACGCTTAGGTTAAGTTTCAGAGTTGCTTCTAATGTTCCAAAGCTGGACTTAGACATAATTTGACTCTCACAACATTATGGCTGGTTGGAGACAGTCTGAACCACAAGTACCAGGTCGATGGTTCTGGGCGTATACTGGGGGGACGGGGACGACTCCCATTAACCCCTGACTATACCGGGGATACGCTTATCACAATGCCTTTCTGGTCTGTGCTGAAGCAGGGCATTCTGGCAGCCAAATGGCTTGACCTTTATTAGTGAGCCTGGTTACCCCCTCTCGGAACCACAGACTTAGAAATCGCCAGCTCATATACAGTAAATAAAATATATTTATATATATACCCTTATACACCATTTTAATAAAAAATATCACAAAATTCTTCTAAGTCCCTCGGGAAGAGTGAAAGACGCGCACGTTCATTTTCAGAGCTCCTAGACCTTCCTATAAGAAGTTAGCCAAAAAGTAGCTTCGAAAAACGCTTAGGTTAAGTTTCAGAGTTGCTTCTAATGTTCCAAAGCTGGACTTAGACATAATTTGACTCTCACAACATTATGTCTGGTTGGAGACAGTCCGAACCACAAGTACCGGGTCCATGGTTCTGGGCGTATATTGGGGGGACGGGGACGACTCCCATTAACCCCTGACTATACCGGGGATACGCTTATCATAATGCCTTTCTGGTCTGTGCTGAAGCAGGGCATTCTGGCAGCCAAGTGGCTTGACCTTTATTAGTGAGCCTGGTTACCCCCTCTCGGAACCACAGACTTAGAAATCGCCAGCTCATATACAGTGCATAAAATATATTTATATAATATATTTATATATATACCCTTATACACCATTTTAATAAAAAATATCACAAAATTCTTCTAAGTCCCTCGGGAAGAGTGAAAGACGCGCACGTTCATTTTCAGCGCTCCCAGACCTTCCTATAAGAAGTTAGCCAAAAAGTAGCTTCGAAAAACGCTTAGGTTAAGTTTCAGAGTTGCTTCTAATGTACCAAAGCTGGACTTAGACATAATTTCACTCTCACAACATTATGGCTGGTTGGAGACAGTCCGAACCACAAGTACCGCGTCCATGGTTCTGGGCGTATACTGGGGGGGACGGGGACGACTCCCATTAACCCCTGACTATACCGGGGATACGCTTATCACAATGCCTTTCTGGTCTGTGCTGAAGCAGGGCATTCTGGCAGCCAAGTGGCTTGACCTTTATAAGTGAGCCTGGTTACCCCCTCTCGGAACCACAGACTTAGAAATTGCCAGCTCATATACAGTGCATAAAATATATTTATATATATACCCTTATACACCATTTTAATAAAAAATATCACAAAATTCTTCTAAGTCCCTCGGGAAGAGTGAAAGACGCGCACGTTCATTTTCAGAGCTCCTAGACCTTCCTATAAGAAGTTAGCCAAAAAGTAGCTTCGAAAAACGCTTAGGTTAAGTTTCAGAGTTGCTTCTAATGTACCAAAGCTGGACTTAGACATAATTTCACTCTCACAACATTATGGCTGGTTGGAGACAGTCCGAACCACAAGTACCGGGTCCATGGTTCTGGGCGTATACTGGGGGGACGGGGACGACTCCCATTAACCCCTGACTATACCGGGGATACGCTTATCATAATGCCTTTCTGGTCTGTGCTGAAGCAGGGCATTCTGGCAGCCAAGTGGCTTGACCTTTATTAGTGAGCCTGGTTACCCCCTCTCGGAACCAAAGACTTAGAAATCGCCAGCTCATATACAGTGCATAAAATATATTTATATAATATATTTATATATATACCCTTATACACCATTTTAATAAAAAATATCCCAAAATTCTTCTAAGTCCCTCGGGAAGAGTGAAAGACGCGCACGTTCATTTTCAGAGCTCCTAGACCTTCCTATAAGAAGTTAGCCAAAAAGTAGCTTCGAAAAACGCTTAGGTTAAGTTTCAGAGTTGCTTCTAATGTTCCAAAGCTGGACTTAGACATAATTTGACTCTCACAACATTATGGCTGGTTGGAGACAGTCTGAACCACAAGTACCAGGTCGATGGTTCTGGGCGTATACTGGGGGGACGGGGACGACTCCCATTAACCCCTGACTATACCGGGGATACGCTTATCACAATGCCTTTCTGGTCTGTGCTGAAGCAGGGCATTCTGGCAGCCAAATGGCTTGACCTTTATTAGTGAGCCTGGTTACCCCCTCTCGGAACCACAGACTTAGAAATCGCCAGCTCATATACAGTAAATAAAATATATTTATATATATACCCTTATACACCATTTTAATAAAAAATATCACAAAATTCTTCTAAGTCCCTCGGGAAGAGTGAAAGACGCGCACGTTCATTTTCAGCGCTCCTAGACCTTCCTATAAGAAGTTAGCCAAAAAGTAGCTTCGAAAAACGCTTAGGTTAAGTTTCAGAGTTGCTTCTAATGTACCAAAGCTGGACTTAGACATAATTTCACTCTCACAACATTATGTCTGGTTGGAGACAGTCCGAACCACAAGTACCGGGTCCATGGTTCTGGGCGTATATTGGGGGGACGGGGACGACTCCCATTAACCCCTGACTATACCGGGGATACGCTTATCATAATGCCTTTCTGGTCTGTGCTGAAGCAGGGCATTCTGGCAGCCAAGTGGCTTGACCTTTATTAGTGAGCCTGGTTACCCCCTCTCGGAACCACAGACTTAGAAATCGCCAGCTCATATACAGTGCATAAAATATATTTATATAATATATTTATATATATACCCTTATACACCATTTTAATAAAAAATATCACAAAATTCTTCTAAGTCCCTCGGGAAGAGTGAAAGACGCGCACGTTCATTTTCAGCGCTCCCAGACCTTCCTATAAGAAGTTAGCCAAAAAGTAGCTTCGAAAAACGCTTAGGTTAAGTTTCAGAGTTGCTTCTAATGTACCAAAGCTGGACTTAGACATAATTTCACTCTCACAACATTATGGCTGGTTGGAGACAGTCCGAACCACAATTACCGCGTCCATGGTTCTGGGCGTATACTGGGGGGGACGGGGACGACTCCCATTAACCCCTGACTATACCGGGGATACGCTTATCACAATGCCTTTCTGGTCTGTGCTGAAGCAGGGCATTCTGGCAGCCAAGTGGCTTGACCTTTATAAGTGAGCCTGGTTACCCCCTCTCGGAACCACAGACTTAGAAATTGCCAGCTCATATACAGTGCATAAAATATATTTATATATATACCCTTATACACCATTTTAATAAAAAATATCACAAAATTCTTCTAAGTCCCTCGGGAAGAGTGAAAGACGCGCACGTTCATTTTCAGAGCTCCTAGACCTTCCTATAAGAAGTTAGCCAAAAAGTAGCTTCGAAAAACGCTTAGGTTAAGTTTCAGAGTTGCTTCTAATGTACCAAAGCTGGACTTAGACATAATTTCACTCTCACAACATTATGGCTGGTTGGAGACAGTCCGAACCACAAGTACCGGGTCCATGGTTCTGGGCGTATACTGGGGGGACGGGGACGACTCCCATTAACCCCTGACTATACCGGGGATACGCTTATCATAATGCCTTTCTGGTCTGTGCTGAAGCAGGGCATTTTGGCAGCCAAGTGGCTTGACCTTTATTAGTGAGCCTGGTTACCCCCTCTCGGAACCACAGACTTAGAAATCGCCAGCTCATATACAGTGCATAAAATATATTTATATAATATATTTATATATATACCCTTATACACCATTTTAATAAAAAATATCACAAAATTCTTCTAAGTCCCTCGGGAAGAGTGAAAGACGCGCACGTTCATTTTCAGCGCTCCCAGACCTTCCTATAAGAAGTTAGCCAAACAGTAGCTTCGAAAAACGCTTAGGTTAAGTTTCAGAGTTGCTTCTAATGTACCAAAGCTGGACTTAGACATAATTTCACTCTCACAACATTATGGCTGGTTGGAGACAGTCCGAAGCACAAGTACCGGGTCCATGGTTCTGGCCGTATACTGGGGGGACGGGGGCGACTCCCATTAACCCCTGACTATACCGGGGATACGCTTATCACAATGCCTTTCTGGTCTGTGCTGAAGCAGGGCATTCTGGCAGCCAAGTGGCTTGACCTTTATTAGTGAGCCTGGTTACCCCCTCTCGGAACCACAGACTTAGAAATCGCCAGCTCATATACAGTGCATAAAATATATTTATATATATACCCTTATACACCATTTTAATAAAAAATATCACAAAATTCATCTAAGTCCCTCGGGACGAGTGAAAGACGCGCACGTTCATTTTCAGAGCTCCTAGACCTTCCTATAAGAAGTTAGCCAAAAAGTAGCTTCGAAAAACGCTTAGGTTAAGTTTCAGAGTTGCTTCTAATGTACCAAAGCTGGACTTAGACATAATTTCACTCTCACAACATTATGGCTGGTTGGAGACAGTCTGAACCACAAGTACCGGGTCGATGGTTCTGGGCGTATACTGGGGGGACGGGGACGACTCTCATTAACCCCTGACTATACCGGGGATACGCTTATCACAATGCCTTTCTGGTCTGTGCTGAAGCAGGGCATTCTGGCAGCCAAGTGGCTTGACCTTTATTAGTGAGCCTGGTTACCCCCTCTCGGAACCACAGACTTAGAAATCGCCAGCTCATATACAGTGCATAAAATATATTTATATAATATATTTATATATATACCCTTATACACCATTTTAATAAAAAATATCACAAAATTCTTCTAAGTCCCTCGGGAAGAGTGAAAGACGCGCACGTTCATTTTCAGAGCTCCTAGACCTTCCTATAAGAAGTTAGCCAAAAAGTAGCTTCGAAAAACGCTTAGGTTAAGTTTCAGAGTTGCTTCTAATGTTCCAAAGCTGGACTTAGACATAATTTGACTCTCACAACATTATGGCTGGTTGGAGACAGTCTGAACCACAAGTACCAGGTCGATGGTTCTGGGCGTATACTGGGGGGACGGGGACGACTCCCATTAACCCCTGACTATACCGGGGATACGCTTATCACAATGCCTTTCTGGTCTGTGCTGAAGCAGGGCATTCTGGCAGCCAAATGGCTTGACCTTTATTAGTGAGCCTGGTTACCCCCTCTCGGAACCACAGACTTAGAAATCGCCAGCTCATATACAGTAAATAAAATATATTTATATATATACCCTTATACACCATTTTAATAAAAAATATCACAAAATTCTTCTAAGTCCCTCGGGAAGAGTGAAAGACGCGCACGTTCATTTTCAGCGCTCCTAGACCTTCCTATAAGAAGTTAGCCAAAAAGTAGCTTCGAAAAACGCTTAGGTTAAGTTTCAGAGTTGCTTCTAATGTACCAAAGCTGGACTTAGACATAATTTCACTCTCACAACATTATGTCTGGTTGGAGACAGTCCGAACCACAAGTACCGGGTCCATGGTTCTAGGCGTATACTGGGGGGACGGGGACGACTCCCATTAACCCCTGACTATACCGGGGATACGCTTATCATAATGCCTTTCTGGTCTGTGCTGAAGCAGGGCATTCTGGCAGCCAAGTGGCTTGACCTTTATTAGTGAGCCTGGTTACCCCCTCTCGGAACCACAGACTTAGAAATCGCCAGCTCATATACAGTGCATAAAATATATTTATATAATATATTTATATATATACCCTTATACACCATTTTAATAAAAAATATCACAAAATTCTTCTAAGTCCCTCGGGAAGAGTGAAAGACGCGCACGTTCATTTTCAGCGCTCCCAGACCTTCCTATAAGAAGTTAGCCAAAAAGTAGCTTCGAAAAACGCTTAGGTTAAGTTTCAGAGTTGCTTCTAATGTACCAAAGCTGGACTTAGACATAATTTCACTCTCACAACATTATGGCTGGTTGGAGACAGTCCGAACCACAAGTACCGGGTCCATGGTTCTGGGCGTATACTGGGGGGACGGGGACGACTCCCATTAACCCCTGACTATACCGGGGATACGCTTATCACAATGCCTTTCTGGTCTGTGCTGAAGCAGGGCATTCTGGCAGCCAAGTGGCTTGACCTTTATAAGTGAGCCTGGTTACCCCCTCTCGGAACCACAGACTTAGAAATTGCCAGCTCATATACAGTGCATAAAATATATTTATATATATACCCTTATACACCATTTTAATAAAAAATATCACAAAATTCTTCCAAGTCCCTCGGGAAGAGTGAAAGACGCGCACGTTCATTTTCAGAGCTCCTAGACCTTCCTATAAGAAGTTAGCCAAAAAGTAGCTTCGAAAAACGCTTAGGTTAAGTTTCAGAGTTGCTTCTAATGTACCAAAGCTGGACTTAGACATAATTTCACTCTCACAACATTATGGCTGGTTGGAGACAGTCCGAACCACAAGTACCGGGTCCATGGTTCTGGGCGTATACTGGGGGGACGGGGACGACTCCCATTAACCCCTGACTATACCGGGGATACGCTTATCATAATGCCTTTCTGGTCTGTGCTGAAGCAGGGCATTCTGGCAGCCAAGTGGCTTGACCTTTATTAGTGAGCCTGGTTACCCCCTCTCGGAACCACAGACTTAGAAATCGCCAGCTCATATACAGTGCATAAAATATATTTATATAATATATTTATATATATACCCTTATACACCATTTTAATAAAAAATATCACAAAATTCTTCTAAGTCCCTCGGGAAGAGTGAAAGACGCGCACGTTCATTTTCAGCGCTCCCAGACCTTCCTATAAGAAGTTAGCCAAACAGTAGCTTCGAAAAACGCTTAGGTTAAGTTTCAGAGTTGCTTCTAATGTACCAAAGCTGGACTTAGACATAATTTCACTCTCACAACATTATGGCTGGTTGGAGACAGTCCGAAGCACAAGTACCGGGTCCATGGTTCTGGCCGTATACTGGGGGGACGGGGGCGACTCCCATTAACCCCTGACTATACCGGGGATACGCTTATCACAATGCCTTTCTGGTCTGTGCTGAAGCAGGGCATTCTGGCAGCCAAGTGGCTTGACCTTTATTAGTGAGCCTGGTTACCCCCTCTCGGAACCACAGACTTAGAAATCGCCAGCTCATATACAGTGCATAAAATATATTTATATATATACCCTTATACACCATTTTAATAAAAAATATCACAAAATTCATCTAAGTCCCTCGGGACGAGTGAAAGACGCGCACGTTCATTTTCAGAGCTCCTAGACCTTCCTATAAGAAGTTAGCCAAAAAGTAGCTTCGAAAAACGCTTAGGTTAAGTTTCAGAGTTGCTTCTAATGTACCAAAGCTGGACTTAGACATAATTTCACTCTCACAACATTATGGCTGGTTGGAGACAGTCTGAACCACAAGTACCGGGTCGATGGTTCTGGGCGTATACTGGGGGGACGGGGACGACTCTCATTAACCCCTGACTATACCGGGGATACGCTTATCACAATGCCTTTCTGGTCTGTGCTGAAGCAGGGCATTCTGGCAGCCAAGTGGCTTGACCTTTATTAGTGAGCCTGGTTACCCCCTCTCGGAACCACAGACTTAGAAATCGCCAGCTCATATACAGTGCATAAAATATATTTATATAATATATTTATATATATACCCTTATACACCATTTTAATAAAAAATATCACAAAATTCTTCTAAGTCCCTCGGGAAGAGTGAAAGACGCGCACGTTCATTTTCAGAGCTCCTAGACCTTCCTATAAGAAGTTAGCCAAAAAGTAGCTTCGAAAAACGCTTAGGTTAAGTTTCAGAGTTGCTTCTAATGTTCCAAAGCTGGACTTAGACATAATTTGACTCTCACAACATTATGGCTGGTTGGAGACAGTCTGAACCACAAGTACCAGGTCGATGGTTCTGGGCGTATACTGGGGGGACGGGGACGACTCCCATTAACCCCTGACTATACCGGGGATACGCTTATCACAATGCCTTTCTGGTCTGTGCTGAAGCAGGGCATTCTGGCAGCCAAATGGCTTGACCTTTATTAGTGAGCCTGGTTACCCCCTCTCGGAACCACAGACTTAGAAATCGCCAGCTCATATACAGTAAATAAAATATATTTATATATATACCCTTATACACCATTTTAATAAAAAATATCACAAAATTCTTCTAAGTCCCTCGGGAAGAGTGAAAGACGCGCACGTTCATTTTCAGCGCTCCTAGACCTTCCTATAAGAAGTTAGCCAAAAAGTAGCTTCGAAAAACGCTTAGGTTAAGTTTCAGAGTTGCTTCTAATGTACCAAAGCTGGACTTAGACATAATTTCACTCTCACAACATTATGTCTGGTTGGAGACAGTCCGAACCACAAGTACCGGGTCCATGGTTCTAGGCGTATACTGGGGGGACGGGGACGACTCCCATTAACCCCTGACTATACCGGGGATACGCTTATCATAATGCCTTTCTGGTCTGTGCTGAAGCAGGGCATTCTGGCAGCCAAGTGGCTTGACCTTTATTAGTGAGCCTGGTTACCCCCTCTCGGAACCACAGACTTAGAAATCGCCAGCTCATATACAGTGCATAAAATATATTTATATAATATATTTATATATATACCCTTATACACCATTTTAATAAAAAATATCACAAAATTCTTCTAAGTCCCTCGGGAAGAGTGAAAGACGCGCACGTTCATTTTCAGCGCTCCCAGACCTTCCTATAAGAAGTTAGCCAAAAAGTAGCTTCGAAAAACGCTTAGGTTAAGTTTCAGAGTTGCTTCTAATGTACCAAAGCTGGACTTAGACATAATTTCACTCTCACAACATTATGGCTGGTTGGAGACAGTCCGAACCACAAGTACCGGGTCCATGGTTCTGGGCGTATACTGGGGGGACGGGGACGACTCCCATTAACCCCTGACTATACCGGGGATACGCTTATCACAATGCCTTTCTGGTCTGTGCTGAAGCAGGGCATTCTGGCAGCCAAGTGGCTTGACCTTTATAAGTGAGCCTGGTTACCCCCTCTCGGAACCACAGACTTAGAAATTGCCAGCTCATATACAGTGCATAAAATATATTTATATATATACCCTTATACACCATTTTAATAAAAAATATCACAAAATTCTTCTAAGTCCCTCGGGAAGAGTGAAAGACGCGCACGTTCATTTTCAGAGCTCCTAGACCTTCCTATAAGAAGTTAGCCAAAAAGTAGCTTCGAAAAACGCTTAGGTTAAGTTTCAGAGTTGCTTCTAATGTACCAAAGCTGGACTTAGACATAATTTCACTCTCACAACATTATGGCTGGTTGGAGACAGTCCGAACCACAAGTACCGGGTCCATGGTTCTGGGCGTATACTGGGGGGACGGGGACGACTCCCATTAACCCCTGACTATACCGGGGATACGCTTATCATAATGCCTTTCTGGTCTGTGCTGAAGCAGGGCATTCTGGCAGCCAAGTGGCTTGACCTTTATTAGTGAGCCTGGTTACCCCCTCTCGGAACCACAGACTTAGAAATCGCCAGCTCATATACAGTGCATAAAATATATTTATATAATATATTTATATATATACCCTTATACACCATTTTAATAAAAAATATCACAAAATTCTTCTAAGTCCCTCGGGAAGAGTGAAAGACGCGCACGTTCATTTTCAGCGCTCCCAGACCTTCCTATAAGAAGTTAGCCAAACAGTAGCTTCGAAAAACGCTTAGGTTAAGTTTCAGAGTTGCTTCTAATGTACCAAAGCTGGACTTAGACATAATTTCACTCTCACAACATTATGGCTGGTTGGAGACAGTCCGAAGCACAAGTACCGGGTCCATGGTTCTGGCCGTATACTGGGGGGACGGGGGCGACTCCCATTAACCCCTGACTATACCGGGGATACGCTTATCACAATGCCTTTCTGGTCTGTGCTGAAGCAGGGCATTCTGGCAGCCAAGTGGCTTGACCTTTATTAGTGAGCCTGGTTACCCCCTCTCGGAACCACAGACTTAGAAATCGCCAGCTCATATACAGTGCATAAAATATATTTATATATATACCCTTATACACCATTTTAATAAAAAATATCACAAAATTCATCTAAGTCCCTCGGGACGAGTGAAAGACGCGCACGTTCATTTTCAGAGCTCCTAGACCTTCCTATAAGAAGTTAGCCAAAAAGTAGCTTCGAAAAACGCTTAGGTTAAGTTTCAGAGTTGCTTCTAATGTACCAAAGCTGGACTTAGACATAATTTCACTCTCACAACATTATGGCTGGTTGGAGACAGTCTGAACCACAAGTACCGGGTCGATGGTTCTGGGCGTATACTGGGGGGACGGGGACGACTCTCATTAACCCCTGACTATACCGGGGATACGCTTATCACAATGCCTTTCTGGTCTGTGCTGAAGCAGGGCATTCTGGCAGCCAAGTGGCTTGACCTTTATTAGTGAGCCTGGTTACCCCCTCTCGGAACCACAGACTTAGAAATCGCCAGCTCATATACAGTGCATAAAATATATTTATATAATATATTTATATATATACCCTTATACACCATTTTAATAAAAAATATCACAAAATTCTTCTAAGTCCCTCGGGAAGAGTGAAAGACGCGCACGTTCATTTTCAGAGCTCCTAGACCTTCCTATAAGAAGTTAGCCAAAAAGTAGCTTCGAAAAACGCTTAGGTTAAGTTTCAGAGTTGCTTCTAATGTTCCAAAGCTGGACTTAGACATAATTTGACTCTCACAACATTATGGCTGGTTGGAGACAGTCTGAACCACAAGTACCAGGTCGATGGTTCTGGGCGTATACTGGGGGGACGGGGACGACTCCCATTAACCCCTGACTATACCGGGGATACGCTTATCACAATGCCTTTCTGGTCTGTGCTGAAGCAGGGCATTCTGGCAGCCAAATGGCTTGACCTTTATTAGTGAGCCTGGTTACCCCCTCTCGGAACCACAGACTTAGAAATCGCCAGCTCATATACAGTAAATAAAATATATTTATATATATACCCTTATACACCATTTTAATAAAAAATATCACAAAATTCTTCTAAGTCCCTCGGGAAGAGTGAAAGACGCGCACGTTCATTTTCAGCGCTCCTAGACCTTCCTATAAGAAGTTAGCCAAAAAGTAGCTTCGAAAAACGCTTAGGTTAAGTTTCAGAGTTGCTTCTAATGTACCAAAGCTGGACTTAGACATAATTTCACTCTCACAACATTATGTCTGGTTGGAGACAGTCCGAACCACAAGTACCGGGTCCATGGTTCTAGGCGTATACTGGGGGGACGGGGACGACTCCCATTAACCCCTGACTATACCGGGGATACGCTTATCATAATGCCTTTCTGGTCTGTGCTGAAGCAGGGCATTCTGGCAGCCAAGTGGCTTGACCTTTATTAGTGAGCCTGGTTACCCCCTCTCGGAACCACAGACTTAGAAATCGCCAGCTCATATACAGTGCATAAAATATATTTATATAATATATTTATATATATACCCTTATACACCATTTTAATAAAAAATATCACAAAATTCTTCTAAGTCCCTCGGGAAGAGTGAAAGACGCGCACGTTCATTTTCAGCGCTCCCAGACCTTCCTATAAGAAGTTAGCCAAAAAGTAGCTTCGAAAAACGCTTAGGTTAAGTTTCAGAGTTGCTTCTAATGTACCAAAGCTGGACTTAGACATAATTTCACTCTCACAACATTATGGCTGGTTGGAGACAGTCCGAACCACAAGTACCGCGTCCATGGTTCTGGGCGTATACTGGGGGGGACGGGGACGACTCCCATTAACCCCTGACTATACCGGGGATACGCTTATCACAATGCCTTTCTGGTCTGTGCTGAAGCAGGGCATTCTGGCAGCCAAGTGGCTTGACCTTTATAAGTGAGCCTGGTTACCCCCTCTCGGAACCACAGACTTAGAAATTGCCAGCTCATATACAGTGCATAAAATATATTTATATATATACCCTTATACACCATTTTAATAAAAAATATCACAAAATTCTTCTAAGTCCCTCGGGAAGAGTGAAAGACGCGCACGTTCATTTTCAGAGCTCCTAGACCTTCCTAGAAGAAGTTAGCCAAAAAGTAGCTTCGAAAAACGCTTAGGTTAAGTTTCAGAGTTGCTTCTAATGTACCAAAGCTGGACTTAGACATAATTTCACTCTCACAACATTATGGCTGGTTGGAGACAGTCCGAACCACAAGTACCGGGTCCATGGTTCTGGGCGTATACTGGGGGGACGGGGACGACTCCCATTAACCCCTGACTATACCGGGGATACGCTTATCATAATGCCTTTCTGGTCTGTGCTGAAGCAGGGCATTCTGGCAGCCAAGTGGCTTGACCTTTATTAGTGAGCCTGGTTACCCCCTCTCGGAACCACAGACTTAGAAATCGCCAGCTCATATACAGTGCATAAAATATATTTATATATATACCCTTATACACCATTTTAATAAAAAATATCACAAAATTCTTCTAAGTCCCTCGGGAAGAGTGAAAGACGCGCACGTTTATTTTCAGAGCTTCTAGACCTTCCTATAAGAAGTTAGCCAAAAAGTAGCTTCGAAAAACGCTTAGGTTAAGTTTCAGAGTTGCTTCTAATGTACCAAAGCTGGACTTAGACATAATTTCACTCTCACAACATTATGGCTGGTTGGAGACAGTCCGAAGCACAAGTACCGGGTCCATGGTTCTGGCCGTATACTGGGGGGACGGGGGCGACTCCCATTAACCCCTGACTATACCGGGGATACGCTTATCACAATGCCTTTCTGGTCTGTGCTGAAGCAGGGCATTCTGGAAACCAAGTGGCTTGACCTTTATTAGTGAGCCTGGTTACCCCCTCTCGGAACCACAGACTTAGAAATCGCCAGCTCATATACAGTGCATAAAATATATTTATATATATACCCTTATACACCATTTTAATAAAAAATATCACAAAATTCTTCTAAGTCCCTCGGGAAGAGTGGAAGACGCGCACGTTCATTTTCAGAGCTCCTAGACCTTCCTATAAGAAGTTAGCCAAAAAGTAGCTTCGAAAAACGCTTAGGTTAAATTTCAGAGTTGCTTCTAATGTACCAAAGCTGGACTTAGACATAATTTGACTCTCACAACATTATGGCTGGTTGGAGACAGTCCGAACCACAAGTACCGGGTCCATGGTTCTGGGCGTATACTGGGGGGGACGGGGACTACTCCCATTAACCCCTGACTATACCGGGGATACGCTTATCACAATGCCTTTCTGGTCTGTGCTGAAGCAGGGCATTCTGGCAGCCAAGTGGCTTGACCTTTATTAGTGAGCCTGGTTACCCCCTCTCGGAACCACAGACTTAGAAATCGCAAGCTCATATACAGTGCATAAAATATATTTATATATATACCCTTATACACCATTTTAATAAAAAATATCACAAAATTCTTCTATAGTAAGTCCCTCGGGAAGAGTGAAAGACGCGCACGTTCATTTTCAGCGCTCCTAGACCTTCCTATAAGAAGTTAGACAAAAAGTAGCTTCGAAAAACGCTTAGGTTAAGTTTCAGAGTTGCTTCTAATGTACCAAAGCTGGACTTAGACATAATTTCACTCTCACAACATTATGGCTGGTTGGAGACAGTCCGAAGCACAAGTACCGGGTCCATGTTTCTGGCCGTATACTGGGGGGACGGGGGCGACTCCCATTAACCCCTGACTATACCGGGGATACGCTTATCACAATGCCTTTCTGGTCTGTGCTGAAGCAGGGCATTCTGGCAGCCAAGTGGCTTGACCTTTGTTAGTGAGCCTGGTTACCCCCTCTCGGAACCACAGACTTAGAAATCGCCAGCTCATATACAGTGCATAAAATATATTTATATATATACCCTTATACACCATTTTAATAAAAAATATCACAAAATTCTTCTAAGTCCCTCGGGAAGAGTGAAAGACGCGCACGTTCATTTTCAGCGCTCCTAGACCTTCCTATAAGAAGTTAGCCAAAAAGTAAGTAGCTTCGAAAAACGCTTAGGTTAAGTTTCAGAGTTGCTTCTAATGTACCAAAGCTGGACTTAGACATAATTTCACTCTCACAACATTATGGCTGGTTGGAGAAAGTCCGAACCACAAGTACTGGGTCGATGGTTCTGGGCGTATACTGGGGGGACGGGGACGACTCCCATTAACCCCTGACTATACCGGGGATACGCTTATCACAATGCCTTTCTGGTCTGTGCTGAAGCAGGGCATTCTGGCAGCCAAGTGGCTTGACCTTTATTAGTGAGCCTGGTTACCCCCTCTCGGAACCACAGACTTAGAAATCGCCAGCTCATATACAGTGCATAAAATATATTTATATATATACCCTTATACACCATTTTAATAAAAAATATCACAAAATTCTTCTAAGTCCCTCGGGAAGAGTGAAAGACGCGCACGTTCATTTTCAGAGCTTCTAGACCTTCCTATAAGAAGTTAGCCAAAAAGTAGCTTCGAAAAACGCTTAGGTTAAGTTTCAGAGTTGCTTCTAATGTACCAAAGCTGGACTTAGACATAATTTCACTCTCACAACATTATGGCTGGTTGGAGACAGTCTGAACCACAAGTACCGGGTCGATGGTTCTGGGCGTATACTGGGGGGACGGGGACGACTCCCATTAACCCCTGACTATACCGGGGATACGCTTATCACAATGCCTTTCTGGTCTGTGCTGAAGCAGGGCATTCTGCCAGCCAAGTGGCTTGACCTTTATTAGTGAGCCTGGTTACCCCCTCTCGGAACCACAGACTTAGAAATCGCCAGCTCATATACAGTGCATAAAATATATTTATATATATACCCTTATACACCATTTTAATAAAAAATATCACAAAATTCTTCAAAGTCCCTCGGGAAGAGTGAAAAACGCGCACGTTCATTTTCAGAGCTCCTAGACCTTCCTATAAGAAGTTAGCCAAAAAGTAGCTTCGAAAAACGCTTAGGTTAAGTTTCAGAGTTGCTTCTAATGTACCAAAGCTGGACTTAGACATAATTTCACTCTCACAACATTATGGCTGGTTGGAGACAGTCTGAACCACAAGTACCGGGTCGATGGTTCTGGGCGTATACTGGGGGGACGGGGACGACTCCCATTAACCCCTGACTATACAGGGGATACGCTTATCACAATGCCTTTCTGGTCTGTGCTGAAGCAGGGCATTCTGGAAACCAAGTGGCTTGACCTTTATTAGTGAGCCTGGTTACCCCCTCTCGGAACCACAGACTTAGAAATCGCCAGCTCATATACAGTGCATAAAATATATTTATATATATACCCTTATACACCATTTTAATAAAAAATATCACAAAATTCTTCTAAGTCCCTCGGGAAGAGTGAAAGACGCGCACGTTCATTTTCAGAGCTTCTAGACCTTCCTATAAGAAGTTAGCCAAAAAGTAGCTTCGAAAAACGCTTAGGTTAAGTTTCAGAGTTGCTTCTAATGTACCAAAGCTGGACTTAGACATAATTTCACTCTCACAACATTATGGCTGGTTGGAGACAGTCTGAACCACAAGTACCGGGTCGATGGTTCTGGGCGTATACTGGGGGGACGGGGACGACTCCCATTAACCCCTGACTATACCGGGGATACGCTTATCACAATGCCTTTCTGGACTGTGCTGAAGCAGGGCATTCTGGCAGCCAAGTGGCTTGACCTTTATTAGTGAGCCTGGTTACCCCCTCTCGGAACCACAGACTTAGAAATCGCCAGCTCATATACAGTGCATAAAATATATTTATATATATACCCTTATACACCATTTTAATAAAAAATATCACAAAATTCTTCAAAGTCCCTCGGGAAGAGTGAAAAACGCGCACGTTCATTTTCAGAGCTCCTAGACCTTCCTATAAGAAGTTAGCCAAAAAGTAGCTTCGAAAAACGCTTAGGTTAAGTTTCAGAGTTGCTTCTAATGTACCAAAGCTGGACTTAGACATAATTTCACTCTCACAACATTATGGCTGGTTGGAGACAGTCTGAACCACAAGTACCGGGTCGATGGTTCTGGGCGTATACTGGGGGGACGGGGACGACTCCCATTAACCCCTGACTATACAGGGGATACGCTTATCACAATGCCTTTCTGGTCTGTGCTGAAGCAGGGCATTCTGGAAACCAAGTGGCTTGACCTTTATTAGTGAGCCTGGTTACCCCCTCTCGGAACCACAGACTTAGAAATCGCCAGCTCATATACAGTGCATAAAATATATTTATATAATATATTTATATATATACCCTTATACACCATTTTAATAAAAAATATCACAAAATTCTTCTAAGTCCCTCGGGAAGAGTGAAAGACGCGCACGTTCATTTTCAGCGCTCCTAGACCTTCCTATAAGAAGTTAGCCAAAAAGTAAGTAGCTTCGAAAAACGCTTAGGTTAAGTTTCAGAGTTGCTTCTAATGTACCAAAGCTGGACTTAGACATAATTTCACTCTCACAACATTATGGCTGGTTGGAGACAGTCCGAAGCACAAGTACCGGGTCCATGGTTCTGGCTGTATACTAGGGGGACGGGGGCGACTCCCATTAACCCCTGACTATACCGGGGATACGCTTATCACAATGCCTTTCTGGTCTGTGCTGAAGCAGGGCATTCTGGAAACCAAGTGGCTTGACCTTTATTAGTGAGCCTGGTTACCCCCTCTCGGAACCACAGACTTAGAAATCGCCAGCTCATATAAAGTGCATAAAATATATTTCTATATATACCCTTATACACCATTTTAATAAAAAATATCACAAAATTCTTCTAAGTCCCTCGGGAAGAGTGAAAGACGCGCACGTTCATTTTCAGCGCTCCTAGACCTTCCTATAAGAAGTTAGCCAAAAAGTAGCTTCGAAAAACGCTTAGGTTAAGTTTCAGAGTTGCTTCTAATGTACCAAAGCTGGACTTAGACATAATTTCACTCTCACAACATTATGGCTGGTTGGAGACAGTCTGAACCACAAGTACCGGGTCGATGGTTCTGGGCGTATACTGGGGGGACGGGGACGACTCTCATTAACCCCTGACTATACCGGGGATACGCTTATCACAATGCCTTTCTGGTCTGTGCTGAAGCAGGGCATTCTGGCAGCCAAGTGGCTTGACCTTTATTAGTGAGCCTGGTTACCCCCTCTCGGAACCACAGACTTAGAAATCGCCAGCTCATATACAGTGCATAAAATATATTTATATAATATATTTATATATATACCCTTATACACCATTTTAATAAAAAATATCACAAAATTCTTCTAAGTCCCTCGGGAAGAGTGAAAGACGCGCACGTTCATTTTCAGAGCTCCTAGACCTTCCTATAAGAAGTTAGCCAAAAAGTAGCTTCGAAAAACGCTTAGGTTAAGTTTCAGAGTTGCTTCTAATGTTCCAAAGCTGGACTTAGACATAATTTGACTCTCACAACATTATGGCTGGTTGGAGACAGTCTGAACCACAAGTACCAGGTCGATGGTTCTGGGCGTATACTGGGGGGACGGGGACGACTCCCATTAACCCCTGACTATACCGGGGATACGCTTATCACAATGCCTTTCTGGTCTGTGCTGAAACAGGGCATTCTGGCAGCCAAATGGCTTGACCTTTATTAGTGAGCCTGGTTACCCCCTCTCGGAACCACAGACTTAGAAATCGCCAGCTCATATACAGTAAATAAAATATATTTATATATATACCCTTATACACCATTTTAATAAAAAATATCACAAAATTCTTCTAAGTCCCTCGGGAAGAGTGAAAGACGCGCACGTTCATTTTCAGCGCTCCTAGACCTTCCTATAAGAAGTTAGCCAAAAAGTAGCTTCGAAAAACGCTTAGGTTAAGTTTCAGAGTTGCTTCTAATGTACCAAAGCTGGACTTAGACATAATTTCACTCTCACAACATTATGGCTGGTTGGAGACAGTCTGAACCACAAGTACCGGGTCGATGGTTCTGGGCGTATACTGGGGGGACGGGGACGACTCCCATTAACCCCTGACTATACCGGGGATACGCTTATCACAATGCCTTTCTGGTCTGTGCTGAAGCAGGGCATTCTGGCAGCCAAGTGGCTTGACCTTTATTAGTGAGCCTGGTTACCCCCTCTCGGAACCACAGACTTAGAAATCGCCAGCTCATATACAGTGCATAAAATATATTTATATATATACCCTTATACACCATTTTAATAAAAAATATCACAAAATTCTTCAAAGTCCCTCGGGAAGAGTGAAAAACGCGCACGTTCATTTTCAGAGCTCCTAGACCTTCCTATAAGAAGTTAGCCAAAAAGTAGCTTCGAAAAACGCTTAGGTTAAGTTTCAGAGTTGCTTCTAATGTACCAAAGCTGGACTTAGACATAATTTCACTCTCACAACATTATGGCTGGTTGGAGACAGTCTGAACCACAAGTACCGGGTCGATGGTTCTGGGCGTATACTGGGGGGACGGGGACGACTCCCATTAACCCCTGACTATACAGGGGATACGCTTATCACAATGCCTTTCTGGTCTGTGCTGAAGCAGGGCATTCTGGCAGCCAAGTGGCTTGACCTTTATTAGTGAGCCTGGTTACCCCCTCTCGGAACCACAGACTTAGAAATCGCCAGCTCATATACAGTGCATAAAATATATTTATATAATATATTTATATATATACCCTTATACACCATTTTAATAAAAAATATCACAAAATTCTTCTAAGTCCCTCGGGAAGAGTGAAAGACGCGCACGTTCATTTTCAGCGCTCCTAGACCTTCCTATAAGAAGTTAGCCAAAAAGTAAGTAGCTTCGAAAAACGCTTAGGTTAAGTTTCAGAGTTGCTTCTAATGTACCAAAGCTGGACTTAGACATAATTTCACTCTCACAACATTATGGCTGGTTGGAGACAGTCCGAAGCACAAGTACCGGGTCCATGGTTCTGGCCGTATACTAGGGGGACGGGGGCGACTCCCATTAACCCCTGACTATACCGGGGATACGCTTATCACAATGCCTTTCTGGTCTGTGCTGAAGCAGGGCATTCTGGAAACCAAGTGGCTTGACCTTTATTAGTGAGCCTGGTTACCCCCTCTCGGAACCACAGACTTAGAAATCGCCAGCTCATATAAAGTGCATAAAATATATTTCTATATATACCCTTATACACCATTTTAATAAAAAATATCACAAAATTCTTCTAAGTCCCTCGGGAAGAGTGAAAGACGCGCACGTTCATTTTCAGCGCTCCTAGACCTTCCTATAAGAAGTTAGCCAAAAAGTAGCTTCGAAAACGCTTAGGTTAAGTTTCAGAGTTGCTTCTAATGTACCAAAGCTGGACTTAGACATAATTTCACTCTCACAACATTATGGCTGGTTGGAGACAGTCTGAACCACAAGTACCGGGTCGATGGTTCTGGGCGTATACTGGGGGGACGGGGACGACTCTCATTAACCCCTGACTATACCGGGGATACGCTTATCACAATGCCTTTCTGGTCTGTGCTGAAGCAGGGCATTCTGGCAGCCAAGTGGCTTGACCTTTATTAGTGAGCCTGGTTACCCCCTCTCGGAACCACAGACTTAGAAATCGCCAGCTCATATACAGTGCATAAAATATATTTATATAATATATTTATATATATACCCTTATACACCATTTTAATAAAAAATATCACAAAATTCTTCTAAGTCCCTCGGGAAGAGTGAAAGACGCACACGTTCATTTTCAGAGCTCCTAGACCTTCCTATAAGAAGTTAGCCAAAAAGTAGCTTCGAAAAACGCTTAGGTTAAGTTTCAGAGTTGCTTCTAATGTTCCAAAGCTGGACTTAGACATAATTTGACTCTCACAACATTATGGCTGGTTGGAGATAGTCTGAACCACAAGTACCAGGTCGATGGTTCTGGGCGTATACTGGGGGGACGGGGACGACTCCCATTAACCCCTGACTATACCGGGGATACGCTTATCACAATGCCTTTCTGGTCTGTGCTGAAACAGGGCATTCTGGCAGCCAAATGGCTTGACCTTTATTAGTGAGCCTGGTTACCCCCTCTCGGAACCACAGACTTAGAAATCGCCAGCTCATATACAGTAAATAAAATATATTTATATATATACCCTTATACACCATTTTAATAAAAAATATCACAAAATTCTTCTAAGTCCCTCGGGAAGAGTGAAAGACGCGCACGTTCATTTTCAGCGCTCCTAGACCTTCCTATAAGAAGTTAGCCAAAAAGTAGCTTCGAAAAACGCTTAGGTTAAGTTTCAGAGTTGCTTCTAATGTACCAAAGCTGGACTTAGACATAATTTCACTCTCACAACATTATGGCTGGTTGGAGACAGTCTGAACCACAAGTACCGGGTCGATGGTTCTGGGCGTATACTGGGGGGACGGGGACGACTCTCATTAACCCCTGACTATACCGGGGATACGCTTATCACAATGCCTTTCTGGTCTGTGCTGAAGCAGGGCATTCTGGCAGCCAAGTGGCTTGACCTTTATTAGTGAGCCTGGTTACCCCCTCTCGGAACCACAGACTTAGAAATCGCCAGCTCATATACAGTGCATAAAATATATTTATATAATATATTTATATATATACCCTTATACACCATTTTAATAAAAAATATCACAAAATTCTTCTAAGTCCCTCGGGAAGAGTGAAAGACGCGCACGTTCATTTTCAGAGCTCCTAGACCTTCCTATAAGAAGTTAGCCAAAAAGTAGCTTCGAAAAACGCTTAGGTTAAGTTTCAGAGTTGCTTCTAATGTTCCAAAGCTGGACTTAGACATAATTTGACTCTCACAACATTATGGCTGGTTGGAGACAGTCTGAACCACAAGTACCAGGTCGATGGTTCTGGGCGTATACTGGGGGGACGGGGACGACTCCCATTAACCCCTGACTATACCGGGGATACGCTTATCACAATGCCTTTCTGGTCTGTGCTGAAACAGGGCATTCTGGCAGCCAAATGGCTTGACCTTTATTAGTGAGCCTGGTTACCCCCTCTCGGAACCACAGACTTAGAAATCGCCAGCTCATATACAGTAAATAAAATATATTTATATATATACCCTTATACACCATTTTAATAAAAAATATCACAAAATTCTTCTAAGTCCCTCGGGAAGAGTGAAAGACGCGCACGTTCATTTTCAGCGCTCCTAGACCTTCCTATAAGAAGTTAGCCAAAAAGTAGCTTCGAAAAACGCTTAGGTTAAGTTTCAGAGTTGCTTCTAATGTACCAAAGCTGGACTTAGACATAATTTCACTCTCACAACATTATGTCTGGTTGGAGACAGTCCGAACCACAAGTACCGGGTCCATGGTTCTGGGCGTATACTGGGGGGACGGGGACGACTCCCATTAACCCCTGACTATACCGGGGATACGCTTATCATAATGCCTTTCTGGTCTGTGCTGAAGCAGGGCATTCTGGCAGCCAAGTGGCTTGACCTTTATTAGTGAGCCTGGTTACCCCCTCTCGGAACCACAGACTTAGAAATCGCCAGCTCATATACAGTGCATAAAATATATTTATATAATATATTTATATATATACCCTTATACACCATTTTAATAAAAAATATCACAAAATTCTTCTAAGTCCCTCGGGAAGAGTGAAAGACGCGCACGTTCATTTTCAGCGCTCCCAGACCTTCCTATAAGAAGTTAGCCAAAAAGTAGCTTCGAAAAACGCTTAGGTTAAGTTTCAGAGTTGCTTCTAATGTACCAAAGCTGGACTTAGACATAATTTGACTCTCACAACATTATGGCTGGTTGGAGACAGTCTGAACCACAAGTACCAGGTCGATGGTTCTGGGCGTATACTGGGGGGACGGGGACGACTCCCATTAACCCCTGACTATACCGGGGATACGCTTATCACAATGCCTTTCTGGTCTGTGCTGAAACAGGGCATTCTGGCAGCCAAATGGCTTGACCTTTATTAGTGAGCCTGGTTACCCCCTCTCGGAACCACAGACTTAGAAATAGCCAGCTCATATACAGTAAATAAAATATATTTATATATATACCCTTATACACCATTTTAATAAAAAATATCACAAAATTCTTCTAAGTCCCTCGGGAAGAGTGAAAGACGCGCACGTTCATTTTCAGCGCTCCTAGACCTTCCTATAAGAAGTTAGCCAAAAAGTAGCTTCGAAAAACGCTTAGGTTAAGTTTCAGAGTTGCTTCTAATGTACCAAAGCTGGACTTAGACATAATTTCACTCTCACAACATTATGTCTGGTTGGAGACAGTCCGAACCACAAGTACCGGGTCCATGGTTCTGGGCGTATACTGGGGGGACGGGGACGACTCCCATTAACCCCTGACTATACCGGGGATACGCTTATCATAATGCCTTTCTGGTCTGTGCTGAAGCAGGGCATTCTGGCAGCCAAGTGGCTTGACCTTTATTAGTGAGCCTGGTTACCCCCTCTCGGAACCACAGACTTAGAAATCGCCAGCTCATATACAGTGCATAAAATATATTTATATAATATATTTATATATATACCCTTATACACCATTTTAATAAAAAATATCACAAAATTCTTCTAAGTCCCTCGGGAAGAGTGAAAGACGCGCACGTTCATTTTCAGCGCTCCCAGACCTTCCTATAAGAAGTTAGCCAAAAAGTAGCTTCGAAAAACGCTTAGGTTAAGTTTCAGAGTTGCTTCTAATGTACCAAAGCTGGACTTAGACATAATTTCACTCTCACAACATTATGGCTGGTTGGAGACAGTCCGAACCACAAGTACCGCGTCCATGGTTCTGGGCGTATACTGGGGGGGACGGGGACGACTCCCATTAACCCCTGACTATACCGGGGATACGCTTATCACAATGCCTTTCTGGTCTGTGCTGAAGCAGGGCATTCTGGCAGCCAAGTGGCTTGACCTTTATAAGTGAGCCTGGTTACCCCCTCTCGGAACCACAGACTTAGAAATTGCCAGCTTATATACAGTGCATAAAATATATTTATATATATACCCTTATACACCATTTTAATAAAAAATATCACAAAATTCTTCTAAGTCCCTCGGGAAGAGTGAAAGACGCGCACGTTCATTTTCAGCGCTCCCAGACCTTCCTATAAGAAGTTAGCCAAACAGTAGCTTCGAAAAACGCTTAGGTTAAGTTTCAGAGTTGCTTCTAATGTACCAAAGCTGGACTTAGACATAATTTCACTCTCACAACATTATGGCTGGTTGGAGACAGTCCGAAGCACAAGTACCGGGTCCATGGTTCTGGCCGTATACTGGGGGGACGGGGGCGACTCCCATTAACCCCTGACTATACCGGGGATACGCTTATCACAATGCCTTTCTGGTCTGTGCTGAAGCAGGGCATTCTGGAAACCAAGTGGCTTGACCTTTATTAGTGAGCCTGGTTACCCCCTCTCGGAACCACAGACTTAGAAATCGCCAGCTCATATACAGTGCATAAAATATATTTATATATATACCCTTATACACCATTTTAATAAAAAATATCACAAAATTCTTCTAAGTCCCTCGGGAAGAGTGGAAGACGCGCACGTTCATTTTCAGAGCTCCTAGACCTTCCTATAAGAAGTTAGCCAAAAAGTAGCTTCGAAAAACGCTTAGGTTAAATTTCAGAGTTGCTTCTAATGTACCAAAGCTGGACTTAGACATAATTTGACTCTCACAACATTATGGCTGGTTGGAGACAGTCCGAACCACAAGTACCGGGTCCATGGTTCTGGGCGTATACTGGGGGGGACGGGGACGACTCCCATTAACCCCTGACTATACCGGGGATACGCTTATCACAATGCCTTTCTGGTCTGTGCTGAAGCAGGGCATTCTGGCAGCCAAGTGGCTTGACCTTTATTAGTGAGCCTGGTTACCCCCTCTCGGAACCACAGACTTAGAAATCGCAAGCTCATATACAGTGCATAAAATATATTTATATATATACCCTTATACACCATTTTAATAAAAAATATCACAAAATTCTTCTATAGTAAGTCCCTCGGGAAGAGTGAAAGACGCGCACGTTCATTTTCAGCGCTCCTAGACCTTCCTATAAGAAGTTAGACAAAAAGTAGATTCGAAAAACGCTTAGGTTAAGTTTCAGAGTTGCTTCTAATGTACCAAAGCTGGACTTAGACATAATTTCACTCTCACAACATTATGGCTGGTTGGAGACAGTCCGAAGCACAAGTACCGGGTCCATGTTTCTGGCCGTATACTGGGGGGACGGGGGCGACTCCCATTAACCCCTGACTATACCGGGGATACGCTTATCACAATGCCTTTCTGGTCTGTGCTGAAGCAGGGCATTCTGGCAGCCAAGTGGCTTGACCTTTGTTAGTGAGCCTGGTTACCCCCTCTCGGAACCACAGACTTAGAAATCGCCAGCTCATATACAGTGCATAAAATATATTTATATATATACCCTTATACACCATTTTAATAAAAAATATCACAAAATTCTTCTAAGTCCCTCGGGAAGAGTGAAAGACGCGCACGTTCATTTTCAGAGCTTCTAGACCTTCCTATAAGAAGTTAGCCAAAAAGTAGCTTCGAAAAACGCTTAGGTTAAGTTTCAGAGTTGCTTCTAATGTACCAAAGCTGGACTTAGACATAATTTCACTCTCACAACATTATGGCTGGTTGGAGACAGTCTGAACCACAAGTACCGGGTCGATGGTTCTGGGCGTATACTGGGGGGACGGGGACGACTCCCATTAACCCCTGACTATACCGGGGATACGCTTATCACAATGCCTTTCTGGTCTGTGCTGAAGCAGGGCATTCTGCCAGCCAAGTGGCTTGACCTTTATTAGTGAGCCTGGTTACCCCCTCTCGGAACCACAGACTTAGAAATCGCCAGCTCATATACAGTGCATAAAATATATTTATATATATACCCTTATACACCATTTTAATAAAAAATATCACAAAATTCTTCTAAGTCCCTCGGGAAGAGTGAAAGACGCGCACGTTCATTTTCAGAGCTTCTAGACCTTCCTATAAGAAGTTAGCCAAAAAGTAAGTAGCTTCGAAAAACGCTTAGGTTAAGTTTCAGAGTTGCTTCTAATGTACCAAAGCTGGACTTAGACATAATTTCACTCTCACAACATTATGGCTGGTTGGAGACAGTCTGAACCACAAGTACCGGGTCGATGGTTCTGGGCGTATACTGGGGGGACGGGGACGACTCCCATTAACCCCTGACTATACCGGGGATACGCTTATCACAATGCCTTTCTGGTCTGTGCTGAAGCAGGGCATTCTGGCAGCCAAGTGGCTTGACCTTTATTAGTGAGCCTGGTTACCCCCTCTCGGAACCACAGACTTAGAAATCGCCAGCTCATATACAGTGCATAAAATATATTTATATATATACCCTTATACACCATTTTAATAAAAAATATCACAAAATTCTTCTAAGTCCCTCGGGAAGAGTGGAAGACGCGCACGTTCATTTTCAGAGCTCCTAGACCTTCCTATAAGAAGTTAGCCAAAAAGTAGCTTCGAAAAACGCTTAGGTTAAATTTCAGAGTTGCTTCTAATGTACCAAAGCTGGACTTAGACATAATTTGACTCTCACAACATTATGGCTGGTTGGAGACAGTCCGAACCACAAGTACCGGGTCCATGGTTCTGGGCGTATACTGGGGGGGACGGGGACGACTCCCATTAACCCCTGACTATACCGGGGATACGCTTATCACAATGCCTTTCTGGTCTGTGCTGAAGCAGGGCATTCTGGCAGCCAAGTGGCTTGACCTTTGTTAGTGAGCCTGGTTACCCCCTCTCGGAACCACAGACTTAGAAATCGCCAGCTCATATACAGTGCATAAAATATATTTATATATATACCCTTATACACCATTTTAATAAAAAATATCACAAAATTCTTCTAAGTCCCTCGGGAAGAGCAAAAGACGCGCACGTTCATTTTCAGCGCTCCTAGACCTTCCTATAAGAAGTTAGCCAAAAAGTAGCTTCGAAAAACGCTTAGGTTAAGTTTCAGAGTTGCTTCTAATGTACCAAAGCTGGACTTAGACATAATTTCACTCTCACAACATTATGGCTGGTTGGAGACAGTCCGAACCACAAGTACTGGGTCGATGGTTCTGGGCGTATACTGGGGGGACGGGGACGACTCCCATTAACCCCTGACTATACCGGGGATACGCTTATCACAATGCCTTTCTGGTCTGTGCTGAAGCAGGGCATTCTGGCAGCCAAGTGGCTTGACCTTTATTAGTGAGCCTGGTTACCCCCTCTCGGAACCACAGACTTAGAAATCGCCAGCTCATATACAGTGCATAAAATATATTTATATATATACCCTTATACACCATTTTAATAAAAAATATCACAAAATTCTTCTAAGTCCCTCGGGAAGAGTGAAAGACGCGCACGTTCATTTTCAGAGCTTCTAGACCTTCCTATAAGAAGTTAGCCAAAAAGTAGCTTCGAAAAACGCTTAGGTTAAGTTTCAGAGTTGCTTCTAATGTACCAAAGCTGGACTTAGACATAATTTCACTCTCACAACATTATGGCTGGTTGGAGACAGTCTGAACCACAAGTACCGGGTCGATGGTTCTGGGCGTATACTGGGGGGACGGGGACGACTCCCATTAACCCCTGACTATACCGGGGATACGCTTATCACAATGCCTTTCTGGTCTGTGCTGAAGCAGGGCATTCTGCCAGCCAAGTGGCTTGACCTTTATTAGTGAGCCTGGTTACCCCCTCTCGGAACCACAGACTTAGAAATCGCCAGCTCATATACAGTGCATAAAATATATTTATATATATACCCTTATACACCATTTTAATAAAAAATATCACAAAATTCTTCTAAGTCCCTCGGGAAGAGTGAAAGACGCGCACGTTCATTTTCAGAGCTTCTAGACCTTCCTATAAGAAGTTAGCCAAAAAGTAAGTAGCTTCGAAAAACGCTTAGGTTAAGTTTCAGAGTTGCTTCTAATGTACCAAAGCTGGACTTAGACATAATTTCACTCTCACAACATTATGGCTGGTTGGAGACAGTCTGAACCACAAGTACCGGGTCGATGGTTCTGGGCGTATACTGGGGGGACGGGGACGACTCCCATTAACCCCTGACTATACCGGGGATACGCTTATCACAATGCCTTTCTGGTCTGTGCTGAAGCAGGGCATTCTGGCAGCCAAGTGGCTTGACCTTTATTAGTGAGCCTGGTTACCCCCTCTCGGAACCACAGACTTAGAAATCGCCAGCTCATATACAGTGCATAAAATATATTTATATATATACCCTTATACACCATTTTAATAAAAAATATCACAAAATTCTTCTAAGTCCCTCGGGAAGAGTGAAAGACGCGCACGTTCATTTTCAGAGCTCCTAGACCTTCCTATAAGAAGTTAGCCAAAAAGTAGCTTCGAAAAACGCTTAGGTTAAGTTTCAGAGTTGCTTCTAATGTACCAAAGCTGGACTTAGACATAATTTCACTCTCACAACATTATGGCTGGTTGGAGACAGTCTGAACCACAAGTACCGGGTCGATGGTTCTGGGCGTATACTGGGGGGACGGGGACGACTCCCATTAACCCCTGACTATACCGGGGATACGCTTATCACAATGCCTTTCTGGTCTGTGCTGAAGCAGGGCATTCTGGCAGCCAAGTGGCTTGACCTTTATAAGTGAGCCTGGTTACCCCCTCTCGGAACCACAGACTTAGAAATTGCCAGCTCATATACAGTGCATAAAATATATTTATATATATACCCTTATACACCATTTTAATAAAAAATATCACAAAATTCTTCTAAGTCCCTCGGGAAGAGTGAAAGACGCGCACGTTCATTTTCAGAGCTCCTAGACCTTCCTATAAGAAGTTAGCCAAAAAGTAGCTTCGAAAAACGCTTAGGTTAAGTTTCAGAGTTGCTTCTAATGTACCAAAGCTGGACTTAGACATAATTTCACTCTCACAACATTATGGCTGGTTGGAGACAGTCCGAACCACAAGTACCGGGTCCATGGTTCTGGGCGTATACTGGGGGGACGGGGACGACTCCCATTAACCCCTGACTATACCGGGGATACGCTTATCATAATGCCTTTCTGGTCTGTGCTGAAGCAGGGCATTCTGGCAGCCAAGTGGCTTGACCTTTATTAGTGAGCCTGGTTACCCCCTCTCGGAACCACAGACTTAGAAATCGCCAGCTCATATACAGTGCATAAAATATATTTATATAATATATTTATATATATACCCTTATACACCATTTTAATAAAAAATATCACAAAATTCTTCTAAGTCCCTCGGGAAGAGTGAAAGACGCGCACGTTCATTTTCAGCGCTCCCAGACCTTCCTATAAGAAGTTAGCCAAACAGTAGCTTCGAAAAACGCTTAGGTTAAGTTTCAGAGTTGCTTCTAATGTACCAAAGCTGGACTTAGACATAATTTCACTCTCACAACATTATGGCTGGTTGGAGACAGTCCGAAGCACAAGTACCGGGTCCATGGTTCTGGCCGTATACTGGGGGGACGGGGGCGACTCCCATTAACCCCTGACTATACCGGGGATACGCTTATCACAATGCCTTTCTGGTCTGTGCTGAAGCAGGGCATTCTGGAAACCAAGTGGCTTGACCTTTATTAGTGAGCCTGGTTACCCCCTCTCGGAACCACAGACTTAGAAATCGCCAGCTCATATACAGTGCATAAAATATATTTATATATATACCCTTATACACCATTTTAATAAAAAATATCACAAAATTCTTCTAAGTCCCTCGGGAAGAGTGGAAGACGCGCACGTTCATTTTCAGAGCTCCTAGACCTTCCTATAAGAAGTTAGCCAAAAAGTAGCTTCGAAAAACGCTTAGGTTAAATTTCAGAGTTGCTTCTAATGTACCAAAGCTGGACTTAGACATAATTTGACTCTCACAACATTATGGCTGGTTGGAGACAGTCCGAACCACAAGTACCGGGTCCATGGTTCTGGGCGTATACTGGGGGGGACGGGGACGACTCCCATTAACCCCTGACTATACCGGGGATACGCTTATCACAATGCCTTTCTGGTCTGTGCTGAAGCAGGGCATTCTGGCAGCCAAGTGGCTTGACCTTTATTAGTGAGCCTGGTTACCCCCTCTCGGAACCACAGACTTAGAAATCGCAAGCTCATATACAGTGCATAAAATATATTTATATATATACCCTTATACACCATTTTAATAAAAAATATCACAAAATTCTTCTATAGTAAGTCCCTCGGGAAGAGTGAAAGACGCGCACGTTCATTTTCAGCGCTCCTAGACCTTCCTATAAGAAGTTAGACAAAAAGTAGCTTCGAAAAACGCTTAGGTTAAGTTTCAGAGTTGCTTCTAATGTACCAAAGCTGGACTTAGACATAATTTCACTCTCACAACATTATGGCTGGTTGGAGACAGTCCGAAGCACAAGTACCGGGTCCATGTTTCTGGCCGTATACTGGGGGGACGGGGGCGACTCCCATTAACCCCTGACTATACCGGGGATACGCTTATCACAATGCCTTTCTGGTCTGTGCTGAAGCAGGGCATTCTGGCAGCCAAGTGGCTTGACCTTTGTTAGTGAGCCTGGTTACCCCCTCTCGGAACCACAGACTTAGAAATCGCCAGCTCATATACAGTGCATAAAATATATTTATATATATACCCTTATACACCATTTTAATAAAAAATATCACAAAATTCTTCTAAGTCCCTCGGGAAGAGCAAAAGACGCGCACGTTCATTTTCAGCGCTCCTAGACCTTCCTATAAGAAGTTAGCCAAAAAGTAGCTTCGAAAAACGCTTAGGTTAAGTTTCAGAGTTGCTTCTAATGTACCAAAGCTGGACTTAGACATAATTTCACTCTCACAACATTATGGCTGGTTGGAGACAGTCCGAACCACAAGTACTGGGTCGATGGTTCTGGGCGTATACTGGGGGGACGGGGACGACTCCCATTAACCCCTGACTATACCGGGGATACGCTTATCACAATGCCTTTCTGGTCTGTGCTGAAGCAGGGCATTCTGGCAGCCAAGTGGCTTGACCTTTATTAGTGAGCCTGGTTACCCCCTCTCGGAACCACAGACTTAGAAATCGCCAGCTCATATACAGTGCATAAAATATATTTATATATATACCCTTATACACCATTTTAATAAAAAATATCACAAAATTCTTCTAAGTCCCTCGGGAAGAGTGAAAGACGCGCACGTTCATTTTCAGAGCTTCTAGACCTTCCTATAAGAAGTTAGCCAAAAAGTAGCTTCGAAAAACGCTTAGGTTAAGTTTCAGAGTTGCTTCTAATGTACCAAAGCTGGACTTAGACATAATTTCACTCTCACAACATTATGGCTGGTTGGAGACAGTCTGAACCACAAGTACCGGGTCGATGGTTCTGGGCGTATACTGGGGGGACGGGGACGACTCCCATTAACCCCTGACTATACCGGGGATACGCTTATCACAATGCCTTTCTGGTCTGTGCTGAAGCAGGGCATTCTGGCAGCCAAGTGGCTTGACCTTTATTAGTGAGCCTGGTTACCCCCTCTCGGAACCACAGACTTAGAAATCGCCAGCTCATATACAGTGCATAAAATATATTTATATATATACCCTTATACACCATTTTAATAAAAAATATCACAAAATTCTTCTAAGTCCCTCGGGAAGAGTGAAAGACGCGCACGTTCATTTTCAGAGCTCCTAGACCTTCCTATAAGAAGTTAGCCAAAAAGTAGCTTCGAAAAACGCTTAGGTTAAGTTTCAGAGTTGCTTCTAATGTACCAAAGCTGGACTTAGACATAATTTCACTCTCACAACATTATGGCTGGTTGGAGACAGTCTGAACCACAAGTACCGGGTCGATGGTTCTGGGCGTATACTGGGGGGACGGGGACGACTCCCATTAACCCCTGACTATACCGGGGATACGCTTATCACAATGCCTTTCTGGTCTGTGCTGAAGCAGGGCATTCTGGCAGCCAAGTGGCTTGACCTTTATAAGTGAGCCTGGTTACCCCCTCTCGGAACCACAGACTTAGAAATTGCCAGCTCATATACAGTGCATAAAATATATTTATATATATACCCTTATACACCATTTTAATAAAAAATATCACAAAATTCTTCTAAGTCCCTCGGGAAGAGTGAAAGACGCGCACGTTCATTTTCAGAGCTCCTAGACCTTCCTATAAGAAGTTAGCCAAAAAGTAGCTTCGAAAAACGCTTAGGTTAAGTTTCAGAGTTGCTTCTAATGTACCAAAGCTGGACTTAGACATAATTTCACTCTCACAACATTATGGCTGGTTGGAGACAGTCCGAACCACAAGTACCGGGTCCATGGTTCTGGGCGTATACTGGGGGGACGGGGACGACTCCCATTAACCCCTGACTATACCGGGGATACGCTTATCATAATGCCTTTCTGGTCTGTGCTGAAGCAGGGCATTCTGGCAGCCAAGTGGCTTGACCTTTATTAGTGAGCCTGGTTACCCCCTCTCGGAACCACAGACTTAGAAATCGCCAGCTCATATACAGTGCATAAAATATATTTATATAATATATTTATATATATACCCTTATACACCATTTTAATAAAAAATATCACAAAATTCTTCTAAGTCCCTCGGGAAGAGTGAAAGACGCGCACGTTCATTTTCAGCGCTCCCAGACCTTCCTATAAGAAGTTAGCCAAACAGTAGCTTCGAAAAACGCTTAGGTTAAGTTTCAGAGTTGCTTCTAATGTACCAAAGCTGGACTTAGACATAATTTCACTCTCACAACATTATGGCTGGTTGGAGACAGTCCGAAGCACAAGTACCGGGTCCATGGTTCTGGCCGTATACTGGGGGGACGGGGGCGACTCCCATTAACCCCTGACTATACCGGGGATACGCTTATCACAATGCCTTTCTGGTCTGTGCTGAAGCAGGGCATTCTGGAAACCAAGTGGCTTGACCTTTATTAGTGAGCCTGGTTACCCCCTCTCGGAACCACAGACTTAGAAATCGCCAGCTCATATACAGTGCATAAAATATATTTATATATATACCCTTATACACCATTTTAATAAAAAATATCACAAAATTCTTCTAAGTCCCTCGGGAAGAGTGGAAGACGCGCACGTTCATTTTCAGAGCTCCTAGACCTTCCTATAAGAAGTTAGCCAAAAAGTAGCTTCGAAAAACGCTTAGGTTAAATTTCAGAGTTGCTTCTAATGTACCAAAGCTGGACTTAGACATAATTTGACTCTCACAACATTATGGCTGGTTGGAGACAGTCCGAACCACAAGTACCGGGTCCATGGTTCTGGGCGTATACTGGGGGGGACGGGGACGACTCCCATTAACCCCTGACTATACCGGGGATACGCTTATCACAATGCCTTTCTGGTCTGTGCTGAAGCAGGGCATTCTGGCAGCCAAGTGGCTTGACCTTTATTAGTGAGCCTGGTTACCCCCTCTCGGAACCACAGACTTAGAAATCGCAAGCTCATATACAGTGCATAAAATATATTTATATATATACCCTTATACACCATTTTAATAAAAAATATCACAAAATTCTTCTATAGTAAGTCCCTCGGGAAGAGTGAAAGACGCGCACGTTCATTTTCAGCGCTCCTAGACCTTCCTATAAGAAGTTAGACAAAAAGTAGCTTCGAAAAACGCTTAGGTTAAGTTTCAGAGTTGCTTCTAATGTACCAAAGCTGGACTTAGACATAATTTCACTCTCACAACATTATGGCTGGTTGGAGACAGTCCGAAGCACAAGTACCGGGTCCATGTTTCTGGCCGTATACTGGGGGGACGGGGGCGACTCCCATTAACCCCTGACTATACCGGGGATACGCTTATCACAATGCCTTTCTGGTCTGTGCTGAAGCAGGGCATTCTGGCAGCCAAGTGGCTTGACCTTTGTTAGTGAGCCTGGTTACCCCCTCTCGGAACCACAGACTTAGAAATCGCCAGCTCATATACAGTGCATAAAATATATTTATATATATACCCTTATACACCATTTTAATAAAAAATATCACAAAATTCTTCTAAGTCCCTCGGGAAGAGCAAAAGACGCGCACGTTCATTTTCAGCGCTCCTAGACCTTCCTATAAGAAGTTAGCCAAAAAGTAGCTTCGAAAAACGCTTAGGTTAAGTTTCAGAGTTGCTTCTAATGTACCAAAGCTGGACTTAGACATAATTTCACTCTCACAACATTATGGCTGGTTGGAGACAGTCCGAACCACAAGTACTGGGTCGATGGTTCTGGGCGTATACTGGGGGGACGGGGACGACTCCCATTAACCCCTGACTATACCGGGGATACGCTTATCACAATGCCTTTCTGGTCTGTGCTGAAGCAGGGCATTCTGGCAGCCAAGTGGCTTGACCTTTATTAGTGAGCCTGGTTACCCCCTCTCGGAACCACAGACTTAGAAATCGCCAGCTCATATACAGTGCATAAAATATATTTATATATATACCCTTATACACCATTTTAATAAAAAATATCACAAAATTCTTCTAAGTCCCTCGGGAAGAGTGAAAGACGCGCACGTTCATTTTCAGAGCTTCTAGACCTTCCTATAAGAAGTTAGCCAAAAAGTAGCTTCGAAAAACGCTTAGGTTAAGTTTCAGAGTTGCTTCTAATGTACCAAAGCTGGACTTAGACATAATTTCACTCTCACAACATTATGGCTGGTTGGAGACAGTCTGAACCACAAGTACCGGGTCGATGGTTCTGGGCGTATACTGGGGGGACGGGGACGACTCCCATTAACCCCTGACTATACCGGGGATACGCTTATCACAATGCCTTTCTGGTCTGTGCTGAAGCAGGGCATTCTGCCAGCCAAGTGGCTTGACCTTTATTAGTGAGCCTGGTTACCCCCTCTCGGAACCACAGACTTAGAAATCGCCAGCTCATATACAGTGCATAAAATATATTTATATATATACCCTTATACACCATTTTAATAAAAAATATCACAAAATTCTTCTAAGTCCCTCGGGAAGAGTGAAAGACGCGCACGTTCATTTTCAGAGCTTCTAGACCTTCCTATAAGAAGTTAGCCAAAAAGTAAGTAGCTTCGAAAAACGCTTAGGTTAAGTTTCAGAGTTGCTTCTAATGTACCAAAGCTGGACTTAGACATAATTTCACTCTCACAACATTATGGCTGGTTGGAGACAGTCTGAACCACAAGTACCGGGTCGATGGTTCTGGGCGTATACTTGGGGGACGGGGACGACTCCCATTAACCCCTGACTATACCGGGGATACGCTTATCACAATGCCTTTCTGGTCTGTGCTGAAGCAGGGCATTCTGGCAGCCAAGTGGCTTGACCTTTATTAGTGAGCCTGGTTACCCCCTCTCGGAACCACAGACTTAGAAATCGCCAGCTCATATACAGTGCATAAAATATATTTATATATATACCCTTATACACCATTTTAATAAAAAATATCACAAAATTCTTCTAAGTCCCTCGGGAAGAGTGAAAGACGCGCACGTTCATTTTCAGAGCTCCTAGACCTTCCTATAAGAAGTTAGCCAAAAAGTAGCTTCGAAAAACGCTTAGGTTAAGTTTCAGAGTTGCTTCTAATGTACCAAAGCTGGACTTAGACATAATTTCACTCTCACAACATTATGGCTGGTTGGAGACAGTCTGAACCACAAGTACCGGGTCGATGGTTCTGGGCGTATACTGGGGGGACGGGGACGACTCCCATTAACCTCTGACTATACCGGGGATACGCTTATCACAATGCCTTTCTGGTCTGTGCTGAAGCAGGGCATTCTGGCAGCCAAGTGGCTTGACCTTTATAAGTGAGCCTGGTTACCCCCTCTCGGAACCACAGACTTAGAAATTGCCAGCTCATATACAGTGCATAAAATATATTTATATATATACCCTTATACACCATTTTAATAAAAAATATCACAAAATTCTTCTAAGTCCCTCGGGAAGAGTGAAAGACGCGCACGTTCATTTTCAGAGCTCCTAGACCTTCCTATAAGAAGTTAGCCAAAAAGTAGCTTCGAAAAACGCTTAGGTTAAGTTTCAGAGTTGCTTCTAATGTACCAAAGCTGGACTTAGACATAATTTCACTCTCACAACATTATGGCTGGTTGGAGACAGTCCGAACCACAAGTACCGGGTCCATGGTTCTGGGCGTATACTGGGGGGACGGGGACGACTCCCATTAACCCCTGACTATACCGGGGATACGCTTATCATAATGCCTTTCTGGTCTGTGCTGAAGCAGGGCATTCTGGCAGCCAAGTGGCTTGACCTTTATTAGTGAGCCTGGTTACCCCCTCTCGGAACCACAGACTTAGAAATCGCCAGCTCATATACAGTGCATAAAATATATTTATATAATATATTTATATATATACCCTTATACACCATTTTAATAAAAAATATCACAAAATTCTTCTAAGTCCCTCGGGAAGAGTGAAAGACGCGCACGTTCATTTTCAGCGCTCCCAGACCTTCCTATAAGAAGTTAGCCAAACAGTAGCTTCGAAAAACGCTTAGGTTAAGTTTCAGAGTTGCTTCTAATGTACCAAAGCTGGACTTAGACATAATTTCACTCTCACAACATTATGGCTGGTTGGAGACAGTCCGAAGCACAAGTACCGGGTCCATGGTTCTGGCCGTATACTGGGGGGACGGGGGCGACTCCCATTAACCCCTGACTATACCGGGGATACGCTTATCACAATGCCTTTCTGGTCTGTGCTGAAGCAGGGCATTCTGGAAACCAAGTGGCTTGACCTTTATTAGTGAGCCTGGTTACCCCCTCTCGGAACCACAGACTTAGAAATCGCCAGCTCATATACAGTGCATAAAATATATTTATATATATACCCTTATACACCATTTTAATAAAAAATATCACAAAATTCTTCTAAGTCCCTCGGGAAGAGTGGAAGACGCGCACGTTCATTTTCAGAGCTCCTAGACCTTCCTATAAGAAGTTAGCCAAAAAGTAGCTTCGAAAAACGCTTAGGTTAAATTTCAGAGTTGCTTCTAATGTACCAAAGCTGGACTTAGACATAATTTGACTCTCACAACATTATGGCTGGTTGGAGACAGTCCGAACCACAAGTACCGGGTCCATGGTTCTGGGCGTATACTGGGGGGGACGGGGACGACTCCCATTAACCCCTGACTATACCGGGGATACGCTTATCACAATGCCTTTCTGGTCTGTGCTGAAGCAGGGCATTCTGGCAGCCAAGTGGCTTGACCTTTATTAGTGAGCCTGGTTACCCCCTCTCGGAACCACAGACTTAGAAATCGCAAGCTCATATACAGTGCATAAAATATATTTATATATATACCCTTATACACCATTTTAATAAAAAATATCACAAAATTCTTCTATAGTAAGTCCCTCGGGAAGAGTGAAAGACGCGCACGTTCATTTTCAGCGCTCCTAGACCTTCCTATAAGAAGTTAGACAAAAAGTAGCTTCGAAAAACGCTTAGGTTAAGTTTCAGAGTTGCTTCTAATGTACCAAAGCTGGACTTAGACATAATTTCACTCTCACAACATTATGGCTGGTTGGAGACAGTCCGAAGCACAAGTACCGGGTCCATGTTTCTGGCCGTATACTGGGGGGACGGGGGCGACTCCCATTAACCCCTGACTATACCGGGGATACGCTTATCACAATGCCTTTCTGGTCTGTGCTGAAGCAGGGCATTCTGGCAGCCAAGTGGCTTGACCTTTGTTAGTGAGCCTGGTTACCCCCTCTCGGAACCACAGACTTAGAAATCGCCAGCTCATATACAGTGCATAAAATATATTTATATATATACCCTTATACACCATTTTAATAAAAAATATCACAAAATTCTTCTAAGTCCCTCGGGAAGAGCAAAAGACGCGCACGTTCATTTTCAGCGCTCCTAGACCTTCCTATAAGAAGTTAGCCAAAAAGTAGCTTCGAAAAACGCTTAGGTTAAGTTTCAGAGTTGCTTCTAATGTACCAAAGCTGGACTTAGACATAATTTCACTCTCACAACATTATGGCTGGTTGGAGACAGTCCGAACCACAAGTACTGGGTCGATGGTTCTGGGCGTATACTGGGGGGACGGGGACGACTCCCATTAACCCCTGACTATACCGGGGATACGCTTATCACAATGCCTTTCTGGTCTGTGCTGAAGCAGGGCATTCTGGCAGCCAAGTGGCTTGACCTTTATTAGTGAGCCTGGTTACCCCCTCTCGGAACCACAGACTTAGAAATCGCCAGCTCATATACAGTGCATAAAATATATTTATATATATACCCTTATACACCATTTTAATAAAAAATATCACAAAATTCTTCTAAGTCCCTCGGGAAGAGTGAAAGACGCGCACGTTCATTTTCAGAGCTTCTAGACCTTCCTATAAGAAGTTAGCCAAAAAGTAGCTTCGAAAAACGCTTAGGTTAAGTTTCAGAGTTGCTTCTAATGTACCAAAGCTGGACTTAGACATAATTTCACTCTCACAACATTATGGCTGGTTGGAGACAGTCTGAACCACAAGTACCGGGTCGATGGTTCTGGGCGTATACTGGGGGGACGGGGACGACTCCCATTATCCCCTGACTATACCGGGGATACGCTTATCACAATGCCTTTCTGGTCTGTACTGAAGCAGGGCATTCTGCCAGCCAAGTGGCTTGACCTTTATTAGTGAGCCTGGTTACCCCCTCTCGGAACCACAGACTTAGAAATCGCCAGCTCATATACAGTGCATAAAATATATTTATATATATACCCTTATACACCATTTTAATAAAAAATATCACAAAATTCTTCTAAGTCCCTCGGGAAGAGTGAAAGACGCGCACGTTCATTTTCAGAGCTTCTAGACCTTCCTATAAGAAGTTAGCCAAAAAGTAAGTAGCTTCGAAAAACGCTTAGGTTAAGTTTCAGAGTTGCTTCTAATGTACCAAAGCTGTACTTAGACATAATTTCACTCTCACAACATTATGGCTGGTTGGAGACAGTCTGAACCACAAGTACCGGGTCGATGGTTCTGGGCGTATACTGGGGGGACGGGGACGACTCCCATTAACCCCTGACTATACCGGGGATACGCTTATCACAATGCCTTTCTGGTCTGTGCTGAAGCAGGGCATTCTGGCAGCCAAGTAGCTTGACCTTTATTAGTGAGCCTGGTTACCCCCTCTCGGAACCACAGACTTAGAAATCGCCAGCTCATATACAGTGCATAAAATATATTTATATATATACCCTTATACACCATTTTAATAAAAAATATCACAAAATTCTTCAAAGTCCCTCGGGAAGAGTGAAAAACGCGCACGTTCATTTTCAGAGCTCCTAGACCTTCCTATAAGAAGTTAGCCAAAAAGTAGCTTCGAAAAACGCTTAGGTTAAGTTTCAGAGTTGCTTCTAATGTACCAAAGCTGGACTTAGACATAATTTCACTCTCACAACATTATGGCTGGTTGGAGACAGTCTGAACCACAAGTACCGGGTCGATGGTTCTGGGCGTATACTGGGGGGACGGGGACGACTCCCATTAACCCCTGACTATACCGGGGATACGCTTATCACAATGCCTTTCTGGTCTGTGCTGAAGCAGGGCATTCTGGCAGCCAAGTGGCTTGACCTTTATTAGTGAGCCTGGTTACCCCCTCTCGGAACCACAGACTTAGAAATCGCCAGCTCATATACAGTGCATAAAATATATTTATATATATACCCTTATACACCATTTTAATAAAAAATATCACAAAATTCTTCTAAGTCCCTCGGGAAGAGTGAAAGACGCGCACGTTCATTTTCAGAGCTTCTAGACCTTCCTATAAGAAGTTAGCCAAAAAGTAGCTTCGAAAAACGCTTAGGTTAAGTTTCAGAGTTGCTTCTAATGTACCAAAGCTGGACTTAGACATAATTTCACTCTCACAACATTATGGCTGGTTGGAGACAGTCTGAACCACAAGTACCGGGTCGATGGTTCTGGGCGTATACTGGGGGGACGGGGACGACTCCCATTAACCCCTGACTATACCGGGGATACGCTTATCACAATGCCTTTCTGGTCTGTGCTGAAGCAGGGCATTCTGGCAGCCAAGTGGCTTGACCTTTATTAGTGAGCCTGGTTACCCCCTCTCGGAACCACAGACTTAGAAATCGCCAGCTCATATACAGTGCATAAAATATATTTATATATATACCCTTATACACCATTTTAATAAAAAATATCACAAAATTCTTCAAAGTCCCTCGGGAAGAGTGAAAAACGCGCACGTTCATTTTCAGAGCTCCTAGACCTTCCTATAAGAAGTTAGCCAAAAAGTAGCTTCGAAAAACGCTTAGGTTAAGTTTCAGAGTTGCTTCTAATGTACCAAAGCTGGACTTAGACATAATTTCACTCTCACAACATTATGGCTGGTTGGAGACAGTCTGAACCACAAGTACCGGGTCGATGGTTCTGGGCGTATACTGGGGGGACGGGGACGACTCCCATTAACCCCTGACTATACCGGGGATACGCTTATCACAAAGCCTTTCTGGTCTGTGCTGAAGCAGGGCATTCTGGAAACCAAGTGGCTTGACCTTTATTAGTGAGCCTGGTTACCCCCTCTCGGAACCACAGACTTAGAAATCGCCAGCTCATATACAGTGCATAAAATATATTTATATATATACCCTTATACACCATTTTAATAAAAAATATCACAAAATTCTTCTAAGTCCCTCGGGAAGAGTGAAAGACGCGCACGTTCATTTTCAAAGCTTCTAGACCTTCCTATAAGAAGTTAGCCAAAAAGTAGCTTCGAAAAACGCTTAGGTTAAGTTTCAGAGTTGCTTCTAATGTACCAAAGCTGGACTTAGACATAATTTCACTCTCACAACATTATGGCTGGTTGGAGACAGTCTGAACCACAAGTACCGGGTCGATGGTTCTGGGCGTATACTGGGGGGACGGGGACGACTCCCATTAACCCCTGACTATACCGGGGATACGCTTATCACAATGCCTTTCTGGTCTGTGCTGAAGCAGGGCATTCTGGCAGCCAAGTGGCTTGACCTTTATTAGTGAGCCTGGTTACCCCCTCTCGGAACCACAGACTTAGAAATCGCCAGCTCATATACAGTGCATAAAATATATTTATATATATACCCTTATACACCATTTTAATAAAAAATATCACAAAATTCTTCAAAGTCCCTCGGGAAGAGTGAAAAACGCGCACGTTCATTTTCAGAGCTCCTAGACCTTCCTATAAGAAGTTAGCCAAAAAGTAGCTTCGAAAAACGCTTAGGTTAAGTTTCAGAGTTGCTTCTAATGTACCAAAGCTGGACTTAGACATAATTTCACTCTCACAACATTATGGCTGGTTGGAGACAGTCTGAACCACAAGTACCGGGTCGATGGTTCTGGGCGTATACTGGGGGGACGGGGACGACTCCCATTAACCCCTGACTATACAGGGGATACGCTTATCACAATGCCTTTCTGGTCTGTGCTGAAGCAGGGCATTCTGGAAACCAAGTGGCTTGACCTTTATTAGTGAGCCTGGTTACCCCCTCTCGGAACCACAGACTTAGAAATCGCCAGCTCATATACAGTGCATAAAATATATTTATATAATATATTTATATATATACCCTTATACACCATTTTAATAAAAAATATCACAAAATTCTTCTAAGTCCCTCGGGAAGAGTGAAAGACGCGCACGTTCATTTTCAGCGCTCCTAGACCTTCCTATAAGAAGTTAGCCAAAAAGTAAGTAGCTTCGAAAAACGCTTAGGTTAAGTTTCAGAGTTGCTTCTAATGTACCAAAGCTGGACTTAGACATAATTTCACTCTCACAACATTATGGCTGGTTGGAGACAGTCCGAAGCACAAGTACCGGGTCCATGGTTCTGGCCGTATACTAGGGGGACGGGGGCGACTCCCATTAACCCCTGACTATACCGGGGATACGCTTATCACAATGCCTTTCTGGTCTGTGCTGAAGCAGGGCATTCTGGAAACCAAGTGGCTTGACCTTTATTAGTGAGCCTGGTTACCCCCTCTCGGAACCACAGACTTAGAAATCGCCAGCTCATATAAAGTGCATAAAATATATTTCTATATATACCCTTATACACCATTTTAATAAAAAATATCACAAAATTCTTCTAAGTCCCTCGGGAAGAGTGAAAGACGCGCACGTTCATTTTCAGCGCTCCTAGACCTTCCTATAAGAAGTTAGCCAAAAAGTAGCTTCGAAAAACGCTTAGGTTAAGTTTCAGAGTTGCTTCTAATGTACCAAAGCTGGACTTAGACATAATTTCACTCTCACAACATTATGGCTGGTTGGAGACAGTCTGAACCACAAGTACCGGGTCGATGGTTCTGGGCGTATACTGGGGGGACGGGGACGACTCCCATTAACCCCTGACTATACCGGGGATACGCTTATCACAATCCCTTTCTGGTCTGTGCTGAAGCAGGGCATTCTGGCAGCCAAGTGGCTTGACCTTTATTAGTGAGCCTGGTTACCCCCTCTCGGAACCACAGACTTAGAAATCGCCAGCTCATATACAGTGCATAACATATATTTATATATATACCCTTATACACCATTTTAATAAAAAATATCACAAAATTCTTCTAAGTCCCTCGGGAAGAGTGAAAGACGCGCACGTTCATTTTCAGCGCTCCTAGACCTTCTTATAAGAAGTTAGCCAAAAAGTAGCTTCGAAAAACGCTTAGGTTAAGTTTCAGAGTTGCTTCTAATGTACCAAAGCTGGACTTAGACATAATTTCACTCTCACAACATTATGGCTGGTTTGAGACAGTCTGAACCACAAGTACCGGGTCGATGGTTCTGGGCGTATACTGAGGGGACGGGGACGACTCCCATTAACCCCTGACTATACCGGGGATACGCTTATCACAATGCCTTTCTGGTCTGTGCTGAAGCAGGGCATTCTGGCAGCCAAGTGGCTTGACCTTTATTAGTGAGCCTGGTTACCCCCTCTCGGAACCACAGACTTAGAAATCGCCAGCTCATATACAGTGCATAAAATATATTTATATAATATATTTATATATATACCCTTATACACCATTTTAATAAAAAATATCACAAAATTCTTCTAAGTCCCTCGGGAAGAGTGAAAGACGCGCACGTTCATTTTCAGAGCTCCTAGACCTTCCTATAAGAAGTTAGCCAAAAAGTAGCTTCGAAAAACGCTTAGGTTAAGTTTCAGAGTTGCTTCTAATGTACCAAAGCTGGACTTAGACATAATTTCACTCTCACAACATTATGGCTGGTTGGAGACAGTCTGAACCACAAGTACCGGGTCGATGGTTCTGGGCGTATACTGGGGGGACGGGGACGACTCCCATTAACCCCTGACTATACCGGGGATACGCTTATCACAATGCCTTTCTGGTCTGTGCTGAAGCAGGGCATTCTGGCAGCCAAGTGGCTTGACTTTTATTAGTGAGCCTGGTTACCCCCTCTCGGAACCACAGACTTAGAAATCGCCAGCTCATATACAGTGCATAAAATATATTTCTATATATACCCTTATACACCATTTTAATAAAAAATATCACAAAATTCTTCTAAGTCCCTCGGGAAGAGTGAAAAACGCGCACGTTCATTTTCAGAGCTCCTAGACCTTCCTATAAGAAGTTAGCCAAAAAGTAGCTTCGAAAAACGCTTAGGTTAAGTTTCAGAGTTGCTTCTAATGTACCAAAGCTGGACTTAGACATCATTTCACTCTCACAACATTATGGCTGGTTGGAGACAGTCTGAACCACAAGTACCGGGTCGATGGTTCTGGGCGTATACTGGGGGGACGGGGACGACTCCCATTAACCCCTGACTATACCGGGGATACGCTTATCACAATGCCTTTCTGGTCTGTGCTGAAGCAGGGCATTCTGGCAGCCAAGTGGCTTGACCTTTATTAGTGAGCCTGGTTACCCCCTCTCGGAACCACAGACTTAGAAATCGCCAGCTCATATACAGTGCATAAAATATATTTATATATATACCCTTATACACCATTTTAATAAAAAATATCACAAAATTCTTCTAAGTCCCTCGGGAAGAGTGAAAGACGCGGACGTTCATTTTCAGAGCTCCTAGACCTTCCTATAAGAAGTTAGCCAAAAAGTAGCTTCGAAAAACGCTTAGGTTAAGTTTCAGAGTTGCTTCTAATGTACCAAAGCTGGACTTAGACATAATTTCACTCTCACAACATTATGGCTGGTTGGAGACAGTCTGAACCACAAGTACCGGGTCGATGGTTCTGGGCGTATACTGGGGGGACGGGGACGACTCCCATTAACCCCTGACTATACCGGGGATACGCTTATCACAATGCCTTTCTGGTCTGTGCTGAAGCAGGGCATTCTGGCAGCCAAGTGGCTTGACCTTTATTAGTGAGCCTGGTTACCCCCTCTCGGAACCACAGACTTAGAAATCGCCAGCTCATATACAGTGCATAACATATATTTATATATATACCCTTATACACCATTTTAATAAAAAATATCACAAAATTCTTCTAAGTCCCTCGGGAAGAGTGAAAGACGCGCACGTTCATTTTCAGCGCTCCTAGACCTTCTTATAAGAAGTTAGCCAAAAAGTAGCTTCGAAAAACGCTTAGGTTAAGTTTCAGAGTTGCTTCTAATGTACCAAAGCTGGACTTAGACATAATTTCACTCTCACAACATTATGGCTGGTTTGAGACAGTCTGAACCACAAGTACCGGGTCGATGGTTCTGGGCGTATACTGAGGGGACGGGGACGACTCCCATTAACCCCTGACTATACCGGGGATACGCTTATCACAATGCCTTTCTGGTCTGTGCTGAAGCAGGGCATTCTGGCAGCCAAGTGGCTTGACCTTTATTAGTGAGCCTGGTTACCCCCTCTCGGAACCACAGACTTAGAAATCGCCAGCTCATATACAGTGCATAAAATATATTTATATAATATATTTATATATATACCCTTATACACCATTTTAATAAAAAATATCACAAAATTCTTCTAAGTCCCTCGGGAAGAGTGAAAGACGCGCACGTTCATTTTCAGAGCTCCTAGACCTTCCTATAAGAAGTTAGCCAAAAAGTAGCTTCGAAAAACGCTTAGGTTAAGTTTCAGAGTTGCTTCTAATGTACCAAAGCTGGACTTAGACATAATTTCACTCTCACAACATTATGGCTGGTTGGAGACAGTCTGAACCACAAGTACCGGGTCGATGGTTCTGGGCGTATACTGGGGGGACGGGGACGACTCCCATTAACCCCTGACTATACCGGGGATACGCTTATCACAATGCCTTTCTGGTCTGTGCTGAAGCAGGGCATTCTGGCAGCCAAGTGGCTTGACTTTTATTAGTGAGCCTGGTTACCCCCTCTCGGAACCACAGACTTAGAAATCGCCAGCTCATATACAGTGCATAAAATATATTTCTATATATACCCTTATACACCATTTTAATAAAAAATATCACAAAATTCTTCTAAGTCCCTCGGGAAGAGTGAAAAACGCGCACGTTCATTTTCAGAGCTCCTAGACCTTCCTATAAGAAGTTAGCCAAAAAGTAGCTTCGAAAAACGCTTAGGTTAAGTTTCAGAGTTGCTTCTAATGTACCAAAGCTGGACTTAGACATCATTTCACTCTCACAACATTATGGCTGGTTGGAGACAGTCTGAACCACAAGTACCGGGTCGATGGTTCTGGGCGTATACTGGGGGGACGGGGACGACTCCCATTAACCCCTGACTATACCGGGGATACGCTTATCACAATGCCTTTCTGGTCTGTGCTGAAGCAGGGCATTCTGGCAGCCAAGTGGCTTGACCTTTATTAGTGAGCCTGGTTACCCCCTCTCGGAACCACAGACTTAGAAATCGCCAGCTCATATACAGTGCATAAAATATATTTATATATATACCCTTATACACCATTTTAATAAAAAATATCACAAAATTCTTCTAAGTCCCTCGGGAAGAGTGAAAGACGCGGACGTTCATTTTCAGAGCTCCTAGACCTTCCTATAAGAAGTTAGCCAAAAAGTAGCTTCGAAAAACGCTTAGGTTAAGTTTCAGAGTTGCTTCTAATGTACCAAAGCTGGACTTAGACATAATTTCACTCTCACAACATTATGGCTGGTTGGAGACAGTCTGAACCACAAGTACCGGGTCGATGGTTCTGGGCGTATACTGGGGGGACGGGGACGACTCCCATTAACCCCTGACTATACCGGGGATACGCTTATCACAATGCCTTTCTGGTCTGTGCTGAAGCAGGGCATTCTGGCAGCCAAGTGGCTTGACCTTTATTAGTGAGCCTGGTTACCCCCTCTCGGAACCACAGACTTAGAAATCGCCAGCTCATATACAGTGCATAAAATATATTTATATATATACCCTTATACACCATTTTAATAAAAAATATCACAAAATTCTTCTAAGTCCCTCGGGAAGAGTGAAAAACGCGCACGTTCATTTTCAGAGCTCCTAGACCTTCCTATAAGAAGTTAGCCAAAAAGTAGCTTCGAAAAACGCTTAGGTTAAGTTCCAGAGTTGCTTCTAATGTACCAAAGCTGGACTTAGACATAATTTCACTCTCACAACATTATGGCTGGTTGGAGACAGTCTGAACCACAAGTACCGGGTCGATGGTTCTGGGCGTATACTGGGGGGACGGGGACGACTCCCATTAACCCCTGACTATACCGGGGATACGCTTATCACAATGCCTTTCTGGTCTGTGCTGAAGTAGGGCATTCTGGCAGCCAAATGGCTTGACCTTTATTAGTGAGCCTGGTTACCCCCTCTCGGAACCACAGACTCAGAAATCGCCAGCTCATATACAGTGCATAAAATATATTTATATATATACCCTTATACACCATTTTAATAAAAAATATCACAAAATTCTTCTAAGTCCCTCGGGAAGAGTGAAAGACGCGCACGTTCATTTTTAGAGCTCCTAGACCTTCCTATAAGAAGTTAGCCAAAAAGTAGCTTCGAAAAACGCTTAGGTTAAGTTTCAGAGTTGCTTCTAATGTACCAAAGCTGGACTTAGACATAATTTCACTCTCACAACATTATGGCTGGTTGGAGACAGTCTGAACCACAAGTACCGGGTCGATGGTTCTGGGCGTATACTGGGGGGACGGGGACGACTCCCATTAACCCCTGACTATACCGGGGATACGCTTATCACAATGCCTTTCTGGTCTGTGCTGAAGCAGGGCATTCTGGCAGCCAAGTGGCTTGACCTTTATTAGTGAGCCTGGTTACCCCCTCTCGGAACCACAGACTTAGAAATCGCCAGCTCATATACAGTGCATAAAATATATTTATATAATATATTTATATATATACCCTTATACACCATTTTAATAAAAAATATCACAAAATTCTTCTAAATCCCTCGGGAAGAGTGAAAGATGCGCACGTTCATTTTCAGCGTTCCTAGACCTTCCTATAAGAAGTTAGCCAAAAAGTAGCTTCGAAAAACGCTTAGGTTAAGTTTCAGAGTTGCTTCTAATGTACCAAAGCTGGACTTAGACATAATTTCACTCTCACAACATTATGGCTGGTTGGAGACAGTCTGAACCACAAGTACCGGGTCGATGGTTCTGGGTGTATACTGGGGGGACGGGGACGACTCCCATTAACCCCTGACTATACCGGGGATACGCTTATCACAATGCCTTTCTGGTCTGTGCTGAAGCAGGGCATTCTGGCAGCCAAGTGGCTTGACCTTTATTAGTGAGCCTGGTTACCCCCTCTCGGAACCACAGACTTAGAAATCGCCAGCTCATATACAGTGCATAAAATACATTTATATATATACCCTTATTCACCATTTTAATAAAAAATATCACAAAATTCTTCTAAGTCCCTCGGGAAGAGTGAAAGACGCGCACGTTCATTTTCAGAGCTCCTAGACCTTCCTATAAGAAGTTAGCCAAAAAGTAGCTTCGAAAAACGCTTAGGTTAAGTTTCAGAGTTGCTTCTAATGTACCAAAGCTGGACTTAGACATAATTTCACTCTCACAACATTATGGCTGGTTGGAGACAGTCTGAACCACAAGTACCGGGTCGATGGTTCTGGGTGTATACTGGGGGGACGGGGACGACTCCCATTAACCCCTGACTATACCGGGGATACGCTTATCACAATGCCTTTCTGGTCTGTGCTGAAGCAGGGCATTCTGGCAGCCAAGTGGCTTGACCTTTATTAGTGAGCCTGGTTACCCCCTCTCGGAACCACAGACTTAGAAATCGCCAGCTCATATACAGTGCATAAAATACATTTATATATATACCCTTATTCACCATTTTAATAAAAAATATCACAAAATTCTTCTAAGTCCCTCGGGAAGAGTGAAAGACGCGCACGTTCATTTTCAGAGCTCCTAGACCTTCCTATAAGAAGTTAGCCAAAAAGTAGCTTCGAAAAACGCTTAGGTTAAGTTTCAGAGTTGCTTCTAATGTACCAAAGCTGGACTTAGACATAATTTCACTCTCACAACATTATGGCTGGTTGGAGACAGTCTGAACCACAAGTACCGGGTCGATGGTTCTGGGCGTATACTGGGGGGACGGGGACGACTCCCATTAACCCCTGACTATACCGGGGATACGCTTATCACAATGCCTTTCTGGTCTGTGCTGAAGCAGGGCATTCTGGCAGCCAAGTGGCTTGACTTTTATTAGTGAGCCTGGTTACCCCCTCTCGGAACCACAGACTTAGAAATCGCCAGCTCATATACAGTGCATAAAATATATTTCTATATATACCCTTATACACCATTTTAATAAAAAATATCACAAAATTCTTCTAAGTCCCTCGGGAAGAGTGAAAAACGCGCACGTTCATTTTCAGAGCTCCTAGACCTTCCTATAAGAAGTTAGCCAAAAAGTAGCTTCGAAAAACGCTTAGGTTAAGTTTCAGAGTTGCTTCTAATGTACCAAAGCTGGACTTAGACATCATTTCACTCTCACAACATTATGGCTGGTTGGAGACAGTCTGAACCACAAGTACCGGGTCGATGGTTCTGGGCGTATACTGGGGGGACGGGGACGACTCCCATTAACCCCTGACTATACCGGGGATACGCTTATCACAATGCCTTTCTGGTCTGTGCTGAAGCAGGGCATTCTGGCAGCCAAGTGGCTTGACCTTTATTAGTGAGCCTGGTTACCCCCTCTCGGAACCACAGACTTAGAAATCGCCAGCTCATATACAGTGCATAAAATATATTTATATATATACCCTTATACACCATTTTAATAAAAAATATCACAAAATTCTTCTAAGTCCCTCGGGAAGAGTGAAAGACGCGGACGTTCATTTTCAGAGCTCCTAGACCTTCCTATAAGAAGTTAGCCAAAAAGTAGCTTCGAAAAACGCTTAGGTTAAGTTTCAGAGTTGCTTCTAATGTACCAAAGCTGGACTTAGACATAATTTCACTCTCACAACATTATGGCTGGTTGGAGACAGTCTGAACCACAAGTACCGGGTCGATGGTTCTGGGCGTATACTGGGGGGACGGGGACGACTCCCATTAACCCCTGACTATACCGGGGATACGCTTATCACAATGCCTTTCTGGTCTGTGCTGAAGCAGGGCATTCTGGCAGCCAAGTGGCTTGACCTTTATTAGTGAGCCTGGTTACCCCCTCTCGGAACCACAGACTTAGAAATCGCCAGCTCATATACAGTGCATAAAATATATTTATATATATACCCTTATACACCATTTTAATAAAAAATATCACAAAATTCTTCTAAGTCCCTCGGGAAGAGTGAAAAACGCGCACGTTCATTTTCAGAGCTCCTAGACCTTCCTATAAGAAGTTAGCCAAAAAGTAGCTTCGAAAAACGCTTAGGTTAAGTTCCAGAGTTGCTTCTAATGTACCAAAGCTGGACTTAGACATAATTTCACTCTCACAACATTATGGCTGGTTGGAGACAGTCTGAACCACAAGTACCGGGTCGATGGTTCTGGGCGTATACTGGGGGGACGGGGACGACTCCCATTAACCCCTGACTATACCGGGGATACGCTTATCACAATGCCTTTCTGGTCTGTGCTGAAGTAGGGCATTCTGGCAGCCAAATGGCTTGACCTTTATTAGTGAGCCTGGTTACCCCCTCTCGGAACCACAGACTCAGAAATCGCCAGCTCATATACAGTGCATAAAATATATTTATATATATACCCTTATACACCATTTTAATAAAAAATATCACAAAATTCTTCTAAGTCCCTCGGGAAGAGTGAAAGACGCGCACGTTCATTTTTAGAGCTCCTAGACCTTCCTATAAGAAGTTAGCCAAAAAGTAGCTTCGAAAAACGCTTAGGTTAAGTTTCAGAGTTGCTTCTAATGTACCAAAGCTGGACTTAGACATAATTTCACTCTCACAACATTATGGCTGGTTGGAGACAGTCTGAACCACAAGTACCGGGTCGATGGTTCTGGGCGTATACTGGGGGGACGGGGACGACTCCCATTAACCCCTGACTATACCGGGGATACGCTTATCACAATGCCTTTCTGGTCTGTGCTGAAGCAGGGCATTCTGGCAGCCAAGTGGCTTGACCTTTATTAGTGAGCCTGGTTACCCCCTCTCGGAACCACAGACTTAGAAATCGCCAGCTCATATACAGTGCATAAAATATATTTATATAATATATTTATATATATACCCTTATACACCATTTTAATAAAAAATATCACAAAATTCTTCTAAATCCCTCGGGAAGAGTGAAAGATGCGCACGTTCATTTTCAGCGTTCCTAGACCTTCCTATAAGAAGTTAGCCAAAAAGTAGCTTCGAAAAACGCTTAGGTTAAGTTTCAGAGTTGCTTCTAATGTACCAAAGCTGGACTTAGACATAATTTCACTCTCACAACATTATGGCTGGTTGGAGACAGTCTGAACCACAAGTACCGGGTCGATGGTTCTGGGTGTATACTGGGGGGACGGGGACGACTCCCATTAACCCCTGACTATACCGGGGATACGCTTATCACAATGCCTTTCTGGTCTGTGCTGAAGCAGGGCATTCTGGCAGCCAAGTGGCTTGACCTTTATTAGTGAGCCTGGTTACCCCCTCTCGGAACCACAGACTTAGAAATCGCCAGCTCATATACAGTGCATAAAATACATTTATATATATACCCTTATTCACCATTTTAATAAAAAATATCACAAAATTCTTCTAAGTCCCTCGGGAAGAGTGAAAGACGCGCACGTTCATTTTCAGAGCTCCTAGACCTTCCTATAAGAAGTTAGCCAAAAAGTAGCTTCGAAAAACGCTTAGGTTAAGTTTCAGAGTTGCTTCTAATGTACCAAAGCTGGACTTAGACATAATTTCACTCTCACAACATTATGGCTGGTTGGAGACAGTCTGAACCACAAGTACCGGGTCGATGGTTCTGGGCGTATACTGGGGGGACGGGGACGACTCCCATTAACCCCTGACTATACCGGGGATACGCTTATCACAATGCCTTTCTGGTCTGTGCTGAAGCAGGGCATTCTGGCAGCCAAGTGGCTTGACCTTTATTAGTGAGCCTGGTTACCCCCTCTCGGAACCACAGACTTAGAAATCGCCAGCTCATATACAGTGCATAAAATATATTTATATAATATATTTATATATATACCCTTATACACCATTTTAATAAAAAATATCACAAAATTCTTCTAAGGCCCTCGGGAAGAGTGAAAGACGCGCACGTTCATTTTCAGCGCTCCCAGACCTTCCTATAAGAAGTTAGCCAAAAAGTAGCTTCGAAAAACGCTTAGGTTAAGTTTCAGAGTTGCTTCTAATGTACCAAAGCTGGACTTAGACATAATTTCACTCTCACAACATTATGGCTGGTTGGAGACAGTCCGAACCACAAGTATAGGGTCCATGGTTCTGGGCGTATACTGGGGGGGGACGGGGATGACTCCCATTAACCCCTGACTATACCGGGGATACGCTTATCACAATGCCTTTCTGGTCTGTGCTGAAGCAGGGCATTCTGGCAGCCAAGTGGCTTGACCTTTATTAGTGAGCCTGGTTACCCCCTCTCGGAACCACAGACTTAGAAATCGCCAGCTCATATACAGTGCATAAAATATATTTATATATATACCCTTATACACCATTTTAATAAAAAATATCACAAAATTCTTCTAAGTCCCTCGGGAAGAGTGAAAGACGCGCACGTTCATTTTCAGAGCTCCTAGACCTTCCTATAAGAAGTTAGCCAAAAAGTAGCTTCGAAAAACGCTTAGGTTAAGTTTCAGAGTTGCTTCTAATGTACCAAAGCTGGACTTAGACATAATTTCACTCTCACAACATTATGGCTGGTTGGAGACAGTCCGAACCACAAGTACCGGGTCCATGGTTCTGGGCATATACTGGGGGGGACGGGGAAGACTCCCATTAACCCCTGACTATACCGGGGATACGCTTATCACAATGCCTTTCTGGTCTGTGCTGAAGCAGGGCATTCTGGCAGCCAAGTGGCTTGACCTTTATTAGTGAGCCTGGTTACCCCCTCTCGGAACCACAGACTTAGAAATCGCCAGCTCATATACAGTGCATAAAATATATTTATATATATACCCTTATACACCATTTTAATAAAAAATATCACAAAATTCTTCTAAGTCCCTCGGGAAGAGTGAAAGACGCGCACGTTCATTTTCAGAGCTCCTAGACCTTCCTATAAGAAGTTAGCCAAAAAGTAGCTTCGAAAAACGCTTAGGTTAAGTTTCAGAGTTGCTTCTAATGTACCAAAGCTGGACTTAGACATAATTTCACTCTCACAACATTATGGCTGGTTGGAGACAGTCTGAACCACAAGTACCGGGTCGATGGTTCTGGGCGTATACTGGGGGGACGGGGACGACTCCCATTAACCCCTGACTATACCGGGGATACGCTTATCACAATGCCTTTCTGGTCTGTGCTGAAGCAGGGCATTCTGGCAGCCAAGTGGCTTGACCTTTATTAGTGAGCCTGGTTACCCCCTCTCGGAACCACAGACTTAGAAATCGCCAGCTCATATACAGTGCATAAAATATATTTATATAATATATTTATATATATACCCTTATACACCATTTTAATAAAAAATATCACAAAATTCTTCTAAGTCCCTCGGGAAGAGTGAAAGACGCGCACATTCATTTTCAGAGCTCCTTGACCTTCCTATAAGAAGTTATCCAAAAAGTAGCTTCGAAAAACGCTTAGGTTAAGTTTCAGAGTTGCTTCTAATGTACCAAAGCTGGACTTAGACATAATTTCACTCTCACAACATTATGGCTGGTTGGAGACAGTCCGAAGCACAAGTACCGGGTCCATGGTTCTGGGCGTATACTGGGGGGGACGGGGACGACTCCCATTAACCCCTGACTATACCGGGGATACGCTTATCACAATGCCTTTCTGGTCTGTGCTGAAGCAGGGCATTCTGGCAGCCAAGTGGCTTGACCTTTATTAGTGAGCCTGGTTACCCCCTCTCGGAACCACAGACTTAGAAATCGCCAGCTCATATACAGTGCATAAAATATATTTATATATATACCCTTATACACCATTTTAATAAAAAATATCACAAAATTCTTCTAAGTCCCTCGGGACGAGTGAAAGACGCGCACGTTCATTTTCAGAGCTCCTAGACCTTCCTATAAGAAGTTAGCCAAAAAGTAGCTTCGAAAAACGCTTAGGTTAAGTTTCAGAGTTGCTTCTAATGTACCAAAGCTGGACTTAGACATAATTTCACTCTCACAACATTATGGCTGGTTGGAGACAGTCTGAACCACAAGTACCGGGTCGATGGTTCTGGGCGTATACTGGGGGGACGGGGACGACTCCCATTAACCCCTGACTATACCGGGGATACGCATATCACAATGCCTTTCTGGTCTGTGCTGAAGTAGGGCATTCTGGCAGCCAAATGGCTTGACCTTTATTAGTGAGCCTGGTTACCCCCTCTCGGAACCACAGACTCAGAAATCGCCAGCTCATATACAGTGCATAAAATATATTTATATATATACCCTTATACACCATTTTAATAAAAAATATCACAAAATTCTTCTAAGTCCCTCGGGAAGAGTGAAAGACGCGCACGTTCATTTTCAGAGCTCCTAGACCTTCCTATAAGAAGTTAGCCAAAAAGTAGCTTCGAAAAACGCTTAGGTTAAGTTTCAGAGTTGCTTCTAATGTACCAAAGCTGGACTTAGACATAATTTCACTCTCACAACATTATGGCTGGTTGGAGACAGTCTGAACCACAAGTACCGGGTCGATGGTTCTGGGCGTATACTGGGGGGACGGGGACGACTCCCATTAACCCCTGACTATACCGGGGATACGCTTATCACAATGCCTTTCTGGTCTGTGCTGAAGCAGGGCATTCTGGCAGCCAAGTGGCTTGACCTTTATTAGTGAGCCTGGTTACCCCCTCTCGGAACCACAGACTTAGAAATCGCCAGCTCATATACAGTGCATAAAATATATTTATATAATATATTTATATATATACCCTTATACACCATTTTAATAAAAAATATCACAAAATTCTTCTAAGTCCCTCGGGAAGAGTGAAAGATGCGCACGTTCATTTTCAGCGTTCCTAGACCTTCCTATAAGAAGTTAGCCAAAAAGTAGCTTCGAAAAACGCTTAGGTTAAGTTTCAGAGTTGCTTCTAATGTACCAAAGCTGGACTTAGACATAATTTCACTCTCACAACATTATGGCTGGTTGGAGACAGTCTGAACCACAAGTACCGGGTCGATGGTTCTGGGCGTATACTGGGGGGACGGGGACGACTCCCATTAACCCCTGACTATACCGGGGATACGCTTATCACAATGCCTTTCTGGTCTGTGCTGAAGCAGGGCATTCTGGCAGCCAAGTGGCTTGACCTTTATTAGTGAGCCTGGTTACCCCCTCTCGGAACCACAGACTTAGAAATCGCCAGCTCATATACAGTGCATAAAATACATTTATATATATACCCTTATTCACCATTTTAATAAAAAATATCACAAAATTCTTCTAAGTCCCTCGGGAAGAGTGAAAGACGCGCACGTTCATTTTCAGAGCTCCTAGACCTTCCTATAAGAAGTTAGCCAAAAAGTAGCTTCGAAAAACGCTTAGGTTAAGTTTCAGAGTTGCTTCTAATGTACCAAAGCTGGACTTAGACATAATTTCACTCTCACAACATTATGGCTGGTTGGAGACAGTCTGAACCACAAGTACCGGGTCGATGGTTCTGGGCGTATACTGGGGGGACGGGGACGACTCCCATTAACCCCTGACTATACCGGGGATACGCTTATCACAATGCCATTCTGGTCTGTGCTGAAGCAGGGCATTCTGGCAGCCAAGTGGCTTGACCTTTATTAGTGAGCCTGGTTACCCCCTCTCGGAACCACAGACTTAGAAATCGCCAGCTCATATACAGTGCATAAAATATATTTATATAATATATTTATATATATACCCTTATACACCATTTTAATAAAAAATATCACAAAATTCTTCTAAGTCCCTCGGGAAGAGTGAAAGACGCGCACGTTCATTTTCAGCGCTCCCAGACCTTCCTATAAGAAGTTAGCCAAAAAGTAGCTTCGAAAAACGCTTAGGTTAAGTTTCAGAGTTGCTTCTAATGTACCAAAGCTGGACTTAGACATAATTTCACTCTCACAACATTATGGCTGGTTGGAGACAGTCCGAACCACAAGTATCGGGTCCATGGTTCTGGGCGTATACTGGGGGGGACGGGGATGACTCCCATTAACCCCTGACTATACCGGGGATACGCTTATCACAATGCCTTTCTGGTCTGTGCTGAAGCAGGGCATTCTGGCAGCCAAGTGGCTTGACCTTTATTAGTGAGCCTGGTTACCCCCTCTCGGAACCACAGACTTAGAAATCGCCAGCTCATATACAGTGCATAAAATATATTTATATATATACCCTTATACACCATTTTAATAAAAAATATCACAAAATTCTTCTAAGTCCCTCGGGAAGAGTGAAAGACGCGCACGTTCATTTTCAGAGCTCCTAGACCTTCCTATAAGAAGTTAGCCAAAAAGTAGCTTCGAAAAACGCTTAGGTTAAGTTTCAGAGTTGCTTCTAATGTACCAAAGCTGGACTTAGACATAATTTCACTCTCACAACATTATGGCTGGTTGGAGACAGTCCGAACCACAAGTACCGGGTCCATGGTTCTGGGCATATACTGGGGGGGACGGGGAAGACTCCCATTAACCCCTGACTATACCGGGGATACGCTTATCACAATGCCTTTCTGGTCTGTGCTGAAGCAGGGCATTCTGGCAGCCAAGTGGCTTGACCTTTATTAGTGAGCCTGGTTACCCCCTCTCGGAACCACAGACTTAGAAATCGCCAGCTCATATACAGTGCATAAAATATATTTATATATATACCCTTATACACCATTTTAATAAAAAATATCACAAAATTCTTCTAAGTCCCTCGGGAAGAGTGAAAGACGCGCACGTTCATTTTCAGAGCTCCTAGACCTTCCTATAAGAAGTTAGCCAAAAAGTAGCTTCGAAAAACGCTTAGGTTAAGTTTCAGAGTTGCTTCTAATGTACCAAAGCTGGACTTAGACATAATTTCACTCTCACAACATTATGGCTGGTTGGAGACAGTCTGAACCACAAGTACCGGGTCGATGGTTCTGGGCGTATACTGGGGGGACGGGGACGACTCCCATTAACCCCTGACTATACCGGGGATACGCTTATCACAATGCCTTTCTGGTCTGTGCTGAAGCAGGGCATTCTGGCAGCCAAGTGGCTTGACCTTTATTAGTGAGCCTGGTTACCCCCTCTCGGAACCACAGACTTAGAAATCGCCAGCTCATATACAGTGCATAAAATATATTTATATAATATATTTATATATATACCCTTATACACCATTTTAATAAAAAATATCACAAAATTCTTCTAAGTCCCTCGGGAAGAGTGAAAGACGCGCACGTTCATTTTCAGCGCTCCCAGACCTTCCTATAAGAAGTTAGCCAAAAAGTAGCTTCGAAAAACGCTTAGGTTAAGTTTCAGAGTTGCTTCTAATGTACCAAAGCTGGACTTAGACATAATTTCACTCTCACAACATTATGGCTGGTTGGAGACAGTCCGAACCACAAGTATCGGGTCCATGGTTCTGGGCGTATACTGGGGGGGACGGGGATGACTCCCATTAACCCCTGACTATACCGGGGATACGCTTATCACAATGCCTTTCTGGTCTGTGCTGAAGCAGGGCATTCTGGCAGCCAAGTGGCTTGACCTTTATTAGTGAGCCTGGTTACCCCCTCTCGGAACCACAGACTTAGAAATCGCCAGCTCATATACAGTGCATAAAATATATTTATATATATACCCTTATACACCATTTTAATAAAAAATATCACAAAATTCTTCTAAGTCCCTCGGGAAGAGTGAAAGACGCGCACGTTCATTTTCAGAGCTCCTAGACCTTCCTATAAGAAGTTAGCCAAAAAGTAGCTTCGAAAAACGCTTAGGTTAAGTTTCAGAGTTGCTTCTAATGTACCAAAGCTGGACTTAGACATAATTTCACTCTCACAACATTATGGCTGGTTGGAGACAGTCCGAACCACAAGTACCGGGTCCATGGTTCTGGGCATATACTGGGGGGGACGGGGAAGACTCCCATTAACCCCTGACTATACCGGGGATACGCTTATCACAATGCCTTTCTGGTCTGTGCTGAAGCAGGGCATTCTGGCAGCCAAGTGGCTTGACCTTTATTAGTGAGCCTGGTTACCCCCTCTCGGAACCACAGACTTAGAAATCGCCAGCTCATATACAGTGCATAAAATATATTTATATATATACCCTTATACACCATTTTAATAAAAAATATCACAAAATTCTTCTAAGTCCCTCGGGAAGAGTGAAAGACGCGCACGTTCATTTTCAGAGCTCCTAGACCTTCCTATAAGAAGTTAGCCAAAAAGTAGCTTCGAAAAACGCTTAGGTTAAGTTTCAGAGTTGCTTCTAATGTACCAAAGCTGGACTTAGACATAATTTGACTCTCACAACATTATGGCTGGTTGGAGACAGTCTGAACCACAAGTACCGGGTCGATGGTTCTGGGCGTATACTGGGGGGACGGGGACGACTCCCATTAACCCCTGACTATACCGGGGATACGCTTATCACAATGCCTTTCTGGTCTGTGCTGAAGCAGGGCATTCTGGCAGCCAAGTGGCTTGACCTTTATTAGTGAGCCTGGTTACCCCCTCTCGGAACCACAGACTTAGAAATCGCCAGCTCATATACAGTGCATAAAATATATTTATATAATATATTTATATATATACCCTTATACACCATTTTAATAAAAAATATCACAAAATTCTTCTAAGTCCCTCGGGAAGAGTGAAAGACGCGCACATTCATTTTCAGAGCTCCTTGACCTTCCTATAAGAAGTTATCCAAAAAGTAGCTTCGAAAAACGCTTAGGTTAAGTTTCAGAGTTGCTTCTAATGTACCAAAGCTGGACTTAGACATAATTTCACTCTCACAACATTATGGCTGGTTGGAGACAGTCCGAAGCACAAGTACCGGGTCCATGGTTCTGGGCGTATACTGGGGGGGACGGGGACGACTCCCATTAACCCCTGACTATACCGGGGATACGCTTATCACAATGCCTTTCTGGTCTGTGCTGAAGCAGGGCATTCTGGCAGCCAAGTGGCTTGACCTTTATTAGTGAGCCTGGTTACCCCCTCTCGGAACCACAGACTTAGAAATCGCCAGCTCATATACAGTGCATAAAATATATTTATATATATACCCTTATACACCATTTTAATAAAAAATATCACAAAATTCTTCTAAGTCCCTCGGGAAGAGTGAAAGACGCGCACGTTCATTTTCAGAGCTCCTAGACCTTCCTATAAGAAGTTAGCCAAAAAGTAGCTTCGAAAAACGCTTAGGTTAAGTTTCAGAGTTGCTTCTAATGTACCAAAGCTGGACTTAGACATAATTTGACTCTCACAACATTATGGCTGGTTGGAGACAGTCTGAACCACAAGTACCGGGTCGATGGTTCTGGGCGTATACTGGGGGGACGGGGACGACTCCCATTAACCCCTGACTATACCGGGGATACGCTTATCACAATGCCTTTCTGGTCTGTGCTGAAGCAGGGCATTCTGGCAGCCAAGTGGCTTGACCTTTATTAGTGAGCCTGGTTACCCCCTCTCGGAACCACAGACTTAGAAATCGCCAGCTCATATACAGTGCATAAAATATATTTATATAATATATTTATATATATACCCTTATACACCATTTTAATAAAAAATATCACAAAATTCTTCTAAGTCCCTCGGGAAGAGTGAAAGACGCGCACATTCATTTTCAGAGCTCCTTGACCTTCCTATAAGAAGTTATCCAAAAAGTAGCTTCGAAAAACGCTTAGGTTAAGTTTCAGAGTTGCTTCTAATGTACCAAAGCTGGACTTAGACATAATTTCACTCTCACAACATTATGGCTGGTTGGAGACAGTCCGAAGCACAAGTACCGGGTCCATGGTTCTGGGCGTATACTGGGGGGGACGGGGACGACTCCCATTAACCCCTGACTATACCGGGGATACGCTTATCACAATGCCTTTCTGGTCTGTGCTGAAGCAGGGCATTCTGGCAGCCAAGTGGCTTGACCTTTATTAGTGAGCCTGGTTACCCCCTCTCGGAACCACAGACTTAGAAATCGCCAGCTCATATACAGTGCATAAAATATATTTATATATATACCCTTATACACCATTTTAATAAAAAATATCACAAAATTCTTCTAAGTCCCTCGGGACGAGTGAAAGACGCGCACGTTCATTTTCAGCGCTCCCAGACCTTCCTATAAGAAGTTAGCCAAAAAGTAGCTTCGAAAAACGCTTAGGTTAAGTTTCAGAGTTGCTTCTAATGTACCAAAGCTGGACTTAGACATAATTTCACTCTCACAACATTATGGCTGGTTGGAGACAGTCCGAACCACAAGTATCGGGTCCATGGTTCTGGGCGTATACTGGGGGGGACGGGGATGACTCCCATTAACCCCTGACTATACCGGGGATACGCTTATCACAATGCCTTTCTGGTCTGTGCTGAAGCAGGGCATTCTGGCAGCCAAGTGGCTTGACCTTTATTAGTGAGCCTGGTTACCCCCTCTCGGAACCACAGACTTAGAAATCGCCAGCTCATATACAGTGCATAAAATATATTTATATATATACCCTTATACACCATTTTAATAAAAAATATCACAAAATTCTTCTAAGTCCCTCGGGAAGAGTGAAAGACGCGCACGGTCATTTTCAGAGCTCCTAGACCTTCCTATAAGAAGTTAGCCAAAAAGTAGCTTCGAAAAACGCTTAGGTTAAGTTTCAGAGTTGCTTCTAATGTACCAAAGCTGGACTTAGACATAATTTCACTCTCACAACATTATGGCTGGTTGGAGACAGTCCGAACCACAAGTACCGGGTCCATGGTTCTGGGCATATACTGGGGGGGACGGGGAAGACTCCCATTAACCCCTGACTATACCGGGGATACGCTTATCACAATGCCTTTCTGGTCTGTGCTGAAGCAGGGCATTCTGGCAGCCAAGTGGCTTGACCTTTATTAGTGAGCCTGGTTACCCCCTCTCGGAACCACAGACTTAGAAATCGCCAGCTCATATACAGTGCATAAAATATATTTATATATATACCCTTATACACCATTTTAATAAAAAATATCACAAAATTCTTCTAAGTCCCTCGGGAAGAGTGAAAGACGCGCACGTTCATTTTCAGAGCTCCTAGACCTTCCTATAAGAAGTTAGCCAAAAAGTAGCTTCGAAAAACGCTTAGGTTAAGTTTCAGAGTTGCTTCTAATGTACCAAAGCTGGACTTAGACATAATTTCACTCTCACAACATTATGGCTGGTTGGAGACAGTCTGAACCACAAGTACCGGGTCGATGGTTCTGGGCGTATACTGGGGGGACGGGGACGACTCCCATTAACCCCTGACTATACCGGGGATACGCTTATCACAATGCCTTTCTGGTCTGTGCTGAAGCAGGGCATTCTGGCAGCCAAGTGGCTTGACCTTTATTAGTGAGCCTGGTTACCCCCTCTCGGAACCACAGACTTAGAAATCGCCAGCTCATATACAGTGCATAAAATATATTTATATAATATATTTATATATATACCCTTATACACCATTTTAATAAAAAATATCACAAAATTCTTCTAAGTCCCTCGGGAAGAGTGAAAGACGCGCACGTTCATTTTCAGCGCTCCCAGACCTTCCTATAAGAAGTTAGCCAAAAAGTAGCTTCGAAAAACGCTTAGGTTAAGTTTCAGAGTTGCTTCTAATGTACCAAAGCTGGACTTAGACATAATTTCACTCTCACAACATTATGGCTGGTTGGAGACAGTCCGAACCACAAGTATCGGGTCCATGGTTCTGGGCGTATACTGGGGGGGACGGGGATGACTCCCATTAACCCCTGACTATACCGGGGATACGCTTATCACAATGCCTTTCTGGTCTGTGCTGAAGCAGGGCATTCTGGCAGCCAAGTGGCTTGACCTTTATTAGTGAGCCTGGTTACCCCCTCTCGGAACCACAGACTTAGAAATCGCCAGCTCATATACAGTGCATAAAATATATTTATATATATACCCTTATACACCATTTTAATAAAAAATATCACAAAATTATTCTAAGTCCCTCGGGAAGAGTGAAAGACGCGCACGTTCATTTTCAGAGCTCCTAGACCTTCCTATAAGAAGTTAGCCAAAAAGTAGCTTCGAAAAACGCTTAGGTTAAGTTTCAGAGTTGCTTCTAATGTACCAAAGCTGGACTTAGACATAATTTCACTCTCACAACATTATGGCTGGTTGGAGACAGTCCGAACCACAAGTACCGGGTCCATGGTTCTGGGCATATACTGGGGGGGACGGGGAAGACTCCCATTAACCCCTGACTATACCGGGGATACGCTTATCACAATGCCTTTCTGGTCTGTGCTGAAGCAGGGCATTCTGGCAGCCAAGTGGCTTGACCTTTATTAGTGAGCCTGGTTACCCCCTCTCGGAACCACAGACTTAGAAATCGCCAGCTCATATACAGTGCATAAAATATATTTATATATATACCCTTATACACCATTTTAATAAAAAATATCACAAAATTCTTCTAAGTCCCTCGGGAAGAGTGAAAGACGCGCACGTTCATTTTCAGAGCTCCTAGACCTTCCTATAAGAAGTTAGCCAAAAAGTAGCTTCGAAAAACGCTTAGGTTAAGTTTCAGAGTTGCTTCTAATGTACCAAAGCTGGACTTAGACATAATTTCACTCTCACAACATTATGGCTGGTTGGAGACAGTCTGAACCACAAGTACCGGGTCGATGGTTCTGGGCGTATACTGGGGGGACGGGGACGACTCCCATTAACCCCTGACTATACCGGGGATACGCTTATCACAATGCCTTTCTGGTCTGTGCTGAAGCAGGGCATTCTGGCAGCCAAGTGGCTTGACCTTTATTAGTGAGCCTGGTTACCCCCTCTCGGAACCACAGACTTAGAAATCGCCAGCTCATATACAGTGCATAAAATATATTTATATAATATATTTATATATATACCCTTATACACCATTTTAATAAAAAATATCACAAAATTCTTCTAAGTCCCTCGGGAAGAGTGAAAGACGCGCACATTCATTTTCAGAGCTCCTTGACCTTCCTATAAGAAGTTATCCAAAAAGTAGCTTCGAAAAACGCTTAGGTTAAGTTTCAGAGTTGCTTCTAATGTACCAAAGCTGGACTTAGACATAATTTCACTCTCACAACATTATGGCTGGTTGGAGACAGTCCGAAGCACAAGTACCGGGTCCATGGTTCTGGGCGTATACTGGGGGGGACGGGGACGACTCCCATTAACCCCTGACTATACCGGGGATACGCTTATCACAATGCCTTTCTGGTCTGTGCTGAAGCAGGGCATTCTGGCAGCCAAGTGGCTTGACCTTTATTAGTGAGCCTGGTTACCCCCTCTCGGAACCACAGACTTAGAAATCGCCAGCTCATATACAGTGCATAAAATATATTTATATATATACCCTTATACACCATTTTAATAAAAAATATCACAAAATTCTTCTAAGTCCCTCGGGACGAGTGAAAGACGCGCACGTTCATTTTCAGAGCTCCTAGACCTTCCTATAAGAAGTTAGCCAAAAAGTAGCTTCGAAAAACGCTTAGGTTAAGTTTCAGAGTTGCTTCTAATGTACCAAAGCTGGACTTAGACATAATTTCACTCTCACAACATTATGGCTGGTTGGAGACAGTCTGAACCACAAGTACCGGGTCGATGGTTCTGGGCGTATACTGGGGGGACGGGGACGACTCCCATTAACCCCTGACTATACCGGGGATACGCTTATCACAATGCCTTTCTGGTCTGTGCTGAAGCAGGGCATTCTGGCAGCCAAGTGGCTTGACCTTTATTAGTGAGCCTGGTTACCCCCTCTCGGAACCACAGACTTAGAAATCGCCAGCTCATATACAGTGCATAAAATATATTTATATAATATATTTATATATATACCCTTATACACCATTTTAATAAAAAATATCACAAAATTCTTCTAAGTCCCTCGGGAAGAGTGAAAGACGCGCACATTCATTTTCAGAGCTCCTTGACCTTCCTATAAGAAGTTATCCAAAAAGTAGCTTCGAAAAACGCTTAGGTTAAGTTTCAGAGTTGCTTCTAATGTACCAAAGCTGGACTTAGACATAATTTCACTCTCACAACATTATGGCTGGTTGGAGACAGTCCGAAGCACAATTACCGGGTCCATGGTTCTGGGCGTATACTGGGGGGGACGGGGACGACTCCCATTAACCCCTGACTATACCGGGGATACGCTTATCACAATGCCTTTCTGGTCTGTGCTGAAGCAGGGCATTCTGGCAGCCAAGTGGCTTGACCTTTATTAGTGAGCCTGGTTACCCCCTCTCGGAACCACAGACTTAGAAATCGCCAGCTCATATACAGTGCATAAAATATATTTATATATATACCCTTATACACCATTTTAATAAAAAATATCACAAAATTCTTCTAAGTCCCTCGGGACGAGTGAAAGACGCGCACGTTCATTTTCAGAGCTCCTAGACCTTCCTATAAGAAGTTAGCCAAAAAGTAGCTTCGAAAAACGCTTAGGTTAAGTTTCAGAGTTGCTTCTAATGTACCAAAGCTGGACTTAGACATAATTTCACTCTCACAACATTATGGCTGGTTGGAGACAGTCTGAACCACAAGTACCGGGTCGATGGTTCTGGGCGTATACTGGGGGGACGGGGACGACTCCCATTAACCCCTGACTATACCGGGGATACGCTTATCACAATGCCTTTCTGGTCTGTGCTGAAGCAGGGCATTCTGGCAGCCAAGTGGCTTGACCTTTATTAGTGAGCCTGTGATAATATATATATCAGGGGTGACTCCATTTTGTCTCTTGTATAACCATTTTCTGCTAACACTGATATTCCGCTTAATCATATGACTTAACTAAACCTTTTTCCAACTACCCTGTTTGTGTTTTAATGTTGGCTGAACTTCTGTGTTGAAATAGGAAGTACTGACCAAACAAGGTAGCGAACGGGAAATTAAATACGTCCTCAGCTATTTTATCAGGCGACATGTGATGTACGGTAGTTTCCAAATAAATGATTTAATGACATGTTATGTCTAACATAAGCACAAAATAAGGGAAATGGAAATTGGCAAATAGTCATCTTTGTTTCAAGGCCTATATAACGTGGCTGTAAACGTCTAATAAACAGGAGATATTTTTGATCACACATTGGTGTCAGACTCAATTATTTCTCCTCCGAACGTTCGATTACTTTTCCAGGGCTGTAACAGTGGGAAAAATCCTTCGAAGGTGTTCGATCCGATGTACTGGAGATGATCCCGACATATGCTGAGTTGAGGATGAATTATTAAGATTTGGTGTCAGAAGTGGGATAAGGCTCAACGGCTGGGTAAGTACAAGATATCAATTTTATCTGTATATTATCCTCCCGGTGCCCCTTATCTAGAGCCCTATTATATATTACCTCCGTACTGGACGAATTAGACTATATGGTTAATAGTTTAACCACAGCCAAGGATATAAAGGGTGAATCCGGGCTGAGTCAAGGATATAAGAGTGAATCCTGACTGAGTATAGTGCCAGGGGGAGTCCCTGCTAATAGATATCTGTGTGAATATCAGGAAATACTCTTACAGCGACTGTGGAAACGTATACCCATTTTTGTGGGAAATATTGGTGTATTTTATTGTATCTGTGCATGTATTTTAACATCTATAAATCATCTCTTGAAAGTGCATAAGTCCGCCGTAAATTTTACTGTGCTCTGCTTTATTGCATGAATATCTAAGACATTTTAGTACGCAATTGTATTTCCAAGAACTTGTATTGTGTATAAGATGGGAGAGTCTAATAGTAAACGTGCCCATGGGGATGTTAAGCAATCTACATTAAAACATAAGAAAAGCAAACGTGTTAAACCTGATAGTACTACTGATAAGGAAAACACACATGTTGCACCAGATAGCACTACTGGTAATGATAAGGCACCTGACAAACTAAAACCCGTAACTACACTTATCATCAACCGACACTATGACCCCAACATAGAAACACCCAAAGACTTCGTGACAGCTTGCACGGCAGACTATTATTCAGACCCGTTTGTTGATAATATGGCCGGCTGGTCGGAAGCAATGCAGTCAACCAACCCTTTTCCTAGAGAAGGTAGTTTTGCCCCATACCATGTAACAATGATACGAGGCCTATGTTTGGGTGGCGATCCTGAATGGCTCTGGTTCCAGCCAGATCCCGAATGGGACACCACATATATGGCATTATGCGGCCGTATTTGGGTTAAGATAGCCACTAAAATTCAGGAATCATTACAAGAAAATAACCCAAAATCTCAAGCGCCAATATGGCCACCCCCACCCCCGCCTGAACCCCCTATACCAATGTATTCTTTAAACCCAAGTGCACCACCCTCCGGGGATGCAGTGCTGCCAGAAGTTTTTCCCCCGCCACCTCGGCTGGCACATTTACAACCACCCCCGTACCCCCCAAAACCACACATGCCCATGCCCATGTACCCATGCTTAGACCCAACAGTGCTGGCAGCGTTGTCATATTATGCTGCACAGGTAACCCAAAACCCTCACCAGTACACTGCCCCACCCAATCAGGGACAATCCTCCACCTCCAGTACTATGTGTACTGGATGGGGTCCCGAGGATGTGCACCCCCCCACACATAAGCCCACTCACGAGGAACTACGAGATAATACAAACTCCAATATGGCACCATTACCATCACCCCCACCCGCCCCATCCACACAAGTCACACGAAAACCCCCTGTATCCAGGGAGGTTGAAAAGACAGACGAAAGTGCGGAATTAATTTCTCATTCCGACACACACCAACATCAGGACATTCAGTCTCTGAGGGACACAGACCTTAAGGAATACATATCTCTAACTGTTCAAGGGATAACCGAGGGATTGGCAGAGGGATGTATGAATCAGATAGCAGAGGGTTTCAAAGTCCTGTCAGAGACACAATCACAGTCACCACTACACTCCCCTGAGTCATTTCTAGACTCAACACTAGATTATGCCCCGATAGCATCACGAACACCCCTGACACCACCGACACCAACACCTCTGACACCTCCAACCCCGACAGTATCAGAGATATCCCTAACGCCCCAGACATCTGCCGACGACAGCAGTACAGATGTTGATAAGCTCTGTGACTCTGTTAGCACACTGACAAACCAATTTAAAAACTTTAAAGACATACTTAGCACCTCGATCAATGTATTAAATTCCCCATATCCACCGCCCCCCACTCCAATGCATGAGGATAACACTGTTGAAACACAGGAGGAAGGTGCCACTAGTCCTGATACACTTGGCCAAGCCTTACAGCTTACCAAAGACATGAGGGCAACACCCAGACAGTCACTAGTATTTGATTCTATTGTTTCACCTATCTGTCCACCAATCTCAACAAGATTACGATCCAATCTAGTGACAAAGGAACCAGCACACACACGTACTAAAGAACAGGCAGGGGTGGATTTAACACTTCCTTTTATGACTTTAGGAAGGGAGATTCTGATACAATCAGTGGACACCACATTAATGGAGTCCTGGGCAAAAGGATGCCCTGACCCATTTAAAAACCCCAGTGGTGCTATTAAGTATTTACAAAAAAGAAGTCAGGGCTACCAATTTACGGGAGGGGATATCAGGTTTTGTCTGGATTGTTTAACCGGACACATTGACACTGACTGGTCTAAGGCTGATCCGCATTTAGATAAAAAATATGATGTACCCTGGGACAGTACTAAATATACGTATGGGCAGGGATCTGTTTCTCTTAGAGAGGGTGAGTTTGTCTGGAACAACCCCCATACTGTTACCCAATTATGGGAGAATTTGCATAAATATTTCTTCGACCAAGGGAGATCAAGGAAGAATGTTGGCTTAATTATGACCATTAAGCAAAAAGAGAAAGAGTCAGTTACAGATTTTTGCCGTCGATTTAAAAATGAATGGGTAAACATCGCGGGAATGCGTTTTCCTAGTGATACAAATGATGAAATGAATATTTTATACGTCCAGTCTTTATTGAACGGTCTGTGCGAACAGCATAGGCAAATTGTCTACATGACAGTGACTGGATGGCAAAAAATGCCACCAAATGAGATAGAGGCGGAACTGGCCATTAAAGATGGTGCAGGGGCTTTTCCTGATCAAACCCCACCACCACCCCCGCCACCACCCCCGCCACCACCACCGCCGCCCGATATCCCGCCCGCAACCATTATGCATGCCCAGGATGGCTCACCCCAAAATAGCAAGGACTGGAATAATAATGATACCAACCAGTATCCTAACAATAATAGGGGTAGACAAAATCATGGCAGGAAGAGAAACCAGCAAGGGAATAACCAGCGTAAACCAGGGTTATGTTTTAACTGTGGGAAGACTGGTCACTGGAGGAATGAGTGTTGGGCCCCACCGAGTAATAACCAACAGCCATTTCCGCAACAAAATCTAAACCAGCAACATTACCCAGGGAATGACCAACAGGGTCCAGTAAATAGCCGACAAGGTCAGGGCTATGGACAGCAAGGCCAGGGCTATGGACAGCAAGGCCAGGGTAATGCGCAAAGGCAGCAACAGAATTACCAAGGACAAAATACTTCCAGCCCCAATTATAATGTTGCCTGGAACCAAACAATGCCTTATAGCCAATAGGGATGCCCGGGGACTGAAACCCTCGTCTGCGCACATTTGGTGTCTAGTAGATGGTTAGATGTACCACTATTATCATTGTATATTAACGGAAGATTAATCGACTTCCTTGTGGACACCGGGGCAACCCGTTCGTGTCTTAATAAATATTCCTACAGTGGTCCACTGACACAAGCAGACGAGTCCTCTATGGGTATTGAGGGTACACTAACCAAAAGTTTCATCACACCGGTAATGTCGGTACAATTAGATTTTAAGTCCGCCCGTCTATGGGATCACTCATTTCGAGTTCTTCCACAATGTCCAGTAAATTTATTGGGACGTGATTTAATGGCCAAAATGAAACTCGAGATAAGTATTAATGAAGAAGGGGGAATTACTTTATGTTCCCCATACTTTCCCCCTCATAATTACGATCTGTCTCTTTTTCAACATTCTGCTCTCTCTCTCTTTCAGCATGATACTGGCAGATTAAAAGTACGAGGCCTAAGTATGCCAAAAAGATTACTTAAACAGTTGAGGAACTTATCAAATTTCGCCGTTCATGGCGACATGCCATACACACGTATGACATTTTCTAAACCCATCTCTTGCAGAATTTTTGACCCAGAAACAGAAATGCATGATCCTAGGGCAGACACGGCTGTCTCTGCACGTATTGAAGGTGTATGGATCACACCAACAAGGGTATACATTGCCTCAGATAAGGGAGCCTTTTTGTGGGCCAAGGGAGAACAGCTTGTGTTACAGGACAAATATTTACCCATTGACGACATATGGAATATTGAATACAACCTTTACTCTGCTAACATGATTGACATTCCCTTATCATTACAGGACATTGACCCACGGGTATGGGCAACCTCTAACACTGACCCAGGACTCATCTCATGCACGCCATACGAGGCCACACTAAAGCCAGGAGCACGTCCGGTATACATTAAACAATACCCATTATCTGCAGAAAAGGAAGCAGGGATAGAACCTATTATTAAAGAATTACTTACAAAGGGAGTGATAGAACCAACTGTTTCACCATACAACACACCAGTTAACCCTGTTCCCAAACCTAACAGCTCGCAGTGGCGCTTCACACAGGATTTGCGCGCAGTAAATGAGTTAGTACAACCATTAGCGCCTATAGTACCAGATGTCACTGCAATCATTACAGCCATACCTGCAACAGCGACATACTTCACAGTAATTGACCTTAATTCCGCATTCTTTAGTATTCCGGTGCACCCCAATACAAGATCTTTGTTTGCGTTCACCTTTAAAGGTGTTCAATACCGGTGGTCACGTTTACCACAGGGATTTTGTGATTCACCTACGGCCTATAGTACCGTAGTGCGTATGACTCTTGCCGACTGGTGTCCGCCCGGTGGCTCTGTTTTGCTGCAGTATGTGGATGATTTGCTACTCTGCAGTCAAACGGAAGAAATATGCATTCTGGACACTCACAGTCTGATGGAGCATCTCGCTGCTACAGGTCACAAGGTCTCTCCTCACAAGATACAAATGGCGCTGCAAACTGTCAAATATTTAGGCTTCATACTACAGCCAGGACAGAGACTCCTATCATCGGAGCGAGTCAAGGTAATTGCCAATCTCCCCAAACCCAAGACGAAAGCTGCTATGCTATCATTTCTGGGGATGATCACCTATTGCCGCCAATGGATACCGAACTGTTCCCACTGGGATAACATTCTGAGACAATTGACTTTGATGCACCAACCAGATACATTACAATGGACGCCAGAGACTAACACTGCATTTACTGAACTCAAGACTGCATTGTGTTCAAGCCCCGCCTTGGGCTTGCCGAACTATAACCTGACTTTCCATTTGTTTTGCAGCGAGACAGGCACCGTGGTTGTTGGCGTACTGGCACAAGAGCATGGCTCGGGCTATAGGCCGGTGGCATTCTATTCTAAGAAACTACAGGAGATTGTGCAGGGGTTTCCGGCTTGTTTAAGACAAGTGGCTGCATGCGCGATTATGGTAGAAACAGTACAAACTATTGTGCTGTCACACAAACTAACCCTACATACATCACACCAGGTTCTACATGTTCTCAAGAACCTCACTACACAGCACATGACCGCTCAGCGTAGAACAGGCTATGAAACTATACTCACTTCTACCGCAAACCTCACTGTCAAGTATCACCCACCACATACAGGTCCGGCCCAATGCCTGTCTAAAATGTTATTGCACAACTCTGACTTAGAGGAAATAGACCATGACTGCCTACGAAACATACACAATATGACGTCAGTAAGGAGCGACTTACAAAGTACGCCCCTTAAGGAGGGAGATGTACTGTTTGTAGATGGGTCATGCTCTAAACCTGCAGATGGAGTGTATCTGACAGGATTTGCAGTAGTCAGATTACCAGACACAGTAATCTGTTCTGGAGCATTACCGTTTGTTTCAGCTCAAGCAGCAGAGTTAGTAGCACTGACAGAGGCATGCAAAGCATCATCACAGAATACGGTAACCATTTATACTGACTCTCGTTATGCATACGGGGTAGTACACGATTTTGGAGTAATATGGAAAAATCGTGGGTTTGTCAGTACTGATGGTAAGGGTATATCCCATGCCACATTAGTTGAGCAGTTACTGGACGCCATGTTGTTACCCAGTAAACTAGCCATTGTTAAATGCAAAGGACATGCTGGGGGAGAGACAGATGAGGCCAAAGGTAATGAGTTGGCTGATTACTATGCTAAAGAGGCAGCGCAATCGCAGATCATGTTCCCGGCATACAATACTACTGTTGATACTCAGCTCAACCTGGTTATGACATGCCACTTCCCAGACTATGATCTTAAAATGCTACAGGAACTTGCGGAGGGCAGAGATATAGAATTATGGGAAGAGAAAGGCCTGAGCAGAGATGAAAACGGGATTTGGGCTAGAGGAACAGTGATAGGTTTTCCTAAAATAGCCAGCCCTATTTTAATTTCACATTTTCATGGAATTGGGCATAAAGGAAAGAAAGCAACAGGTGATCAGATTAAAGAATTGTTCCTAGTCAGAGACATTGATCAAGTTGTTGAGATACAACTAGCGAGATGTTTAACATGCATCAGAAACAATACACAAGGAACACGACCCGCAAAACATGAACATTTACCGCCACCTAGCGGCCCAATGGAACAAATACAGATTGATTTTACACAGATGCCGACAGCAGCGGGGAAACTGAAATACCTATTGGTAATGGTAGACCAATTTAGCAAATGGGTTGAAGCATTCCCTACAACGAACGAAAGCTCAAAGACAGTTGTAAAAATACTGTGCAAGGAAATCATTCCCAGGTGGGGATGCCCACTTCAAATAAATAGTGATAGAGGAACACATTTTACATCTCAAGTAACTCAAGGAGTTGCTAAAACTCTTGCTATAGATTGGAAATTTCACATACCATACCACCCACAGTCTTCAGGACAGGTAGAGAGGACTAATCGCACCATCAAGGATAAACTGCGGAAAGGAACAAATGGTACCTTCTCGAGATGGCCAGATGTCCTTCCCGCAGTCCTTGCAGAAATTAGAATGACCCCGAATAGCACTACCAAATTGTCACCATTTGAAATTTTAATGGGGCGGCCGTTTCCAACTCCCTGGGCTCATGGTACGTATTGCCCGAAGGAAGTTGGAGACCTAGAACAAATTCAAGAGAATTATGTTCATCATTTGATACAGAAACTGAATGGCATCTATGGTGATGTTTCTTCTTCTCTTCCACTTCCTTCAGATAAACCAACACATTCTTTCCAGCCCGGAGACACAGTGGTGATTAAGCGTCTGCCGACCAAAGGAGGGACGACCGAGCCTCCCTACGGACTTCCCACCACGATCCTTGCAGTAACTCGTACAGCCGTACTGACAGAAGATTCATCAATATGGATCCATGCATCACGGATCAAGTCGATCAAGAACCAGAGACAAGAATCCGAATCATCAAAGAAGGAGTAGATGGACAATACCAGAGGACCGTGCTCAAGCGCGTATCTGGCCTTACAGTATTTAGTTTAGGAACATTATTAGTCTGCATTGTCTACTATATATGCGTAAAGGAGTTGCTTTATAATCATTATAAAACTAGCAGCAATCCTACCTGCCCTCATGAAAACTCCTGGGAAACATGGGAAGACTTTTCTTACCCCAAGATTGTCTCTGAGGAAGGTGAGACTTCATCTCCCCTTCCCAGAGAGCAATATGAGAATGCAACCCATGTACCACCAATCGAGTCCAATTTCTCTAATCTGGTAGGAGACTATAACACCCGATCGAAGCGAATGGCTTCATCTCTGATAGAAGTCAAAACTAACATTTGGAAACACTTAGCTGTTGATGTCTTGAATATGTCACATTTCTGCTTATCTGACATGACCAGCACAAAAGATATACTCACAAGTTGCCTGATAGCAGTACCCACACCAGTAGAAATTTTGTTAAAAGTATTTAGCACCCGCCATGATGATAGTCTTGCAGAAGAACATGATGTGAGGCAACATCTCTCTGTGTATGAATATTGTCACGACTGTCCTCAGTGTGTTGGTAAAGAATGGGCCAATATGACACAAATTAGGACTATGAGTATTACACAGGGGGATGTATGTTATCAAATGACCTGTGATCCGGAAGACATAGGTAAATGCAAACAGATAAAATTAATGCCCACAACATCCACCAACATATCTCAAGTGCTATGTGCCCGAACTGAAGAAAAATGCTATAATGTCACTAATACTATGAGTTGCAACCACACAATGAAAACACCAAGTCACATATATTCTGTTAAACTTCCCGTAGGATGGTTGTTTTCCTGTGGTAATATCACATATACATATATACCAGGAAACATTACAGGGGGGCCCTGTACTCTCACCAGGCTAGGACTTATGATGTTTTCTGTAGAGCCCGGCCTACATCAAACCAAGATTAAGCGATCAACTATTCCACTTGATGAAAACTGTAACCCAAATGTAATTTTGTTATCAGAAACTGAAATCCTAAGCTTAGCAGTCTCCCTTATTGGAGTACCCGGATTGGCATTGTATTCAGGAAAGGCTATAAGGAAGCTAGCATGTGTTGTAGCTAAAGGGTTAAACCAAACCTCCCAAGCCATAGAAGAATTAATGATAGATTTGAAGGGTACACGTAAGGCAGTTTTGGAAAATCGTGCAGCCATTGACTATCTACTGCTCAAACACGAACATGGTTGTCAGGATTTTGAGGGAATGTGCTGCTTCAACCTTTCAGACCACTCCAAGTCTGTACAAAATCATATATCAAATATCAAGGAGCTTGTTGCAGGCATTACTGAAAGAGTAGATGAGTTTGATTGGACTTTTGGCCTAGGTCCATGGTTTGGAGAATTGGGAAAGAAAATTATAATGGGACTGATAGTTTTTGTTTGTGCTTTTGTGATATTATCTATCCTTGTTACATGCTGCAAAGTGATGGGGTCAGCACTATGCAAACGGATAATACCATCTGTTAGAACAGTTAATCACACATATGCTGCTCTAAATATAAACGCCCCTGTTTCTGGTCCCGCAACCATGTCCTACCAGTCCAGACTCTTACCCACTAATGCCTCAACCCCGTCAGTAGGTTATCCTTTATTAGATTATGAAAACATGCAATTCGATTTCCAGACCTCCCCAGTATAAAAGGGGTTGTCATGGTGATGACAAAAGGAGGGACTGATAATATATATATCAGGGGTGACTCCATTTTGTCTCTTGTATAACCATTTTCTGCTAACACTGATATTCCGCTTAATCATATGACTTAACTAAACCTTTTTCCAACTACCCTGTTTGTGTTTTAATGTTGGCTGAACTTCTGTGTTGAAATAGGAAGTACTGACCAAACAAGGTAGCGAACGGGAAATTAAATACGTCCTCAGCTATTTTATCAGGCGACATGTGATGTACGGTAGTTTCCAAATAAATGATTTAATGACATGTTATGTCTAACATAAGCACAAAATAAGGGAAATGGAAATTGGCAAATAGTCATCTTTGTTTCAAGGCCTATATAACGTGGCTGTAAACGTCTAATAAACAGGAGATATTTTTGATCACACATTGGTGTCAGACTCAATTATTTCTCCTCCGAACGTTCGATTACTTTTCCAGGGCTGTAACAGTGGGAAAAATCCTTCGAAGGTGTTCGATCCGATGTACTGGAGATGATCCCGACATATGCTGAGTTGAGGATGAATTATTAAGAGCCTGGTTACCCCCTCTCGGAACCACAGACTTAGAAATCGCCAGCTCATATACAGTGCATAAAATATATTTATATAATATATTTATATATATACCCTTATACACCATTTTAATAAAAAATATCACAAAATTCTTCTAAGTCCCTCGGGAAGAGTGAAAGACGCGCACGTTCATTTTCAGCGCTCCCAGACCTTCCTATAAGAAGTTAGCCAAAAAGTAGCTTCGAAAAACGCTTAGGTTAAGTTTCAGAGTTGCTTCTAATGTACCAAAGCTGGACTTAGACATAATTTCACTCTCACAACATTATGGCTGGTTGGAGACAGTCCGAACCACAAGTATCGGGTCCATGGTTCTGGGCGTATACTGGGGGGGACGGGGATGACTCCCATTAACCCCTGACTATACCGGGGATACGCTTATCACAATGCCTTTCTGGTCTGTGCTGAAGCAGGGCATTCTGGCAGCCAAGTGGCTTGACCTTTATTAGTGAGCCTGGTTACCCCCTCTCGGAACCACAGACTTAGAAATCGCCAGCTCATATACAGTGCATAAAATATATTTATATATATACCCTTATACACCATTTTAATAAAAAATATCACAAAATTCTTCTAAGTCCCTCGGGAAGAGTGAAAGACGCGCACGTTCATTTTCAGAGCTCCTAGACCTTCCTATAAGAAGTTAGCCAAAAAGTAGCTTCGAAAAACGCTTAGGTTAAGTTTCAGAGTTGCTTCTAATGTACCAAAGCTGGACTTAGACATAATTTCACTCTCACAACATTATGGCTGGTTGGAGACAGTCCGAACCACAAGTACCGGGTCCATGGTTCTGGGCATATACTGGGGGGGACGGGGAAGACTCCCATTAACCCCTGACTATACCGGGGATACGCTTATCACAATGCCTTTCTGGTCTGTGCTGAAGCAGGGCATTCTGGCAGCCAAGTGGCTTGACCTTTATTAGTGAGCCTGGTTACCCCCTCTCGGAACCACAGACTTAGAAATCGCCAGCTCATATACAGTGCATAAAATATATTTATATATATACCCTTATACACCATTTTAATAAAAAATATCACAAAATTCTTCTAAGTCCCTCGGGAAGAGTGAAAGACGCGCACGTTCATTTTCAGAGCTCCTAGACCTTCCTATAAGAAGTTAGCCAAAAAGTAGCTTCGAAAAACGCTTAGGTTAAGTTTCAGAGTTGCTTCTAATGTACCAAAGCTGGACTTAGACATAATTTCACTCTCACAACATTATGGCTGGTTGGAGACAGTCTGAACCACAAGTACCGGGTCGATGGTTCTGGGCGTATACTGGGGGGACGGGGACGACTCCCATTAACCCCTGACTATACCGGGGATACGCTTATCACAATGCCTTTCTGGTCTGTGCTGAAGCAGGGCATTCTGGCAGCCAAGTGGCTTGACCTTTATTAGTGAGCCTGGTTACCCCCTCTCGGAACCACAGACTTAGAAATCGCCAGCTCATATACAGTGCATAAAATATATTTATATAATATATTTATATATATACCCTTATACACCATTTTAATAAAAAATATCACAAAATTCTTCTAAGTCCCTCGGGAAGAGTGAAAGACGCGCACGTTCATTTTCAGCGCTCCCAGACCTTCCTATAAGAAGTTAGCCAAAAAGTAGCTTCGAAAAACGCTTAGGTTAAGTTTCAGAGTTGCTTCTAATGTACCAAAGCTGGACTTAGACATAATTTCACTCTCACAACATTATGGCTGGTTGGAGACAGTCCGAACCACAAGTATCGGGTCCATGGTTCTGGGCGTATACTGGGGGGGACGGGGATGACTCCCATTAACCCCTGACTATACCGGGGATACGCTTATCACAATGCCTTTCTGGTCTGTGCTGAAGCAGGGCATTCTGGCAGCCAAGTGGCTTGACCTTTATTAGTGAGCCTGGTTACCCCCTCTCGGAACCACAGACTTAGAAATCGCCAGCTCATATACAGTGCATAAAATATATTTATATATATACCCTTATACACCATTTTAATAAAAAATATCACAAAATTCTTCTAAGTCCCTCGGGAAGAGTGAAAGACGCGCACGTTCATTTTCAGCGCTCCCAGACCTTCCTATAAGAAGTTAGCCAAAAAGTAGCTTCGAAAAACGCTTAGGTTAAGTTTCAGAGTTGCTTCTAATGTACCAAAGCTGGACTTAGACATAATTTCACTCTCACAACATTATGGCTGGTTGGAGACAGTCCGAACCACAAGTACCGGGTCCATGGTTCTGGGCATATACTGGGGGGGACGGGGAAGACTCCCATTAACCCCTGACTATACCGGGGATACGCTTATCACAATGCCTTTCTGGTCTGTGCTGAAGCAGGGCATTCTGGCAGCCAAGTGGCTTGACCTTTATTAGTGAGCCTGGTTACCCCCTCTCGGAACCACAGACTTAGAAATCGCCAGCTCATATACAGTGCATAAAATATATTTATATATATACCCTTATACACCATTTTAATAAAAAATATCACAAAATTCTTCTAAGTCCCTCGGGAAGAGTGAAAGACGCGCACGTTCATTTTCAGAGCTCCTAGACCTTCCTATAAGAAGTTAGCCAAAAAGTAGCTTCGAAAAACGCTTAGGTTAAGTTTCAGAGTTGCTTCTAATGTACCAAAGCTGGACTTAGACATAATTTCACTCTCACAACATTATGGCTGGTTGGAGACAGTCTGAACCACAAGTACCGGGTCGATGGTTCTGGGCGTATACTGGGGGGACGGGGACGACTCCCATTAACCCCTGACTATACCGGGGATACGCTTATCACAATGCCTTTCTGGTCTGTGCTGAAGCAGGGCATTCTGGCAGCCAAGTGGCTTGACCTTTATTAGTGAGCCTGGTTACCCCCTCTCGGAACCACAGACTTAGAAATCGCCAGCTCATATACAGTGCATAAAATATATTTATATAATATATTTATATATATACCCTTATACACCATTTTAATAAAAAATATCACAAAATTCTTCTAAGTCCCTCGGGAAGAGTGAAAGACGCGCACGTTCATTTTCAGCGCTCCCAGACCTTCCTATAAGAAGTTAGCCAAAAAGTAGCTTCGAAAAACGCTTAGGTTAAGTTTCAGAGTTGCTTCTAATGTACCAAAGCTGGACTTAGACATAATTTCACTCTCACAACATTATGGCTGGTTGGAGACAGTCCGAACCACAAGTATCGGGTCCATGGTTCTGGGCGTATACTGGGGGGGACGGGGATGACTCCCATTAACCCCTGACTATACCGGGGATACGCTTATCACAATGCCTTTCTGGTCTGTGCTGAAGCAGGGCATTCTGGCAGCCAAGTGGCTTGACCTTTATTAGTGAGCCTGGTTACCCCCTCTCGGAACCACAGACTTAGAAATCGCCAGCTCATATACAGTGCATAAAATATATTTATATATATACCCTTATACACCATTTTAATAAAAAATATCACAAAATTCTTCTAAGTCCCTCGGGAAGAGTGAAAGACGCGCACGTTCATTTTCAGAGCTCCTAGACCTTCCTATAAGAAGTTAGCCAAAAAGTAGCTTCGAAAAACGCTTAGGTTAAGTTTCAGAGTTGCTTCTAATGTACCAAAGCTGGACTTAGACATAATTTCACTCTCACAACATTATGGCTGGTTGGAGACAGTCTGAACCACAAGTACCGGGTCGATGGTTCTGGGCGTATACTGGGGGGACGGGGACGACTCCCATTAACCCCTGACTATACCGGGGATACGCTTATCACAATGCCTTTCTGGTCTGTGCTGAAGCAGGGCATTCTGGCAGCCAAGTGGCTTGACCTTTATTAGTGAGCCTGGTTACCCCCTCTCGGAACCACAGACTTAGAAATCGCCAGCTCATATACAGTGCATAAAATATATTTATATAATATATTTATATATATACCCTTATACACCATATTAATAAAAAATATCACAAAATTCTTCTAAGTCCCTCGGGAAGAGTGAAAGACGCGCACGTTCATTTTCAGCGCTCCCAGACCTTCCTATAAGAAGTTAGCCAAAAAGTAGCTTCGAAAAACGCTTAGGTTAAGTTTCAGAGTTGCTTCTAATGTACCAAAGCTGGACTTAGACATAATTTCACTCTCACAACATTATGGCTGGTTGGAGACAGTCCGAACCACAAGTATCGGGTCCATGGTTCTGGGCGTATACTGGGGGGGACGGGGATGACTCCCATTAACCCCTGACTATACCGGGGATACGCTTATCACAATGCCTTTCTGGTCTGTGCTGAAGCAGGGCATTCTGGCAGCCAAGTGGCTTGACCTTTATTAGTGAGCCTGGTTACCCCCTCTCGGAACCACAGACTTAGAAATCGCCAGCTCATATACAGTGCATAAAATATATTTATATATATACCCTTATACACCATTTTAATAAAAAATATCACAAAATTCTTCTAAGTCCCTCGGGAAGAGTGAAAGACGCGCACGTTCATTTTCAGAGCTCCTAGACCTTCCTATAAGAAGTTAGCCAAAAAGTAGCTTCGAAAAACGCTTAGGTTAAGTTTCAGAGTTGCTTCTAATGTACCAAAGCTGGACTTAGACATAATTTCACTCTCACAACATTATGGCTGGTTGGAGACAGTCCGAACCACAAGTACCGGGTCCATGGTTCTGGGCATATACTGGGGGGGACGGGGAAGACTCCCATTAACCCCTGACTATACCGGGGATACGCTTATCACAATGCCTTTCTGGTCTGTGCTGAAGCAGGGCATTCTGGCAGCCAAGTGGCTTGACCTTTATTAGTGAGCCTGGTTACCCCCTCTCGGAACCACAGACTTAGAAATCGCCAGCTCATATACAGTGCATAAAATATATTTATATATATACCCTTATACACCATTTTAATAAAAAATATCACAATATTCTTCTAAGTCCCTCGGGAAGAGTGAAAGACGCGCACGTTCATTTTCAGAGCTCCTAGACCTTCCTATAAGAAGTTAGCCAAAAAGTAGCTTCGAAAAACGCTTAGGTTAAGTTTCAGAGTTGCTTCTAATGTACCAAAGCTGGACTTAGACATAATTTGACTCTCACAACATTATGGCTGGTTGGAGACAGTCTGAACCACAAGTACCGGGTCGATGGTTCTGGGCGTATACTGGGGGGACGGGGACGACTCCCATTAACCCCTGACTATACCGGGGATACGCTTATCACAATGCCTTTCTGGTCTGTGCTGAAGCAGGGCATTCTGGCAGCCAAGTGGCTTGACCTTTATTAGTGAGCCTGGTTACCCCCTCTCGGAACCACAGACTTAGAAATCGCCAGCTCATATACAGTGCATAAAATATATTTATATAATATATTTATATATATACCCTTATACACCATTTTAATAAAAAATATCACAAAATTCTTCTAAGTCCCTCGGGAAGAGTGAAAGACGCGCACATTCATTTTCAGACCTCCTTGACCTTCCTATAAGAAGTTATCCAAAAAGTAGCTTCGAAAAACGCTTAGGTTAAGTTTCAGAGTTGCTTCTAATGTACCAAAGCTGGACTTAGACATAATTTCACTCTCACAACATTATGGCTGGTTGGAGACAGTCCGAAGCACAAGTACCGGGTCCATGGTTCTGGGCGTATACTGGGGGGGACGGGGACGACTCCCATTAACCCCTGACTATACCGGGGATACGCTTATCACAATGCCTTTCTGGTCTGTGCTGAAGCAGGGCATTCTGGCAGCCAAGTGGCTTGACCTTTATTAGTGAGCCTGGTTACCCCCTCTCGGAACCACAGACTTAGAAATCGCCAGCTCATATACAGTGCATAAAATATATTTATATATATACCCTTATACACCATTTTAATAAAAAATATCACAAAATTCTTCTAAGTCCCTCGGGACGAGTGAAAGACGCGCACGTTCATTTTCAGAGCTCCTAGACCTTCCTATAAGAAGTTAGCCAAAAAGTAGCTTCGAAAAACGCTTAGGTTAAGTTTCAGAGTTGCTTCTAATGTACCAAAGCTGGACTTAGACATAATTTCACTCTCACAACATTATGGCTGGTTGGAGACAGTCTGAACCACAAGTACCGGGTCGATGGTTCTGGGCGTATACTGGGGGGACGGGGACGACTCCCATTAACCCCTGACTATACCGGGGATACGCTTATCACAATGCCTTTCTGGTCTGTGCTGAAGCAGGGCATTCTGGCAGCCAAGTGGCTTGACCTTTATTAGTGAGCCTGGTTACCCCCTCTCGGAACCACAGACTTAGAAATCGCCAGCTCATATACAGTGCATAAAATATATTTATATAATATATTTATATATATACCCTTATACACCATTTTAATAAAAAATATCACAAAATTCTTCTAAGTCCCTCGGGAAGAGTGAAAGACGCGCACATTCATTTTCAGAGCTCCTTGACCTTCCTATAAGAAGTTATCCAAAAAGTAGCTTCGAAAAACGCTTAGGTTAAGTTTCAGAGTTGCTTCTAATGTACCAAAGCTGGACTTAGACATAATTTCACACTCACAACATTATGGCTGGTTGGAGACAGTCCGAAGCACAAGTACCGGGTCCATGGTTCTGGGCGTATACTGGGGGGGACGGGGACGACTCCCATTAACCCCTGACTATACCGGGGATACGCTTATCACAATGCCTTTCTGGTCTGTGCTGAAGCAGGGCATTCTGGCAGCCAAGTGGCTTGACCTTTATTAGTGAGCCTGGTTACCCCCTCTCGGAACCACAGACTTAGAAATCGCCAGCTCATATACAGTGCATAAAATATATTTATATATATACCCTTATACACCATTTTAATAAAAAATATCACAAAATTCTTCTAAGTCCCTCGGGACGAGTGAAAGACGCGCACGTTCATTTTCAGAGCTCCTAGACCTTCCTATAAGAAGTTAGCCAAAAAGTAGCTTCGAAAAACGCTTAGGTTAAGTTTCAGAGTTGCTTCTAATGTACCAAAGCTGGACTTAGACATAATTTCACTCTCACAACATTATGGCTGGTTGGAGACAGTCTGAACCACAAGTACCGGGTCGATGGTTCTGGGCGTATACTGGGGGGACGGGGACGACTCCCATTAACCCCTGACTATACCGGGGATACGCTTATCACAATGCCTTTCTGGTCTGTGCTGAAGCAGGGCATTCTGGCAGCCAAGTGGCTTGACCTTTATTAGTGAGCCTGGTTACCCCCTCTCGGAACCACAGACTTAGAAATCGCCAGCTCATATACAGTGCATAAAATATATTTATATAATATATTTATATATATACCCTTATACACCATTTTAATAAAAAATATCACAAAATTCTTCTACTGTAAGTCCCTCGGGAAGAGTGAAAGACGCGCACATTCATTTTCAGAGCTCCTTGACCTTCCTATAAGAAGTTATCCAAAAAGTAGCTTCGAAAAACGCTTAGGTTAAGTTTCAGAGTTGCTTCTAATGTACCAAAGCTGGACTTAGACATAATTTCACTCTCACAACATTATGGCTGGTTGGAGACAGTCCGAAGCACAATTACCGGGTCCATGGTTCTGGGCGTATACTGGGGGGGACGGGGACGACTCCCATTAACCCCTGACTATACCGGGGATACGCTTATCACAATGCCTTTCTGGTCTGTGCTGAAGCAGGGCATTCTGGCAGCCAAGTGGCTTGACCTTTATTAGTGAGCCTGGTTACCCCCTCTCGGAACCACAGACTTAGAAATCGCCAGCTCATATACAGTGCATAAAATATATTTATATATATACCCTTATACACCATTTTAATAAAAAATATCACAAAATTATTCTAAGTCCCTCGGGACGAGTGAAAGACGCGCACGTTCATTTTCAGAGCTCCTAGACCTTCCTATAAGAAGTTAGCCAAAAAGTAGCTTCGAAAAACGCTTAGGTTAAGTTTCAGAGTTGCTTCTAATGTACCAAAGCTGGACTTAGACATAATTTCACTCTCACAACATTATGGCTGGTTGGAGACAGTCTGAACCACAAGTACCGGGTCGATGGTTCTGGGCGTATACTGGGGGGACGGGGACGACTCCCATTAACCCCTGACTATACCGGGGATACGCTTATCACAATGCCTTTCTGGTCTGTGCTGAAGCAGGGCATTCTGGCAGCCAAGTGGCTTGACCTTTATTAGTGAGCCTGGTTACCCCCTCTCGGAACCACAGACTTAGAAATCGCCAGCTCATATACAGTGCATAAAATATATTTATATATATACCCTTATACACCATTTTAATAAAAAATATCACAAAATTCTTCTAAGTCCCTCGGGAAGAGTGAAAGACGCGCACGTTCATTTTCAGAGCTCCTAGACCTTCCTATAAGAAGTTAGCCAAAAAGTAGCTTCGAAAAACGCTTAGGTTAAGTTTCAGAGTTGCTTCTAATGTACCAAAGCTGGACTTAGACATAATTTCACTCTCACAACATTATGGCTGGTTGGAGACAGTCTGAACCACAAGTACCGGGTCGATGGTTCTGGGCGTATACTGGGGGGACGGGGACGACTCCCATTAACCCCTGACTATACCGGGGATACGCTTATCACAATGCCTTTCTGGTCTGTGCTGAAGCAGGGCATTCTGGAAGCCAAGTGGCTTGACCTTTATTAGTGAGCCTGGTTACCCCCTCTCGGAACCACAGACTTAGAAATCGCCAGCTCATATACAGTGCATAAAATATATTTATATAATATATTTATATATATACCCTTATACACCATTTTAATAAAAAATATAACAAAAATCTTCTAAGTCCCTCGGGAAGAGTGAAAGACGCGCACGTTCATTTTCAGCGCTCCTAGACCTTCCTATAAGAAGTTAGCCAAAAAGTAGCTTCGAAAAACGCTTAGGTTAAGTTTCAGAGTTGCTTCTAATGTACCAAAGCTGGACTTAGACATAATTTCACTCTCACAACATTATGTCTGGTTGGAGACAGTCCGAACCACAAGTACCGGGTCCATGGTTCTGGGCGTATACTGGGGGGACGGGGACGACTCCCATTAACCCCTGACTATACCGGGGATACGCTTATCATAATGCCTTTCTGGTCTGTGCTGAAGCAGGGCATTCTGGCAGCCAAGTGGCTTGACCTTTATAAGTGAGCCTGGTTACCCCCTCTCGGAACCACAGACTTAGAAATTGCCAGCTCATATACAGTGCATAAAATATATTTATATATATACCCTTATACACCATTTTAATAAAAAATATCACAAAATTCTTCTACAGTAAGTCCCTCGGGAAGAGTGAAAGACGCGCACGTTCATTTTCAGCGTTCCTAGACCTTCCTATAAGAAGTTAACCAAAAAGTAGCTTCGAAAAACGCTTAGGTTAAGTTTCAGAGTTGCTTCTAATGTACCAAAACTGGACTTAGACATAATTTCACTCTCACAACATTATGGCTGGTTGGAGACAGTCCGAACCACTAGTACCGGGTCCATGGTTCTGGGCGTATACTGGGGGGACGGGGACGACTCCCATTAACCCCTGACTATACCGGGGATACGCTTATCATAATGCCTTTCTGGTCTGTGCTGAAGCAGGGCATTCTGGCAGCCAAGTGGCTTGACCTTTATTAGTGAGCCTGGTTACCCCCTCTCGGAACCACAGACTTAGAAATCGCCAGCTCATATACAGTGCATAAAATATATTTATATAATATATTTATATATATACCCTTATACACCATTTTAATAAAAAATATCACAAAATTCTTCTAAGTCCCTCGGGAAGAGTGAAAGACGCGCACGTTCATTTTCAGCGCTCCTAGACCTTCCTATAAGAAGTTAGCCAAAAAGTAGCTTCGAAAAACGCTTAGGTTAAGTTTCAGAGTTGCTTCTAATGTACCAAAGCTGGACTTAGACATAATTTCACTCTCACAACATTATGGCTGGTTGGAGACAGTCCGAACCACAAGTACCGGGTCCATGGTTCTGGGCGTATACTGGGGGGACGGGGACGACTCCCATTAACCCCTGACTATACCGGGGATACGCTTATCATAATGCCTTTCTAGTCTGTGCTGAAGCAGGGCATTCTGGCAGCCAAGTGGCTTGACCTTTATTAGTGTGCCTGGTTACCCCCTCTCGGAACCACAGACTTAGAAATCGCCAGCTCATATACAGTGCATAAAATATATTTATATAATATATTTATATATATACCCTTATACACCATTTTAATAAAAAATATCACAAAATTCTTCTAAGTCCCTCGGGACGAGTGAAAGACGCGCACGTTTATTTTCAGAGCTCCTAGACCTTCCTATAAGAAGTTAGCCAAAAAGTAGCTTCGAAAAACGCTTAGGTTAAGTTTCAGAGTTGCTTCTAATGTACCAAAGCTGGACTTAGACATAATTTCACTCTCACAACATTATGGCTGGTTGGAGACAGTCTGAACCACAAGTACCGGGTCGATGGTTCTGGGCGTATACTGGGGGGACGGGGACGACTCCCATTAACCCCTGACTATACCGGGGATACGCTTATCACAATGCCTTTCTGGTCTGTGCTGAAGCAGGGCATTCTGGCAGCCAAGTGGCTTGACCTTTATTAGTGAGCCTGGTTACCCCCTCTCGGAACCACAGACTTAGAAATCGCCAGCTCATATACAGTGCATAAAATATATTTATATATATACCCTTATACACCATTTTAATAAAAAATATCACAAAATTCTTCTAAGTCCCTCGGGAAGAGTGAAAGACGCGCACGTTCATTTTCAGAGCTCCTAGACCTTCCTATAAGAAGTTAGCCAAAAAGTAGCTTCGAAAAACGCTTAGGTTAAGTTTCAGAGTTGCTTCTAATGTACCAAAGCTGGACTTAGACATAATTTCACTCTCACAACATTATGGCTGGTTGGAGACAGTCTGAACCACAAGTACCGGGTCGATGGTTCTGGGCGTATACTGGGGGGACGGGGACGACTCCCATTAACCCCTGACTATACCGGGGATACGCTTATCACAATGCCTTTCTGGTCTGTGCTGAAGCAGGGCATTCTGGCAGCCAAGTGGCTTGACCTTTATTAGTGAGCCTGGTTACCCCCTCTCGGAACCACAGACTTAGAAATCGCCAGCTCATATACAGTGCATAAAATATATTTATATAATATATTTATATATATACCCTTATACACCATTTTAATAAAAAATATAACAAAAATCTTCTAAGTCCCTCGGGAAGAGTGAAAGACGCGCACGTTCATTTTCAGCGCTCCTAGACCTTCCTATAAGAAGTTAGCCAAAAAGTAGCTTCGAAAAACGCTTAGGTTAAGTTTCAGAGTTGCTTCTAATGTACCAAAGCTGGACTTAGACATAATTTCACTCTCACAACATTATGTCTGGTTGGAGACAGTCCGAACCACAAGTACCGGGTCCATGGTTCTGGGCGTATACTGGGGGGACGGGGACGACTCCCATTAACCCCTGACTATACCGGGGATACGCTTATCATAATGCCTTTCTGGTCTGTGCTGAAGCAGGGCATTCTGGCAGCCAAGTGGCTTGACCTTTATTAGTGAGCCTGGTTACCCCCTCTCGGAACCACAGACTTAGAAATCGCCAGCTCATATACAGTGCATAAAATATATTTATATAATATATTTATATATATACCCTTATACACCATTTTAATAAAAAATATCACAAAATTATTCTAAGTCCCTCGGGAAGAGTGAAAGACGCGCACGTTCATTTTCAGCGCTCCCAGACCTTCCTATAAGAAGTTAGCCAAAAAGTAGCTTCGAAAAACGCTTAGGTTAAGTTTCAGAGTTGCTTCTAATGTACCAAAGCTGGACTTAGACATAATTTCACTCTCACAACATTATGGCTGGTTGGAGACAGTCCGAACCACAAGTACCGGGTCCATGGTTCTGGGCGTATACTGGGGGGGACGGGGACGACTCCCATTAACCCCTGACTATACCGGGGATACGCTTATCACAATGCCTTTCTGGTCTGTGCTGAAGCAGGGCATTCTGGCAGCCAAGTGGCTTGACCTTTATAAGTGAGCCTGGTTACCCCCTCTCGGAACCACAGACTTAGAAATTGCCAGCTCATATACAGTGCATAAAATATATTTATATATATACCCTTATACACCATTTTAATAAAAAATATCACAAAATTCTTCTACAGTAAGTCCCTCGGGAAGAGTGAAAGACGCGCACGTTCATTTTCAGCGTTCCTAGACCTTCCTATAAGAAGTTAACCAAAAAGTAGCTTCGAAAAACGCTTAGGTTAAGTTTCAGAGTTGCTTCTAATGTACCAAAACTGGACTTAGACATAATTTCACTCTCACAACATTATGGCTGGTTGGAGACAGTCCGAACCACAAGTACCGGGTCCATGGTTCTGGGCGTATACTGGGGGGACGGGGACGACTCCCATTAACCCCTGACTATACCGGGGATACGCTTATCATAATGCCTTTCTGGTCTGTGCTGAAGCAGGGCATTCTGGCAGCCAAGTGGCTTGACCTTTATTAGTGAGCCTGGTTACCCCCTCTCGGAACCACAGACTTAGAAATCGCCAGCTCATATACAGTGCATAAAATATATTTATATAATATATTTATACATATACCCTTATACACCATTTTAATAAAAAATATCACAAAATTCTTCTAAGTCCCTCGGGAAGAGTGAAAGACGCGCACGTTCATTTTCAGCGCTCCTAGACCTTCCTATAAGAAGTTAGCCAAAAAGTAGCTTCGAAAAACGCTTAGGTTAAGTTTCAGAGTTGCTTCTAATGTACCAAAGCTGGACTTAGACATAATTTCACTCTCACAACATTATGGCTGGTTGGAGACAGTCCGAACCACAAGTACCGGGTCCATGGTTCTGGGCGTATACTGGGGGGACGGGGACGACTCCCATTAACCCCTGACTATACCGGGGATACGCTTATCATAATGCCTTTCTAGTCTGTGCTGAAGCAGGGCATTCTGGCAGCCAAGTGGCTTGACCTTTATTAGTGTGCCTGGTTACCCCCTCTCGGAACCACAGACTTAGAAATCGCCAGCTCATATACAGTGCATAAAATATATTTATATAATATATTTATATATATACCCTTATACACCATTTTAATAAAAAATATCACAAAATTCTTCTAAGTCCCTCGGGAAGAGTGAAAGACGCGCACGTTCATTTTCAGCGCTCCCAGACCTTCCTATAAGAAGTTAGCCAAAAAGTAGCTTCGAAAAACGCTTAGGTTAAGTTTCAGAGTTGCTTCTAATGTACCAAAGCTGGACTTAGACATAATTTGACTCTCACAACATTATGGCTGGTTGGAGACAGTCCGAAGCACAAGTACCGGGTCCATGGTTCTGGGCGTATACTGGGGGGGACGGGGACGACTCCCATTAACCCCTGACTATACCGGGGATACGCTTATCACAATGCCTTTCTGGTCTGTGCTGAAGCAGGGCATTCTGGCAGCCAAGTGGCTTGACCTTTATTAGTGAGCCTGGTTACCCCCTCTCGGAACCACAGACTTAGAAATCGCCAGCTCATATACAGTGCATAAAATATATTTATATATATACCCTTATACACCATTTTAATAAAAAATATCACAAAATTCTTCTAAGTCCCTCGGGACGAGTGAAAGACGCGCACGTTCATTTTCAGAGCTCCTAGACCTTCCTATAAGAAGTTAGCCAAAAAGTAGCTTCGAAAAACGCTTAGGTTAAGTTTCAGAGTTGCTTCTAATGTACCAAAGCTGGACTTAGACATAATTTCACTCTCACAACATTATGGCTGGTTGGAGACAGTCTGAACCACAAGTACCGGGTCGATGGTTCTGGGCGTATACTGGGGGGACGGGGACGACTCCCATTAACCCCTGACTATACCGGGGATACGCTTATCACAATGCCTTTCTGGTCTGTGCTGAAGCAGGGCATTCTGGCAGCCAAGTGGCTTGACCTTTATTAGTGAGCCTGGTTACCCCCTCTCGGAACCACAGACTTAGAAATCGCCAGCTCATATACAGTGCATAAAATATATTTATATAATATATTTATATATATACCCTTATACACCATTTTAATAAAAAATATAACAAAAATCTTCTAAGTCCCTCGGGAAGAGTGAAAGACGCGCACGTTCATTTTCAGCGCTCCTAGACCTTCCTATAAGAAGTTAGCCAAAAAGTAGCTTCGAAAAACGCTTAGGTTAAGTTTCAGAGTTGCTTCTAATGTACCAAAGCTGGACTTAGACATAATTTCACTCTCACAACATTATGTCTGGTTGGAGACAGTCCGAACCACAAGTACCGGGTCCATGGTTCTGGGCGTATACTGGGGGGACGGGGACGACTCCCATTAACCCCTGACTATACCGGGGATACGCTTATCATAATGCCTTTCTGGTCTGTGCTGAAGCAGGGCATTCTGGCAGCCAAGTGGCTTGACCTTTATTAGTGAGCCTGGTTACCCCCTCTCGGAACCACAGACTTAGAAATCGCCAGCTCATATACAGTGCATAAAATATATTTATATAATATATTTATATATATACCCTTATACACCATTTTAATAAAAAATATCACAAAATTCTTCTAAGTCCCTCGGGAAGAGTGAAAGACGCGCACGTTCATTTTCAGCGCTCCCAGACCTTCCTATAAGAAGTTAGCCAAAAAGTAGCTTCGAAAAACGCTTAGGTTAAGTTTCAGAGTTGCTTCTAATGTACCAAAGCTGGACTTAGACATAATTTCACTCTCACAACATTATGGCTGGTTGGAGACAGTCCGAACCACAAGTACCGGGTCCATGGTTCTGGGCGTATACTGGGGGGGACGGGGACGACTCCCATTAACCCCTGACTATACCGGGGATACGCTTATCACAATGCCTTTCTGGTCTGTGCTGAAGCAGGGCATTCTGGCAGCCAAGTGGCTTGACCTTTATAAGTGAGCCTGGTTACCCCCTCTCGGAACCACAGACTTAGAAATTGCCAGCTCATATACAGTGCATAAAATATATTTATATATATACCCTTATACACCATTTTAATAAAAAATATCACAAAATTCTTCTACAGTAAGTCCCTCGGGAAGAGTGAAAGACGCGCACGTTCATTTTCAGCGTTCCTAGACCTTCCTATAAGAAGTTAACCAAAAAGTAGCTTCGAAAAACGCTTAGGTTAAGTTTCAGAGTTGCTTCTAATGTACCAAAACTGGACTTAGACATAATTTCACTCTCACAACATTATGGCTGGTTGGAGACAGTCCGAACCACAAGTACCGGGTCCATGGTTCTGGGCGTATACTGGGGGGACGGGGACGACTCCCATTAACCCCTGACTATACCGGGGATACGCTTATCATAATGCCTTTCTGGTCTGTGCTGAAGCAGGGCATTCTGGCAGCCAAGTGGCTTGACCTTTATTAGTGAGCCTGGTTACCCCCTCTCGGAACCACAGACTTAGAAATCGCCAGCTCATATACAGTGCATAATATATATTTATATAATATATTTATATATATACCCTTATACACCATTTTAATAAAAAATATCACAAAATTCTTCTAAGTCCCTCGGGAAGAGTGAAAGACGCGCACGTTCATTTTCAGCGCTCCCAGACCTTCCTATAAGAAGTTAGCCAAAAAGTAGCTTCGAAAAACGCTTAGGTTAAGTTTCAGAGTTGCTTCTAATGTACCAAAGCTGGACTTAGACATAATTTCACTCTCACAACATTATGGCTGGTTGGAGACAGTCCGAAGCACAAGTACCGGGTCCATGGTTCTGGCCGTATACTGGGGGGACGGGGGCGACTCCCATTAACCCCTGACTATACCGAGGATACGCTTATCACAATGCCTTTCTGGTCTGTGCTGAAGCAGGGCATTCTGGAAACCAAGTGGCTTGACCTTTATTAGTGAGCCTGGTTACCCCCTCTCGGAACCACAGACTTAGAAATCGCCAGCTCATATACAGTGCATAAAATATATTTATATATATACCCTTATACACCATTTTAATAAAAAATATCACAAAATTCTTCTAAGTCCCTCGGGAAGAGTGGAAGACGCGCACGTTCATTTTCAGAGCTCCTAGACCTTCCTATAAGAAGTTAGACAAAAAGTAGCTTCGAAAAACGCTTAGGTTAAGTTTCAGAGTTGCTTCTAATGTACCAAAACTGGACTTAGACATAATTTCACTCTCACAACATTATGGCTGGTTGGAGACAGTCCGAACCACAAGTACCGGGTCCATGGTTCTGGGCGTATACTGGGGGGACGGGGACGACTCCCATTAACCCCTGACTATACCGGGGATACGCTTATCATAATGCCTTTCTGGTCTGTGCTGAAGCAGGGCATTCTGGCAGCCAAGTGGCTTGACCTTTATTAGTGAGCCTGGTTACCCCCTCTCGGAACCACAGACTTAGAAATCGCCAGCTCATATACAGTGCATAAAATATATTTATATAATATATTTATACATATACCCTTATACACCATTTTAATAAAAAATATCACAAAATTCTTCTAAGTCCCTCGGGAAGAGTGAAAGACGCGCACGTTCATTTTCAGCGCTCCTAGACCTTCCTATAAGAAGTTAGCCAAAAAGTAGCTTCGAAAAACGCTTAGGTTAAGTTTCAGAGTTGCTTCTAATGTACCAAAGCTGGACTTAGACATAATTTCACTCTCACAACATTATGGCTGGTTGGAGACAGTCCGAACCACAAGTACCGGGTCCATGGTTCTGGGCGTATACTGGGGGGACGGGGACGACTCCCATTAACCCCTGACTATACCGGGGATACGCTTATCATAATGCCTTTCTAGTCTGTGCTGAAGCAGGGCATTCTGGCAGCCAAGTGGCTTGACCTTTATTAGTGTGCCTGGTTACCCCCTCTCGGAACCACAGACTTAGAAATCGCCAGCTCATATACAGTGCATAAAATATATTTATATAATATATTTATATATATACCCTTATACACCATTTTAATAAAAAATATCACAAAATTCTTCTAAGTCCCTCGGGAAGAGTGAAAGACGCGCACGTTCATTTTCAGCGCTCCCAGACCTTCCTATAAGAAGTTAGCCAAAAAGTAGCTTCGAAAAACGCTTAGGTTAAGTTTCAGAGTTGCTTCTAATGTACCAAAGCTGGACTTAGACATAATTTGACTCTCACAACATTATGGCTGGTTGGAGACAGTCCGAAGCACAAGTACCGGGTCCATGGTTCTGGGCGTATACTGGGGGGGACGGGGACGACTCCCATTAACCCCTGACTATACCGGGGATACGCTTATCACAATGCCTTTCTGGTCTGTGCTGAAGCAGGGCATTCTGGCAGCCAAGTGGCTTGACCTTTATTAGTGAGCCTGGTTACCCCCTCTCGGAACCACAGACTTAGAAATCGCCAGCTCATATACAGTGCATAAAATATATTTATATATATACCCTTATACACCATTTTAATAAAAAATATCACAAAATTCTTCTAAGTCCCTCGGGACGAGTGAAAGACGCGCACGTTCATTTTCAGAGCTCCTAGACCTTCCTATAAGAAGTTAGCCAAAAAGTAGCTTCGAAAAACGCTTAGGTTAAGTTTCAGAGTTGCTTCTAATGTACCAAAGCTGGACTTAGACATAATTTCACTCTCACAACATTATGGCTGGTTGGAGACAGTCTGAACCACAAGTACCGGGTCGATGGTTCTGGGCGTATACTGGGGGGACGGGGACGACTCCCATTAACCCCTGACTATACCGGGGATACGCTTATCACAATGCCTTTCTGGTCTGTGCTGAAGCAGGGCATTCTGGCAGCCAAGTGGCTTGACCTTTATTAGTGAGCCTGGTTACCCCCTCTCGGAACCACAGACTTAGAAATCGCCAGCTCATATACAGTGCATAAAATATATTTATATAATATATTTATATATATACCCTTATACACCATTTTAATAAAAAATATAACAAAAATCTTCTAAGTCCCTCGGGAAGAGTGAAAGACGCGCACGTTCATTTTCAGCGCTCCTAGACCTTCCTATAAGAAGTTAGCCAAAAAGTAGCTTCGAAAAACGCTTAGGTTAAGTTTCAGAGTTGCTTCTAATGTACCAAAGCTGGACTTAGACATAATTTCACTCTCACAACATTATGTCTGGTTGGAGACAGTCCGAACCACAAGTACCGGGTCCATGGTTCTGGGCGTATACTGGGGGGACGGGGACGACTCCCATTAACCCCTGACTATACCGGGGATACGCTTATCATAATGCCTTTCTGGTCTGTGCTGAAGCAGGGCATTCTGGCAGCCAAGTGGCTTGACCTTTATTAGTGAGCCTGGTTACCCCCTCTCGGAACCACAGACTTAGAAATCGCCAGCTCATATACAGTGCATAAAATATATTTATATAATATATTTATATATATACCCTTATACACCATTTTAATAAAAAATATCACAAAATTCTTCTAAGTCCCTCGGGAAGAGTGAAAGACGCGCACGTTCATTTTCAGCGCTCCCAGACCTTCCTATAAGAAGTTAGCCAAAAAGTAGCTTCGAAAAACGCTTAGGTTAAGTTTCAGAGTTGCTTCTAATGTACCAAAGCTGGACTTAGACATAATTTCACTCTCACAACATTATGGCTGGTTGGAGACAGTCCGAACCACAAGTACCGGGTCCATGGTTCTGGGCGTATACTGGGGGGGACGGGGACGACTCCCATTAACCCCTGACTATACCGGGGATACGCTTATCACAATGCCTTTCTGGTCTGTGCTGAAGCAGGGCATTCTGGCAGCCAAGTGGCTTGACCTTTATAAGTGAGCCTGGTTACCCCCTCTCGGAACCACAGACTTAGAAATTGCCAGCTCATATACAGTGCATAAAATATATTTATATATATACCCTTATACACCATTTTAATAAAAAATATCACAAAATTCTTCTACAGTAAGTCCCTCGGGAAGAGTGAAAGACGCGCACGTTCATTTTCAGCGTTCCTAGACCTTCCTATAAGAAGTTAACCAAAAAGTAGCTTCGAAAAACGCTTAGGTTAAGTTTCAGAGTTGCTTCTAATGTACCAAAACTGGACTTAGACATAATTTCACTCTCACAACATTATGGCTGGTTGGAGACAGTCCGAACCACAAGTACCGGGTCCATGGTTCTGGGCGTATACTGGGGGGACGGGGACGACTCCCATTAACCCCTGACTATACCGGGGATACGCTTATCATAATGCCTTTCTGGTCTGTGCTGAAGCAGGGCATTCTGGCAGCCAAGTGGCTTGACCTTTATTAGTGAGCCTGGTTACCCCCTCTCGGAACCACAGACTTAGAAATCGCCAGCTCATATACAGTGCATAATATATATTTATATAATATATTTATATATATACCCTTATACACCATTTTAATAAAAAATATCACAAAATTCTTCTAAGTCCCTCGGGAAGAGTGAAAGACGCGCACGTTCATTTTCAGCGCTCCCAGACCTTCCTATAAGAAGTTAGCCAAAAAGTAGCTTCGAAAAACGCTTAGGTTAAGTTTCAGAGTTGCTTCTAATGTACCAAAGCTGGACTTAGACATAATTTCACTCTCACAACATTATGGCTGGTTGGAGACAGTCCGAAGCACAAGTACCGGGTCCATGGTTCTGGCCGTATACTGGGGGGACGGGGGCGACTCCCATTAACCCCTGACTATACCGAGGATACGCTTATCACAATGCCTTTCTGGTCTGTGCTGAAGCAGGGCATTCTGGAAACCAAGTGGCTTGACCTTTATTAGTGAGCCTGGTTACCCCCTCTCGGAACCACAGACTTAGAAATCGCCAGCTCATATACAGTGCATAAAATATATTTATATATATACCCTTATACACCATTTTAATAAAAAATATCACAAAATTCTTCTAAGTCCCTCGGGAAGAGTGGAAGACGCGCACGTTCATTTTCAGAGCTCCTAGACCTTCCTATAAGAAGTTAGACAAAAAGTAGCTTCGAAAAACGCTTAGGTTAAGTTTCAGAGTTGCTTCTAATGTACCAAAGCTGGACTTAGACATAATTTCTCTCTCACAACATTATGGCTGGTTGGAGACAGTCCGAAGCACAAGTACCGGGTCCATGTTTCTGGCCGTATACTGGGGGGACGGGGGCGACTCCCATTAACCCCTGACTATACCGGGGATACGCTTATCACAATGCCTTTCTGGTCTGTGCTGAAGCAGGGCATTCTGGCAGCCAAGTGGCTTGACCTTTGTTAGTGAGCCTGGTTACCCCCTCTCGGAACCACAGACTTAGAAATCGCCAGCTCATATACAGTGCATAAAATATATTTATATATATACCCTTATACACCATTTTAATAAAAAATATCACAAAATTCTTCTAAGTCCCTCGGGAAGAGTGAAAGACGCGCACGTTCATTTTCAGCGCTCCTAGACCTTCCTATAAGAAGTTAGCCAAAAAGTAGCTTCGAAAAACGCTTAGGTTAAGTTTCAGAGTTGCTTCTAATGTACCAAAGCTGGACTTAGACATAATTTCACTCTCACAACATTATGGCTGGTTGGAGACAGTCCGAACCACAAGTACCGGGTCCATGGTTCTGGGCGTATACTGGGGGGGACGGGGACGACTCCCATTAACCCCTGACTATACCGGGGATACGCTTATCACAATGCCTTTCTGGTCTGTGCTGAAGCAGGGCATTCTGGCAGCCAAGTGGCTTGACCTTTATTAGTGAGCCTGGTTACCCCCTCTCGGAACCACAGACTTAGAAATCGCCAGCTCATATACAGTGCATAAAATATATTTATATAATATATTTATATATATACCCTTATACACCATTTTAATAAAAAATATCACAAAATTCTTCTAAGTCCCTCGGGAAGAGTGAAAGACGCGCACGTTCATTTTCAGCGCTCCCAGACCTTCCTATAAGAAGTTAGCCAAAAAGTAGCTTCGAAAAACGCTTAGGTTAAGTTTCAGAGTTGCTTCTAATGTACCAAAGCTGGACTTAGACATAATTTCACTCTCACAACATTATGGCTGGTTGGAGACAGTCCGAAAAACAAGTACCGGGTCCATGGTTCTGGCCGTATACTGGGGGGACGGGGGCGACTCCCATTAACCCCTGACTATACCGGGGATACGCTTATCACAATGCCTTTCTGGTCTGTGCTGAAGCAGGGCATTCTGGCAGCCAAGTGGCTTGACCTTTATTAGTGAGCCTGGTTACCCCCTCTCGGAACCACAGACTTAGAAATCGCCAGCTCATATACAGTGCATAAAATATATTTATATAATATATTTATATATATACCCTTATACACCATTTTAATAAAAAATATCACAAAATTCTTCTAAGTCCCTCGGGAAGAGTAAAAGACGCGCACGTTCATTTTCAGCGCTCCTAGACCTTCCTATAAGAAGTTAGCTAAAAAGTAGCTTCGAAAAACGCTTAGGTTAAGTTTCAGAGTTGCTTCTAATGTACCAAAGCTGGACTTAGACATAATTTCACTCTCACAACATTATGGCTGGTTGGAGACAGTCCGAACCACAAGTACCGGGTCGATGGTTCTGGGCGTATACTGGGGGGACGGGGACGACTCCCATTAACCCCTGACTATACCGGGGATAAGCTTATCACAATGCCTTTCTGGTCTGTGCTGAAGCAGGGCATTCTGGCAGCCAAGTGGCTTGACCTTTATTAGTGAGCCTGGTTACCCCCTCTCGGAACCACAGACTTAGAAATCGCCAGCTCATATACAGTGCATAAAATATATTTATATAATATATTTATATATATACCCTTATACACCATTTTAATAAAAAATATCACAAAATTCTTCTAAGTCCCTCGGGAAGAGTAAAAGACGCGCACGTTCATTTTCAGCGCTCCTAGACCTTCCTATAAGAAGTTAGCTAAAAAGTAGCTTCGAAAAACGCTTAGGTTAAGTTTCAGAGTTGCTTCTAATGTACCAAAGCTGGACTTAGACATAATTTCACTCTCACAACATTATGGCTGGTTGGAGACAGTCCGAACCACAAGTACCGGGTCGATGGTTCTGGGCGTATACTGGGGGGACGGGGACGACTCCCATTAACCCCTGACTATACCGGGGATAAGCTTATCACAATGCCTTTCTGGTCTGTGCTGAAGCAGGGCATTCTGGCAGCCAAGTGGCTTGACCTTTATTAGTGAGCCTGGTTACCCCCTCTCGGAACCACAGACTTAGAAATCGCCAGCTCATATACAGTGCATAAAATATATTTATATAATATATTTATATATATACCCTTATACACCATTTTAATAAAAAATATCACAAAATTCTTCTAAGTCCCTCGGGAAGAGTGAAATACGCGCACGATCATTTTCAGCGCTCCTAGACCTTCCTATAAGAAGTTAGCCAAAAAGTAGCTTCGAAAAACGCTTAGGTTAAGTTTCAGAGTTGCTTCTTATGTACCAAAGCTGGACTTAGACATAATTTCACTCTCACAACATTATTGCTGGTTGGAGACAGTCCGAACCACAAGTACCGGGTCCATGTTTCTGGCCGTATACTGGGGGGACGGGGGCGACTCCCATTAACCCCTGACTATACCGGGGATACGCTTATCACAATGCCTTTCTGGTCTGTGCTGAAGCAGGGCATTCTGGAAACCAAGTGGCTTGACCTTTGTTAGTGAGCCTGGTTACCCCCTCTCGGAACCACAGACTTAGAAATCGCCAGCTCATATACAGTGCATAAAATATATTTATATATATACCCTTATACACCATTTTAATAAAAAATATCACAAAATTCTTCTAAGTCCCTCGGGAAGAGTGAAAGACGCGCACGTTCATTTTCAGCGCTCCTAGACCTTCCTATAAGAAGTTAGCCAAAAAGTAGCTTCGAAAAACGCTTAGGTTAAGTTTCAGAGTTGCTTCTAATGTACCAAAGCAGGACTTAGACATAATTTGACTCTCACAACATTATGGCTGGTTGGAGACAGTCCGAACCACAAGTACCGGGTCCATGGTTCTGGGCGTATACTGGGGGGGACAGGGACGACTCCCATTAACCCCTGACTATACCGGGGATACGCTTATCACAATGCCTTTCTGGTCTGTGCTGAAGCAGGGCATTCTGGCAGCCAAGTGGCTTGACCTTTATTAGTGAGCCTGGTTACCCCCTCTCGGAACCACAGACTTAGAAATCGCCAGCTCATATACAGTGCATAAAATATATTTATATATATACCCTTATACACCATTTTAATAAAAAATATCACAAAATTCTTCTAAGTCCCTCGGGAAGAGTGGAAGACGCGCACGTTCATTTTCAGAGCTCCTAGACCTTCCTATAAGAAGTTAGACAAAAAGTAGCTTCGAAAAACGCTTAGGTTAAGTTTCAGAGTTGCTTCTAATGTACCAAAGCTGGACTTAGACATAATTTCTCTCTCACAACATTATGGCTGGTTGGAGACAGTCCGAAGCACAAGTACCGGGTCCATGTTTCTGGCCGTATACTGGGGGGACGGGGGCGACTCCCATTAACCCCTGACTATACCGGGGATACGCTTATCACAATGCCTTTCTGGTCTGTGCTGAAGCAGGGCATTCTGGCAGCCAAGTGGCTTGACCTTTGTTAGTGAGCCTGGTTACCCCCTCTCGGAACCACAGACTTAGAAATCGCCAGCTCATATACAGTGCATAAAATATATTTATATATATACCCTTATACACCATTTTAATAAAAAATATCACAAAATTCTTCTAAGTCCCTCGGGAAGAGTGAAAGACGCGCACGTTCATTTTCAGCGCTCCTAGACCTTCCTATAAGAAGTTAGCCAAAAAGTAGCTTCGAAAAACGCTTAGGTTAAGTTTCAGAGTTGCTTCTAATGTACCAAAGCTGGACTTAGACATAATTTCACTCTCACAACATTATGGCTGGTTGGAGACAGTCCGAACCACAAGTACCGGGTCCATGGTTCTGGGCGTATACTGGGGGGGACGGGGACGACTCCCATTAACCCCTGACTATACCGGGGATACGCTTATCACAATGCCTTTCTGGTCTGTGCTGAAGCAGGGCATTCTGGCAGCCAAGTGGCTTGACCTTTATTAGTGAGCCTGGTTACCCCCTCTCGGAACCACAGACTTAGAAATCGCCAGCTCATATACAGTGCATAAAATATATTTATATAATATATTTATATATATACCCTTATACACCATTTTAATAAAAAATATCACAAAATTCTTCTAAGTCCCTCGGGAAGAGTGAAAGACGCGCACGTTCATTTTCAGCGCTCCCAGACCTTCCTATAAGAAGTTAGCCAAAAAGTAGCTTCGAAAAACGCTTAGGTTAAGTTTCAGAGTTGCTTCTAATGTACCAAAGCTGGACTTAGACATAATTTCACTCTCACAACATTATGGCTGGTTGGAGACAGTCCGAAAAACAAGTACCGGGTCCATGGTTCTGGCCGTATACTGGGGGGACGGGGGCGACTCCCATTAACCCCTGACTATACCGGGGATACGCTTATCACAATGCCTTTCTGGTCTGTGCTGAAGCAGGGCATTCTGGAAACCAAGTGGCTTGACCTTTATTAGTGAGCCTGGTTACCCCCTCTCGGAACCACAGACTTAGAAATCGCCAGCTCATATACAGTGCATAAAATATATTTATATAATATATTTATATATATACCCTTATACACCATTTTAATAAAAAATATCACAAAATTCTTCTAAGTCCCTCGGGAAGAGTAAAAGACGCGCACGTTCATTTTCAGCGCTCCTAGACCTTCCTATAAGAAGTTAGCTAAAAAGTAGCTTCGAAAAACGCTTAGGTTAAGTTTCAGAGTTGCTTCTAATGTACCAAAGCTGGACTTAGACATAATTTCACTCTCACAACATTATGGCTGGTTGGAGACAGTCCGAACCACAAGTACCGGGTCGATGGTTCTGGGCGTATACTGGGGGGACGGGGACGACTCCCATTAACCCCTGACTATACCGGGGATAAGCTTATCACAATGCCTTTCTGGTCTGTGCTGAAGCAGGGCATTCTGGCAGCCAAGTGGCTTGACCTTTATTAGTGAGCCTGGTTACCCCCTCTCGGAACCACAGACTTAGAAATCGCCAGCTCATATACAGTGCATAAAATATATTTATATAATATATTTATATATATACCCTTATACACCATTTTAATAAAAAATATCACAAAATTCTTCTAAGTCCCTCGGGAAGAGTAAAAGACGCGCACGTTCATTTTCAGCGCTCCTAGACCTTCCTATAAGAAGTTAGCTAAAAAGTAGCTTCGAAAAACGCTTAGGTTAAGTTTCAGAGTTGCTTCTAATGTACCAAAGCTGGACTTAGACATAATTTCACTCTCACAACATTATGGCTGGTTGGAGACAGTCCGAACCACAAGTACCGGGTCGATGGTTCTGGGCGTATACTGGGGGGACGGGGACGACTCCCATTAACCCCTGACTATACCGGGGATAAGCTTATCACAATGCCTTTCTGGTCTGTGCTGAAGCAGGGCATTCTGGCAGCCAAGTGGCTTGACCTTTATTAGTGAGCCTGGTTACCCCCTCTCGGAACCACAGACTTAGAAATCGCCAGCTCATATACAGTGCATAAAATATATTTATATAATATATTTATATATATACCCTTATACACCATTTTAATAAAAAATATCACAAAATTCTTCTAAGTCCCTCGGGAAGAGTGAAATACGCGCACGATCATTTTCAGCGCTCCTAGACCTTCCTATAAGAAGTTAGCCAAAAAGTAGCTTCGAAAAACGCTTAGGTTAAGTTTCAGAGTTGCTTCTTATGTACCAAAGCTGGACTTAGACATAATTTCACTCTCACAACATTATTGCTGGTTGGAGACAGTCCGAACCACAAGTACCGGGTCCATGTTTCTGGCCGTATACTGGGGGGACGGGGGCGACTCCCATTAACCCCTGACTATACCGGGGATACGCTTATCACAATGCCTTTCTGGTCTGTGCTGAAGCAGGGCATTCTGGAAACCAAGTGGCTTGACCTTTGTTAGTGAGCCTGGTTACCCCCTCTCGGAACCACAGACTTAGAAATCGCCAGCTCATATACAGTGCATAAAATATATTTATATATATACCCTTATACACCATTTTAATAAAAAATATCACAAAATTCTTCTAAGTCCCTCGGGAAGAGTGAAAGACGCGCACGTTCATTTTCAGCGCTCCTAGACCTTCCTATAAGAAGTTAGCCAAAAAGTAGCTTCGAAAAACGCTTAGGTTAAGTTTCAGAGTTGCTTCTAATGTACCAAAGCAGGACTTAGACATAATTTGACTCTCACAACATTATGGCTGGTTGGAGACAGTCCGAACCACAAGTACCGGGTCCATGGTTCTGGGCGTATACTGGGGGGGACAGGGACGACTCCCATTAACCCCTGACTATACCGGGGATACGCTTATCACAATGCCTTTCTGGTCTGTGCTGAAGCAGGGCATTCTGGCAGCCAAGTGGCTTGACCTTTATTAGTGAGCCTGGTTACCCCCTCTCGGAACCACAGACTTAGAAATCGCCAGCTCATATACAGTGCATAAAATATATTTATATATATACCCTTATACACCATTTTAATAAAAAATATCACAAAATTCTTCTAAGTCCCTCGGGAAGAGTGAAAGACGCGCACGTTCATTTTCAGCGCTCCTAGACCTTCCTACTGTATAAGAAGTTAGCCAAAAAGTAGCTTCGAAAAACGCTTAGGTTAAGTTTCAGAGTTGCTTCTAATGTACCAAAGCTGGACTTAGACATAATTTCACTCTCACTACATTATGGCTGGTTGGAGACAGTCCGAACCACAAGTACCGGGTCGATGGTTCTAGGCGTATACTGGGGGGACGGGGACGACTCCCATTAACCCCTGACTATACCGGGGATACGCTTATCACAATGCCTTTCTGGTCTGTGCTGAAGCAGGGCATTCTGGCAGCCAAGTGGCTTGACCTTTATTAGTGAGCCTGGTTACCCCCTCTCGGAACCACAGACTTAGAAATCGCCAGCTCATATACAGTGCATAAAATATATTTATATATATACCCTTATACACCATTTTAATAAAAAATATCACAAAATTCTTCTAAGTCCCTCGGGAAGAGTGAAAGACGCGCACGTTCATTTTCAGCGCTCCTAGACCTTCCTATAAGAAGTTAGCCAAAAAGTAGCTTCGAAAAACGCTTAGGTTAAGTTTCAGAGTTGCTTCTAATGTACCAAAGCTGGACTTAGACATAATTTGACTCTCACAACATTATGGCTGGTTGGAGACAGTCCGAACCACAAGTACCGGGTCCATGGTTCTGGGCGTATACTGGGGGGGACGGGGACGACTCCCATTAACCCCTGACTATACCGGGGATACGCTTATCACAATGCCTTTCTGGTCTGTGCTGAAGCAGGGCATTCTGGCAGCCAAGTGGCTTGACCTTTATTAGTGAGCCTGGTTACCCCCTCTCGGAACCACAGACTTAGAAATCGCCAGCTCATATACAGTGCATAAAATATATTTATATATATACCCTTATACACCATTTTAATAAAAAATATCACAAAATTCTTCTACAGTAAGTCCCTCGGGAAGAGTGAAAGACGCGCACGTTCATTTTCAGCGCTCCTAGACCTTCCTATAAGAAGTTAGACAAAAAGTAGCTTCGAAAAACGCTTAGGTTAAGTTTCAGAGTTGCTTCTAATGTACCAAAGCTGGACTTAGAAGGATTTCACTCTCACAACATTATGGCTGGTTGGAGACAGTCCGAAGCACAAGTACCGGGTCCATGTTTCTGGCCGTATACTGGGGGGACGGGGGCGACTCCCATTAACCCCTGACAATACCGGGATACGCTTATCACAATGCCTTTCTGGTCTGTGCTGAAGCAGGGCATTCTGGAAACCAAGTGGCTTGACCTTTATTAGTGAGCCTGGTTACCCCCTCTCGGAACCACAGACTTAGAAATCGCCAGCTCATATACAGTGCATAAAATATATTTATATATATACCCTTATACACCATTTTAATAAAAAATATCACAAAATTCTTCTAAGTCCCTCGGGAAGAGTGAAAGACGCGCACGTTCATTTTCAGCGCTCCTAGACCTTCCTATAAGAAGTTAGCCAAAAAGTAGCTTCGAAAAACGCTTAGGTTAAGTTTCAGAGTTGCTTCTAATGTACCAAAGCTGGACTTAGACATAATTTCACTCTCACAACATTATGGCTGGTTGGAGACAGTCTGAACCACAAGTACCGGGTCGATGGTTCTAGGCGTATACTGGGGGGACGGGGACGACTCCCATTAACCCCTGACTATACCGGGGATACGCTTATCACAATGCCTTTCTGGTCTGTGCTGAAGCAGGGCATTCTGGCAGCCAAGTGGCTTGACCTTTATTAGTGAGCCTGGTTACCCCCTCTCGGAACCACAGACTTAGAAATCGCCAGCTCATATACAGTGCATAAAATATATTTATATATATACCCTTATACACCATTTTAATAAAAAATATCACAAAATTCTTCTAAGTCCCTCGGGAAGAGTGAAAGACGCGCACGTTCATTTTCAGCGCTCCTAGACCTTCCTATAAGAAGTTAGCCAAAAAGTAGCTTCGAAAAACGCTTAGGTTAAGTTTCAGAGTTGCTTCTAATGTACCAAAGCTGGACTTAGACATAATTTGACTCTCACAACATTATGGCTGGTTGGAGACAGTCCGAACCACAAGTACCGGGTCCATGGTTCTGGGCGTATACTGGGGGGGACGGGGACGACTCCCATTAACCCCTGACTATACCGGGGATACGCTTATCACAATGCCTTTCTGGTCTGTGCTGAAGCAGGGCATTCTGGCAGCCAAGTGGCTTGACCTTTATTAGTGAGCCTGGTTACCCCCTCTCGGAACCACAGACTTAGAAATCGCCAGCTCATATACAGTGCATAAAATATATTTATATATATACCCTTATACACCATTTTAATAAAAAATATCACAAAATTCTTCTAAGTCCCTCGGGAAGAGTGAAAGACGCGCACGTTCATTTTCAGCGCTCCTAGACCTTCCTATAAGAAGTTAGACAAAAAGTAGCTTCGAAAAACGCTTAGGTTAAGTTTCAGAGTTGCTTCTAATGTACCAAAGCTGGACTTAGAAGGATTTCACTCTCACAACATTATGGCTGGTTGGAGACAGTCCGAAGCACAAGTACCGGGTCCATGTTTCTGGCCGTATACTGGGGGGACGGGGGCGACTCCCATTAACCCCTGACAATACCGGGGATACGCTTATCACAATGCCTTTCTGGTCTGTGCTGAAGCAGGGCATTCTGGAAACCAAGTGGCTTGACCTTTATTAGTGAGCCTGGTTACCCCCTCTCGGAACCACAGACTTAGAAATCGCCAGCTCATATACAGTGCATAAAATATATTTATATATATACCCTTATACACCATTTTAATAAAAAATATCACAAAATTCTTCTAAGTCCCTCGGGAAGAGTGAAAGACGCGCACGTTCATTTTCAGCGCTCCTAGACCTTCCTATAAGAAGTTAGCCAAAAAGTAGCTTCGAAAAACGCTTAGGTTAAGTTTCAGAGTTGCTTCTAATGTACCAAAGCTGGACTTAGACATAATTTCACTCTCACAACATTATGGCTGGTTGGAGACAGTCTGAACCACAAGTACCGGGTCGATGGTTCTAGGCGTATACTGGGGGGACGGGGACGACTCCCATTAACCCCTGACTATACCGGGGATACGCTTATCACAATGCCTTTCTGGTCTGTGCTGAAGCAGGGCATTCTGGCAGCCAAGTGGCTTGACCTTTATTAGTGAGCCTGGTTACCCCCTCTCGGAACCACAGACTTAGAAATCGCCAGCTCATATACAGTGCATAAAATATATTTATATATATACCCTTATACACCATTTTAATAAAAAATATCACAAAATTCTTCTAAGTCCCTCGGGAAGAGTGAAAGACGCGCACGTTCATTTTCAGCGCTCCTAGACCTTCCTATAAGAAGTTAGCCAAAAAGTAGCTTCGAAAAACGCTTAGGTTAAGTTTCAGAGTTGCTTCTAATGTACCAAAGCTGGACTTAGACATAATTTGACTCTCACAACATTATGGCTGGTTGGAGACAGTCCGAACCACAAGTACCGGGTCCATGGTTCTGGGCGTATACTGGGGGGGACGGGGACGACTCCCATTAACCCCTGACTATACCGGGGATACGCTTATCACAATGCCTTTCTGGTCTGTGCTGAAGCAGGGCATTCTGGCAGCCAAGTGGCTTGACCTTTATTAGTGAGCCTGGTTACCCCCTCTCGGAACCACAGACTTAGAAATCGCCAGCTCATATACAGTGCATAAAATATATTTATATATATACCCTTATACACCATTTTAATAAAAAATATCACAAAATTCTTCTAAGTCCCTCGGGAAGAGTGAAAGACGCGCACGTTCATTTTCAGCGCTCCTAGACCTTCCTATAAGAAGTTAGACAAAAAAAGTAGCTTCGAAAAACGCTTAGGTTAAGTTTCAGAGTTGCTTCTAATGTACCAAAGCTGGACTTAGAAGGATTTCACTCTCACAACATTATGGCTGGTTGGAGACAGTCCGAAGCACAAGTACCGGGTCCATGTTTCTGGCCGTATACTGGGGGGACGGGGGCGACTCCCATTAACCCCTGACTATACCGGGGATACGCTTATCACAATGCCTTTCTGGTCTGTGCTGAAGCAGGGCATTCTGGAAACCAAGTGGCTTGACCTTTATTAGTGAGCCTGGTTACCCCCTCTCGGAACCACAGACTTAGAAATCGCCAGCTCATATACAGTGCATAAAATATATTTATATATATACCCTTATACACCATTTTAATAAAAAATATCACAAAATTCTTCTAAGTCCCTCGGGAAGAGTGAAAGACACGCACGTTCATTGTCAGCGCTCCTAGACCTTCCTATAAGAAGTTAGCCAAAAAGTAGCTTCGAAAAACGCTTAGGTTAAGTTTCAGAGTTGCTTCTAATGTACCAAAGCTGGACTTAGACATAATTTGACTCTCACAACATTATGGCTGGTTGGAGACAGTCCGAACCACAAGTACCGGGTCCATGGTTCTGGGCGTATACTGGGGGGGACGGGGACGACTCCCATTAACCCCTGACTATACCGGGGATACGCTTATCACAATGCCTTTCTGGTCTGTGCTGAAGCAGGGCATTCTGGCAGCCAAGTGGCTTGACCTGTGTTAGTGAGCCTGGTTACCCCCTCTTGGAACCACAGACTTAGAAATCGCCAGCTCATATACAGTGCATAAAATATTTTTATATATATACCCTTATACACCATTTTAATAAAAAATATCACAAAATTCTTCTAAGTCCCTCGGGAAGAGTGAAAGACGCGCACGTTCATTTTCAGCGCTCCTAGACCTTCCTATAAGAAGTTAGCCAAAATGTAGCTTCGAAAAACGCTTAGGTTAAGTTTCAGAGTTGCTTCTAATGTACCAAAGTTGGACTTAGACATAATTTCACTCTCACAACATTATGGCTGGTTGGAGACAGTCCGAACAACAAGTACTGGGTCGATGGTTCTGGGCGTATACTGGGGGGACGGGGACGACTCCCATTAACCCCTGACTATACCGGGGATACGCTTATCACAATGCCTTTCTGGTCTGTGCTGAAGCAGGGCATTCTGGCAGCCAAGTGGCTTGACCTTTATTAGTGAGCCTGGTTACCCCCTCTCGGAACCACAGACTTAGAAATCGCCAGCTCATATACAGTGCATAAAATATATTTATATATATACCCTTATACACCATTTTAATAAAAAATATCACAAAATTCTTCTAAGTCCCTCGGGAAGAGTGAAAGACGCGCACGTTCATTTTCAGCGCTCCTAGACCTTCCTATAAGAAGTTAGCCAAAAAGTAGCTTCGAAAAACGCTTAGGTTAAGTTTCAGAGTTGCTTCTAATGTACCAAAGCTGGACTTAGACATAATTTGACTCTCACAACATTATGGCTGGTTGGAGACAGTCCGAACCACAAGTACCGGGTCCATGGTTCTGGGCGTATACTGGGGGGGACGGGGACGACTCCCATTAACCCCTGACTATACCGGGGATACGCTTATCACAATGCCTTTCTGGTCTGTGCTGAAGCAGGGCATTCTGGCAGCCAAGTGGCTTGACCTTTATTAGTGAGCCTGGTTACCCCCTCTCGGAACCACAGACTTAGAAATCGCCAGCTCATATACAGTGCATAAAATATATTTATATATATACCCTTATACACCATTTTAATAAAAAATATCACAAAATTCTTCTACAGTAAGTCCCTCGGGAAGAGTGAAAGACGCGCACGTTCATTTTCAGCACTCCTAGACCTTCCTATAAGAAGTTAGACAAAAAGTAGCTTCGAAAAACGCTTAGGTTAAGTTTCAGAGTTGCTTCTAATGTACCAAAGCTGGACTTAGAAGGATTTCACTCTCACAACATTATGGCTGGTTGGAGACAGTCCGAAGCACAAGTAACGGGTCCATGTTTCTGGCCGTATACTGGGGGGACGGGGGCGACTCCCATTAACCCCTGACTATACCGGGGATACGCTTATCACAATGCCTTTCTGGTCTGTGCTGAAGCAGGGCATTCTGGAAACCAAGTGGCTTGACCTTTATTAGTGAGCCTGGTTACCCCCTCTCGGAACCACAGACTTCGAAATCGCCAGCTCATATACAGTGCATAAAATATATTTATATATATACCCTTATACACCATTTTAATAAAAAATATCACAAAATTCTTCTAAGTCCCTCGGGAAGAGTGAAAGACGCGCACGTTCATTTTCAGCGCTCCTAGACCTTCCTATAAGAAGTTAGCCAAAAAGTAGCTTCGAAAAACGCTTAGGTTAAGTTTCAGAGTTGCTTCTAATGTACCAAAGCTGGACTTAGACATAATTTGACTCTCACAACATTATGGCTGGTTGGAGACAGTCCGAACCACAAGTACCGGGTCCATGGTTCTGGGCGTATACTGGGGGGGACGGGGACGACTCCCATTAACCCCTGACTATACCGGGGATACGCTTATCACAATGCCTTTCTGGTCTGTGCTGAAGCAGGGCATTCTGGCAGCCAAGTGGCTTGACCTGTGTTAGTGAGCCTGGTTACCCCCTCTTGGAACCACAGACTTAGAAATCGCCAGCTCATATACAGTGCATAAAATATTTTTATATATATACCCTTATACACCATTTTAATAAAAAATATCACAAAATTCTTCTAAGTCCCTCGGGAAGAGTGAAAGACGCGCACGTTCATTTTCAGCGCTCCTAGACCTTCCTATAAGAAGTTAGCCAAAAAGTAGCTTCGAAAAACGCTTAGGTTAAGTTTCAGAGTTGCTTCTAATGTACCAAAGCTGGACTTAGACATAATTTGACTCTCACAACATTATGGCTGGTTGGAGACAGTCCGAACCACAAGTACCGGGTCCATGGTTCTGGGCGTATACTGGGGGGGACGGGGACGACTCCCATTAACCCCTGACTATACCGGGGATACGCTTATCACAATGCCTTTCTGGTCTGTGCTGAAGCAGGGCATTCTGGCAGCCAAGTGGCTTGACCTTTATTAGTGAGCCTGGTTACCCCCTCTCGGAACCACAGACTTAGAAATCGCCAGCTCATATACAGTGCATAAAATATATTTATATATATACCCTTATACACCATTTTAATAAAAAATATCACAAAATTCTTCTACAGTAAGTCCCTCGGGAAGAGTGAAAGACGCGCACGTTCATTTTCAGCACTCCTAGACCTTCCTATAAGAAGTTAGACAAAAAGTAGCTTCGAAAAACGCTTAGGTTAAGTTTCAGAGTTGCTTCTAATGTACCAAAGCTGGACTTAGAAGGATTTCACTCTCACAACATTATGGCTGGTTGGAGACAGTCCGAAGCACAAGTAACGGGTCCATGTTTCTGGCCGTATACTGGGGGGACGGGGGCGACTCCCATTAACCCCTGACTATACCGGGGATACGCTTATCACAATGCCTTTCTGGTCTGTGCTGAAGCAGGGCATTCTGGAAACCAAGTGGCTTGACCTTTATTAGTGAGCCTGGTTACCCCCTCTCGGAACCACAGACTTCGAAATCGCCAGCTCATATACAGTGCATAAAATATATTTATATATATACCCTTATACACCATTTTAATAAAAAATATCACAAAATTCTTCTAAGTCCCTCGGGAAGAGTGAAAGACGCGCACGTTCATTTTCAGCGCTCCTAGACCTTCCTATAAGAAGTTAGCCAAAAAGTAGCTGCGAAAAACGCTTAGGTTAAGTTTCAGAGTTGCTTCTAATGTACCAAAGCTGGACTTAGACATAATTTGACTCTCACAACATTATGGCTGGTTGGAGACATTCCGAACCACAAGTACCGGGTCCATGGTTCTGGGCGTATACTGGGGGGGACGGGGACGACTCCCATTAACCCCTGACTATACCGGGGATACGCTTATCACAATGCCTTTCTGGTCTGTGCTGAAGCAGGGCATTCTGGCAGCCAAGTGGCTTGACCTTTATTAGTGAGCCTGGTTACCCCCTCTCGGAACCACAGACTTAGAAATCGCCAGCTCATATACAGTGCATAAAATATATTTATATATATACCCTTATACACCATTTTAATAAAAAATATCACAAAATTCTTCTAAGTCCCTCGGGAAGAGTGAAAGACGCGCACGTTCATTTTCAGCGCTCCTAGACCTTCCTATAAGAAGTTAGACAAAAAGTAGCTTCGAAAAACGCTTAGGTTAAGTTTCAGAGTTGCTTCTAATGTACCAAAGCTGGACTTAGAAGGATTTCACTCTCACAACATTATGGCTGGTTGGAGACAGTCCGAAGCACAAGTACCGGGTCCATGTTTCTGGCCGTATACTGGGGGGACGGGGGCGACTCCCATTAACCCCTGACTATACCGGGGATACGCTTATCACAATGCCTTTCTGGTCTGTGCTGAAGCAGGGCATTCTGGCAACCAAGTGGCTTGACCTTTATTAGTGAGCCTGGTTACCCCCTCTCGGAACCACAGACTTAGAAATCGCCAGCTCATATACAGTGCATAAAATATATTTATATATATACCCTTATACACCATTTTAATAAAAAATATCACAAAATTCTTCTAAGTCCCTCGGGAAGAGTGAAAGACACGCACGTTCATTTTCAGCGCTCCTAGACCTTCCTATAAGAAGTTAGCCAAAAAGTAGCTTCGAAAAACGCTTAGGTTAAGTTTCAGAGTTGCTTCTAATGTACCAAAGCTGTACTTAGACATAATTTGACTCTCACAACATTATGGCTGGTTGGAGACAGTCCGAACCACAAGTACCGGGTCCATGGTTCTGGGCGTATACTGGGGGGGACGGGGACGACTCCCATTAACCCCTGACTATACCGGGGATACGCTTATCACAATGCCTTTCTGGTCTGTGCTGAAGCAGGGCATTCTGGCAGCCAAGTGGCTTGACCTTTATTAGTGAGCCTGGTTACCCCCTCTCGGAACCACAGACTTAGAAATCGCCAGCTCATATACAGTGCATAAAATATATTTATATATATACCCTTATACACCATTTTAATAAAAAATATCACAAAATTCTTCTAAGTCCCTCGGGAAGAGTGAAAGACGCGCACGTTCATTTTCAGCGCTCCTAGACCTTCCTATAAGAAGTTAGCCAAAAAGTAGCTTCGAAAAACGCTTAGGTTAAGTTTCAGAGTTGCTTCTAATGTACCAAAGCTGGACTTAGACATAATTTCACTCTCACAACATTATGGCTGGTTGGAGACAGTCCGAACCACAAGTACCGGGTCGATGGTTCTGGGCGTATACTGGGGGGACGGGGACGACTCCCATTAACCCCTGACTATACCGGGGATAAGCTTATCACAATGCCTTTCTGGTCTGTGCTGAAGCAGGGCATTCTGGCAGCCAAGTGGCTTGACCTTTATTAGTGAGCCTGGTTACCCCCTCTCGGAACCACAGACTTAGAAATCGCCAGCTCATATACAGTGCATAAAATATATTTATATAATATATTTATATATATACCCTTATACACCATTTTAATAAAAAATATCACAAAATTCTTCTAAGTCCCTCGGGAAGAGTGAAAGACGCGCACGTTCATTTTCAGCGCTCCTAGACCTTCCTATAAGAAGTTAGCCAAAAAGTAGCTTCGAAAAACGCTTACTGTAGGTTAAGTTTCAGAGTTGCTTCTAATGTACCAAAGCTGGACTTAGACATAATTTCACTCTCACAACATTATGGCTGGTTGGAGACATTCCGAAGCACAAGTACCGGGTCCATGTTTCTGGCCGTATACTGGGGGGACGGGGGCGACTCCCATTAACCCCTGACTATACCGGGGATACGCTTATCACAATGCCTTTCTGGTCTGTGCTGAAGCAGGGCATTCTGGAAACCAAGTGGCTTGACCTTTGTTAGTGAGCCTGGTTACCCCCTCTCGGAACCACAGACTTAGAAATCGCCAGCTCATATACAGTGCATAAAATATATTTATATATATACCCTTATACACCATTTTAATAAAAAATATCACAAAATTCTTCTAAGTCCCTCGGGAAGAGTGAAAGACGCGCACGTTCATTTTCAGCGCTCCTAGACCTTCCTATAAGAAGTTAGCCAAAAAGTAGCTTCGAAAAACGCTTAGGTTAAGTTTCAGAGTTGCTTCTAATGTACCAAAGCTGGACTTAGACATAATTTGACTCTCACAACATTATGGCTGGTTGGAGACAGTCCGAACCACAAGTACCGGGTCCATGGTTCTGGGCGTATACTGGGGGGGACAGGGACGACTCCCATTAACCCCTGACTATACCGGGGATACGCTTATCACAATGCCTTTCTGGTCTGTGCTGAAGCAGGGCATTCTGGCAGCCAAGTGGCTTGACCTTTATTAGTGAGCCTGGTTACCCCCTCTCGGAACCACAGACTTAGAAATCGCCAGCTCATATACAGTGCATAAAATATATTTATATATATACCCTTATACACCATTTTAATAAAAAATATCACAAAATTCTTCTAAGTCCCTCGGGAAGAGTGAAAGACGCGCACGTTCATTTTCAGCGCTCCTAGACCTTCCTATAAGAAGTTAGCCAAAAAGTAGCTTCGAAAAACGCTTACTGTAGGTTAAGTTTCAGAGTTGCTTCTAATGTACCAAAGCTGGACTTAGACATAATTTCACTCTCACAACATTATGGCTGGTTGGAGACATTCCGAAGCACAAGTACCGGGTCCATGTTTCTGGCCGTATACTGGGGGGACGGGGGCGACTCCCATTAACCCCTGACTATACCGGGGATACGCTTATCACAATGCCTTTCTGGTCTGTGCTGAAGCAGGGCATTCTGGAAACCAAGTGGCTTGACCTTTGTTAGTGAGCCTGGTTACCCCCTCTCGGAACCACAGACTTAGAAATCGCAAGCTCATATACAGTGCATAAAATATATTTATATATATACCCTTATACACCATTTTAATAAAAAATATCACAAAATTCTTCTAAGTCCCTCGGGAACAGTGAAAGACGCGCACGTTCATTTTCAGCGCTCCTAGACCTTCCTATAAGAAGTTAGCCAAAAAGTAGCTTCGAAAAACGCTTAGGTTAAGTTTCAGAGTTGCTTCTAATGTACCAAAGCTGGACTTAGACATAATTTGACTCTCACAACATTATGGCTGGTTGGAGACAGTCCGAACCACAAGTACCGGGTCCATGGTTCTGGGCGTATACTGGGGGGGACAGGGACGACTCCCATTAACCCCTGACTATACCGGGGATACGCTTATCACAATGCCTTTCTGGTCTGTGCTGAAGCAGGGCATTCTGGCAGCCAAGTGGCTTGACCTTTATTAGTGAGCCTGGTTACCCCCTCTCGGAACCACAGACTTAGAAATCGCCAGCTCATATACAGTGCATAAAATATATTTATATATATACCCTTATACACCATTTTAATAAAAAATATCACAAAATTCTTCTAAGTCCCTCGGGAAGAGTGAAAGACGCGCACGTTCATTTTCAGCGCTCCTAGACCTTCCTATAAGAAGTTAGCCAAAAAGTAGCTTCGAAAAACGCTTAGGTTAAGTTTCAGAGTTGCTTCTAATGTACCAAAGCTGGACTTAGACATAATTTCACTCTCACAACATTATGGCTGGTTGGAGACAGTCCGAACCACAAGTACCGGGTCGATGGTTCTGGGCGTATACTGGGGGGACGGGGACGACTCCCATTAACCCCTGACTATACCGGGGATACGCTTATCACAATGCCTTTCTGGTCTGTGCTGAAGCAGGGCATTCTGGCAGCCAAGTGGCTTGACCTTTATTAGTGAGCCTGGTTACCCCCTCTCGGAACCACAGACTTAGAAATCGCCAGCTCATATACAGTGCATAAAATATATTTATATAATATATTTATATATATACCCTTATACACCATTTTAAAAAAAATATCACAAAATTCTTCTAAGTCCCTCGGGAAGAGTGAAAGACGCGCACGTTCATTTTCAGCGCTCCTAGACCTTCCTATAAGAAGTTAGCCAAAAAGTAGCTTCGAAAAACGCTTAGGTTAAGTTTCAGAGTTGCTTCTAATGTACCAAAGCTGGACTTAGACATAATTTGACTCTCACAACATTATGGCTGGTTGGAGACAGTCCGAACCACAAGTACCGGGTCCATGGTTCTGGGCGTATACTGGGGGGGACAGGGACGACTCCCATTAACCCCTGACTATACCGGGGATACGCTTATCACAATGCCTTTCTGGTCTGTGCTGAAGCAGGGCATTCTGGCAGCCAAGTGGCTTGACCTTTATTAGTGAGCCTGGTTACCCCCTCTCGGAACCACAGACTTAGAAATCGCCAGCTCATATACAGTGCATAAAATATATTTATATATATACCCTTATACACCATTTTAATAAAAAATATCACAAAATTCTTCTAAGTCCCTCGGGAAGAGTGAAAGACGCGCACGTTCATTTTCAGCGCTCCTAGACCTTCCTATAAGAAGTTAGCCAAAAAGTAGCTTCGAAAAACGCTTAGGTTAAGTTTCAGAGTTGCTTCTAATGTACCAAAGCTGGACTTAGACATAATTTCACTCTCACAACATTATGGCTGGTTGGAGACAGTCCGAACCACAAGTACCGGGTCGATGGTTCTGGGCGTATACTGGGGGGACGGGGACGACTCCCATTAACCCCTGACTATACCGGGGATACGCTTATCACAATGCCTTTCTGGTCTGTGCTGAAGCAGGGCATTCTGGCAGCCAAGTGGCTTGACCTTTATTAGTGAGCCTGGTTACCCCCTCTCGGAACCACAGACTTAGAAATCGCCAGCTCATATACAGTGCATAAAATATATTTATATAATATATTTATATATATACCCTTATACACCATTTTAAAAAAAATATCACAAAATTCTTCTAAGTCCCTCGGGAAGAGTGAAAGACGCGCACGTTCATTTTCAGCGCTCCTAGACCTTCCTATAAGAAGTTAGCCAAAAAGTAGCTTCGAAAAACGCTTAGGTTAAGTTTCAGAGTTGCTTCTAATGTACCAAAGCTGGACTTAGACATAATTTGACTCTCACAACATTATGGCTGGTTGGAGACAGTCCGAACCACAAGTACCGGGTCCATGGTTCTGGGCGTATACTGGGGGGGACAGGGACGACTCCCATTAACCCCTGACTATACCGGGGATACGCTTATCACAATGCCTTTCTGGTCTGTGCTGAAGCAGGGCATTCTGGCAGCCAAGTGGCTTGACCTTTATTAGTGAGCCTGGTTACCCCCTCTCGGAACCACAGACTTAGAAATCGCCAGCTCATATACAGTGCATAAAATATATTTATATATATACCCTTATACACCATTTTAATAAAAAATATCACAAAATTCTTCTAAGTCCCTCGGGAAGAGTGAAAGACGCGCACGTTCATTTTCAGCGCTCCTAGACCTTCCTATAAGAAGTTAGCCAAAAAGTAGCTTCGAAAAACGCTTACTGTAGGTTAAGTTTCAGAGTTGCTTCTAATGTACCAAAGCTGGACTTAGACATAATTTCACTCTCACAACATTATGGCTGGTTGGAGACAGTCCGAAGCACAAGTACCGGGTCCATGTTTCTGGCCGTATACTGGGGGGACGGGGGCGACTCCCATTAACCCCTGACTATACCGGGGATACGCTTATCACAATGCCTTTCTGGTCTGTGCTGAAGCAGGGCATTCTGGAAACCAAGTGGCTTGACCTTTGTTAGTGAGCCTGGTTACCCCCTCTCGGAACCACAGACTTAGAAATCGCCAGCTCATATACAGTGCATAAAATATATTTATATATATACCCTTATACACCATTTTAATAAAAAATATCACAAAATTATTCTAAGTCCCTCGGGAAGAGTGAAAGACGCGCACGTTCATTTTCAGCGCTCCTAGACCTTCCTATAAGAAGTTAGCCAAAAAGTAGCTTCGAAAAACGCTTAGGTTAAGTTTCAGAGTTGCTTCTAATGTACCAAAGCTGGACTTAGACATAATTTCACTCTCACAACATTATGGCTGGTTGGAGACAGTCCGAACCACAAGTACCGGGTCGATGGTTATAGGCGTATACTGGGGGGACGGGGACGACTCCCATTAACCCCTGACTATACCGGGGATACGCTTATCACAATGCCTTTCTGGTCTGTGCTGAAGCAGGGCATTCTGGCAGCCAAGTGGCTTGACCTTTATTAGTGAGCCTGGTTACCCCCTCTCGGAACCACAGACGTAGAAATCGCCAGCTCATATACAGTGCATAAAATATATTTATATATATACCCTTATACACCATTTTAATAAAAAATATCACAAAATTCTTCTAAGTCCCTCGGGAAGAGTGAAAGACGCGCACGTTCATTTTCAGCGCTCCTAGACCTTCCTATAAGAAGTTAGCCAAAAAGTAGCTTCGAAAAACGCTTAGGTTAAGTTTCAGAGTTGCTTCTAATGTACCAAAGCTGGACTTAGACATAATTTCACTCTCACAACATTACTGCACCGACACACTTTATTCGAGCAAATACCCAGTATGTACCTGGCAGATACCTGGAATGCGCCGCTCCTCACCTCTGACAAGCCCCGTTGTGTTTGCCTTCCCAGCCTGGGTTCATGCCTGGCTGACGGGCGGCTAATCTGTTAAATGATAATGATTAGGATTTAATAGGCTGCAATGCTTCGCGTGTCTACGAGATGGCATAAATTCATGAATTGTAATGCAGTATATATATATATACTGTGCAGTATTGCAGCCAGCGGGAATAAAATGCTTCAATCCCTGCTTGGAAATACCTCAATGCACTCGGGCAGAAAACAGTCACAAACCTCAATTCACCCGGGTATACCCGAATTCGTGGGACTAGCCGAGCTCGAATAAAGTGTGTCGCCAGTGTATGGCTGGTTGGAGACAGTCCGAACCACAAGTACCGGGTCGATGGTTCTGGGCGTATACTGGGGGGACGGGGACGACTCCCATTAACCCCTGACTATACCGGGGATACGCTTATCACAATGCCTTTCTGGTCTGTGCTGAAGCAGGGCATTCTGGCAGCCAAGTGGCTTGACCTTTATTAGTGAGCCTGGTTACCCCCTCTCGGAACCACAGACTTAGAAATCGCCAGCTCATATACAGTGCATAAAATATATTTATATAATATATTTATATATATACCCTTATACACCATTTTAATAAAAAATATCACAAAATTCTTCTAAGTCCCTCGGGAAGAGTGAAAGACGCGCACGTTCATTTTCAGCGCTCCTAGACCTTCCTATAAGAAGTTAGCCAAAAAGTAAGTAGCTTCGAAAAACGCTTAGGTTAAGTTTCAGAGTTGCTTCTAATGTACCAAAGCTGGACTTAGACATAATTTCACTCTCACAACATTATGGCTGGTTGGAGACAGTCCGAACCACAAGTACCGGGTCCATGGTTCTGGGCGTATACTGGGGGGGACGGGGACGACTCCCATTAACCCCTGACTATACCGGGGATACGCTTATCACAATGCCTTTCTGGTCTGTGCTGAAGCAGGGCATTCTGGCAGACAAGTGGCTTGACCTTTATTAGTGAGCCTGGTTACCCCCTCTCGGAACCACAGACTTAGAAATCGCCAGCTCATATACAGTGCATAAAATATATTTCTATATATACCCTTATACACCATTTTAATAAAAAAATATAACAAAATTCTTCTAAGTCCCTCGGGAAGAGTGAAAGACGCGCACGTTCATTTTCAGAGCTCCTAGACCTTCCTATAAGAAGTTAGCCAAAAAGTAGCTTCGAAAAACGCTTAGGTTAAGTTTCAGAGTTGCTTCTAATGTACCAAAGCTGGACTTAGACATAATTTCACTCTCACAACATTATGGCTGGTTGGAGACAGTCTGAACCACAAGTACCGGGTCGATGGTTCTGGGCGTATACTGGGGAGACGGGGACGACTCCCATTAACCCCTGACTATACCGGGGATGCGCTTATCACAATGCCTTTCTGGTCTGTGCTAAAGCAGGGCATTCTGGCAGCCAAATGGCTTGACCTTTATTAGTGAGCCTGGTTACCCCCTCTCGGAACCACAGACTTAGAAATCGCCAGCTCATATACAGTGCATAAAATATATTTATATAATATATTTATATATATACCCTTATACACCATTTTAATAAAAAATATCACAAAATTCTTCTAAGTCCCTCGGGAAGAGTGAAAGACGCGCACGTTCATTTTCAGCGCTCCTAGACCTTCCTATAAGAAGTTAGCCAAAAAGTAGCTTCGAAAAAATGCTTAGGTTAAGTTTCAGAGTTGCTTCTAATGTACCAAAGCTGGACTTAGACATAATTTCACTCTCACAACATTATGGCTGGTTGGAGACAGTCCGAACCACAAGTACCGGGTCGATGGTTCTAGGCGTATACTGGGGGGACGGGGACGACTCCCATTAACCCCTGACTATACCGGGGATACGCTTATCACAATGCCTTTCTGGTCTGTGCTGAAGCAGGGCATTCTGGCAGCCAAGTGGCTTGACCTTTATTAGTGAGCCTGGTTACCCCCTCTCGGAACCACAGACGTAGAAATCGCCAGCTCATATACAGTGCATAAAATATATTTATATATATACCCTTATACACCATTTTAATAAAAAATATCACAAAATTCTTCTAAGTCCCTCGGGAAGAGTGAAAGACGCGCACGTTCATTTTCAGCGCTCCTAGACCTTCCTATTAGAAGTTAGCCAAAAAGTAGCTTCGAAAAACGCTTAGGTTAAGTTTCAGAGTTGCTTCTAATGTACCAAAGCTGGACTTAGACATAATTTCACTCTCACAACATTATGGCTGGTTGGAGACAGTCCGAACCACAAGTACCGGGTCGATGGTTCTGGGCGTATACTGGGGGGACGGGGACGACTCCCATTAACCCCTGACTATACCGGGGATACGCTTATCACAATGCCTTTCTGGTCTGTGCTGAAGCAGGGCATTCTGGCAGCCAAGTGGCTTGACCTTTATTAGTGAGCCTGGTTACCCCCTCTCGGAACCACAGACTTAGAAATCGCCAGCTCATATAGAGTGCATAAAATATATTTATATAATATATTTATATATATACCCTTATACACCATTTTAATAAAAAATATCACAAAATTCTTCTAAGTCCCTCGGGAAGAGTGAAAGACGCGCACGTTCATTTTCAGCGCTCCTAGACCTTCCTATAAGAAGTTAGCCAAAAAGTAAGTAGCTTCGAAAAACGCTTAGGTTAAGTTTCAGAGTTGCTTCTAATGTACCAAAGCTGGACTTAGACATAATTTCACTCTCACAACATTATGGCTGGTTGGAGACAGTCCGAACCACAAGTACCGGGTCCATGGTTCTGGGCGTATACTGGGGGGGACGGGGACGACTCCCATTAACTCCTGACTATACCGGAGATACGCTTATCACAATGCCTTTCTGGTCTGTGCTGAAGCAGGGCATTCTGGCAGCCAAGTGGCTTGACCTTTATTAGTGAGCCTGGTTACCCCCTCTCGGAACCACAGACTTAGAAATCGCCAGCTCATATACAGTGCATAAAATATATTTCTATATATACCCTTATACACCATTTTAATAAAAAAATATCACAAAATTCTTCTAAGTCCCTCGGGAAGAGTGAAAGACGCGCACGTTCATTTTCAGAGCTCCTAGACCTTCCTATAAGAAGTTAGCCAAAAAGTAGCTTCGAAAAACGCTTAGGTTAAGTTTCAGAGTTGCTTCTAATGTACCAAAGCTGGACTTAGACATAATTTCACTCTCACAACATTATGGCTGGTTGGAGACAGTCTGAACCACAAGTACCGGGTCGATGGTTCTGGGCGTATACTGGGGAGACGGGGACGACTCCCATTAACCCCTGACTATACCGGGGATGCGCTTATCACAATGCCTTTCTGGTCTGTGCTGAAGCAGGGCATTCTGGCAGCCAAGTGGCTTGACCTTTATTAGTGAGCCTGGTTACCCCCTCTCGGAACCACAGACTTAGAAATCGCCAGCTCATATACAGTGCATAAAATATATTTATATAATATATTTATATATATACCCTTATACACCATTTTAATAAAAAATATCACAAAATTCTTCTAAGTCCCTCGGGAAGAGTGAAAGACGCGCACGTTCATTTTTAGCGCTCCCAGACCTTCCTATAAGAAGTTAGCCAAAAAGTAGCTTCGAAAAACGCTTAGGTTAAGTTTCAGAGTTGCTTCTAATGTACCAAAGCTGGACTTAGACATAATTTCACTCTCACAACATAATGGCTGGTTGGAGACAGTCCGAACCACAAGTACCGGGTCGATGGTTCTGGGCGTATACTGGGGGAACGGGGACGACACCCATTAACCCCTGACTATACCGGGGATACGCTTATCACAATGCATTTCTGGTCTGTGCTGAAGCAGGGCATTCTGGCAGCCAAGTGGCTTGACCTTTATTAGTGAGCCTGGTTACCCCCTCTCGGAACCACAGACGTAGAAATCGCCAGCTCATATACAGTGCATAAAATATATTTATATAATATATTTATATATATACCCTTATACACCATTTTAATAAAAAATATCACAAAATTCTTCTAAGTCCCTCGGGAAGAGTGAAAGACGCGCACGTTCATTTTCAGCGCTCCTAGACCTTCCTATAAGAAGTTAGCCAAAAAGTAAGTAGCTTCGAAAAACGCTTAGGTTAAGTTTCAGAGTTGCTTCTAATGTACCAAAGCTGGACTTAGACATAATTTCACTCTCACAACATTATGGCTGGTTGGAGACAGTCCGAACCACAAGTACCGGGTCCATGGTTCTGGGCGTATACTGGGGGGGACGGGGACGACTCCCATTAACCCCTGACTATACCGGGGATACGCTTATCACAATGCCTTTCTGGTCTGTGCTGAAGCAGGGCATTCTGGCAGCCAAGTGGCTTGACCTTTATTAGTGTGCCTGGTTACCCCCTCTCGGAACCACAGACTTAGAAATCGCCAGCTCATATACAGTGCATAAAATATATTTATATAATATATTTATATATATACCCTTATACACCATTTTAATAAAAAATATCACAAAATTCTTCTAAGTCCCTCGGGAAGAGTGAAAGACGCGCACGTTCATTTTCAGCGCTGCTAGACCTTCCTATAAGAAGTTAGCCAAAAAGTAAGTAGCTTCGAAAAACGCTTAGGTTAAGTTTCAGAGTTGCTTCTAATGTACCAAAGCTGGACTTAGACATAATTTCACTCTCACAACATTATGGCTGGTTGGAGACAGTCCGAACCACAAGTACCGGGTCCATGGTTCTGGGCGTATACTGGGGGGGACGGGGACGACTCCCATTAACCCCTGACTATACCGGGGATACGCTTATCACAATGCCTTTCTGGTCTGTGCTGAAGCAGGGCATTCTGGCAGCCAAGTGGCTTGACCTTTATTAGTGTGCCTGGTTACCCCCTCTCGGAACCACAGACTTAGAAATCGCCAGCTCATATACAGTGCATAAAATATATTTATATAATATATTTATATATATACCCTTATACACCATTTTAATAAAAAATATCACAAAATTCTTCTAAGTCCCTCGGGAAGAGTGAAAGACGCGCACGTTCATTTTTAGCGCTCCCAGACCTTCCTATAAGAAGTTAGCCAAAAAGTAGCTTCGAAAAACGCTTAGGTTAAGTTTCAGAGTTGCTTCTAATGTACCAAAGCTGGACTTAGACATAATTTCACTCTCACAACATAATGGCTGGTTGGAGACAGTCCGAACCACAAGTACCGGGTCGATGGTTCTGGGCGTATACTGGGGGAACGGGGACGACACCCATTAACCCCTGACTATACCGGGGATACGCTTATCACAATGCATTTCTGGTCTGTGCTGAAGCAGGGCATTCTGGCAGCCAAGTGGCTTGACCTTTATTAGTGAGCCTGGTTACCCCCTCTCGGAACCACAGACGTAGAAATCGCCAGCTCATATACAGTGCATAAAATATATTTATATATATATACCCTTATACACCATTTTAATAAAAAATATCACAAAATTCTTCTAAGTCCCTCGGGAAGAGTGAAAGACGCGCACGTTCATTTTCAGCGCTCCTAGACCTTCCTATAAGAAGTTAGCCAAAAAGTAGCTTCGAAAAACGCTTAGGTTAAGTTTCAGAGTTGCTTCTAATGTACCAAAGCTGGACTTAGACATAATTTCACTCTCACAACATTATGGCTGGTTGGAGACAGTCCGAACCACAAGTACCAGGTCGATGGTTCTGGGCGTATACTGGGGGGACGGGGACGACTCCCATTAACCCCTGACTATACCGGGGATACGCTTATCACAATGCCTTTCTGGTCTGTGCTGAAGCAGGGCATTCTGGCAGCCAAGTGGCTTGACCTTTATTAGTGAGCCTGGTTACCCCCTCTCGGAACCACAGACTTAGAAATCGCCAGCTCATATAGAGTGCATAAAATATATTTATATAATATATTTATATATATACCCTTATACACCATTTTAATAAAAAATATCACAAAATTCTTCTAAGTCCCTCGGGAAGAGTGAAAGACGCGCACGTTCATTTTCAGCGCTCCTAGACCTTCCTATAAGAAGTTAGCCAAAAAGTAAGTAGCTTCGAAAAACGCTTAGGTTAAGTTTCAGAGTTGCTTCTAATGTACCAAAGCTGGACTTAGACATAATTTCACTCTCACAACATTATGGCTGGTTGGAGACAGTCCGAACCACAAGTACCGGGTCCATGGTTCTGGGCGTATACTGGGGGGGACGGGGACGACTCCCATTAACCCCTGACTATACCGGGGATACGCTTATCACAATGCCTTTCTGGTCTGTGCTGAAGCAGGGCATTCTGGCAGCCAAGTGGCTTGACCTTTATTAGTGTGCCTGGTTACCCCCTCTCGGAACCACAGACTTAGAAATCGCCAGCTCATATACAGTGCATAAAATATATTTATATAATATATTTATATATATACCCTTATACACCATTTTAATAAAAAATATCACAAAATTCTTCTAAGTCCCTCGGGAAGAGTGAAAGACGCGCACGTTCATTTTCAGCGCTGCTAGACCTTCCTATAAGAAGTTAGCCAAAAAGTAAGTAGCTTCGAAAAACGCTTAGGTTAAGTTTCAGAGTTGCTTCTAATGTACCAAAGCTGGACTTAGACATAATTTCACTCTCACAACATTATGGCTGGTTGGAGACAGTCCGAACCACAAGTACCGGGTCCATGGTTCTGGGCGTATACTGGGGGGGACGGGGACGACTCCCATTAACCCCTGACTATACCGGGGATACGCTTATCACAATGCCTTTCTGGTCTGTGCTGAAGCAGGGCATTCTGGCAGCCAAGTGGCTTGACCTTTATTAGTGTGCCTGGTTACCCCCTCTCGGAACCACAGACTTAGAAATCGCCAGCTCATATACAGTGCATAAAATATATTTATATAATATATTTATATATATACCCTTATACACCATTTTAATAAAAAATATCACAAAATTCTTCTAAGTCCCTCGGGAAGAGTGAAAGACGCGCACGTTCATTTTCAGCGCTCCTAGACCTTCCTATAAGAAGTTAGCCAAAAAGTAAGTAGCTTCGAAAAACGCTTAGGTTAAGTTTCAGAGTTGCTTCTAATGTACCAAAGCTGGACTTAGACATAATTTCACTCTCACAACATTATGGCTGGTTGGAGACAGTCCGAACCACAAGTACCGGGTCCATGGTTCTGGGCGTATACTGGGGGGGACGGGGACGACTCCCATTAACCCCTGACTATACCGGGGATACGCTTATCACAATGCCTTTCTGGTCTGTGCTGAAGCAGGGCATTCTGGCAGCCAAGTGTCTTGACCTTTATTAGTGAGCCTGGTTACCCCCTCTCGGAACCACAGACTTAGAAATCGCCAGCTCATATACAGTGCATAAAATATATTTCTATATATACCCTTATACACCATTTTAATAAAAAATATCACAAAATTCTTCTAAGTCCCTCGGGAAGAGTGAAAGACGCGCACGTTCATTTTCAGAGCTCCTAGACCTTCCTATAAGAAGTTAGCCAAAAAGTAGCTTCGAAAAACGCTTAGGTTAAGTTTCAGAGTTGCTTCTAATGTACCAAAGCTGGACTTACACATAATTTCACTCTCACAACATTATGGCTGGTTGGAGACAGTCTGAACCACAAGTACCGGGTCGATGGTTCTGGGCGTATACTGGGGAGACGGGGACGACTCCCATTAACCCCTGACTATACCGGGGATGCGCTTATCACAATGCCTTTCTGGTCTGTGCTGAAGCAGGGCATTCTGGCAGCCAAGTGGCTTGACCTTTATTAGTGAGCCTGGTTACCCCCTCTCGGAACCACAGACTTAGAAATCGCCAGCTCATATACAGTGCATAAAATATATTTATATAATATATTTATATATATACCCTTATACACCATTTTAATAAAAAATATCACAAAATTCTTCTAAGTCCCTCGGGAAGAGTGAAAGACGCGCACGTTCATTTTCAGCGCTCCTAGACCTTCCTATAAGAAGTTAGCCAAAAAGTAGCTTCGAAAAACGCTTAGGTTAAGTTTCAGAGTTGCTTCTAATGTACCAAAGCTGGACTTAGACATAATTTGACTCTCACAACATTATGGCTGGTTGGAGACAGTCCGAACCACAAGTACCGGGTCCATGGTTCTGGGCGTATACTGGGGGGGACGGGGACGACTCCCATTAACCCCTGACTATACCGGGGATACGCTTATCACAATGCCTTTCTGGTCTGTGCTGAAGCAGGGCATTCTGGCAGCCAAGTGGCTTGACCTTTATTAGTGTGCCTGGTTACCCCCTCTCGGAACCACAGACTTAGAAATCGCCAGCTCATATACAGTGCATAAAATATATTTATATAATATATTTATATATATACCCTTATACACCATTTTAATAAAAAATATCACAAAATTCTTCTAAGTCCCTCGGGAAGAGTGAAAGACGCGCACGTTCATTTTCAGCGCTCCTAGACCTTCCTATAAGAAGTTAGCCAAAAAGTAAGTAGCTTCGAAAAACGCTTAGGTTAAGTTTCAGAGTTGCTTCTAATGTACCAAAGCTGGACTTAGACATAATTTCACTCTCACAACATTATGGCTGGTTGGAGACAGTCCGAACCACAAGTACCGGGTCCATGGTTCTGGGCGTATACTGGGGGGGACGGGGACGACTCCCATTAACCCCTGACTATACCGGGGATACGCTTATCACAATGCCTTTCTGGTCTGTGCTGAAGCAGGGCATTCTGGCAGCCAAGTGTCTTGACCTTTATTAGTGAGCCTGGTTACCCCCTCTCGGAACCACAGACTTAGAAATCGCCAGCTCATATACAGTGCATAAAATATATTTCTATATATACCCTTATACACCATTTTAATAAAAAAATATCACAAAATTCTTCTAAGTCCCTCGGGAAGAGTGAAAGACGCGCACGTTCATTTTCAGAGCTCCTAGACCTTCCTATAAGAAGTTAGCCAAAAAGTAGCTTCGAAAAACGCTTAGGTTAAGTTTCAGAGTTGCTTCTAATGTACCAAAGCTGGACTTACACATAATTTCACTCTCACAACATTATGGCTGGTTGGAGACAGTCTGAACCACAAGTACCGGGTCGATGGTTCTGGGCGTATACTGGGGAGACGGGGACGACTCCCATTAACCCCTGACTATACCGGGGATGCGCTTATCACAATGCCTTTCTGGTCTGTGCTGAAGCAGGGCATTCTGGCAGCCAAGTGGCTTGACCTTTATTAGTGAGCCTGGTTACCCCCTCTCGGAACCACAGACTTAGAAATCGCCAGCTCATATACAGTGCATAAAATATATTTATATAATATATTTATATATATACCCTTATACACCATTTTAATAAAAAATATCACAAAATTCTTCTAAGTCCCTCGGGAAGAGTGAAAGACGCGCACGTTCATTTTCAGCGCTCCTAGACCTTCCTATAAGAAGTTAGCCAAAAAGTAGCTTCGAAAAACGCTTAGGTTAAGTTTCAGAGTTGCTTCTAATGTACCAAAGCTGGACTTAGACATAATTTGACTCTCACAACATTATGGCTGGTTGGAGACAGTCCGAACCACAAGTACCGGGTCCATGGTTCTGGGCGTATACTGGGGGGGACGGGGACGACTCCCATTAACCCCTGACTATACCGGGGATACGCTTATCACAATGCCTTTCTGGTCTGTGCTGAAGCAGGGCATTCTGGCAGCCAAGTGGCTTGACCTTTATTAGTGAGCCTGGTTACCCCCTCTCGGAACCACAGACTTAGAAATCGCCAGCTCATATACAGTGCATAAAATATATTTATATATATACCCTTATACACCATTTTAATAAAAAATATCACAAAATTCTTCTAAGTCCCTCGGGAAGAGTGAAAGACGCGCACGTTCATTTTCAGCGCTCCTAGACCTTCCTATAAGAAGTTAGCCAAAAAGTAGCTTCGAAAAACGCTTAGGTTAAGTTTCAGAGTTGCTTCTAATGTACCAAAGCTGGACTTAGACATAATTTCACTCTCACAACATTATGGCTGGTTGGAGACAGTCCGAACCACAAGTACCGGGTCCATGGTTCTGGGCGTATACTGGGGGAGACGGGGACGACTCCCATTAACCCCTGACTATACCGGGGATACGCTTATCACAATGCATTTCTGGTCTGTGCTGAAGCAGGGCATTCTGGCAGCCAAGTGGCTTGACCTTTATTAGTGAGCCTGGTTACCCCCTCTGGGAAACACAGACTTAGAAATCGCAAGCTCATATACAGTGCATAAAATATATTTATATAATATATTTATATATATACCCTTATACACCATTTTAATAAAAAATATCACAAAATTCTTCTAAGTCCCTCAGGAAGAGTAAAAGACGCGCACGTTCATTTTCAGAGCTCCTAGACCTTCCTATAAGAAGTTAGCCAAAAAGTAGCTTCGAAAAACGCTTAGGTTAAGTTTCAGAGTTGCTTCTAATGTACCAAAGCTGGACTTAGACATAATTTCACTCTCACTACATTATGGCTGGTTGGAGACAGTCTGAACCACAAGTACCGGGTCCATGGTTCTGGGCGTATACTGGGGGGGACGGGGACGACTCCCATTAACCCCTGACTATACCGGGGATACGCTTATCACAATGCATTTCTGGTCTGTGCTGAAGCAGGGCATTCTGGCAGCCAAGTGGCTTGACCTTTATTAGTGAGCCTGGTTACCCCCTCTCGGAACCACAGACTTAGAAATCGCAAGCTCATATACAGTGCATAAAATATATTTATATAATATATTTATATATATACCCTTATACACCATTTTAATAAAAAATATCACAAAATTCTTCTAAGTCCCTCAGGAAGAGTAAAAGACGCGCACGTTCATTTTCAGAGCTCCTAGACCTTCCTATAAGAAGTTAGCCAAAAAGTAGCTTCGAAAAACGCTTAGGTTAAGTTTCAGAGTTGCTTCTAATGTACCAAAGCTGGACTTAGACATAATTTCACTCTCACTACATTATGGCTGGTTGGAGACAGTCTGAACCACAAGTACCGGGTCCATGGTTCTGGGCGTATACTGGGGGGGACGGGGACGACTCCCATTAACCCCTGACTATACCGGGGATACGCTTATCACAATGCCTTTCTGGTCTGTGCTGAAGCAGGGCATTCTGGCAGCCAAGTGGCTTGACCTTTATTAGTGAGCCTGGTTACCCCCTCTCGGAACCACAGACTTAGAAATCGCCAGCTCATATACAGTGCATAAAATATATTTATATATATATATACCCTTATACACCATTTTAATAAAAAATATCACAAAATTCTTCTAAGTCCCTCGGGAAGAGTGAAAGACGCGCACGTTCATTTTCAGCGTTCCTAGACCTTCCTATAAGAAGTTAGCCAAAAAGTAGCTTCGAAAAACGCTTAGGTTAAGTTTCAGAGTTGCTTCTAATGTACCAAAGCTGGACTTAGACATAATTTCACTCTCACAACATTATGGCTGGTTGAAGACAGTCCGAACCACAAGTACCGGGTCGATGGTTCTGGGCGTATACTGGGGGGACGAGGACGACTCCCATTAACCCCTGACTATATCGGGGATACGCTTATCACAATGCCTTTCTGGTCTGTGCTGAAGCAGGGCATTCTGGCAGCCAAGTGGCTTGACCTTTATAAGTGAGCCTGGTTACCCCCTCTCGGAACCACAGACTTAGAAATCGCTAGCTCATATACAGTGCATAAAATATATTTATATAATATATTTATATATATACCCTTATACACCATTTTAATAAAAAATATCACAAAATTCTTCTAAGTCCCTCGGGAAGAGTGAAAGACGCGCACGTTCATTTTCAGAGCTCCTAGACCTTCCTATAAGAAGTTAGCCAAAAAGTAGCTTCGAAAAACGCTTAGGTTAAGTTTCAGAGTTGCTTCTAATGTACCAAAGCTGGACTTAGACATAATTTCACTCTCACAACATTATGGCTGGTTGGAGACAGTCCGAACCACAAGTACCGGGTCCATGGTTCTGGGCGTATACTGGGGGAAGGGGACGACTCCCATTAACCCCTGACTATACCGGGGATGCGCTTATCACAATGCATTTCTGGTCTGTGCTGAAGCAGGGCATTCTGGCAGCCAAGTGGCTTGACCTTTATTAGTGAGCCTGGTTACCCCCTCTCGGAACCACAGACTTAGAAATCGCCAGCTCATATACAGTGCATAAAATATATTTAAATAATATATTTATATATACCCTTATACACCATTTTAATAAAAAATATCACAAAATTCTTCTAAGTCCCTCGGGAAGAGTGAAAGACGCGCACGTTCATTTTCAGAGCTCCTTGACCTTCCTATAAGAAGTTAGCCAAAAAGTAGCTTCGAAAAACGCTTAGGTTAAGTTTCAGAGTTGCTTCTAATGTACCAAAGCTGGACTTAAACATAATTTCACTCTCACAACATTATGGCTGGTTGGAGACAGTCCGAACCACAAGTACCGGGTCCATGGTTCTGGGCGTATACTGGGGGGACGGGGATTACTCCCATTAACCCCTGACTTTACCGGGGATACGCTTATCACAATGCCTTTCTGGTCTGTGCTGAAGCAGGGCATTCTGCCAGCCAAGTGGCTTGACCTTTATTAGTGAGCCTGGTTACCCCCTCTCGGAACCACAGACTTAGAAATCGCCAGCTCATATACAGTGCATAAAATATATTTATATAATATATTTATATATATACCCTTATACACCATTTTAATAAAAAATATCACAAAATTCTTCTAAGTCCCTCGGAAAGAATGAAAGATGCGCACGTTCATTTTCAGCGTTCCTAGACCTTCCTATAAGAAGTTAGCCAAAAAGTAGCTTCGAAAAACGCTTAGGTTAAGTTTCAGAGTTGCTTCTAATGTACCAAAGCTGGACTTAGACATAATTTCATTCTCACAACATTATGGCTGGTTGGAGACAGTCCGAACCACAAGTACCGGGTCCATGGTTCTGGGCGTATACTGGGGGGGACGGGGACGACTCCCATTAACCCCTGACTATACCGGGGATACGCTTATCACAATGCCTTTCTGGTCTGTGCTGAAGCAGGGCATTCTGGCAGCCAAGTGGCTTGACCTTTATTAGTGAGCCTGGTTACCCCCTCTCGGAACCACAGACTTAGAAATCGCCAGCTCATATACAGTGCATAAAATATATTTATATAATATATTTATATATATACCCTTATACACCATTTTAATAAAAAATATCACAAAATTCTTCTAAGTCCCTCGGGAAGAGTGAAAGATGCGCACGTTCATTTTCAGCGTTCCTAGACCTTCCTATAAGAAGTTAGCCAAAAAGTAGCTTCGAAAAACGCTTAGGTTAAGTTTCAGAGTTGCTTCTAATGTACCAAAGCTGGACTTAGACATAATTTCACTCTCACAACATTATGGCTGGTTGGAGACAGTCTGAACCACAAGTACCGGGTCGATGGTTCTGGGCGTATACTGGGGGGACGGGGACGACTCCCATTAACCCCTGACTATACCGGGGATACGCTTATCACAATGCCTTTCTGGTCTGTGCTGAAGCAGGGCATTCTGGCAGCCAAGTGGCTTGACCTTTATTAGTGAGCCTGGTTACCCCCTCTCGGAACCACAGACTTAGAAATCGCCAGCTCATATACAGTGCATAAAATATATTTATATATATATATACCCTTATACACCATTTTAATAAAAAATATCACAAAATTCTTCTAAGTCCCTCGGGAAGAGTGAAAGACGCGCACGTTCATTTTCAGCGTTCCTAGACCTTCCTATAAGAAGTTAGCCAAAAAGTAGCTTCGAAAAACGCTTAGGTTAAGTTTCAGAGTTGCTTCTAATGTACCAAAGCTGGACTTAGACATAATTTCACTCTCACAACATTATGGCTGGTTGAAGACAGTCCGAACCACAAGTACCGGGTCGATGGTTCTGGGCGTATACTGGGGGGACGAGGACGACTCCCATTAACCCCTGACTATATCGGGGATACGCTTATCACAATGCCTTTCTGGTCTGTGCTGAAGCAGGGCATTCTGGCAGCCAAGTGGCTTGACCTTTATAAGTGAGCCTGGTTACCCCCTCTCGGAACCACAGACTTAGAAATCGCTAGCTCATATACAGTGCATAAAATATATTTATATAATATATTTATATATATACCCTTATACACCATTTTAATAAAAAATATCACAAAATTCTTCTAAGTCCCTCGGGAAGAGTGAAAGACGCGCACGTTCATTTTCAGAGCTCCTAGACCTTCCTATAAGAAGTTAGCCAAAAAGTAGCTTCGAAAAACGCTTAGGTTAAGTTTCAGAGTTGCTTCTAATGTACCAAAGCTGGACTTAGACATAATTTCACTCTCACAACATTATGGCTGGTTGGAGACAGTCCGAACCACAAGTACCGGGTCCATGGTTCTGGGCGTATACTGGGGGAAGGGGACGACTCCCATTAACCCCTGACTATACCGGGGATGCGCTTATCACAATGCATTTCTGGTCTGTGCTGAAGCAGGGCATTCTGGCAGCCAAGTGGCTTGACCTTTATTAGTGAGCCTGGTTACCCCCTCTCGGAACCACAGACTTAGAAATCGCCAGCTCATATACAGTGCATAAAATATATTTAAATAATATATTTATATATACCCTTATACACCATTTTAATAAAAAATATCACAAAATTCTTCTAAGTCCCTCGGGAAGAGTGAAAGACGCGCACGTTCATTTTCAGAGCTCCTTGACCTTCCTATAAGAAGTTAGCCAAAAAGTAGCTTCGAAAAACGCTTAGGTTAAGTTTCAGAGTTGCTTCTAATGTACCAAAGCTGGACTTAAACATAATTTCACTCTCACAACATTATGGCTGGTTGGAGACAGTCCGAACCACAAGTACCGGGTCCATGGTTCTGGGCGTATACTGGGGGGACGGGGATTACTCCCATTAACCCCTGACTTTACCGGGGATACGCTTATCACAATGCCTTTCTGGTCTGTGCTGAAGCAGGGCATTCTGCCAGCCAAGTGGCTTGACCTTTATTAGTGAGCCTGGTTACCCCCTCTCGGAACCACAGACTTAGAAATCGCCAGCTCATATACAGTGCATAAAATATATTTATATAATATATTTATATATATACCCTTATACACCATTTTAATAAAAAATATCACAAAATTCTTCTAAGTCCCTCGGAAAGAATGAAAGATGCGCACGTTCATTTTCAGCGTTCCTAGACCTTCCTATAAGAAGTTAGCCAAAAAGTAGCTTCGAAAAACGCTTAGGTTAAGTTTCAGAGTTGCTTCTAAGGCTAAGGCCCCGCTCCCAGAGTCAGCGCACCTGCGCTGCTGACAGGCGGTGCGCTGAGATACACAGACCGCGATCTGCGGTCTGTAGGGAGCGGGAGCCGGAGCTGGAGGTGGGCGGGAGGTGGGCGGTTTGACAGGGAGGGGGGGCGTGGCTTGAGCGGAGGGACCCGCTACTCTCCCCCCCCTCCCTCCACGGACTCGGGCTGGAGCTGGAAGGTAAGTTTAAACACACACACGCAGGCACTCATTCATACACGCGCACACACACACACACACACAGGCAGGCACTCACGCACTCATACACACACACACACACACACACACACACACACAGGCAGGCACTCACGCACTCATACACACACACGCGCGCGCACACACAGGCAGGCACTCACGCACTCATACACACACACACACACAGACAGAGGCAGGCACTCGGGCACACACACACACAGACAGGCACGCACTCAGACACACACACAGAGAAAGGCACTCACCTGCTTTCACTCCACACTCCTCCCCGCTCCCCGAAGCCTCTCCTCCTCCCGAAGCCTCCCCTCCCCATTGGCTCACAGCCACACACGTCACGCGTCAAAGCTAGAAAACACCATTCTCTGGTGTCTCCAGCGGCTGACGCGCGACAGCGTGTAGTGCTCTGTGCAGCCAGTGGGGACCGGGACCGGCTCGCGAGGATTCCCCTGCTGGTGGGGAACTCGCGACATTGCCGCCCGCGCCAACGAGCGCAGCGGGACCGAGGCCTAATGTACCAAAGCTGGACTTAGACATAATTTCATTCTCACAACATTATGGCTGGTTGGAGACAGTCCGAACCACAAGTACCGGGTCCATGGTTCTGGGCGTATACTGGGGGGGACGGGGACGACTCCCATTAACCCCTGACTATACCGGGGATACGCTTATCACAATGCCTTTCTGGTCTGTGCTGAAGCAGGGCATTCTGGCAGCCAAGTGGCTTGACCTTTATTAGTGAGCCTGGTTACCCCCTCTCGGAACCACAGACTTAGAAATCGCCAGCTCATATACAGTGCATAAAATATATTTATATAATATATTTATATATATACCCTTATACACCATTTTAATAAAAAATATCACAAAATTCTTCTAAGTCCCTCGGGAAGAGTGAAAGATGCGCACGTTCATTTTCAGCGTTCCTAGACCTTCCTATAAGAAGTTAGCCAAAAAGTAGCTTCGAAAAACGCTTAGGTTAAGTTTCAGAGTTGCTTCTAATGTACCAAAGCTGGACTTAGACATAATTTCACTCTCACAACATTATGGCTGGTTGGAGACAGTCTGAACCACAAGTACCGGGTCGATGGTTCTGGGCGTATACTGGGGGGACGGGGACGACTCCCATTAACCCCTGACTATACCGGGGATACGCTTATCACAATGCCTTTCTGGTCTGTGCTGAAGCAGGGCATTCTGGCAGCCAAGTGGCTTGACCTTTATTAGTGAGCCTGGTTACCCCCTCTCGGAACCACAGACTTAGAAATCGCCAGCTCATATACAGTGCATAAAATATATTTATATAATATATTTATATATATACCCTTATACACCATTTTAATAAAAAATATCACAAAATTCTTCTAAGTCCCTCGGGAAGAGTGAAAGATGCGCACGTTCATTTTCAGCGTTCCTACACCTTCCTATAAGAAGTTAGCCAAAAAGTAGCTTCGAAAAACGCTTAGGTTAAGTTTCAGAGTTGCTTCTAATGTACTGTACCAAAGCTGGACTTAGACATAATTTCACTCTCACAACATTATGGCTGGTTGGAGACAGTCTGAACCACAAGTACCGGGTCCATGGTTCTGGGCGTATACTGGGGGGACGGGGACGACTCCCATTAACCCCTGACTATACCGGGGATACGCTTATCATAATGCCTTTCTTGTCTGTGCTGAAGCAGGGCATTCTGGCAGCCAAGTGGCTTGACCTTTATTAGTGAGCCTGGTTACCCCCTCTCGGAACCACAGACTTAGAAATCGCCAGCTCATATACAGTGCATAAAATATATTTATATATATACCCTTATACACCATTTTAATAAAAAATATCACAAAATTCTTCTAAGTCCCTCGGGAAGAGTGAAAGACGCGCACGTTCATTTTCAGAGCTCCTAGACCTTCCTATAAGAAGTTAGCCAAAAAGTAGCTTCGAAAAACGCTTAGGTTAAGTTTCAGAGTTGCTTCTAATGTACCAAAGCTGGACTTAGACATAATTTCACTCTCACAACATTATGGCTGGTTGGAGACAGTCCGAACCACAAGTACTGGGTCGATGGTTCTGGGCGTATACTGGGGGGACGGGGACGACTCCCATTAACCCCTGACTATACCGGGGATACGCTTATCACAATGCCTTTCTGGTCTGTGCTGAAGCAGGGCATTCTGGCAGCCAAGTGGCTTGACCTTTATTAGTGAGCCTGGTTACCCCCTCTCGGAACCACAGACTTAGAAATCGCCAGCTCATATACAGTGCATAAAATATATTTATATAATATATTTATATATATATACCCTTATACACCATTTTAATAAAAAATATCACAAAATTCTTCTAAGTCCCTCGGGAAGAGTGAAAGACGCGCACGTTCATTTTCAGCGCTCCTAGACCTTCCTATAAGAAGTTAGCCAAAAAGTAGCTTCGAAAAACGCTTAGGTTAAGTTTCAGAGTTGCTTCTAATGTACCAAAGCTGGACTTCGACATAATTTCACTCTCACAACATTATGGCTGGTTGGAGACAGTCCGAACCACAAGTACTGGGTCGATGGTTCTGGGCGTATACTGGGGGGACGGGGACGACTCCCATTAACCCCTGACTATACCGGGGATACGCTTATCACAATGCCTTTCTGGTCTGTGCTGAAGCAGGGCATTCTGGCAGCCAAGTGGCTTGACCTTTATTAGTGAGCCTGGTTACCCCCTCTCGGAACCACAGACTTAGAAATCGCCAGCTCATATACAGTGCATAAAATATATTTATATAATATATTTATATATATACCCTTATACACCATTTTAATAAAAAATATCACAAAATTCTTCTAAGTCCCTCGGGAAGAGTGAAAGACGCGCACGTTCATTTTCAGCGCTCCTAGACCTTCCTATAAGAAGTTAGCCAAAAAGTAAGTAGCTTCGAAAAACGCTTAGGTTAAGTTTCAGAGTTGCTTCTAATGTACCAAAGCTGGACTTAGACATAATTTCACTCTCACAACATTATGGCTGGTTGGAGACAGTCCGAAGCACAAGTACCGGGTCCATGGTTCTTGCCGTATACTGGGGGGACGGGGGCGACTCCCATTAACACCTGACTATACCGGGGATACGCTTATCACAATGCCTTTCTGGTCTGTGCTGAAGCAGGGCATTCTGGCAGCCAAGTGGCTTGACCTTTATTAGTGAGCCTGGTTTCCCCCTCTCGGAACCACAGACTTAGAAATCGCCAGCTCATATACAGTGCATAAAATATATTTATATATATACCCTTATACACCATTTTAATAAAAAATATCACAAAATTCTTCTAAGTCCCTCGGGAAGAGTGAAAGACGCGCACGTTCATTTTCAGAGCTCCTTGACCTTCCTATAAGAAGTTAGCCAAAAAGTAGCTTCGAAAAACGCTTAGGTTAAGTTTCAGAGTTGCTTCTAATGTACCAAAGCTGGACTTAGACATAATTTCACTCTCACAACATTATGGCTGGTTGGAGACAGTCTGAACCACAAGTACCGGGTCGATGGTTCTGGGCGTATACTGGGGGGACGGGGACGACTCCCATTAACCCCTGACTATACCGGGGATACGCTTATCACAATGCCTTTCTGGTCTGTGCTGAAGCAGGGCATTCTGGCAGCCAAGTGGCTTGACCTTTATTAGTGAGCCTGGTTACCCCCTCTCGGAACCACAGACTTAGAAATCGCCAGCTCATATACAGTGCATAAAATATATTTATTTAATATATTTATATATATACCCTTATACACCATTTTAATAAAAAATATCACAAAATTCTTCTAAGTCCCTCGGGAAGAGTGAAAGATGCGCACGTTCATTTTCAGCGTTCCTAGACCTTCCTATAAGAAGTTAGCCAAAAAGTAGCTTCGAAAAACGCTTAGGTTAAGTTTCAGAGTTGCTTCTAATGTTCCAAAGCTGGACTTAGACATAATTTCACTCTCACAACATTATGGCTGGTTGGAGACAGTCCGAACCACAAGTACCGGGTCCATGGTTCTGGGCGTATACTGGGGGGACGGGGACGACTCCCATTAACCCCTGACTATACCGGGGATACGCTTATCACAATGCCTTTCTGGTCTGTGCTGAAGCAGGGCATTCTGGCAGCCAAGTGGCTTGACCTTTATTAGTGAGCCTGGTTACCCCCTCTCGGAACCACAGACTTAGAAATCGCCAGCTCATATACAGTGCATAAAATATATTTATATAATATATTTATATATATACCCTTATACACCATTTTAATAACAAATATCACAAAATTCTTCTAAGTCCCTCGGGAAGAGTGAAAGACGCGCACGTTCATTTTCAGCGCTCCTAGACCTTCCTATAAGAAGTTAGCCAAAAAGTAAGTAGCTTCGAAAAACGCTTAGGTTAAGTTTCAGAGTTGCTTCTAATGTACCAAAGCTGGACTTAGACATAATTTCACTCTCACAACATTATGGCTGGTTGGAGACAGTCCGAAGCACAAGTACCGGGTCCATGGTTCTGGCCGTATACTGGGGGGACGGGGGCGACTCCCATTAACACCTGACTATACCGGGGATACGCTTATCACAATGCCTTTCTGGTCTGTGCTGAAGCAGGGCATTCTGGCAGCCAAGTGGCTTGACCTTTATTAGTGAGCCTGGTTACCCCCTCTCGGAACCACAGACTTAGAAATCGCCAGCTCATATACAGTGCATAAAATATATTTATATAATATATTTATATATATACCCTTATACACCATTTTAATAAAATATATCACAAAATTCTTCTAAGTCCCTCGGGAAGAGTGAAAGATGCGCACGTTCATTTTCAGCGTTCCTACACCTTCCTATAAGAAGTTAGCCAAAAAGTAGCTTCGAAAAACGCTTAGGTTAAGTTTCAGAGTTGCTTCTAATGTACCAAAGCTGGACTTAGACATAATTTCACTCTCACAACATTATGGCTGGTTGGAGACAGTCTGAACCACAAGTACCGGGTCCATGGTTCTGGGCGTATACTGGGGGGACGGGGACGACTCCCATTAACCCCTGACTATACCGGGGATACGCTTATCATAATGCCTTTCTGGTCTGTGCTGAAGCAGGGCGTTCTGGCAGCCAAGTGGCTTGACCTTTATTAGTGAGCCTGGTTTCCCCCTCTCGGAACCACAGACTTAGAAATCGCCAGCTCATATACAGTGCATAAAATATATTTATATATATACCCTTATACACCATTTTAATAAAAAATATCACAAAATTCTTCTAAGTCCCTCGGGAAGAGTGAAAGACGCGCACGTTCATTTTCAGAGCTCCTTGACCTTCCTATAAGAGGTTAGCCAAAAAGTAGCTTCGAAAAACGCTTAGGTTAAGTTTCAGAGTTGCTTCTAATGTACCAAAGCTGGACTTAGACATAATTTCACTCTCACAACATTATGGCTGGTTGGAGACAGTCTGAACCACAAGTACCGGGTCGATGGTTCTGGGCGTATACTGGGGGGACGGGGACGACTCCCATTAACCCCTGACTATACCGGGGATGCGCTTATCACAATGCCTTTCTGGTCTGTGCTGAAGCAGGGCATTCTGGCAGCCAAGTGGCTTGACCTTTATTAGTGAGCCTGGTTACCCCCTCTCGGAACCACAGACTTAGAAATCGCCAGCTCATATACAGTGCATAAAATATATTTATTTAATATATTTATATATATACCCTTATACACCATTTTAATAAAAAATATCACAAAATTCTTCTAAGTCCCTCGGGAAGAGTGAAAGATGCGCACGTTCATTTTCAGCGTTCCTAGACCTTCCTATAAGAAGTTAGCCAAAAAGTAGCTTCGAAAAACGCTTAGGTTAAGTTTCAGAGTTGCTTCTAATGTTCCAAAGCTGGACTTAGACATAATTTCACTCTCACAACATTATGGCTGGTTGGAGACAGTCCGAACCACAAGTACCGGGTCCATGGTTCTGGGCGTATACTGGGGGGGACGGGGACGACTCCCATTAACCCCTGACTATACCGGGGATACGCTTATCACAATGCCTTTCTGGTCTGTGCTGAAGCAGGGCATTCTGGCAGCCAAGTGGCTTGACCTTTATTAGTGAGCCTGGTTACCCCCTCTCGGAACCACAGACTTAGAAATCGCCAGCTCATATACAGTGCATAAAATATATTTATATAATATATTTATATATATACCCTTATACACCATTTTAATAAAAAATATCACAAAATTCTTCTAAGTCCCTCGGGAAGAGTGAAAGATGCGCACGTTCATTTTCAGCGTTCCTACACCTTCCTATAAGAAGTTAGCCAAAAAGTAGCTTCGAAAAACGCTTAGGTTAAGTTTCAGAGTTGCTTCTAATGTACCAAAGCTGGACTTAGACATAATTTCACTCTCACAACATTATGGCTGGTTGGAGACAGTCTGAACCACAAGTACCGGGTCCATGGTTCTGGGCGTATACTGGGGGGACGGGGACGACTCCCATTAACCCCTGACTATACCGGGGATACGCTTATCATAATGCCTTTCTGGTCTGTGCTGAAGCAGGGCATTCTGGCAGCCAAGTGGCTTGACCTTTATTAGTGAGCCTGGTTACCCCCTCTCGGAACCACAGACTTAGAAATCGCCAGCTCATATACAGTGCATAAAATATATTTATATATATACCCTTATACACCATTTTAATAAAAAATATCACAAAATTCTTCTAAGTCCCTCGGGAAGAGTGAAAGACGCGCACGTTCATTTTCAGAGCTCCTACACCTTCCTATAAGAAGTTAGCCAAAAAGTAGCTTCGAAAAACGCTTAGGTTAAGTTTCAGAGTTGCTTCTAATGTACCAAAGCTGGACTTAGACATAATTTCACTCTCACAACATTATGGCTGGTTGGAGACAGTCTGAACCACAAGTACCGGGTCCATGGTTCTGGGCGTATACTGGGGGGACGGGGACGACTCCCATTAACCCCTGACTATACCGGGGATACGCTTATCATAATGCCTTTCTGGTCTGTGCTGAAGCAGGGCGTTCTGGCAGCCAAGTGGCTTGACCTTTATTAGTGAGCCTGGTTTCCCCCTCTCGGAACCACAGACTTAGAAATCGCCAGCTCATATACAGTGCATAAAATATATTTATATATATACCCTTATACACCATTTTAATAAAAAATATCACAAAATTCTTCTAAGTCCCTCGGGAAGAGTGAAAGACGCGCACGTTCATTTTTAGAGCTCCTTGACCTTCCTATAAGAAGTTAGCCAAAAAGTAGCTTCGAAAAACGCTTAGGTTAAGTTTCAGAGTTGCTTCTAATGTACCAAAGCTGGACTTAGACATAATTTCACTCTCACAACATTATGGCTGGTTGGAGACAGTCTGAACCACAAGTACCGGGTCGATGGTTCTGGGCGTATACTGGGGGGACGGGGACGACTCCCATTAACCCCTGACTATACCGGGGATACGCTTATCACAATGCCTTTCTGGTCTGTGCTGAAGCAGGGCATTCTGGCAGCCAAGTGGCTTGACCTTTATTAGTGAGCCTGGTTACCCCCTCTCGGAACCACAGACTTAGAAATCGCCAGCTCATATACAGTGCATAAAATATATTTATTTAATATATTTATATATATACCCTTATACACCATTTTAATAAAAAATATCACAAAATTCTTCTAAGTCCCTCGGGAAGAGTGAAAGATGCGCACGTTCATTTTCAGCGTTCCTAGACCTTCCTATAAGAAGTTAGCCAAAAAGTAGCTTCGAAAAACGCTTAGGTTAAGTTTCAGAGTTGCTTCTAATGTTCCAAAGCTGGACTTAGACATAATTTCACTCTCACAACATTATGGCTGGTTGGAGACAGTCCGAACCACAAGTACCGGGTCCATGGTTCTGGGCGTATACTGGGGGGGACGGGGACGACTCCCATTAACCCCTGACTATACCGGGGATACGCTTATCACAATGCCTTTCTGGTCTGTGCTGAAGCAGGGCATTCTGGCAGCCAAGTGGCTTGACCTTTATTAGTGAGCCTGGTTACCCCCTCTCGGAACCACAGACTTAGAAATCGCCAGCTCATATACAGTGCATAAAATATATTTATATAATATATTTATATATATACCCTTATACACCATTTTAATAAAAAATATCACAAAATTCTTCTAAGTCCCTCGGGAAGAGTGAAAGATGCGCACGTTCATTTTCAGCGTTCCTACACCTTCCTATAAGAAGTTAGCCAAAAAGTAGCTTCGAAAAACGCTTAGGTTAAGTTTCAGAGTTGCTTCTAATGTACCAAAGCTGGACTTAGACATAATTTCACTCTCACAACATTATGGCTGGTTGGAGACAGTCTGAACCACAAGTACCGGGTCCATGGTTCTGGGCGTATACTGGGGGGACGGGGACGACTCCCATTAACCCCTGACTATACCGGGGATACGCTTATCATAATGCCTTTCTGGTCTGTGCTGAAGCAGGGCATTCTGGCAGCCAAGTGGCTTGACCTTTATTAGTGAGCCTGGTTACCCCCTCTCGGAACCACAGACTTAGAAATCGCCAGCTCATATACAGTGCATAAAATATATTTATATATATACCCTTATACACCATTTTAATAAAAAATATCACAAAATTCTTCTAAGTCCCTCGGGAAGAGTGAAAGACGCGCACGTTCATTTTCAGAGCTCCTAGACCTTCCTATAAGAAGTTAGCCAAAAAGTAGCTTCGAAAAACGCTTAGGTTAAGTTTCAGAGTTGCTTCTAATGTACCAAAGCTGGACTTAGACATAATTTGACTCTCACAACATTATGGCTGGTTGGAGACAGTCCGAACCACAAGTACCGGGTCCATGGTTCTGGGCGTATACTGGGGGGGACGGGGGGGACTCCCATTAACCCCTGACTATACCGGGGATACGCTTATCACAATGCCTTTCTGGTCTGTGCTGAAGCAGGGCATTCTGGCAGCCAAGTGGCTTGACCTTTGTTAGTGAGCCTGGTTACCCCCTCTCGGAACCACAGACTTAGAAATCGCCAGCTCATATACAGTGCATAAAATATATTTATATATATACCCTTATACACCATTTTAATAAAAAATATCACAAAATTCTTCTAAGTCCCTCGGGAAGAGTGAAAGACGCGCACGTTCATTTTCAGAGCTCCTTGACCTTCCTATAAGAAGTTAGCCAAAAAGTAGCTTCGAAAAACGCTTAGGTTAAGTTTCAGAGTTGCTTCTAATGTACCAAAGCTGGACTTAGACATAATTTCACTCTCACAACATTATGGCTGGTTGGAGACAGTCTGAACCACAAGTACCGGGTCGATGGTTCTGGGCGTATACTGGGGGGACGGGGACGACTCCCATTAACCCCTGACTATACCGGGGATACGCTTATCACAATGCCTTTCTGGTCTGTGCTGAAGCAGGGCATTCTGGCAGCCAAGTGGCTTGACCTTTATTAGTGAGCCTGGTTACCCCCTCTCGGAACCACAGACTTAGAAATCGCCAGCTCATATACAGTGCATAAAATATATTTATTTAATATATTTATATATATACCCTTATACACCATTTTAATAAAAAATATCACAAATTTCTTCTAAGTCCCTCGGGAAGAGTGAAAGATGCGCACGTTCATTTTCAGCGTTCCCAGACCTTCCTATAAGAAGTTAGCCAAAAAGTAGCTTCGAAAAACGCTTAGGTTAAGTTTCAGAGTTGCTTCTAATGTTCCAAAGCTGGACTTAGACATAATTTCACTCTCACAACATTATGGCTGGTTGGAGACAGTCCGAACCACAAGTACCGGGTCCATGGTTCTGGGCGTATACTGGGGGGGACGGGGACGACTCCCATTAACCCCTGACTATACCGGGGATACGCTTATCACAATGCCTTTCTGGTCTGTGCTGAAGCAGGGCATTCTGGCAGCCAAGTGGCTTGACCTTTATTAGTGAGCCTGGTTACCCCCTCTCGGAACCACAGACTTAGAAATCGCCAGCTCATATACAGTGCATAAAATATATTTATATAATATATTTATATATATACCCTTATACACCATTTTAATAAAAAATATCACAAAATTCTTCTAAGTCCCTCGGGAAGAGTGAAAGATGCGCACGTTCATTTTCAGCGTTCCTACACCTTCCTATAAGAAGTTAGCCAAAAAGTAGCTTCGAAAAACGCTTAGGTTAAGTTTCAGAGTTGCTTCTAATGTACCAAAGCTGGACTTAGACATAATTTCACTCTCACAACATTATGGCTGGTTGGAGACAGTCCGAAGCACAAGTACCGGGTCCATGGTTCTGGCCGTATACTGGGGGGACGGGGGCGACTCCCATTAACACCTGACTATACCGGGGATACGCTTATCACAATGCCTTTCTGGTCTGTGCTGAAGCAGGGCATTCTGGCAGCCAAGTGGCTTGACCTTTATTAGTGAGCCTGGTTACCCCCTCTCGGAACCACAGACTTAGAAATCGCCAGCTCATATACAGTGCATAAAATATATTTATATAATATATTTATATATATACCCTTATACACCATTTTAATAAAATATATCACAAAATTCTTCTAAGTCCCTCGGGAAGAGTGAAAGATGCGCACGTTCATTTTCAGCGTTCCTACACCTTCCTATAAGAAGTTAGCCAAAAAGTAGCTTCGAAAAACGCTTAGGTTAAGTTTCAGAGTTGCTTCTAATGTACCAAAGCTGGACTTAGACATAATTTCACTCTCACAACATTATGGCTGGTTGGAGACAGTCTGAACCACAAGTACCGGGTCCATGGTTCTGGGCGTATACTGGGGGGACGGGGACGACTCCCATTAACCCCTGACTATACCGGGGATACGCTTATCATAATGCCTTTCTGGTCTGTGCTGAAGCAGGGCGTTCTGGCAGCCAAGTGGCTTGACCTTTATTAGTGAGCCTGGTTTCCCCCTCTCGGAACCACAGACTTAGAAATCGCCAGCTCATATACAGTGCATAAAATATATTTATATATATACCCTTATACACCATTTTAATAAAAAATATCACAAAATTCTTCTAAGTCCCTCGGGAAGAGTGAAAGACGCGCACGTTCATTTTCAGAGCTCCTTGACCTTCCTATAAGAAGTTAGCCAAAAAGTAGCTTCGAAAAACGCTTAGGTTAAGTTTCAGAGTTGCTTCTAATGTACCAAAGCTGGACTTAGACATAATTTCACTCTCACAACATTATGGCTGGTTGGAGACAGTCTGAACCACAAGTACCGGGTCGATGGTTCTGGGCGTATACTGGGGGGACGGGGACGACTCCCATTAACCCCTGACTATACCGGGGATACGCTTATCACAATGCCTTTCTGGTCTGTGCTGAAGCAGGGCATTCTGGCAGCCAAGTGGCTTGACCTTTATTAGTGAGCCTGGTTACCCCCTCTCGGAACCACAGACTTAGAAATCGCCAGCTCATATACAGTGCATAAAATATATTTATTTAATATATTTATATATATACCCTTATACACCATTTTAATAAAAAATATCACAAAATTCTTCTAAGTCCCTCGGGAAGAGTGAAAGATGCGCACGTTCATTTTCAGCGTTCCTAGACCTTCCTATAAGAAGTTAGCCAAAAAGTAGCTTCGAAAAACGCTTAGGTTAAGTTTCAGAGTTGCTTCTAATGTTCCAAAGCTGGACTTAGACATAATTTCACTCTCACAACATTATGGCTGGTTGGAGACAGTCCGAACCACAAGTACCGGGTCCATGGTTCTGGGCGTATACTGGGGGGGACGGGGACGACTCCCATTAACCCCTGACTATACCGGGGATACGCTTATCACAATGCCTTTCTGGTCTGTGCTGAAGCAGGGCATTCTGGCAGCCAAGTGGCTTGACCTTTATTAGTGAGCCTGGTTACCCCCTCTCGGAACCACAGACTTAGAAATCGCCAGCTCATATACAGTGCATAAAATATATTTATATAATATATTTATATATATACCCTTATACACCATTTTAATAAAAAATATCACAAAATTCTTCTAAGTCCCTCGGGAAGAGTGAAAGATGCGCACGTTCATTTTCAGCGTTCCTACACCTTCCTATAAGAAGTTAGCCAAAAAGTAGCTTCGAAAAACGCTTAGGTTAAGTTTCAGAGTTGCTTCTAATGTACCAAAGCTGGACTTAGACATAATTTCACTCTCACAACATTATGGCTGGTTGGAGACAGTCTGAACCACAAGTACCGGGTCCATGGTTCTGGGCGTATACTGGGGGGACGGGGACGACTCCCATTAACCCCTGACTATACCGGGGATACGCTTATCATAATGCCTTTCTGGTCTGTGCTGAAGCAGGGCATTCTGGCAGCCAAGTGGCTTGACCTTTATTAGTGAGCCTGGTTACCCCCTCTCGGAACCACAGACTTAGAAATCGCCAGCTCATATACAGTGCATAAAATATATTTATATATATACCCTTATACACCATTTTAATAAAAAATATCACAAAATTCTTCTAAGTCCCTCGGGAAGAGTGAAAGACGCGCACGTTCATTTTCAGAGCTCCTAGACCTTCCTATAAGAAGTTAGCCAAAAAGTAGCTTCGAAAAACGCTTAGGTTAAGTTTCAGAGTTGCTTCTAATGTACCAAAGCTGGACTTAGACATAATTTGACTCTCACAACATTATGGCTGGTTGGAGACAGTCCGAACCACAAGTACCGGGTCCATGGTTCTGGGCGTATACTGGGGGGGACGGGGGGGACTCCCATTAACCCCTGACTATACCGGGGATACGCTTATCACAATGCCTTTCTGGTCTGTGCTGAAGCAGGGCATTCTGGCAGCCAAGTGGCTTGACCTTTGTTAGTGAGCCTGGTTACCCCCTCTCGGAACCACAGACTTAGAAATCGCCAGCTCATATACAGTGCATAAAATATATTTATATATATACCCTTATACACCATTTTAATAAAAAATATCACAAAATTCTTCTAAGTCCCTCGGGAAGAGTGAAAGACGCGCACGTTCATTTTCAGAGCTCCTTGACCTTCCTATAAGAAGTTAGCCAAAAAGTAGCTTCGAAAAACGCTTAGGTTAAGTTTCAGAGTTGCTTCTAATGTACCAAAGCTGGACTTAGACATAATTTCACTCTCACAACATTATGGCTGGTTGGAGACAGTCTGAACCACAAGTACCGGGTCGATGGTTCTGGGCGTATACTGGGGGGACGGGGACGACTCCCATTAACCCCTGACTATACCGGGGATACGCTTATCACAATGCCTTTCTGGTCTGTGCTGAAGCAGGGCATTCTGGCAGCCAAGTGGCTTGACCTTTATTAGTGAGCCTGGTTACCCCCTCTCGGAACCACAGACTTAGAAATCGCCAGCTCATATACAGTGCATAAAATATATTTATTTAATATATTTATATATATACCCTTATACACCATTTTAATAAAAAATATCACAAATTTCTTCTAAGTCCCTCGGGAAGAGTGAAAGATGCGCACGTTCATTTTCAGCGTTCCCAGACCTTCCTATAAGAAGTTAGCCAAAAAGTAGCTTCGAAAAACGCTTAGGTTAAGTTTCAGAGTTGCTTCTAATGTTCCAAAGCTGGACTTAGACATAATTTCACTCTCACAACATTATGGCTGGTTGGAGACAGTCCGAACCACAAGTACCGGGTCCATGGTTCTGGGCGTATACTGGGGGGGACGGGGACGACTCCCATTAACCCCTGACTATACCGGGGATACGCTTATCACAATGCCTTTCTGGTCTGTGCTGAAGCAGGGCATTCTGGCAGCCAAGTGGCTTGACCTTTATTAGTGAGCCTGGTTACCCCCTCTCGGAACCACAGACTTAGAAATCGCCAGCTCATATACAGTGCATAAAATATATTTATATAATATATTTATATATATACCCTTATACACCATTTTAATAAAAAATATCACAAAATTCTTCTAAGTCCCTCGGGAAGAGTGAAAGATGCGCACGTTCATTTTCAGCGTTCCTACACCTTCCTATAAGAAGTTAGCCAAAAAGTAGCTTCGAAAAACGCTTAGGTTAAGTTTCAGAGTTGCTTCTAATGTACCAAAGCTGGACTTAGACATAATTTCACTCTCACAACATTATGGCTGGTTGGAGACAGTCCGAAGCACAAGTACCGGGTCCATGGTTCTGGCCGTATACTGGGGGGACGGGGGCGACTCCCATTAACACCTGACTATACCGGGGATACGCTTATCACAATGCCTTTCTGGTCTGTGCTGAAGCAGGGCATTCTGGCAGCCAAGTGGCTTGACCTTTATTAGTGAGCCTGGTTACCCCCTCTCGGAACCACAGACTTAGAAATCGCCAGCTCATATACAGTGCATAAAATATATTTATATAATATATTTATATATATACCCTTATACACCATTTTAATAAAATATATCACAAAATTCTTCTAAGTCCCTCGGGAAGAGTGAAAGATGCGCACGTTCATTTTCAGCGTTCCTACACCTTCCTATAAGAAGTTAGCCAAAAAGTAGCTTCGAAAAACGCTTAGGTTAAGTTTCAGAGTTGCTTCTAATGTACCAAAGCTGGACTTAGACATAATTTCACTCTCACAACATTATGGCTGGTTGGAGACAGTCTGAACCACAAGTACCGGGTCCATGGTTCTGGGCGTATACTGGGGGGACGGGGACGACTCCCATTAACCCCTGACTATACCGGGGATACGCTTATCATAATGCCTTTCTGGTCTGTGCTGAAGCAGGGCGTTCTGGCAGCCAAGTGGCTTGACCTTTATTAGTGAGCCTGGTTTCCCCCTCTCGGAACCACAGACTTAGAAATCGCCAGCTCATATACAGTGCATAAAATATATTTATATATATACCCTTATACACCATTTTAATAAAAAATATCACAAAATTCTTCTAAGTCCCTCGGGAAGAGTGAAAGACGCGCACGTTCATTTTCAGAGCTCCTTGACCTTCCTATAAGAAGTTAGCCAAAAAGTAGCTTCGAAAAACGCTTAGGTTAAGTTTCAGAGTTGCTTCTAATGTACCAAAGCTGGACTTAGACATAATTTCACTCTCACAACATTATGGCTGGTTGGAGACAGTCTGAACCACAAGTACCGGGTCGATGGTTCTGGGCGTATACTGGGGGGACGGGGACGACTCCCATTAACCCCTGACTATACCGGGGATACGCTTATCACAATGCCTTTCTGGTCTGTGCTGAAGCAGGGCATTCTGGCAGCCAAGTGGCTTGACCTTTATTAGTGAGCCTGGTTACCCCCTCTCGGAACCACAGACTTAGAAATCGCCAGCTCATATACAGTGCATAAAATATATTTATTTAATATATTTATATATATACCCTTATACACCATTTTAATAAAAAATATCACAAAATTCTTCTAAGTCCCTCGGGAAGAGTGAAAGATGCGCACGTTCATTTTCAGCGTTCCTAGACCTTCCTATAAGAAGTTAGCCAAAAAGTAGCTTCGAAAAACGCTTAGGTTAAGTTTCAGAGTTGCTTCTAATGTTCCAAAGCTGGACTTAGACATAATTTCACTCTCACAACATTATGGCTGGTTGGAGACAGTCCGAACCACAAGTACCGGGTCCATGGTTCTGGGCGTATACTGGGGGGGACGGGGACGACTCCCATTAACCCCTGACTATACCGGGGATACGCTTATCACAATGCCTTTCTGGTCTGTGCTGAAGCAGGGCATTCTGGCAGCCAAGTGGCTTGACCTTTATTAGTGAGCCTGGTTACCCCCTCTCGGAACCACAGACTTAGAAATCGCCAGCTCATATACAGTGCATAAAATATATTTATATAATATATTTATATATATACCCTTATACACCATTTTAATAAAAAATATCACAAAATTCTTCTAAGTCCCTCGGGAAGAGTGAAAGATGCGCACGTTCATTTTCAGCGTTCCTACACCTTCCTATAAGAAGTTAGCCAAAAAGTAGCTTCGAAAAACGCTTAGGTTAAGTTTCAGAGTTGCTTCTAATGTACCAAAGCTGGACTTAGACATAATTTCACTCTCACAACATTATGGCTGGTTGGAGACAGTCTGAACCACAAGTACCGGGTCCATGGTTCTGGGCGTATACTGGGGGGACGGGGACGACTCCCATTAACCCCTGACTATACCGGGGATACGCTTATCATAATGCCTTTCTGGTCTGTGCTGAAGCAGGGCATTCTGGCAGCCAAGTGGCTTGACCTTTATTAGTGAGCCTGGTTACCCCCTCTCGGAACCACAGACTTAGAAATCGCCAGCTCATATACAGTGCATAAAATATATTTATATATATACCCTTATACACCATTTTAATAAAAAATATCACAAAATTCTTCTAAGTCCCTCGGGAAGAGTGAAAGACGCGCACGTTCATTTTCAGAGCTCCTAGACCTTCCTATAAGAAGTTAGCCAAAAAGTAGCTTCGAAAAACGCTTAGGTTAAGTTTCAGAGTTGCTTCTAATGTACCAAAGCTGGACTTAGACATAATTTGACTCTCACAACATTATGGCTGGTTGGAGACAGTCCGAACCACAAGTACCGGGTCCATGGTTCTGGGCGTATACTGGGGGGGACGGGGGGGACTCCCATTAACCCCTGACTATACCGGGGATACGCTTATCACAATGCCTTTCTGGTCTGTGCTGAAGCAGGGCATTCTGGCAGCCAAGTGGCTTGACCTTTGTTAGTGAGCCTGGTTACCCCCTCTCGGAACCACAGACTTAGAAATCGCCAGCTCATATAGAGTGCATAAAATATATTTATATATATACCCTTATACACCATTTTAATAAAAAATATCACAAAATTCTTCTAAGTCCCTCGGGAAGAGTGAAAGACGCGCACGTTCATTTTCAGAGCTCCTTGACCTTCCTATAAGAAGTTAGCCAAAAAGTAGCTTCGAAAAACGCTTAGGTTAAGTTTCAGAGTTGCTTCTAATGTACCAAAGCTGGACTTAGACATAATTTAACTCTCACAACATTATGGCTGGTTGGAGACAGTCTGAACCACAAGTACCGGGTCGATGGTTCTGGGCGTATACTGGGGGGACGGGGACGACTCCCATTAACCCCTGACTATACCGGGGATACGCTTATCACAATGCCTTTCTGGTCTGTGCTGAAGCAGGGCATTCTGGCAGCCAAGTGGCTTGACCTTTATTAGTGAGCCTGGTTACCCCCTCTCGGAACCACAGACTTAGAAATCGCCAGCTCATATACAGTGCATAAAATATATTTATTTAATATATTTATATATATACCCTTATACACCATTTTAATAAAAAATATCACAAATTTCTTCTAAGTCCCTCGGGAAGAGTGAAAGATGCGCACGTTCATTTTCAGCGTTCCCAGACCTTCCTATAAGAAGTTAGCCAAAAAGTAGCTTCGAAAAACGCTTAGGTTAAGTTTCAGAGTTGCTTCTAATGTACCAAAGCTGGACTTAGACATAATTTCACTCTCACAACATTATGGCTGGTTGGAGACAGTCTGAACCACAAGTACCGGGTCCATGGTTCTGGGCGTATACTGGGGGGACGGGGACGACTCCCATTAACCCCTGACTATACCGGGGATACGCTTATCATAATGCCTTTCTGGTCTGTGCTGAAGCAGGGCATTCTGGCAGCCAAGTGGCTTGACCTTTATTAGTGAGCCTGGTTACCCCCTCTCGGAACCACAGACTTAGAAATCGCCAGCTCATATACAGTGCATAAAATATATTTATATATATACCCTTATACACCATTTTAATAAAAAATATCACAAAATTCTTCTAAGTCCCTCGGGAAGAGTGAAAGACGCGCACGTTCATTTTCAGAGCTCCTAGACCTTCCTATAAGAAGTTAGCCAAAAAGTAGCTTCGAAAAACGCTTAGGTTAAGTTTCAGAGTTGCTTCTAATGTACCAAAGCTGGACTTAGACATAATTTGACTCTCACAACATTATGGCTGGTTGGAGACAGTCCGAACCACAAGTACCGGGTCCATGGTTCTGGGCGTATACTGGGGGGGACGGGGGGGACTCCCATTAACCCCTGACTATACCGGGGATACGCTTATCACAATGCCTTTCTGGTCTGTGCTGAAGCAGGGCATTCTGGCAGCCAAGTGGCTTGACCTTTGTTAGTGAGCCTGGTTACCCCCTCTCGGAACCACAGACTTAGAAATCGCCAGCTCATATAGAGTGCATAAAATATATTTATATATATACCCTTATACACCATTTTAATAAAAAATATCACAAAATTCTTCTAAGTCCCTCGGGAAGAGTGAAAGACGCGCACGTTCATTTTCAGAGCTCCTTGACCTTCCTATAAGAAGTTAGCCAAAAAGTAGCTTCGAAAAACGCTTAGGTTAAGTTTCAGAGTTGCTTCTAATGTACCAAAGCTGGACTTAGACATAATTTCACTCTCACAACATTATGGCTGGTTGGAGACAGTCTGAACCACAAGTACCGGGTCGATGGTTCTGGGCGTATACTGGGGGGACGGGGACGACTCCCATTAACCCCTGACTATACCGGGGATACGCTTATCACAATGCCTTTCTGGTCTGTGCTGAAGCAGGGCATTCTGGCAGCCAAGTGGCTTGACCTTTATTAGTGAGCCTGGTTACCCCCTCTCGGAACCACAGACTTAGAAATCGCCAGCTCATATACAGTGCATAAAATATATTTATTTAATATATTTATATATATACCCTTATACACCATTTTAATAAAAAATATCACAAATTTCTTCTAAGTCCCTCGGGAAGAGCGAAAGATGCGCACGTTCATTTTCAGCGTTCCCAGACCTTCCTATAAGAAGTTAGCCAAAAAGTAGCTTCGAAAAACGCTTAGGTTAAGTTTCAGAGTTGCTTCTAATGTTCCAAAGCTGGACTTAGACATAATTTCACTCTCACAACATTATGGCTGGTTGGAGACAGTCCGAACCACAAGTACCGGGTCCATGGTTCTGGGCGTATACTGGGGGGGACGGGGACGACTCCCATTAACCCCTGACTATACCGGGGATACGCTTATCACAATGCCTTTCTGGTCTGTGCTGAAGCAGGGCATTCTGGCAGCCAAGTGGCTTGACCTTTATTAGTGAGCCTGGTTACCCCCTCTCGGAACCACAGACTTAGAAATCGCCAGCTCATATACAGTGCATAAAATATATTTATATAATATATTTATATATATACCCTTATACACCATTTTAATAAAAAATATCACAAAATTCTTCTAAGTCCCTCGGGAAGAGTGAAAGATGCGCACGTTCATTTTCAGCGTTCCTACACCTTCCTATAAGAAGTTAGCCAAAAAGTAGCTTCGAAAAACGCTTAGGTTAAGTTTCAGAGTTGCTTCTAATGTACCAAAGCTGGACTTAGACATAATTTCACTCTCACAACATTATGGCTGGTTGGAGACAGTCCGAACCACAAGTACCGGGTCCATGGTTCTGGGCGTATACTGGGGGGGACGGGGACGACTCCCATTAACCCCTGACTATACCGGGGATACGCTTATCACAATGCCTTTCTGGTCTGTGCTGAAGCAGGGCATTCTGGCAGCCAAGTGGCTTGACCTTTATTAGTGAGCCTGGTTACCCCCTCTCGGAACCACAGACTTAGAAATCGCCAGCTCATATACAGTGCATAAAATATATTTATATATATACCCTTATACACCATTTTAATAAAAAATATCACAAAATTCTTCTAAGTCCCTCGGGAAGAGTGAAAGACGCGCACGTTCATTTTCAGAGCTCCTAGACCTTCCTATATGAAGTTAGCCAAAAAGTAGCTTCGAAAAACGCTTAGGTTAAGTTTCAGAGTTGCTTCTAATGTACCAAAGCTGGACTTAGACATAATTTGACTCTCACAACATTATGGCTGGTTGGAGACAGTCCGAACCACAAGTACCGGGTCCATGGTTCTGGGCGTATACTGGGGGGGACGGGGGGGACTCCCATTAACCCCTGACTATACCGGGGATACGCTTATCACAATGCCTTTCTGGTCTGTGCTGAAGCAGGGCATTCTGGCAGCCAAGTGGCTTGACCTTTGTTAGTGAGCCTGGTTACCCCCTCTCGGAACCACAGACTTAGAAATCGCCAGCTCATATACAGTGCATAAAATATATTTATATATATACCCTTATACACCATTTTAATAAAAAATATCACAAAATTCTTCTAAGTCCCTAGGGAAGAGTGAAAGACGCGCACGTTCATTTTCAGCGCTCCTAGACCTTCCTATAAGAAGTTAGCCAAAAAGTAGCTTCGAAAAACGCTTAGGTTAAGTTTCAGAGTTGCTTCTAATGTACCAAAGCTGGACTTAGACATAATTTCACTCTCACAACATTATGGCTGGTTGGAGACAGTCCGAACCACAAGTACTGGGTCGATGGTTCTGGGCGTATACTGGGGGGACGGGGACGACTCCCATTAACCCCTGACTATACCGGGGATACGCTTATCACAATGCCTTTCTGGTCTGTGCTGAAGCAGGGCATTCTGGCAGCCAAGTGGCTTGACCTTTATTAGTGAGCCTGGTTACCCCCTCTCGGAACCACAGACTTAGAAATCGCCAGCTCATATACAGTGCATAAAATATATTTATATAATATATTTATATATATACCCTTATACACCATTTTAATAAAAAATATCACAAAATTCTTCTAAGTCCCTCGGGAAGAGTGAAAGACGCGCACGTTCATTTTCAGCGCTCCTAGACCTTCCTATAAGAAGTTAGCCAAAAAGTAGCTTCGAAAAACGCTTAGGTTAAGTTTCAGAGTTGCTTCTAATGTACCAAAGCTGGACTTCGACATAATTTCACTCTCACAACATTATGGCTGGTTGGAGACAGTCCGAACCACAAGTACTGGGTCGATGGTTCTGGGCGTATACTGGGGGGACGGGGACGACTCCCATTAACCCCTGACTATACCGGGGATACGCTTATCACAATGCCTTTCTGGTCTGTGCTGAAGCAGGGCATTCTGGCAGCCAAGTGGCTTGACCTTTATTAGTGAGCCTGGTTACCCCCTCTCGGAACCACAGACTTAGAAATCGCCAGCTCATATACAGTGCATAAAATATATTTATATAATATATTTATATATATACCCTTATACACCATTTTAATAAAAAATATCACAAAATTCTTCTAAGTCCCTCGGGAAGAGTGAAAGACGCGCACGTTCATTTTCAGCGCTCCTAGACCTTCCTATAAGAAGTTAGCCAAAAAGTAAGTAGCTTCGAAAAACGCTTAGGTTAAGTTTCAGAGTTGCTTCTAATGTACCAAAGCTGGACTTAGACATAATTTCACTCTCACAACATTATGGCTGGTTGGAGACAGTCCGAAGCACAAGTACCGGGTCCATGGTTCTGGCCGTATACTGGGGGGACGGGGGCGACTCCCATTAACACCTGACTATACCTTGGATACGCTTATCACAATGCCTTTCTGGTCTGTGCTGAAGCAGGGCATTCTGGAAACCAAGTGGCTTGACCTTTATTAGTGAGCCTGGTTACCCCCTCTCGGAACCACAGACTTAGAAATCGCCAGCTCATATACAGTGCATAAAATATATTTCTATATATACCCTTATACACCATTTTAATAAAAAATATCACAAAATTCTTCTAAGTCCCTCGGGAAGAGTGAAAGACGCGCACGTTCATTTTCAGCGCTCCTAGACCTTCCTATAAGAAGTTAGCCAAAAAGTAGCTTCGAAAAACGCTTAGGTTAAGTTTCAGAGTTGCTTCTAATGTACCAAAGCTGGACTTAGACATAATTTCACTCTCACAACATTATGGCTGGTTGGAGACAGTCCGAACCACAAGTACCGGGTCCATGGTTCTGGGCGTATACTGGGGGGGACAGGGACGACTCCCATTAACCCCTGACTATACCGGGGATACGCTTATCACAATGCCTTTCTGGTCTGTGCTGAAGCAGGGCATTCTGGCAGCCAAGTGGCTTGACCTTTATTAGTGAGCCTGGTTACCCCCTCTCGGAACCACAGACTTAGAAATCGCCAGCTCATATACAGTGCATAAAATATATTTATATATATACCCTTATACACCATTTTAATAAAAAATATCACAAAATTCTTCTAAGTCCCTCGGGAAGAGTGAAAGACGCGCACGTTCATTTTCAGCGCTCCTAGACCTTCCTATAAGAAGTTAGCCAAAAAGTAGCTTCGAAAAACGCTTACTGTAGGTTAAGTTTCAGATTTGCTTCTAATGTACCAAAGCTGGACTTAGACATAATTTCACTCTCACAACATTATGGCTGGTTGGAGACAGTCCGAAGCACAAGTACCGGGTCCATGTTTCTGGCCGTATACTGGGGGGACGGGGGCGACTCCCATTAACCCCTGACTATACCGGGGATACGCTTATCACAATGCCTTTCTGGTCTGTGCTGAAGCAGGGCATTCTGGAAACCAAGTGGCTTGACCTTTGTTAGTGAGCCTGGTTACCCCCTCTCGGAACCACAGACTTAGAAATCGCCAGCTCATATACAGTGCATAAAATATATTTATATATATACCCTTATACACCATTTTAATAAAAAATATCACAAAATTCTTCTAAGTCCCTCGGGAAGAGTGAAAGACGCGCACGTTCATTTTCAGCGCTCCTAGACCTTCCTATAAGAAGTTAGCCAAAAAGTAGCTTCGAAAAACGCTTAGGTTAAGTTTCAGAGTTGCTTCTAATGTACCAAAGCTGGACTTAGACATAATTTCACTCTCACAACATTATGGCTGGTTGGAGACAGTCCGAACCACAAGTACCGGGTCGATGGTTATAGGCGTATACTGGGGGGACGGGGACGACTCCCATTAACCCCTGACTATACCGGGGATACGCTTATCACAATGCCTTTCTGGTCTGTGCTGAAGCAGGGCATTCTGGCAGCCAAGTGGCTTGACCTTTATTAGTGAGCCTGGTTACCCCCTCTCGGAACCACAGACGTAGAAATCGCCAGCTCATATACAGTGCATAAAATATATTTATATATATACCCTTATACACCATTTTAATAAAAAATATCACAAAATTCTTCTAAGTCCCTCGGGAAGAGTGAAAGACGCGCACGTTCATTTTCAGCGCTCCTAGACCTTCCTATAAGAAGTTAGCCAAAAAGTAGCTTCGAAAAACGCTTAGGTTAAGTTTCAGAGTTGCTTCTAATGTACCAAAGCTGGACTTAGACATAATTTCACTCTCACAACATTATGGCTGGTTGGAGACAGTCCGAACCACAAGTACCGGGTCGATGGTTCTGGGCGTATACTGGGGGGACGGGGACGACTCCCATTAACCCCTGACTATACCGGGGATACGCTTATCACAATGCCTTTCTGGTCTGTGCTGAAGCAGGGCATTCTGGCAGCCAAGTGGCTTGACCTTTATTAGTGAGCCTGGTTACCCCCTCTCGGAACCACAGACTTAGAAATCGCCAGCTCATATACAGTGCATAAAATATATTTATATAATATATTTATATATATACCCTTATACACCATTTTAATAAAAAATATCACAAAATTCTTCTAAGTCCCTCGGGAAGAGTGAAAGACGCGCACGTTCATTTTCAGCGCTCCTAGACCTTCCTATAAGAAGTTAGCCAAAAAGTAAGTAGCTTCGAAAAACGCTTAGGTTAAGTTTCAGAGTTGCTTCTAATGTACCAAAGCTGGACTTAGACATAATTTCACTCTCACAACATTATGGCTGGTTGGAGACAGTCCGAACCACAAGTACCGGGTCCATGGTTCTGGGCGTATACTGGGGGGGACGGGGACGACTCCCATTAACCCCTGACTATACCGGGGATACGCTTATCACAATGCCTTTCTGGTCTGTGCTGAAGCAGGGCATTCTGGCAGACAAGTGGCTTGACCTTTATTAGTGAGCCTGGTTACCCCCTCTCGGAACCACAGACTTAGAAATCGCCAGCTCATATACAGTGCATAAAATATATTTCTATATATACCCTTATACACCATTTTAATAAAAAAATATCACAAAATTCTTCTAAGTCCCTCGAGAAGAGTGAAAGACGCGCACGTTCATTTTCAGAGCTCCTAGACCTTCCTATAAGAAGTTAGCCAAAAAGTAGCTTCGAAAAACGCTTAGGTTAAGTTTCAGAGTTGCTTCTAATGTACCAAAGCTGGACTTAGACATAATTTCACTCTCACAACATTATGGCTGGTTGGAGACAGTCTGAACCACAAGTACCGGGTCGATGGTTCTGGGCGTATACTGGGGAGACGGGGACGACTCCCATTAACCCCTGACTATACCGGGGATGCGCTTATCACAATGCCTTTCTGGTCTGTGCTGAAGCAGGGCATTCTGGCAGCCAAATGGCTTGACCTTTATTAGTGAGCCTGGTTACCCCCTCTCGGAACCACAGACTTAGAAATCGCCAGCTCATATACAGTGCATAAAATATATTTATATAATATATTTATATATATACCCTTATACACCATTTTAATAAAAAATATCACAAAATTCTTCTAAGTCCCTCGGGAAGAGTGAAAGACGCGCACGTTCATTTTCAGCGCTCCTAGACCTTCCTATAAGAAGTTAGCCAAAAAGTAGCTTCGAAAAAATGCTTAGGTTAAGTTTCAGAGTTGCTTCTAATGTACCAAAGCTGGACTTAGACATAATTTCACTCTCACAACATTATGGCTGGTTGGAGACAGTCCGAACCACAAGTACCGGGTCGATGGTTCTAGGCGTATACTGGGGGGACGGGGACGACTCCCATTAACCCCTGACTATACCGGGGATACGCTTATCACAATGCCTTTCTGGTCTGTGCTGAAGCAGGGCATTCTGGCAGCCAAGTGGCTTGACCTTTATTAGTGAGCCTGGTTACCCCCTCTCGGAACCACAGACGTAGAAATCGCCAGCTCATATACAGTGCATAAAATATATTTATATATATACCCTTATACACCATTTTAATAAAAAATATCACAAAATTCTTCTAAGTCCCTCGGGAAGAGTGAAAGACGCGCACGTTCATTTTCAGCGCTCCTAGACCTTCCTATTAGAAGTTAGCCAAAAAGTAGCTTCGAAAAACGCTTAGGTTAAGTTTCAGAGTTGCTTCTAATGTACCAAAGCTGGACTTAGACATAATTTCACTCTCACAACATTATGGCTGGTTGGAGACAGTCCGAACCACAAGTACCGGGTCGATGGTTCTGGGCGTATACTGGGGGGACGGGGACGACTCCCATTAACCCCTGACTATACCGGGGATACGCTTATCACAATGCCTTTCTGGTCTGTGCTGAAGCAGGGCATTCTGGCAGCCAAGTGGCTTGACCTTTATTAGTGAGCCTGGTTACCCCCTCTCGGAACCACAGACTTAGAAATCGCCAGCTCATATAGAGTGCATAAAATATATTTATATAATATATTTATATATATACCCTTATACACCATTTTAATAAAAAATATCACAAAATTCTTCTAAGTCCCTCGGGAAGAGTGAAAGACGCGCACGTTCATTTTCAGCGCTCCTAGACCTTCCTATAAGAAGTTAGCCAAAAAGTAAGTAGCTTCGAAAAACGCTTAGGTTAAGTTTCAGAGTTGCTTCTAATGTACCAAAGCTGGACTTAGACATAATTTCACTCTCACAACATTATGGCTGGTTGGAGACAGTCCGAACCACAAGTACCGGGTCCATGGTTCTGGGCGTATACTGGGGGGGACGGGGACGACTCCCATTAACTCCTGACTATACCGGAGATACGCTTATCACAATGCCTTTCTGGTCTGTGCTGAAGCAGGGCATTCTGGCAGCCAAGTGGCTTGACCTTTATTAGTGAGCCTGGTTACCCCCTCTCGGAACCACAGACTTAGAAATCGCCAGCTCATATACAGTGCATAAAATATATTTCTATATATACCCTTATACACCATTTTAATAAAAAAATATCACAAAATTCTTCTAAGTCCCTCGGGAAGAGTGAAAGACGCGCACGTTCATTTTCAGAGCTCCTAGACCTTCCTATAAGAAGTTAGCCAAAAAGTAGCTTCGAAAAACGCTTAGGTTAAGTTTCAGAGTTGCTTCTAATGTACCAAAGCTGGACTTAGACATAATTTCACTCTCACAACATTATGGCTGGTTGGAGACAGTCTGAACCACAAGTACCGGGTCGATGGTTCTGGGCGTATACTGGGGAGACGGGGACGACTCCCATTAACCCCTGACTATACCGGGGATGCGCTTATCACAATGCCTTTCTGGTCTGTGCTGAAGCAGGGCATTCTGGCAGCCAAGTGGCTTGACCTTTATTAGTGAGCCTGGTTACCCCCTCTCGGAACCACAGACTTAGAAATCGCCAGCTCATATACAGTGCATAAAATATATTTATATAATATATTTATATATATACCCTTATACACCATTTTAATAAAAAATATCACAAAATTCTTCTAAGTCCCTCGGGAAGAGTGAAAGACGCGCACGTTCATTTTTAGCGCTCCCAGACCTTCCTATAAGAAGTTAGCCAAAAAGTAGCTTCGAAAAACGCTTAGGTTAAGTTTCAGAGTTGCTTCTAATGTACCAAAGCTGGACTTAGACATAATTTCACTCTCACAACATAATGGCTGGTTGGAGACAGTCCGAACCACAAGTACCGGGTCGATGGTTCTGGGCGTATACTGGGGGAACGGGGACGACTCCCATTAACCCCTGACTATACCGGGGATACGCTTATCACAATGCATTTCTGGTCTGTGCTGAAGCAGGGCATTCTGGCAGCCAAGTGGCTTGACCTTTATTAGTGAGCCTGGTTACCCCCTCTCGGAACCACAGACGTAGAAATCGCCAGCTCATATACAGTGCATAAAATATATTTATATATATATATACCCTTATACACCATTTTAATAAAAAATATCACAAAATTCTTCTAAGTCCCTCGGGAAGAGTGAAAGACGCGCACGTTCATTTTCAGCGCTCCTAGACCTTCCTATAAGAAGTTAGCCAAAAAGTAGCTTCGAAAAACGCTTAGGTTAAGTTTCAGAGTTGCTTCTAATGTACCAAAGCTGGACTTAGACATAATTTCACTCTCACAACATTATGGCTGGTTGGAGACAGTCCGAACCACAAGTACCAGGTCGATGGTTCTGGGCGTATACTGGGGGGACGGGGACGACTCCCATTAACCCCTGACTATACCGGGGATACGCTTATCACAATGCCTTTCTGGTCTGTGCTGAAGCAGGGCATTCTGGCAGCCAAGTGGCTTGACCTTTATTAGTGAGCCTGGTTACCCCCTCTCGGAACCACAGACTTAGAAATCGCCAGCTCATATAGAGTGCATAAAATATATTTATATAATATATTTATATATATACCCTTATACACCATTTTAATAAAAAATATCACAAAATTCTTCTAAGTCCCTCGGGAAGAGTGAAAGACGCGCACGTTCATTTTCAGCGCTCCTAGACCTTCCTATAAGAAGTTAGCCAAAAAGTAAGTAGCTTCGAAAAACGCTTAGGTTAAGTTTCAGAGTTGCTTCTAATGTACCAAAGCTGGACTTAGACATAATTTCACTCTCACAACATTATGGCTGGTTGGAGACAGTCCGAACCACAAGTACCGGGTCCATGGTTCTGGGCGTATACTGGGGGGGACGGGGACGACTCCCATTAACCCCTGACTATACCGGGGATACGCTTATCACAATGCCTTTCTGGTCTGTGCTGAAGCAGGGCATTCTGGCAGCCAAGTGGCTTGACCTTTATTAGTGTGCCTGGTTACCCCCTCTCGGAACCACAGACTTAGAAATCGCCAGCTCATATACAGTGCATAAAATATATTTATATAATATATTTATATATATACCCTTATACACCATTTTAATAAAAAATATCACAAAATTCTTCTAAGTCCCTCGGGAAGAGTGAAAGACGCGCACGTTCATTTTCAGCGCTCCTAGACCTTCCTATAAGAAGTTAGCCAAAAAGTAGCTTCGAAAAACGCTTAGGTTAAGTTTCAGAGTTGCTTCTAATGTACCAAAGCTGGACTTAGACATAATTTCACTCTCACAACATTATGGCTGGTTGGAGACAGTCCGAACCACAAGTACCGGGTCCATGGTTCTGGGCGTATACTGGGGGAGACGGGGACGACTCCCATTAACCCCTGACTATACCGGGGATACGCTTATCACAATGCATTTCTGGTCTGTGCTGAAGCAGGGCATTCTGGCAGCCAAGTGGCTTGACCTTTATTAGTGAGCCTGGTTACCCCCTCTCGGAACCACAGACTTAGAAATCGCAAGCTCATATACAGTGCATAAAATATATTTATATAATATATTTATATATATACCCTTATACACCATTTTAATAAAAAATATCACAAAATTCTTCTAAGTCCCTCAGGAAGAGTAAAAGACGCGCACGTTCATTTTCAGAGCTCCTAGATCTTCCTATAAGAAGTTAGCCAAAAAGTAGCTTCGAAAAACGCTTAGGTTAAGTTTCAGAGTTGCTTCTAATGTACTGTACCAAAGCTGGACTTAGACATAATTTCACTCTCACTACATTATGGCTGGTTGGAGACAGTCTGAACCACAAGTACCGGGTCCATGGTTCTGGGCGTATACTGGGGGGGACGGGGACGACTCCCATTAACCCCTGACTATACCGGGGATACGCTTATCACAATGCATTTCTGGTCTGTGCTGAAGCAGGGCATTCTGGCAGCCAAGTGGCTTGACCTTTATTAGTGAGCCTGGTTACCCCCTCTCGGAACCACAGACTTAGAAATCGCAAGCTCATATACAGTGCATAAAATATATTTATATAATATATTTATATATATACCCTTATACACCATTTTAATAAAAAATATCACAAAATTCTTCTAAGTCCCTCAGGAAGAGTAAAAGACGCGCACGTTCATTTTCAGAGCTCCTAGACCTTCCTATAAGAAGTTAGCCAAAAAGTAGCTTCGAAAAACGCTTAGGTTAAGTTTCAGAGTTGCTTCTAATGTACCAAAGCTGGACTTAGACATAATTTCACTCTCACTACATTATGGCTGGTTGGAGACAGTCTGAACCACAAGTACCGGGTCCATGGTTCTGGGCGTATACTGGGGGGGACGGGGACGACTCCCATTAACCCCTGACTATACCGGGGATACGCTTATCACAATGCCTTTCTGGTCTGTGCTGAAGCAGGGCATTCTGGCAGCCAAGTGGCTTGACCTTTATTAGTGAGCCTGGTTACCCCCTCTCGGAACCACAGACTTAGAAATCGCCAGCTCATATACAGTGCATAAAATATATTTATATATATATATACCCTTATACACCATTTTAATAAAAAATATCACAAAATTCTTCTAAGTCCCTCGGGAAGAGTGAAAGACGCGCACGTTCATTTTCAGCGTTCCTAGACCTTCCTATAAGAAGTTAGCCAAAAAGTAGCTTCGAAAAACGCTTAGGTTAAGTTTCAGAGTTGCTTCTAATGTACCAAAGCTGGACTTAGACATAATTTCACTCTCACAACATTATGGCTGGTTGAAGACAGTCCGAACCACAAGTACCGGGTCGATGGTTCTGGGCGTATACTGGGGGGACGAGGACGACTCCCATTAACCCCTGACTATATCGGGGATACGCTTATCACAATGCCTTTCTGGTCTGTGCTGAAGCAGGGCATTCTGGCAGCCAAGTGGCTTGACCTTTATAAGTGAGCCTGGTTACCCCCTCTCGGAACCACAGACTTAGAAATCGCTAGCTCATATACAGTGCATAAAATATATTTATATAATATATTTATATATATACCCTTATACACCATTTTAATAAAAAATATCACAAAATTCTTCTAAGTCCCTCGGGAAGAGTGAAAGACGCGCACGTTCATTTTCAGAGCTCCTTGACCTTCCTATAAGAAGTTAGCCAAAAAGTAGCTTCGAAAAACGCTTAGGTTAAGTTTCAGAGTTGCTTCTAATGTACCAAAGCTGGACTTAAACATAATTTCACTCTCACAACATTATGGCTGGTTGGAGACAGTCCGAACCACAAGTACCGGGTCCATGGTTCTGGGCGTATACTGGGGGGACGGGGATTACTCCCATTAACCCCTGACTTTACCGGGGATACGCTTATCACAATGCCTTTCTGGTCTGTGCTGAAGCAGGGCATTCTGCCAGCCAAGTGGCTTGACCTTTATTAGTGAGCCTGGTTACCCCCTCTCGGAACCACAGACTTAGAAATCGCCAGCTCATATACAGTGCATAAAATATATTTATATAATATATTTATATATATACCCTTATACACCATTTTAATAAAAAATATCACAAAATTCTTCTAAGTCCCTCGGAAAGAATGAAAGATGCGCACGTTCATTTTCAGCGTTCCTAGACCTTCCTATAAGAAGTTAGCCAAAAAGTAGCTTCGAAAAACGCTTAGGTTAAGTTTCAGAGTTGCTTCTAATGTACCAAAGCTGGACTTAGACATAATTTCATTCTCACAACATTATGGCTGGTTGGAGACAGTCCGAACCACAAGTACCGGGTCCATGGTTCTGGGCGTATACTGGGGGGGACGGGGACGACTCCCATTAACCCCTGACTATACCGGGGATACGCTTATCACAATGCCTTTCTGGTCTGTGCTGAAGCAGGGCATTCTGGCAGCCAAGTGGCTTGACCTTTATTAGTGAGCCTGGTTACCCCCTCTCGGAACCACAGACTTAGAAATCGCCAGCTCATATACAGTGCATAAAATATATTTATATAATATATTTATATATATACCCTTATACACCATTTTAATAAAAAATATCACAAAATTCTTCTAAGTCCCTCGGGAAGAGTGAAAGATGCGCACGTTCATTTTCAGCGTTCCTAGACCTTCCTATAAGAAGTTAGCCAAAAAGTAGCTTCGAAAAACGCTTAGGTTAAGTTTCAGAGTTGCTTCTAATGTACCAAAGCTGGACTTAGACATAATTTCACTCTCACAACATTATGGCTGGTTGGAGACAGTCTGAACCACAAGTACCGGGTCGATGGTTCTGGGCGTATACTGGGGGGACGGGGACGACTCCCATTAACCCCTGACTATACCGGGGATACGCTTATCACAATGCCTTTCTGGTCTGTGCTGAAGCAGGGCATTCTGGCAGCCAAGTGGCTTGACCTTTATTAGTGAGCCTGGTTACCCCCTCTCGGAACCACAGACTTAGAAATCGCCAGCTCATATACAGTGCATAAAATATATTTATTTAATATATTTATATATATACCCTTATACACCATTTTAATAAAAAATATCACAAAATTCTAAGTCCCTCGGGAAGAGTGAAAGATGCGCACGGTCATTTTCAGCGTTCCTAGACCTTCCTATAAGAAGTTAGCCAAAAAGTAGCTTCGAAAAACGCTTAGGTTAAGTTTCAGAGTTGCTTCTAATGTACCAAAGCTGGACTTAGACATAATTTCACTCTCACAACATTATGGCTGGTTGGAGACAGTCCGAACCACAAGTACCGGGTCCATGGTTCTGGGCGTATACTGGGGGGGACGGGGACGACTCCCATTAACCCCTGACTATACCGGGGATACGCTTATCACAATGCCTTTCTGGTCTGTGCTGAAGCAGGGCATTCTGGCAGCCAAGTGGCTTGACCTTTATTAGTGAGCCTGGTTACCCCCTCTCGGAACCACAGACTTAGAAATCGCCAGCTCATATACAGTGCATAAAATATATTTATATAATATATTTATATATATACCCTTATACACCATTTTAATAAAAAATATCACAAAATTCTTCTAAGTCCCTCGGGAAGAGTGAAAGATGCGCACGTTCATTTTCAGCGTTCCTACACCTTCCTATAAGAAGTTAGCCAAAAAGTAGCTTCGAAAAACGCTTAGGTAAAGTTTCAGAGTTGCTTCTAATGTACCAAAGCTGGACTTAGACATAATTTCACTCTCACAACATTATGGCTGGTTGGAGACAGTCTGAACCACAAGTACCGGGTCCATGGTTCTGGGCGTATACTGGGGGGACGGGGACGACTCCCATTAACCCCTGACTATACCGGGGATACGCTTATCATAATGCCTTTCTGGTCTGTGCTGAAGCAGGGCATTCTGGCAGCCAAGTGGCTTGACCTTTATTAGTGAGCCTGGTTACCCCCTCTCGGAACCACAGACTTAGAAATCGCCAGCTCATATACAGTGCATAAAATATATTTATATAATATATTTATATATATACCCTTATACACCATTTTAATAAAAAATATCACAAAATTCTTCTAAGTCCCTCGGGAAGAGTGAAAGATGCGCACGTTCATTTTCAGCGTTCCTAGACCTTCCTATAAGAAGTTAGCCAAAAAGTAGCTTCGAAAAACGCTTAGGTTAAGTTTCAGAGTTGCTTCTAATGTACCAAAGCTGGACTTAGACATAATTTCACTCTCACAACATTATGGCTGGTTGGAGACAGTCTGAACCACAAGTACCGGGTCGATGGTTCTGGGCGTATACTGGGGGGACGGGGACGACTCCCATTAACCCCTGACTATACCGGGGATACGCTTATCACAATGCCTTTCTGGTCTGTGCTGAAGCAGGGCATTCTGGCAGCCAAGTGGCTTGACCTTTATTAGTGAGCCTGGTTACCCCCTCTCGGAACCACAGACTTAGAAATCGCCAGCTCATATACAGTGCATAAAATATATTTATTTAATATATTTATATATATACCCTTATACACCATTTTAATAAAAAATATCACAAAATTCTAAGTCCCTCGGGAAGAGTGAAAGATGCGCACGGTCATTTTCAGCGTTCCTAGACCTTCCTATAAGAAGTTAGCCAAAAAGTAGCTTCGAAAAACGCTTAGGTTAAGTTTCAGAGTTGCTTCTAATGTACCAAAGCTGGACTTAGACATAATTTCACTCTCACAACATTATGGCTGGTTGGAGACAGTCCGAACCACAAGTACCGGGTCCATGGTTCTGGGCGTATACTGGGGGGGACGGGGACGACTCCCATTAACCCCTGACTATACCGGGGATACGCTTATCACAATGCCTTTCTGGTCTGTGCTGAAGCAGGGCATTCTGGCAGCCAAGTGGCTTGACCTTTATTAGTGAGCCTGGTTACCCCCTCTCGGAACCACAGACTTAGAAATCGCCAGCTCATATACAGTGCATAAAATATATTTATATAATATATTTATATATATACCCTTATACACCATTTTAATAAAAAATATCACAAAATTCTTCTAAGTCCCTCGGGAAGAGTGAAAGATGCGCACGTTCATTTTCAGCGTTCCTACACCTTCCTATAAGAAGTTAGCCAAAAAGTAGCTTCGAAAAACGCTTAGGTAAAGTTTCAGAGTTGCTTCTAATGTACCAAAGCTGGACTTAGACATAATTTCACTCTCACAACATTATGGCTGGTTGGAGACAGTCTGAACCACAAGTACCGGGTCCATGGTTCTGGGCGTATACTGGGGGGACGGGGACGACTCCCATTAACCCCTGACTATACCGGGGATACGCTTATCATAATGCCTTTCTGGTCTGTGCTGAAGCAGGGCATTCTGGCAGCCAAGTGGCTTGACCTTTATTAGTGAGCCTGGTTACCCCCTCTCGGAACCACAGACTTAGAAATCGCCAGCTCATATACAGTGCATAAAATATATTTATATATATACCCTTATACACCATTTTAATAAAAAATATCACAAAATTCTTCTAAGTCCCTCGGGAAGAGTGAAAGACGCGCACGTTCATTTTCAGAGCTCCTAGACCTTCCTATAAGAAGTTAGCCAAAAAGTAGCTTCGAAAAACGCTTAGGTTAAGTTTCAGAGTTGCTTCTAATGTACCAAAGCTGGACTTAGACATAATTTGACTCTCACAACATTATGGCTGGTTGGAGACAGTCCGAACCACAAGTACCGGGTCCATGGTTCTGGGCGTATACTGGGGGGGACGGGGGGGACTCCCATTAACCCCTGACTATACCGGGGATACGCTTATCACAATGCCTTTCTGGTCTGTGCTGAAGCAGGGCATTCTGGCAGCCAAGTGGCTTGACCTTTGTTAGTGAGCCTGGTTACCCCCTCTCGGAACCACAGACTTAGAAATCGCCAGCTCATATACAGTGCATAAAATATATTTATATATATACCCTTATACACCATTTAATAAAAAATATCACAAAATTCTTCTAAGTCCCTAGGGAAGAGTGAAAGACGCGCACGTTCATTTTCAGCGCTCCTAGACCTTCCTATAAGAAGTTAGCCAAAAAGTAGCTTCGAAAAACGCTTAGGTTAAGTTTCAGAGTTGCTTCTAATGTACCAAAGCTGGACTTAGACATAATTTCACTCTCACAACATTATGGCTGGTTGGAGACAGTCCGAACCACAAGTACTGGGTCGATGGTTCTGGGCGTATACTGGGGGGACGGGGACGACTCCCATTAACCCCTGACTATACCGGGGATACGCTTATCACAATGCCTTTCTGGTCTGTGCTGAAGCAGGGCATTCTGGCAGCCAAGTGGCTTGACCTTTATTAGTGAGCCTGGTTACCCCCTCTCGGAACCACAGACTTAGAAATCGCCAGCTCATATACAGTGCATAAAATATATTTATATAATATATTTATATATATATACCCTTATACACCATTTTAATAAAAAATATCACAAAATTCTTCTAAGTCCCTCGGGAAGAGTGAAAGACGCGCACGTTCATTTTCAGCGCTCCTAGACCTACCTATAAGAAGTTAGCCAAAAAGTAAGTAGCTTCGAAAAACGCTTAGGTTAAGTTTCAGAGTTGCTTCTAATGTACCAAAGCTGGACTTAGACATAATTTCACTCTCACAACATTATGGCTGGTTGGAGACAGTCCGAAGCACAAGTACCGGGTCCATGGTTCTTGCCGTATACTGGGGGGACGGGGGCGACTCCCATTAACACCTGACTATACCGGGGATACGCTTATCACAATGCCTTTCTGGTCTGTGCTGAAGCAGGGCATTCTGGCAGCCAAGTGGCTTGACCTTTATTAGTGAGCCTGGTTTCCCCCTCTCGGAACTACAGACTTAGAAATCGCCAGCTCATATACAGTGCATAAAATATATTTATATATATACCCTTATACACCATTTTAATAAAAAATATCACAAAATTCTTCTAAGTCCCTCGGGAAGAGTGAAAGACGCGCACGTTCATTTTCAGAGCTCCTTGACCTTCCTATAAGAAGTTAGCCAAAAAGTAGCTTCGAAAAACGCTTAGGTTAAGTTTCAGAGTTGCTTCTAATGTACCAAAGCTGGACTTAGACATAATTTCACTCTTACAACATTATGGCTGGTTGGAGACAGTCTGAACCACAAGTACCGGGTCGATGGTTCTGGGCGTATACTGGGGGGACGGGGACGACTCCCATTAACCCCTGACTATACCGGGGATACGCTTATCACAATGCCTTTCTGGTCTGTGCTGAAGCAGGGCATTCTGGCAGCCAAGTGGCTTGACCTTTATTAGTGAGCCTGGTTACCCCCTCTCGGAACCACAGACTTAGAAATCGCCAGCTCATATACAGTGCATAAAATATATTTATTTAATATATTTATATATATACCCTTATACACCATTTTAATAAAAAATATCACAAAATTCTTCTAAGTCCCTCGGGAAGAGTGAAAGATGCGCACGTTCATTTTCAGCGTTCCTAGACCTTCCTATAAGAAGTTAGCCAAAAAGTAGCTTCGAAAAACGCTTAGGTTAAGTTTCAGAGTTGCTTCTAATGTTCCAAAGCTGGACTTAGACATAATTTCACTCTCACAACATTATGGCTGGTTGGAGACAGTCCGAACCACAAGTACCGGGTCCATGGTTCTGGGCGTATACTGGGGGGACGGGGACGACTCCCATTAACCCCTGACTATACCGGGGATACGCTTATCACAATGCCTTTCTGGTCTGTGCTGAAGCAGGGCATTCTGGCAGCCAAGTGGCTTGACCTTTATTAGTGAGCCTGGTTACCCCCTCTCGGAACCACAGACTTAGAAATCGCCAGCTCATATACAGTGCATAAAATATATTTATATAATATATTTATATATATACCCTTATACACCATTTTAATAAAAAATATCACAAAATTCTTCTAAGTCCCTCGGGAAGAGTGAAAGACGCGCACGTTCATTTTCAGCGCTCCTAGACCTTCCTATAAGAAGTTAGCCAAAAAGTAAGTAGCTTCGAAAAACGCTTAGGTTAAGTTTCAGAGTTGCTTCTAATGTACCAAAGCTGGACTTAGACATAATTTCACTCTCACAACATTATGGCTGGTTGGAGACAGTCCGAAGCACAAGTACCGGGTCCATGGTTCTGGCCGTATACTGGGGGGACGGGGGCGACTCCCATTAACACCTGACTATACCGGGGATACGCTTATCACAATGCCTTTCTGGTCTGTGCTGAAGCAGGGCATTCTGGCAGCCAAGTGGCTTGACCTTTATTAGTGAGCCTGGTTACCCCCTCTCGGAACCACAGACTTAGAAATCGCCAGCTCATATACAGTGCATAAAATATATTTATATAATATATTTATATATATACCCTTATACACCATTTTAATAAAATATATCACAAAATTCTTCTAAGTCCCTCGGGAAGAGTGAAAGATGCGCACGTTCATTTTCAGCGTTCCTACACCTTCCTATAAGAAGTTAGCCAAAAAGTAGCTTCGAAAAACGCTTAGGTTAAGTTTCAGAGTTGCTTCTAATGTACCAAAGCTGGACTTAGACATAATTTCACTCTCACAACATTATGGCTGGTTGGAGACAGTCTGAACCACAAGTACCGGGTCCATGGTTCTGGGCGTATACTGGGGGGACGGGGACGACTCCCATTAACCCCTGACTATACCGGGGATACGCTTATCATAATGCCTTTCTGGTCTGTGCTGAAGCAGGGCGTTCTGGCAGCCAAGTGGCTTGACCTTTATTAGTGAGCCTGGTTTCCCCCTCTCGGAACCACAGACTTAGAAATCGCCAGCTCATATACAGTGCATAAAATATATTTATATATATACCCTTATACACCATTTTAATAAACAATATCACAAAATTCTTCTAAGTCCCTCGGGAAGAGTGAAAGACGCGCACGTTCATTTTCAGAGCTCCTTGACCTTCCTATAAGAAGTTAGCCAAAAAGTAGCTTCGAAAAACGCTTAGGTTAAGTTTCAGAGTTGCTTCTAATGTACCAAAGCTGGACTTAGACATAATTTCACTCTCACAACATTATGGCTGGTTGGAGACAGTCTGAACCACAAGTACCGGGTCGATGGTTCTGGGCGTATACTGGGGGGACGGGGACGACTCCCATTAACCCCTGACTATACCGGGGATACGCTTATCACAATGCCTTTCTGGTCTGTGCTGAAGCAGGGCATTCTGGCAGCCAAGTGGCTTGACCTTTATTAGTGAGCCTGGTTACCCCCTCTCGGAACCACAGACTTAGAAATCGCCAGCTCATATACAGTGCATAAAATATATTTATTTAATATATTTATATATATACCCTTATACACCATTTTAATAAAAAATATCACAAAATTCTTCTAAGTCCCTCGGGAAGAGTGAAAGATGCGCACGTTCATTTTCAGCGTTCCTAGACCTTCCTATAAGAAGTTAGCCAAAAAGTAGCTTCGAAAAACGCTTAGGTTAAGTTTCAGAGTTGCTTCTAATGTTCCAAAGCTGGACTTAGACATAATTTCACTCTCACAACATTATGGCTGGTTGGAGACAGTCCGAACCACAAGTACCGGGTCCATGGTTCTGGGCGTATACTGGGGGGGACGGGGACGACTCCCATTAACCCCTGACTATACCGGGGATACGCTTATCACAATGCCTTTCTGGTCTGTGCTGAAGCAGGGCATTCTGGCAGCCAAGTGGCTTGACCTTTATTAGTGAGCCTGGTTACCCCCTCTCGGAACCACAGACTTAGAAATCGCCAGCTCATATACAGTGCATAAAATATATTTATATAATATATTTATATATATACCCTTATACACCATTTTAATAAAAAATATCACAAAATTCTTCTAAGTCCCTCGGGAAGAGTGAAAGATGCGCACGTTCATTTTCAGCGTTCCTACACCTTCCTATAAGAAGTTAGCCAAAAAGTAGCTTCGAAAAACGCTTAGGTTAAGTTTCAGAGTTGCTTCTAATGTACCAAAGCTGGACTTAGACATAATTTGACTCTCACAACATTATGGCTGGTTGGAGACAGTCTGAACCACAAGTACGGGGTCCATGGTTCTGGGCGTATACTGGGGGGACGGGGACGACTCCCATTAACCCCTGACTATACCGGGGATACGCTTATCACAATGCCTTTCTGGTCTGTGCTGAAGCAGGGCATTCTGGCAGCCAAGTGGCTTGACCTTTGTTAGTGAGCCTGGTTACCCCCTCTCGGAACCACAGACTTAGAAATCGCCAGCTCATATACAGTGCATAAAATATATTTATATATATACCCTTATACACCATTTTAATAAAAAATATCACAAAATTCTTCTAAGTCCCTCGGGAAGAGTGAAAGATGCGCACGTTCATTTTCAGCGTTCCTACACCTTCCTATAAGAAGTTAGCCAAAAAGTAGCTTCGAAAAACGCTTAGGTTAAGTTTCAGAGTTGCTTCTAATGTACCAAAGCTGGACTTAGACATAATTTCACTCTCACAACATTATGGCTGGTTGGAGACAGTCTGAACCACAAGTACCGGGTCCATGGTTCTGGGCGTATACTGGGGGGACGGGGACGACTCCCATTAACCCCTGACTATACCGGGGATACGCTTATCATAATGCCTTTCTGGTCTGTGCTGAAGCAGGGCGTTCTGGCAGCCAAGTGGCTTGACCTTTATTAGTGAGCCTGGTTTCCCCCTCTCGGAACCACAGACTTAGAAATCGCCAGCTCATATACAGTGCATAAAATATATTTATATATATACCCTTATACACCATTTTAATAAAAAATATCACAAAATTCTTCTAAGTCCCTCGGGAAGAGTGAAAGACGCGCACGTTCATTTTCAGAGCTCCTTGACCTTCCAATAAGAAGTTAGCCAAAAAGTAGCTTCGAAAAACGCTTAGGTTAAGTTTCAGAGTTGCTTCTAATGTACCAAAGCTGGACTTAGACATAATTTCACTCTCACAACATTATGGCTGGTTGGAGACAGTCTGAACCACAAGTACCGGGTCGATGGTTCTGGGCGTATACTGGGGGGACGGGGACGACTCCCATTAACCCCTGACTATACCGGGGATACGCTTATCACAATGCCTTTCTGGTCTGTGCTGAAGCAGGGCATTCTGGCAGCCAAGTGGCTTGACCTTTATTAGTGAGCCTGGTTACCCCCTCTCGGAACCACAGACTTAGAAATCGCCAGCTCATATACAGTGCATAAAATATATTTATTTAATATATTTATATATATACCCTTATACACCATTTTAATAAAAAATATCACAAAATTCTTCTAAGTCCCTCGGGAAGAGTGAAAGATGCGCACGTTCATTTTCAGCGTTCCTAGACCTTCCTATAAGAAGTTAGCCAAAAAGTAGCTTCGAAAAACGCTTAGGTTAAGTTTCAGAGTTGCTTCTAATGTTCCAAAGCTGGACTTAGACATAATTTCACTCTCACAACATTATGGCTGGTTGGAGACAGTCCGAACCACAAGTACCGGGTCCATGGTTCTGGGCGTATACTGGGGGGGACGGGGACGACTCCCATTAACCCCTGACTATACCGGGGATACGCTTATCACAATGCCTTTCTGGTCTGTGCTGAAGCAGGGCATTCTGGCAGCCAAGTGGCTTGACCTTTATTAGTGAGCCTGGTTACCCCCTCTCGGAACCACAGACTTAGAAATCGCCAGCTCATATACAGTGCATAAAATATATTTATATAATATATTTATATATATACCCTTATACACCATTTTAATAAAAAATATCACAAAATTCTTCTAAGTCCCTCGGGAAGAGTGAAAGATGCGCACGTTCATTTTCAGCGTTCCTACACCTTCCTATAAGAAGTTAGCCAAAAAGTAGCTTCGAAAAACGCTTAGGTTAAGTTTCAGAGTTGCTTCTAATGTACCAAAGCTGGACTTAGACATAATTTCACTCTCACAACATTATGGCTGGTTGGAGACAGTCTGAACCACAAGTACCGGGTCCATGGTTCTGGGCGTATACTGGGGGGACGGGGACGACTCCCATTAACCCCTGACTATACCGGGGATACGCTTATCACAATGCCTTTCTGGTCTGTGCTGAAGCAGGGCATTCTGGCAGCCAAGTGGCTTGACCTTTGTTAGTGAGCCTGGTTACCCCCTCTCGGAACCACAGACTTAGAAATCGCCAGCTCATATACAGTGCATAAAATATATTTATATATATACCCTTATACACCATTTTAATAAAAAATATCACAAAATTCTTCTAAGTCCCTCGGGAAGAGTGAAAGATGCGCACGTTCATTTTCAGCGTTCCTACACCTTCCTATAAGAAGTTAGCCAAAAAGTAGCTTCGAAAAACGCTTAGGTTAAGTTTCAGAGTTGCTTCTAATGTACCAAAGCTGGACTTAGACATAATTTCACTCTCACAACATTATGGCTGGTTGGAGACAGTCTGAACCACAAGTACCGGGTCCATGGTTCTGGGCGTATACTGGGGGGACGGGGACGACTCCCATTAACCCCTGACTATACCGGGGATACGCTTATCATAATGCCTTTCTGGTCTGTGCTGAAGCAGGGCGTTCTGGCAGCCAAGTGGCTTGACCTTTATTAGTGAGCCTGGTTTCCCCCTCTCGGAACCACAGACTTAGAAATCGCCAGCTCATATACAGTGCATAAAATATATTTATATATATACCCTTATACACCATTTTAATAAAAAATATCACAAAATTCTTCTAAGTCCCTCGGGAAGAGTGAAAGACGCGCACGTTCATTTTCAGAGCTCCTTGACCTTCCAATAAGAAGTTAGCCAAAAAGTAGCTTCGAAAAACGCTTAGGTTAAGTTTCAGAGTTGCTTCTAATGTACCAAAGCTGGACTTAGACATAATTTCACTCTCACAACATTATGGCTGGTTGGAGACAGTCCGAACCACAAGTACCGGGTCCATGGTTCTGGGCGTATACTGGGGGGGACGGGGACGACTCCCATTAACCCCTGACTATACCGGGGATACGCTTATCACAATGCCTTTCTGGTCTGTGCTGAAGCAGGGCATTCTGGCAGCCAAGTGGCTTGACCTTTATTAGTGAGCCTGGTTACCCCCTCTCGGAACCACAGACTTAGAAATCGCCAGCTCATATACAGTGCATAAAATATATTTATATAATATATTTATATATATACCCTTATACACCATTTTAATAAAAAATATCACAAAATTCTTCTAAGTCCCTCGGGAAGAGTGAAAGATGCGCACGTTCATTTTCAGCGTTCCTACACCTTCCTATAAGAAGTTAGCCAAAAAGTAGCTTCGAAAAACGCTTAGGTTAAGTTTCAGAGTTGCTTCTAATGTACCAAAGCTGGACTTAGACATAATTTCACTCTCACAACATTATGGCTGGTTGGAGACAGTCCGAAGCACAAGTACCGGGTCCATGGTTCTGGCCGTATACTGGGGGGACGGGGGCGACTCCCATTAACACCTGACTATACCGGGGATACGCTTATCACAATGCCTTTCTGGTCTGTGCTGAAGCAGGGCATTCTGGCAGCCAAGTGGCTTGACCTTTATTAGTGAGCCTGGTTACCCCCTCTCGGAACCACAGACTTAGAAATCGCCAGCTCATATACAGTGCATAAAATATATTTATATAATATATTTATATATATACCCTTATACACCATTTTAATAAAATATATCACAAAATTCTTCTAAGTCCCTCGGGAAGAGTGAAAGATGCGCACGTTCATTTTCAGCGTTCCTACACCTTCCTATAAGAAGTTAGCCAAAAAGTAGCTTCGAAAAACGCTTAGGTTAAGTTTCAGAGTTGCTTCTAATGTACCAAAGCTGGACTTAGACATAATTTCACTCTCACAACATTATGGCTGGTTGGAGACAGTCTGAACCACAAGTACCGGGTCCATGGTTCTGGGCGTATACTGGGGGGACGGGGACGACTCCCATTAACCCCTGACTATACCGGGGATACGCTTATCATAATGCCTTTCTGGTCTGTGCTGAAGCAGGGCGTTCTGGCAGCCAAGTGGCTTGACCTTTATTAGTGAGCCTGGTTTCCCCCTCTCGGAACCACAGACTTAGAAATCGCCAGCTCATATACAGTGCATAAAATATATTTATATATATACCCTTATACACCATTTTAATAAAAAATATCACAAAATTCTTCTAAGTCCCTCGGGAAGAGTGAAAGACGCGCACGTTCATTTTCAGAGCTCCTTGACCTTCCTATAAGAAGTTAGCCAAAAAGTAGCTTCGAAAAACGCTTAGGTTAAGTTTCAGAGTTGCTTCTAATGTACCAAAGCTGGACTTAGACATAATTTCACTCTCACAACATTATGGCTGGTTGGAGACAGTCTGAACCACAAGTACCGGGTCGATGGTTCTGGGCGTATACTGGGGGGACGGGGACGACTCCCATTAACCCCTGACTATACCGGGGATACGCTTATCACAATGCCTTTCTGGTCTGTGCTGAAGCAGGGCATTCTGGCAGCCAAGTGGCTTGACCTTTATTAGTGAGCCTGGTTACCCCCTCTCGGAACCACAGACTTAGAAATCGCCAGCTCATATACAGTGCATAAAATATATTTATTTAATATATTTATATATATACCCTTATACACCATTTTAATAAAAAATATCACAAAATTCTTCTAAGTCCCTCGGGAAGAGTGAAAGATGCGCACGTTCATTTTCAGCGTTCCTAGACCTTCCTATAAGAAGTTAGCCAAAAAGTAGCTTCGAAAAACGCTTAGGTTAAGTTTCAGAGTTGCTTCTAATGTTCCAAAGCTGGACTTAGACATAATTTCACTCTCACAACATTATGGCTGGTTGGAGACAGTCCGAACCACAAGTACCGGGTCCATGGTTCTGGGCGTATACTGGGGGGGACGGGGACGACTCCCATTAACCCCTGACTATACCGGGGATACGCTTATCACAATGCCTTTCTGGTCTGTGCTGAAGCAGGGCATTCTGGCAGCCAAGTGGCTTGACCTTTATTAGTGAGCCTGGTTACCCCCTCTCGGAACCACAGACTTAGAAATCGCCAGCTCATATACAGTGCATAAAATATATTTATATAATATATTTATATATATACCCTTATACACCATTTTAATAAAAAATATCACAAAATTCTTCTAAGTCCCTCGGGAAGAGTGAAAGACGCGCACGTTCATTTTCAGATCTCCTAGACCTTCCTATAAGAAGTTAGCCAAAAGTAGCTTCGAAAAACGCTTACTGTAGGTTAATTTTCAGAGTTGCTTCTAATGTACCAAAGCTGGACTTAGACATAATTTCACTCTCACAACATTATGGCTGGTTGGAGACAGTCTGAACCACAAGTACCGGGTCCATGGTTCTGGGCGTATACTGGGGGGACGGGGACGACTCCCATTAACCCCTGACTATACCGGGGATACGCTTATCATAATGCCTTTCTGGTCTGTGCTGAAGCAGGGCGTTCTGGCAGCCAAGTGGCTTGACCTTTATTAGTGAGCCTGGTTTCCCCCTCTCGGAACCACAGACTTAGAAATCGCCAGCTCATATACAGTGCATAAAATATATTTATATATATACCCTTATACACCATTTTAATAAAAAATATCACAAAATTCTTCTAAGTCCCTCGGGAAGAGTGAAAGACGCGCACGTTCATTTTCAGAGCTCCTTGACCTTCCTATAAGAAGTTAGCCAAAAAGTAGCTTCGAAAAACGCTTAGGTTAAGTTTCAGAGTTGCTTCTAATGTACCAAAGCTGGACTTAGACATAATTTCACTCTCACAACATTATGGCTGGTTGGAGACAGTCTGAACCACAAGTACCGGGTCGATGGTTCTGGGCGTATACTGGGGGGACGGGGACGACTCCCATTAACCCCTGACTATACCGGGGATACGCTTATCACAATGCCTTTCTGGTCTGTGCTGAAGCAGGGCATTCTGGCAGCCAAGTGGCTTGACCTTTATTAGTGAGCCTGGTTACCCCCTCTCGGAACCACAGACTTAGAAATCGCCAGCTCATATACAGTGCATAAAATATATTTATTTAATATATTTATATATATACCCTTATACACCATTTTAATAAAAAATATCACAAAATTCTTCTAAGTCCCTCGGGAAGAGTGAAAGATGCGCACGTTCATTTTCAGCGTTCCTAGACCTTCCTATAAGAAGTTAGCCAAAAAGTAGCTTCGAAAAACGCTTAGGTTAAGTTTCAGAGTTGCTTCTAATGTTCCAAAGCTGGACTTAGACATAATTTCACTCTCACAACATTATGGCTGGTTGGAGACAGTCCGAACCACAAGTACCGGGTCCATGGTTCTGGGCGTATACTGGGGGGGACGGGGACGACTCCCATTAACCCCTGACTATACCGGGGATACGCTTATCACAATGCCTTTCTGGTCTGTGCTGAAGCAGGGCATTCTGGCAGCCAAGTGGCTTGACCTTTATTAGTGAGCCTGGTTACCCCCTCTCGGAACCACAGACTTAGAAATCGCCAGCTCATATACAGTGCATAAAATATATTTATATAATATATTTATATATATACCCTTATACACCATTTTAATAAAAAATATCACAAAATTCTTCTAAGTCCCTCGGGAAGAGTGAAAGATGCGCACGTTCATTTTCAGCGTTCCTACACCTTCCTATAAGAAGTTAGCCAAGAAGTAGCTTCGAAAAACGCTTAGGTTAAGTTTCAGAGTTGCTTCTAATGTACCAAAGCTGGACTTAGACATAATTTCACTCTCACAACATTATGGCTGGTTGGAGACAGTCTGAACCACAAGTACCGGGTCCATGGTTCTGGGCGTATACTGGGGGGACGGGGACGACTCCCATTAACCCCTGACTATACCGGGGATACGCTTATCATAATGCCTTTCTGGTCTGTGCTGAAGCAGGGCATTCTGGCAGCCAAGTGGCTTGACCTTTATTAGTGAGCCTGGTTACCCCCTCTCGGAACCACAGACTTAGAAATCGCCAGCTCATATACAGTGCATAAAATATATTTATATATATACCCTTATACACCATTTTAATAAAAAATATCACAAAATTCTTCTAAGTCCCTCGGGAAGAGTGAAAGACGCGCACGTTCATTTTCAGAGCTCCTAGACCTTCCTATAAGAAGTTAGCCAAAAAGTAGCTTCGAAAAACGCTTAGGTTAAGTTTCAGAGTTGCTTCTAATGTACCAAAGCTGGACTTAGACATAATTTGACTCTCACAACATTATGGCTGGTTGGAGACAGTCCGAACCACAAGTACCGGGTCCATGGTTCTGGGCGTATACTGGGGGGGACGGGGGGGACTCCCATTAACCCCTGACTATACCGGGGATACGCTTATCACAATGCCTTTCTGGTCTGTGCTGAAGCAGGGCATTCTGGCAGCCAAGTGGCTTGACCTTTGTTAGTGAGCCTGGTTACCCCCTCTCGGAACCACAGACTTAGAAATCGCCAGCTCATATACAGTGCATAAAATATATTTATATATATACCCTTATACACCATTTTAATAAAAAATATCACAAAATTCTTCTAAGTCCCTCGGGAAGAGTGAAAGACGCGCACGTTCATTTTCAGAGCTCCTTGACCTTCCTATAAGAAGTTAGCCAAAAAGTAGCTTCGAAAAACGCTTAGGTTAAGTTTCAGAGTTGCTTCTAATGTACCAAAGCTGGACTTAGACATAATTTCACTCTCACAACATTATGGCTGGTTGGAGACAGTCTGAACCACAAGTACCGGGTCGATGGTTCTGGGCGTATACTGGGGGGACGGGGACGACTCCCATTAACCCCTGACTATACCGGGGATACGCTTATCACAATGCCTTTCTGGTCTGTGCTGAAGCAGGGCATTCTGGCAGCCAAGTGGCTTGACCTTTATTAGTGAGCCTGGTTACCCCCTCTCGGAACCACAGACTTAGAAATCGCCAGCTCATATACAGTGCATAAAATATATTTATTTAATATATTTATATATATACCCTTATACACCATTTTAATAAAAAATATCACAAATTTCTTCTAAGTCCCTCGGGAAGAGTGAAAGATGCGCACGTTCATTTTCAGCGTTCCCAGACCTTCCTATAAGAAGTTAGCCAAAAAGTAGCTTCGAAAAACGCGTAGGTTAAGTTTCAGAGTTGCTTCTAATGTTCCAAAGCTGGACTTAGACATAATTTCACTCTCACAACATTATGGCTGGTTGGAGACAGTCCGAACCACAAGTACCGGGTCCATGGTTCTGGGCGTATACTGGGGGGGACGGGGACGACTCCCATTAACCCCTGACTATACCGGGGATACGCTTATCACAATGCCTTTCTGGTCTGTGCTGAAGCAGGGCATTCTGGCAGCCAAGTGGCTTGACCTTTATTAGTGAGCCTGGTTACCCCCTCTCGGAACCACAGACTTAGAAATCGCCAGCTCATATACAGTGCATAAAATATATTTATATAATATATTTATATATATACCCTTATACACCATTTTAATAAAAAATATCACAAAATTCTTCTAAGTCCCTCGGGAAGAGTGAAAGATGCGCACGTTCATTTTCAGCGTTCCTACACCTTCCTATAAGAAGTTAGCCAAAAAGTAGCTTCGAAAAACGCTTAGGTTAAGTTTCAGAGTTGCTTCTAATGTACCAAAGCTGGACTTAGACATAATTTCACTCTCACAACATTATGGCTGGTTGGAGACAGTCCGAACCACAAGTACCGGGTCCATGGTTCTGGGCGTATACTGGGGGGGACGGGGACGACTCCCATTAACCCCTGACTATACCGGGGATACGCTTATCACAATGCCTTTCTGGTCTGTGCTGAAGCAGGGCATTCTGGCAGCCAAGTGGCTTGACCTTTATTAGTGAGCCTGGTTACCCCCTCTCGGAACCACAGACTTAGAAATCGCCAGCTCATATACAGTGCATAAAATATATTTATATATATACCCTTATACACCATTTTAATAAAAAATATCACAAAATTCTTCTAAGTCCCTCGGGAAGAGTGAAAGACGCGCACGTTCATTTTCAGAGCTCCTAGACCTTCCTATATGAAGTTAGCCAAAAAGTAGCTTCGAAAAACGCTTAGGTTAAGTTTCAGAGTTGCTTCTAATGTACCAAAGCTGGACTTAGACATAATTTGACTCTCACAACATTATGGCTGGTTGGAGACAGTCCGAACCACAAGTACCGGGTCCATGGTTCTGGGCGTATACTGGGGGGGACGGGGGGGACTCCCATTAACCCCTGACTATACCGGGGATACGCTTATCACAATGCCTTTCTGGTCTGTGCTGAAGCAGGGCATTCTGGCAGCCAAGTGGCTTGACCTTTGTTAGTGAGCCTGGTTACCCCCTCTCGGAACCACAGACTTAGAAATCGCCAGCTCATATACAGTGCATAAAATATATTTATATATATACCCTTATACACCATTTTAATAAAAAATATCACAAAATTCTTCTAAGTCCCTAGGGAAGAGTGAAAGACGCGCACGTTCATTTTCAGCGCTCCTAGACCTTCCTATAAGAAGTTAGCCAAAAAGTAGCTTCGAAAAACGCTTAGGTTAAGTTTCAGAGTTGCTTCTAATGTACCAAAGCTGGACTTAGACATAATTTCACTCTCACAACATTATGGCTGGTTGGAGACAGTCCGAACCACAAGTACTGGGTCGATGGTTCTGGGCGTATACTGGGGGGACGGGGACGACTCCCATTAACCCCTGACTATACCGGGGATACGCTTATCACAATGCCTTTCTGGTCTGTGCTGAAGCAGGGCATTCTGGCAGCCAAGTGGCTTGACCTTTATTAGTGAGCCTGGTTACCCCCTCTCGGAACCACAGACTTAGAAATCGCCAGCTCATATACAGTGCATAAAATATATTTATATAATATATTTATATATATACCCTTATACACCATTTTAATAAAAAATATCACAAAATTCTTCTAAGTCCCTCGGGAAGAGTGAAAGACGCGCACGTTCATTTTCAGCGCTCCTAGACCTTCCTATAAGAAGTTAGCCAAAAAGTAGCTTCGAAAAACGCTTAGGTTAAGTTTCAGAGTTGCTTCTAATGTACCAAAGCTGGACTTCGACATAATTTCACTCTCACAACATTATGGCTGGTTGGAGACAGTCCGAACCACAAGTACTGGGTCGATGGTTCTGGGCGTATACTGGGGGGACGGGGACGACTCCCATTAACCCCTGACTATACCGGGGATACGCTTATCACAATGCCTTTCTGGTCTGTGCTGAAGCAGGGCATTCTGGCAGCCAAGTGGCTTGACCTTTATTAGTGAGCCTGGTTACCCCCTCTCGGAACCACAGACTTAGAAATCGCCAGCTCATATACAGTGCATAAAATATATTTATATAATATATTTATATATATACCCTTATACACCATTTTAATAAAAAATATCACCAAATTCTTCTAAGTCCCTCGGGAAGAGTGAAAGACGCGCACGTTCATTTTCAGCGCTCCTAGACCTTCCTATAAGAAGTTAGCCAAAAAGTAAGTAGCTTCGAAAAACGCTTAGGTTAAGTTTCAGAGTTGCTTCTAATGTACCAAAGCTGGACTTAGACATAATTTCACTCTCACAACATTATGGCTGGTTGGAGACAGTCCGAAGCACAAGTACCGGGTCCATGGTTCTGGCCGTATACTGGGGGGACGGGGGCGACTCCCATTAACACCTGACTATACCTTGGATACGCTTATCACAATGCCTTTCTGGTCTGTGCTGAAGCAGGGCATTCTGGAAACCAAGTGGCTTGACCTTTATTAGTGAGCCTGGTTACCCCCTCTCGGAACCACAGACTTAGAAATCGCCAGCTCATATACAGTGCATAAAATATATTTCTATATATACCCTTATACACCATTTTAATAAAAAATATCACAAAATTCTTCTAAGTCCCTCGGGAAGAGTGAAAGACGCGCACGTTCATTTTCAGCGCTCCTAGACCTTCCTATAAGAAGTTAGCCAAAAAGTAGCTTCGAAAAACGCTTAGGTTAAGTTTCAGAGTTGCTTCTAATGTACCAAAGCTGGACTTAGACATAATTTCACTCTCACAACATTATGGCTGGTTGGAGACAGTCTGAACCACAAGTACCGGGTCGATGGTTCTGGGCGTATACTGGGGGGACGGGGACGACTCCCATTAACCCCTGACTATACCGGGGATACGCTTATCACAATGCCTTTCTGGTCTGTGCTGAAGCAGGGCATTCTGGCAGCCAAGTGGCTTGACCTTTATTAGTGAGCCTGGTTACCCCCTCTCGGAACCACAGACTTAGAAATCGCCAGCTCATATACAGTGCATAAAATATATTTATATAATATATTTATATATATACCCTTATACACCATTTTAATAAAAAATATCACAAAATTCTTCTAAGTCCCTCGGGAAGAGTGAAAGATGCGCACGTTCATTTTCAGCGTTCCTACAGTAGACCTTCCTATAAGAAGTTAGCCAAAAAGTAGCTTCGAAAAACGCTTAGGTTAAGTTTCAGAGTTGCTTCTAATGTACCAAAGCTGGACTTAGACATAATTTCACTCTCACAACATTATGGCTGGTTGGAGACAGTCTGAACCACAAGTACCGGGTCGATGGTTCTGGGCGTATACTGGGGGGACGGGGACGACTCCCATTAACCCCTGACTATACCGGGGATACGCTTATCACAATGCCTTTCTGGTCTGTGCTGAAGCAGGGCATTCTGGCAGCCAAGTGGCTTGACCTTTATTAGTGAGCCTGGTTACCCCCTCTCGGAACCACAGACTTAGAAATCGCCAGCTCATATACAGTGCATAAAATATATTTATATCTATACCCTTATACACCATTTTAATAAAAAATATCACAAAATTCTTCTAAGTCCCTCGGGAAGAGTGAAAGACGCGCACGTTCATTTTCAGAGCTCCTAGACCTTCCTATAAGAAGTTAGCCAAAAAGTAGCTTCGAAAAACGCTTAGGTTAAGTTTCAGAGTTGCTTCTAATGTACCAAAGCTGGACTTAGACATAATTTGACTCTCACAACATTATGGCTGGTTGGAGACAGTCCGAACCACAAGTACCGGGTCGATGGTTCTGGGCGTATACTGGGGGGACGGGGACGACTCCCATGAACCCCTGACTATACCGGGGATACGCTTATCACAATGCCTTTCTGGTCTGTGCTGAAGCAGGGCATTCTGGCAGCCAAGTGGCTTGACCTTTATTAGTGAGCCTGGTTACCCCCTCTCGGAACCACAGACTTAGAAATCGCCAGCTCATATACAGTGCATAAAATATATTTATATATATACCCTTATACACCATTTTAATAAAAAATATCACAAAATTCTTCTAAGTCCCTCGGGAAGAGTGAAAGACGCGCACGTTCATTTTCAGAGCTCCTAGACCTTCCTATAAGAAGTTAGCCAAAAAGTAGCTTCGAAAAACGCTTAGGTTAAGTTTCAGAGTTGCTTCTAATGTACCAAAGCTGGACTTAGACATAATTTGACTCTCACAACATTATGGCTGGTTGGAGACAGTCCGAACCACAAGTACCGGGTCCATGGTTCTGGGCGTATACTGGGGGGGACGGGGACGACTCCCATTAACCCCTGACTATACCGGGGATACGCTTATCACAATGCCTTTCTGGTCTGTGCTGTAGCAGGGCATTCTGGCAGCCAAGTGGCTTGACCTTTGTTAGTGAGCCTGGTTACCCCCTCTCGGAACCACAGACTTAGAAATCGCCAGCTCATATACAGTGCATAAAATATATTTATATATATACCCTTATACACCATTTTAATAAAAAATATCACAAAATTCTTCTAAGTCCCTAGGGAAGAGTGAAAGACGCGCACGTTCATTTTCAGTGCTCCTAGACCTTCCTATAAGAAGTTAGCCAAAAAGTAGCTTCGAAAAACGCTTAGGTTAAGTTTCAGAGTTGCTTCTAATGTACCAAAGCTGGACTTAGACATAATTTCACTCTCACAACATTATGGCTGGTTGGAGACAGTCCGAACCACAAGTACTGGGTCGATGGTTCTGGGCGTATACTGGGGGGACGGGGACGACTCCCATTAACCCCTGACTATACCGGGGATACGCTTATCACAATGCCTTTCTGGTCTGTGCTGAAGCAGGGCATTCTGGCAGCCAAGTGGCTTGACCTTTATTAGTGAGCCTGGTTACCCCCTCTCGGAACCACAGACTTAGAAATCGCCAGCTCATATACAGTGCATAAAATATATTTATATATATACCCTTATACACCATTTTAATAAAAAATATCACAAAATTCTTCTAAGTCCCTCGGGAAGAGTGAAAGACGCGCACGTTCATTTTCAGCGCTCCTAGACCTTCCTATAAGAAGTTAGCCAAAAAGTAGCTTCGAAAAACGCTTAGGTTAATTTTCAGAGTGGCTTCTAATGTACCAAAGCTGGACTTAGACATAATTTCACTCTCACAACATTATGGCTGGTTGGAGACAGTCTGAACCACAAGTACCGGGTCGATGGTTCTGGGCGTATACTGGGGGGACGGGGACGACTCCCATTAACCCCTGACTATACCGGGGATACGCTTATCACAATGCCTTTCTGGTCTGTGCTGAAGCAGGGCATTCTGGCAGCCAAGTGGCTTGACCTTTATTAGTGAGCCTGGTTACCCCCTCTCGGAACCACAGACTTAGAAATCGCCAGCTCATATACAGTGCATAAAATATATTTATATATATACCCTTATACACCATTTTAATAAAAAATATCACAAAATTCTTCTAAGTCCCTTGGGAAGAGTGAAAGACGCGCACGTTCATTTTCAGAGCTCCTAGACCTTCCTATAAGAAGTTAGCCAAAAAGTAGCAACGAAAAACGCTTAGGTTAAGTTTCAGAGTTGCTTCTAATGTACCAAAGCTGGACTTAGACATAATTTGACTCTCACAACATTATGGCTGGTTGGAGACAGTCCGAACCACAAGTACCGGGTCCATGGTTCTGGGCGTATACTGGGGGGGACGGGGACGACTCCCATTAACCCCTGACTATACCGGGGATACGCTTATCACAATGCCTTTCTGGTCTGTGCTGAAGCAGGGCATTCTGGCAGCCAAGTGGCTTGACCTTTATTAGTGAGCCTGGTTACCCCCTCTCGGAACCACAGACTTAGAAATCGCCAGCTCATATACAGTGCATAAAATATATTTATATAATATATTTATATATATACCCTTATACACCATTTTAATAAAAAATATCACAAAATTCTTCTAAGTCCCTCGGGAAGAGTGAAAGACGCGCACGTTCATTTTCAGCGCTCCTAGACCTTCCTATAAGAAGTTAGCCAAAAAGTAAGTAGCTTCGAAAAACGCTTAGGTTAAGTTTCAGAGTTGCTTCTAATGTACCAAAGCTGGACTTAGACATAATTTCACTCTCACAACATTATGGCTGGTTGGAGACAGTCCGAAGCACAAGTACCGGGTCCATGGTTCTGGCCGTATACTGGGGGGACGGGGACGACTCCCATTAACCCCTGACTATACCGGGGATACGCTTATCACAATGCCTTTCTGGTCTGTGCTGAAGCAGGGCATTCTGGAAACCAAGTGGCTTGACCTTTATTAGTGAGCCTGGTTACCCCCTCTCGGAACCACAGACTTAGAAATCGCCAGCTCATATACAGTGCATAAAATATATTTCTATATATACCCTTATACACCATTTTAATAAAAAATATCACAAAATTCTTCTAAGTCCCTCGGGAAGAGTGAAAGACGCGCACGTTCATTTTCAGAGCTCCTAGACCTTCCTAAAAGAAGTTAGCCAAAAAATAGCTTAGAAAAACGCTTAGGTTAAGTTTCAGAGTTGCTTCTAATGTACCAAAGCTGGACTTAGACATAATTTCACTCTCACAACATTATGGCTGGTTGGAGACAGTCCGAACCACAAGTACCGGGTCGATGGTTCTGGGCGTATACTGGGGGGACGGGGACGACTCCCATTAACCCCTGACTATACCGGGGATAAGCTTATCACAATGCCTTTCTGGTCTGTGCTGAAGCAGGGCATTCTGGCAGCCAAGTGGCTTGACCTTTATTAGTGAGCCTGGTTACCCCCTCTCGGAACCACAGACTTAGAAATCGCCAGATCATATACAGTGCATAAAATATATTTATATAATATATTTATATATATATACCCTTATACACCATTTTAATAAAAAATATCACAAAATTCTTCTAAGTCCCTCGGGAAGAGTGAAAGACGCGCACTTTCATTTTCAGAGCTCCTAGACCTTCCTATAAGAAGTTAGCCAAAAAGAAGCTTCGAAAAACGCTTATGTTAAGTTTCAGAGTTGCTTCTAATGTACCAAAGCTGGACTTAGACATAATTTCACTCTCACAACATTATGGCTGGTTGGAGACAGTCTGAACCACAAGTACCGGGTCGATGGTTCTGGGCGTATACTGGGGGGACGGGGACGACTCCCATTAACCCCTGACTATACCGGGGATACGCTTATCACAATGCCTTTCTGGTCTGTGCTGAAGCAGGGCATTCTGGCAGCCAAGTGGCTTGACCTTTATTAGTGAGCCTGGTTACCCCCTCTCGGAACCACAGACTTAGAAATCGCCAGCTCATATACAGTGCATAAAATATATTTATATAATATATTTATATACTGCTGCGGCACAGTTTATTCGAGCATTTGCCCGTTCTGTGCCGCAGCAGTAGCCTGGCGCGCGCCCGAGTGTGACGGGCGCGTGACCGCGCGTCTATGACACGCGGCACGCCGAGGGGCGGCCACTAGCAAGCCGGGAAATCTCCCGGCTTGCGGATCTGGCCGCACTGCGATAAAGTGTGTCGCCAGTGTATATACCCTTATACACCATTTTAATAAAAAATATCACAAAATTCTTCTAAGTCCCTCGGAAAGAGTAAAAGACGCGCACGTTCATTTTCAGCGCTCCCAGACCTTCCTATAAGAAGTTAGCCAAAAAGTAGCTTCGAAAAACGCTTAGGTTAAGTTTCAGAGTTGCTTCTAATGTACCAAAGCTGGACTTAGACATAATTTCACTCTCACAACATTATGGCTGGTTGGAGACAGTCCGAACCACAAGTACCGGGTCCATGGTTCTGGGCGTATACTGGGGGGGACGGGGACGACTCCCATTAACCCCTGACTATACCGGGGATACGCTTATCACAATGCCTTTCTGGTCTGTGCTGAAGCAGGGCATTCTGGCAGCCAAATGGCTTGACCTTTATTAGTGAGCCTGGTTACCCCCTCTCGGAACCACAGACTTAGAAATCGCCAGCTCATATACAGTGCATAAAATATATTTATATATATACCCTTATACACCATTTTAATAAAAAATATCACAAAATTCTTCTAAGTCCCTTGGGAAGAGTGAAAGACGCGCACGTTCATTTTCAGAGCTCCTAGACCTTCCTATAAGAAGTTAGCCAAAAAGTAGCAACGAAAAACGCTTAGGTTAAGTTTCAGAGTTGCTTCTAATGTACCAAAGCTGGACTTAGACATAATTTGACTCTCACAACATTATGGCTGGTTGGAGACAGTCCGAACCACAAGTACCGGGTCCATGGTTCTGGGCGTATACTGGGGGGGACGGGGACGACTCCCATTAACCCCTGACTATACCGGGGATACGCTTATCACAATGCCTTTCTGGTCTGTGCTGAAGCAGGGCATTCTGGCAGCCAAGTGGCTTGACCTTTATTAGTGAGCCTGGTTACCCCCTCTCGGAACCACAGACTTAGAAATCGCCAGCTCATATACAGTGCATAAAATATATTTATATATATACCCTTATACACCATTTTAATAAAAAATATCACAAAATTCTTCTAAGTCCCTCGGAAAGAGTAAAAGACGCGCACGTTCATTTTCAGCGCTCCCAGACCTTCCTATAAGAAGTTAGCCAAAAAGTAGCTTCGAAAAACGCTTAGGTTAAGTTTCAGAGTTGCTTCTAATGTACCAAAGCTGGACTTAGACATAATTTCACTCTCACAACATTATGGCTGGTTGGAGACAGTCCGAACCACAAGTACCGGGTCCATGGTTCTGGGCGTATACTGGGGGGGACGGGGACGACTCCCATTAACCCCTGACTATACCGGGGATACGCTTATCACAATGCCTTTCTGGTCTGTGCTGAAGCAGGGCATTCTGGCAGCCAAATGGCTTGACCTTTATTAGTGAGCCTGGTTACCCCCTCTCGGAACCACAGACTTAGAAATCGCCAGCTCATATACAGTGCATAAAATATATTTATATATATACCCTTATACACCATTTTAATAAAAAATATCACAAAATTCTTCTAAGTCCCTTGGGAAGAGTGAAAGACGCGCACGTTCATTTTCAGAGCTCCTAGACCTTCCTATAAGAAGTTAGCCAAAAAGTAGCAACGAAAAACGCTTAGGTTAAGTTTCAGAGTTGCTTCTAATGTACCAAAGCTGGACTTAGACATAATTTGACTCTCACAACATTATGGCTGGTTGGAGACAGTCCGAACCACAAGTACCGGGTCCATGGTTCTGGGCGTATACTGGGGGGGACGGGGACGACTCCCATTAACCCCTGACTATACCGGGGATACGCTTATCACAATGCCTTTCTGGTCTGTGCTGAAGCAGGGCATTCTGGCAGCCAAGTGGCTTGACCTTTATTAGTGAGCCTGGTTACCCCCTCTCGGAACCACAGACTTAGAAATCGCCAGCTCATATACAGTGCATAAAATATATTTATATATATACCCTTATACACCATTTTAATAAAAAATATCACAAAATTCTTCTAAGTCCCTCGGGAAGAGTGAAAGACGAGCACGTTCATTTTCAGCGCTCCTAGACCTTCCTATAAGAAGTTAGCCAAAAAGTAGCTTCGAAAAACGCTTAGGTTAAGTTTCAGAGTTGCTTCTAATGTACCAAAGCTGGACTTAGACATAATTTCACTCTCACAACATTATGGCTGGTTGGAGACACTCCGAACCACAAGTACCGGATCGATGGTTCTGGGCGTATACTGGGGGGACGGGGACGACTCCCATTAACCCCTGACTATACCGGGGATACGCTTATCACAATGCCTTTCTGGTCTGTGCTGAAGCAGGGCATTCTGGCAGCCAAGTGGCTTGACCTTTATTAGTGAGCCTGGTTACCCCCTCTCGGAACCACAGACTTAGAAATCGCCAGCTCATATACAGTGCATAAAATATATTTATTTAATATATTTATATATATACCCTTATACACCATTTTAATAAAAAATATCACAAAATTCTTCTAAGTCCCTCGGGAAGAGTGAAAGACGCGCACGTTCATTTTCAGCGCTCCTAGACCTTCCTATAAGAAGTTAGCCAAAAAGTAAGTAGCTTCGAAAAACGCTTCGGTTAAGTTTCAGAGTTGCTTCTAATGTACCAAAGCTGGACTTAGACATAATTTCACTCTCACAACATTATGGCTGGTTGGAGACAGTCCGAACCACAAGTACCGGGTCCATGGTTCTGGGCGTATACTGGGGGGGACGGGGACGACTCCCATTAACCCCTGACTATACCGGGGATACGCTTATCACAATGCCTTTCTGGTCTGTGCTGAAGCAGGGCATTCTGGCAGCCAAGTGGCTTGACCTTTATTAGTGAGCCTGGTTACCCCCTCTCGGAACCACAGACTTAGAAATCGCCAGCTCATATACAGTGCATAAAATATATTTATATATATACCCTTATACACCATTTTAATAAAAAATATCACAAAATTCTTCTAAGTCCCTTGGGAAGAGTGAAAGACGCGCACGTTCATTTTCAGAGCTCCTAGACCTTCCTATAAGAAGTTAGCCAAAAAGTAGCAACGAAAAACGCTTAGGTTAAGTTTCAGAGTTGCTTCTAATGTACCAAAGCTGGACTTAGACATAATTTGACTCTCACAACATTATGGCTGGTTGGAGACAGTCCGAACCACAAGTACCGGGTCCATGGTTCTGGGCGTATACTGGGGGGGACGGGGACGACTCCCATTAACCCCTGACTATACCGGGGATACGCTTATCACAATGCCTTTCTGGTCTGTGCTGAAGCAGGGCATTCTGGCAGCCAAGTGGCTTGACCTTTATTAGTGAGCCTGGTTACCCCCTCTCGGAACCACAGACTTAGAAATCGCCAGCTCATATACAGTGCATAAAATATATTTATATATATACCCTTATACACCATTTTAATAAAAAATATCACAAAATTCTTCTAAGTCCCTCGGGAAGAGTGAAAGACGAGCACGTTCATTTTCAGCGCTCCTAGACCTTCCTATAAGAAGTTAGCCAAAAAGTAGCTTCGAAAAACGCTTAGGTTAAGTTTCAGAGTTGCTTCTAATGTACCAAAGCTGGACTTAGACATAATTTCACTCTCACAACATTATGGCTGGTTGGAGACACTCCGAACCACAAGTACCGGATCGATGGTTCTGGGCGTATACTGGGGGGACGGGGACGACTCCCATTAACCCCTGACTATACCGGGGATACGCTTATCACAATGCCTTTCTGGTCTGTGCTGAAGCAGGGCATTCTGGCAGCCAAGTGGCTTGACCTTTATTAGTGAGCCTGGTTACCCCCTCTCGGAACCACAGACTTAGAAATCGCCAGCTCATATACAGTGCATAAAATATATTTATTTAATATATTTATATATATACCCTTATACACCATTTTAATAAAAAATATCACAAAATTCTTCTAAGTCCCTCGGGAAGAGTGAAAGACGCGCACGTTCATTTTCAGCGCTCCTAGACCTTCCTATAAGAAGTTAGCCAAAAAGTAAGTAGCTTCGAAAAACGCTTCGGTTAAGTTTCAGAGTTGCTTCTAATGTACCAAAGCTGGACTTAGACATAATTTCACTCTCACAACATTATGGCTGGTTGGAGACAGTCCGAACCACAAGTACCGGGTCCATGGTTCTGGGCGTATACTGGGGGGGACGGGGACGACTCCCATTAACCCCTGACTATACCGGGGATACGCTTATCACAATGCCTTTCTGGTCTGTGCTGAAGCAGGGCATTCTGGCAGCCAAGTGGCTTGACCTTTATTAGTGAGCCTGGTTACCCCCTCTCGGAACCACAGACTTAGAAATCGCCAGCTCATATACAGTGCATAAAATATATTTATATATATACCCTTATACACCATTTTAATAAAAAATATCACAAAATTCTTCTAAGTCCCTTGGGAAGAGTGAAAGACGCGCACGTTCATTTTCAGAGCTCCTAGACCTTCCTATAAGAAGTTAGCCAAAAAGTAGCAACGAAAAACGCTTAGGTTAAGTTTCAGAGTTGCTTCTAATGTACCAAAGCTGTACTTAGACATAATTTGACTCTCACAACATTATGGCTGGTTGGAGACAGTCCGAACCACAAGTACCGGGTCCATGGTTCTGGGCGTATACTGGGGGGGACGGGGACGACTCCCATTAACCCCTGACTATACCGGGGATACGCTTATCACAATGCCTTTCTGGTCTGTGCTGAAGCAGGGCATTCTGGCAGCCAAGTGGCTTGACCTTTATTAGTGAGTGGCTTGACCTTTATTAGTGAGCCTGGTTACCCCCTCTCGGAACCACAGACTTAGAAATCGCCAGCTCATATACAGTGCATAAAATATATTTATATATATACCCTTATACACCATTTTAATAAAAAATATCACAAAATTCTTCTAAGTCCCTTGGGAAGAGTGAAAGACGCGCACGTTCATTTTCAGAGCTCCTAGACCTTCCTATAAGAAGTTAGCCAAAAAGTAGCAACGAAAAACGCTTAGGTTAAGTTTCAGAGTTGCTTCTAATGTACCAAAGCTGGACTTAGACATAATTTGACTCTCACAACATTATGGCTGGTTGGAGACAGTCCGAACCACAAGTACCGGGTCCATGGTTCTGGGCGTATACTGGGGGGGACGGGGACGACTCCCATTAACCCCTGACTATACCGGGGATACGCTTATCACAATGCCTTTCTGGTCTGTGCTGAAGCAGGGCATTCTGGCAGCCAAGTGGCTTGACCTTTATTAGTGAGCCTGGTTACCCCCTCTCGGAACCACAGACTTAGAAATCGCCAGCTCATATACAGTGCATAAAATATATTTATATATATACCCTTATACACCATTTTAATAAAAAATATCACAAAATTCTTCTAAGTCCCTCGGGAAGAGTGAAAGACGAGCACGTTCATTTTCAGCGCTCCTAGACCTTCCTATAAGAAGTTAGCCAAAAAGTAGCTTCGAAAAACGCTTAGGTTAAGTTTCAGAGTTGCTTCTAATGTACCAAAGCTGGACTTAGACATAATTTCACTCTCACAACATTATGGCTGGTTGGAGACACTCCGAACCACAAGTACCGGGTCGATGGTTCTGGGCGTATACTGGGGGGACGGGGACGACTCCCATTAACCCCTGACTATACCGGGGATACGCTTATCACAATGCCTTTCTGGTCTGTGCTGAAGCAGGGCATTCTGGCAGCCAAGTGGCTTGACCTTTATTAGTGAGCCTGGTTACCCCCTCTCGGAACCACAGACTTAGAAATCGCCAGCTCATATACAGTGCATAAAATATATTTATATAATATATTTATATATATACCCTTATACACCATTTTAATAAAAAATATCACAAAATTCTTCTAAGTCCCTCGGGAAGAGTGAAAGACGCGCACGTTCATTTTCAGCGCTCCTAGACCTTCCTATAAGAAGTTAGCCAAAAAGTAAGTAGCTTCGAAAAACGCTTAGGTTAAGTTTCAGAGTTGCTTCTAATGTACCAAAGCTGGACTTAGACATAATTTCACTCTCACAACATTATGGCTGGTTGGAGACAGTCCGAAGCACAAGTACCGGGTAAATGGTTCTGGCCGTATACTGGGGGGACGGGGGCGACTCCCATTAACCCCTGACTATACCGGGGATACGCTTATCACAATGCCTTTCTGGTCTGTGCTGAAGCAGGGCATTCTGGAAACCAAGTGGCTTGACCTTTATTAGTGAGCCTGGTTACCCCCTCTCGGAACCACAGACTTAGAAATCGCCAGCTCATATACAGTGCATAAAATATATTTCTATATATACCCTTATACACCATTTTAATAAAAAATATCACAAAATTATTCTAAGTCCCTCGGGAAGAGTGAAAGACGCGCACGTTCATTTTCAGCGCTCCTAGACCTTCCTATAAGAAGTTAGCCAAAAAGTAGCTTCGAAAAACGCTTAGGTTAAGTTTCAGAGTTGCTTCTAATGTACCAAAGCTGGACTTAGACATAATTTCACTCTCACAACATTATGGCTGGTTGGAGACAGTCCGAACCACAAGTACCGGGTCGATGGTTCTGGGCGTATACTGGGGGGACAGGGACGACTCCCATTAACCCCTGACTATACCGGGGATAAGCTTATCACAATGCCTTTCTGGTCTGTGCTGAAGCAGGGCATTCTGGCAGCCAAGTGGCTTGACCTTTATTAGTGAGCCTGGTTACCCCCTCTCGGAACCACAGACTTAGAAATCGCCAGCTCATATACAGTGCATAAAATATATTTATATAATATATTTATATATATATACCCTTATACACCATTTTAATAAAAAATATCACAAAATTCTTCTAAGTCCCTCGGGAAGAGTGAAAGACGCGCACTTTCATTTTCAGAGCTCCTAGACCTTCCTATAAGAAGTTAGCCAAAAAGTAGCTTCGAAAAACGCTTATGTTAAGTTTCAGAGTTGCTTCTAATGTACCAAAGCTGGACTTAGACATAATTTCACTCTCACAACATTATGGCTGGTTGGAGACAGTCTGAACCACAAGTACCGGGTCGATGGTTCTGGGCGTATACTGGGGGGACGGGGACGACTCCCATTAACCCCTGACTATACCGGGGATACGCTTATCACAATGCCTTTCTGGTCTGTGCTGAAGCAGGGCATTCTGGCAGCCAAGTGGCTTGACCTTTATTAGTGAGCCTGGTTACCCCCTCTCGGAACCACAGACTTAGAAATCGCCAGCTCATATACAGTGCATAAAATATATTTATATAATATATTTATATATATACCCTTATACACCATTTTAATAAAAAATATCACAAAATTCTTCTAAGTCCCTCGGGAAGAGTAAAAGACGCGCACGTTCATTTTCAGCGCTCCCAGACCTTCCTATAAGAAGTTAGCCAAAAAGTAAGTAGCTTCGAAAAACGCTTAGGTTAAGTTTCAGAGTTGCTTCTAATGTACCAAAGCTGGACTTAGACATAATTTCACTCTCACAACATTATGGCTGGTTGGAGACAGTCCGAACCACAAGTACCGGGTCCATGGTTCTGGGCGTATACTGGGGGGGACGGGGACGACTCCCATTAACCCCTGACTATACCGGGGATACGCTTATCACAATGCCTTTCTGGTCTGTGCTGAAGCAGGGCATTCTGGCAGCCAAGTGGCTTGACCTTTATTAGTGAGCCTGGTTACCCCCTCTCGGAACCACAGACTTAGAAATCGCCAGCTCATATACAGTGCATAAAATATATTTATATATATACCCTTATACACCATTTTAATAAAAAATATCACAAAATTCTTCTAAGTCCCTTGGGAAGAGTGAAAGACGCGCACGTTCATTTTCAGAGCTCCTAGACCTTCCTATAAGAAGTTAGCCAAAAAGTAGCAACGAAAAACGCTTAGGTTAAGTTTCAGAGTTGCTTCTAATGTACCAAAGCTGGACTTAGACATAATTTGACTCTCACAACATTATGGCTGGTTGGAGACAGTCCGAACCACAAGTACCGGGTCCATGGTTCTGGGCGTATACTGGGGGGGACGGGGATGACTCCCATTAACCCCTGACTATACCGGGGATACGCTTATCACAATGCCTTTCTGGTCTGTGCTGAAGCAGGGCATTCTGGCAGCCAAGTGGCATGACCTTTATTAGTGAGCCTGGTTACCCCCTCTCGGAACCACAGACTTAGAAATCGCCAGCTCATATACAGTGCATAAAATATATTTATATATATACCCTTATACACCATTTTAATAAAAAATATCACAAAATTCTTCTAAGTCCCTCGGGAAGAGTGAAAGACGAGCACGTTCATTTTCAGCGCTCCTAGACCTTCCTATAAGAAGTTAGCCAAAAAGTAGCTTCGAAAAACGCTTAGGTTAAGTTTCAGAGTTGCTTCTAATGTACCAAAGCTGGACTTAGACATAATTTCACTCTCACAACATTATGGCTGGTTGGAGACACTCCGAACCACAAGTACCGGGTCGATGGTTCTGGGCGTATACTGGGGGGACGGGGACGACTCCCATTAACCCCTGACTATACCGGGGATACGCTTATCACAATGCCTTTCTGGTCTGTGCTGAAGCAGGGCATTCTGGCAGCCAAGTGGCTTGACCTTTATTAGTGAGCCTGGTTACCCCCTCTCGGAACCACAGACTTAGAAATCGCCAGCTCATATACAGTGCATAAAATATATTTATATAATATATTTATATATATACCCTTATACACCATTTTAATAAAAAATATCACAAAATTCTTCTAAGTCCCTCGGGAAGAGTGAAAGACGCGCACGTTCATTTTCAGCGCTCCTAGACCTTCCTATAAGAAGTTAGCCAAAAAGTAAGTAGCTTCGAAAAACGCTTAGGTTAAGTTTCAGAGTTGCTTCTAATGTACCAAAGCTGGACTTAGACATAATTTGACTCTCACAACATTATGGCTGGTTGGAGACAGTCCGAACCACAAGTACCGGGTCCATGGTTCTGGGCGTATACTGGGGGGGACGGGGACGACTCCCATTAACCCCTGACTATACCGGGGATACGCTTATCACAATGCCTTTCTGGTCTGTGCTGAAGCAGGGCATTCTGGCAGCCAAGTGGCTTGACCTTTATTAGTGAGCCTGGTTACCCCCTCTCGGAACCACAGACTTAGAAATCGCCAGCTCATATACAGTGCATAAAATATATTTATATATATACCCTTATACACCATTTTAATAAAAAATATCACAAAATTCTTCTAAGTCCCTCGGGAAGAGTGAAAGACGAGCACGTTCATTTTCAGCGCTCCTAGACCTTCCTATAAGAAGTTAGCCAAAAAGTAGCTTCGAAAAACGCTTAGGTTAAGTTTCAGAGTTGCTTCTAATGTACCAAAGCTGGACTTAGACATAATTTCACTCTCACAACATTATGGCTGGTTGGAGACACTCCGAACCACAAGTACCGGGTCGATGGTTCTGGGCGTATACTGGGGGGACGGGGACGACTCCCATTAACCCCTGACTATACCGGGGATACGCTTATCACAATGCCTTTCTGGTCTGTGCTGAAGCAGGGCATTCTGGCAGCCAAGTGGCTTGACCTTTATTAGTGAGCCTGGTTACCCCCTCTCGGAACCACAGACTTAGAAATCGCCAGCTCATATACAGTGCATAAAATATATTTATATAATATATTTATATATATACCCTTATACACCATTTTAATAAAAAATATCACAAAATTCTTCTAAGTCCCTCGGGAAGAGTGAAAGACGCGCACGTTCATTTTCAGCGCTCCTAGACATTCCTATAAGAAGTTAGCCAAAAAGTAAGTAGCTTCGAAAAACGCTTAGGTTAAGTTTCAGAGTTGCTTCTAATGTACCAAAGCTGGACTTAGACATAATTTGACTCTCACAACATTATGGCTGGTTGGAGACAGTCCGAACCACAAGTACCGAGTCCATGGTTCTGGGCGTATACTGGGGGGGACGGGGACGACTCCCATTAACCCCTGACTATACCGGGGATACGCTTATCACAATGCCTTTCTGGTCTGTGCTGAAGCAGGGCATTCTGGCAGCCAAGTGGCTTGACCTTTATTAGTGAGCCTGGTTACCCCCTCTCGGAACCACAGACTTAGAAATCGCCAGCTCATATACAGTGCATAAAATATATTTATATATATACCCTTATACACCATTTTAATAAAAAATATCACAAAATTCTTCTAAGTCCCTTGGGAAGAGTGAAAGACGCGCACGTTCATTTTCAGAGCTCCTAGACCTTCCTATAAGAAGTTAGCCAAAAAGTAGCAACGAAAAACGCTTAGGTTAAGTTTCAGAGTTGCTTCTAATGTACCAAAGCTGGACTTAGACATAATTTGACTCTCACAACATTATGGCTGGTTGGAGACAGTCCGAACCACAAGTACCGGGTCCATGGTTCTGGGCGTATACTGGGGGGGACGGGGATGACTCCCATTAACCCCTGACTATACCGGGGATACGCTTATCACAATGCCTTTCTGGTCTGTGCTGAAGCAGGGCATTCTGGCAGCCAAGTGGCTTGACCTTTATTAGTGAGCCTGGTTACCCCCTCTCGGAACCACAGACTTAGAAATCGCCAGCTCATATACAGTGCATAAAATATATTTATATATATACCCTTATACACCATTTTAATAAAAAATATCACAAAATTCTTCTAAGTCCCTCGGGAAGAGTGAAAGACGAGCACGTTCATTTTCAGCGCTCCTAGACCTTCCTATAAGAAGTTAGCCAAAAAGTAGCTTCGAAAAACGCTTAGGTTAAGTTTCAGAGTTGCTTCTAATGTACCAAAGCTGGACTTAGACATAATTTCACTCTCACAACATTATGGCTGGTTGGAGACACTCCGAACCACAAGTACCGGGTCGATGGTTCTGGGCGTATACTGGGGGGACAGGGACGACTCCCATTAACCCCTGACTATACCGGGGATAAGCTTATCACAATGCCTTTCTGGTCTGTGCTGAAGCAGGGCATTCTGGCAGCCAAGTGGCTTGACCTTTATTAGTGAGCCTGGTTACCCCCTCTCGGAACCACAGACTTAGAAATCGCCAGCTCATATACAGTGCATAAAATATATTTATATAATATATTTATATATATATACCCTTATACACCATTTTAATAAAAAATATCACAAAATTCTTCTAAGTCCCTCGGGAAGAGTGAAAGACGCGCACTTTCATTTTCAGAGCTCCTAGACCTTCCTATAAGAAGTTAGCCAAAAAGTAGCTTCGAAAAACGCTTATGTTAAGTTTCAGAGTTGCTTCTAATGTACCAAAGCTGGACTTAGACATAATTTCACTCTCACAACATTATGGCTGGTTGGAGACAGTCTGAACCACAAGTACCGGGTCGATGGTTCTGGGCGTATACTGGGGGGACGGGGACGACTCCCATTAACCCCTGACTATACCGGGGATACGCTTATCACAATGCCTTTCTGGTCTGTGCTGAAGCAGGGCATTCTGGCAGCCAAGTGGCTTGACCTTTATTAGTGAGCCTGGTTACCCCCTCTCGGAACCACAGACTTAGAAATCGCCAGCTCATATACAGTGCATAAAATATATTTATATAATATATTTATATATATACCCTTATACACCATTTTAATAAAAAATATCACAAAATTCTTCTAAGTCCCTCGGGAAGAGTAAAAGACGCGCACGTTCATTTTCAGCGCTCCCAGACCTTCCTATAAGAAGTTAGCCAAAAAGTAAGTAGCTTCGAAAAACGCTTAGGTTAAGTTTCAGAGTTGCTTCTAATGTACCAAAGCTGGACTTAGACATAATTTCACTCTCACAACATTATGGCTGGTTGGAGACAGTCCGAACCACAAGTACCGGGTCCATGGTTCTGGGCGTATACTGGGGGGGACGGGGACGACTCCCATTAACCCCTGACTATACCGGGGATACGCTTATCACAATGCCTTTCTGGTCTGTGCTGAAGCAGGGCATTCTGGCAGCCAAGTGGCTTGACCTTTATTAGTGAGCCTGGTTACCCCCTCTCGGAACCACAGACTTAGAAATCGCCAGCTCATATACAGTGCATAAAATATATTTATATATATACCCTTATACACCATTTTAATAAAAAATATCACAAAATTCTTCTAAGTCCCTTGGGAAGAGTGAAAGACGCGCACGTTCATTTTCAGAGCTCCTAGACCTTCCTATAAGAAGTTAGCCAAAAAGTAGCAACGAAAAACGCTTAGGTTAAGTTTCAGAGTTGCTTCTAATGTACCAAAGCTGGACTTAGACATAATTTGACTCTCACAACATTATGGCTGGTTGGAGACAGTCCGAACCACAAGTACCGGGTCCATGGTTCTGGGCGTATACTGGGGGGGACGGGGATGACTCCCATTAACCCCTGACTATACCGGGGATACGCTTATCACAATGCCTTTCTGGTCTGTGCTGAAGCAGGGCATTCTGGCAGCCAAGTGGCATGACCTTTATTAGTGAGCCTGGTTACCCCCTCTCGGAACCACAGACTTAGAAATCGCCAGCTCATATACAGTGCATAAAATATATTTATATATATACCCTTATACACCATTTTAATAAAAAATATCACAAAATTCTTCTAAGTCCCTCGGGAAGAGTGAAAGACGAGCACGTTCATTTTCAGCGCTCCTAGACCTTCCTATAAGAAGTTAGCCAAAAAGTAGCTTCGAAAAACGCTTAGGTTAAGTTTCAGAGTTGCTTCTAATGTACCAAAGCTGGACTTAGACATAATTTCACTCTCACAACATTATGGCTGGTTGGAGACACTCCGAACCACAAGTACCGGGTCGATGGTTCTGGGCGTATACTGGGGGGACGGGGACGACTCCCATTAACCCCTGACTATACCGGGGATACGCTTATCACAATGCCTTTCTGGTCTGTGCTGAAGCAGGGCATTCTGGCAGCCAAGTGGCTTGACCTTTATTAGTGAGCCTGGTTACCCCCTCTCGGAACCACAGACTTAGAAATCGCCAGCTCATATACAGTGCATAAAATATATTTATATAATATATTTATATATATACCCTTATACACCATTTTAATAAAAAATATCACAAAATTCTTCTAAGTCCCTCGGGAAGAGTGAAAGACGCGCACGTTCATTTTCAGCGCTCCTAGACCTTCCTATAAGAAGTTAGCCAAAAAGTAAGTAGCTTCGAAAAACGCTTAGGTTAAGTTTCAGAGTTGCTTCTAATGTACCAAAGCTGGACTTAGACATAATTTGACTCTCACAACATTATGGCTGGTTGGAGACAGTCCGAACCACAAGTACCGGGTCCATGGTTCTGGGCGTATACTGGGGGGGACGGGGACGACTCCCATTAACCCCTGACTATACCGGGGATACGCTTATCACAATGCCTTTCTGGTCTGTGCTGAAGCAGGGCATTCTGGCAGCCAAGTGGCTTGACCTTTATTAGTGAGCCTGGTTACCCCCTCTCGGAACCACAGACTTAGAAATCGCCAGCTCATATACAGTGCATAAAATATATTTATATATATACCCTTATACACCATTTTAATAAAAAATATCACAAAATTCTTCTAAGTCCCTCGGGAAGAGTGAAAGACGAGCACGTTCATTTTCAGCGCTCCTAGACCTTCCTATAAGAAGTTAGCCAAAAAGTAGCTTCGAAAAACGCTTAGGTTAAGTTTCAGAGTTGCTTCTAATGTACCAAAGCTGGACTTAGACATAATTTCACTCTCACAACATTATGGCTGGTTGGAGACACTCCGAACCACAAGTACCGGGTCGATGGTTCTGGGCGTATACTGGGGGGACGGGGACGACTCCCATTAACCCCTGACTATACCGGGGATACGCTTATCACAATGCCTTTCTGGTCTGTGCTGAAGCAGGGCATTCTGGCAGCCAAGTGGCTTGACCTTTATTAGTGAGCCTGGTTACCCCCTCTCGGAACCACAGACTTAGAAATCGCCAGCTCATATACAGTGCATAAAATATATTTATATAATATATTTATATATATACCCTTATACACCATTTTAATAAAAAATATCACAAAATTCTTCTAAGTCCCTCGGGAAGAGTGAAAGACGCGCACGTTCATTTTCAGCGCTCCTAGACATTCCTATAAGAAGTTAGCCAAAAAGTAAGTAGCTTCGAAAAACGCTTAGGTTAAGTTTCAGAGTTGCTTCTAATGTACCAAAGCTGGACTTAGACATAATTTGACTCTCACAACATTATGGCTGGTTGGAGACAGTCCGAACCACAAGTACCGAGTCCATGGTTCTGGGCGTATACTGGGGGGGACGGGGACGACTCCCATTAACCCCTGACTATACCGGGGATACGCTTATCACAATGCCTTTCTGGTCTGTGCTGAAGCAGGGCATTCTGGCAGCCAAGTGGCTTGACCTTTATTAGTGAGCCTGGTTACCCCCTCTCGGAACCACAGACTTAGAAATCGCCAGCTCATATACAGTGCATAAAATATATTTATATATATACCCTTATACACCATTTTAATAAAAAATATCACAAAATTCTTCTAAGTCCCTTGGGAAGAGTGAAAGACGCGCACGTTCATTTTCAGAGCTCCTAGACCTTCCTATAAGAAGTTAGCCAAAAAGTAGCAACGAAAAACGCTTAGGTTAAGTTTCAGAGTTGCTTCTAATGTACCAAAGCTGGACTTAGACATAATTTGACTCTCACAACATTATGGCTGGTTGGAGACAGTCCGAACCACAAGTACCGGGTCCATGGTTCTGGGCGTATACTGGGGGGGACGGGGATGACTCCCATTAACCCCTGACTATACCGGGGATACGCTTATCACAATGCCTTTCTGGTCTGTGCTGAAGCAGGGCATTCTGGCAGCCAAGTGGCTTGACCTTTATTAGTGAGCCTGGTTACCCCCTCTCGGAACCACAGACTTAGAAATCGCCAGCTCATATACAGTGCATAAAATATATTTATATATATACCCTTATACACCATTTTAATAAAAAATATCACAAAATTCTTCTAAGTCCCTCGGGAAGAGTGAAAGACGAGCACGTTCATTTTCAGCGCTCCTAGACCTTCCTATAAGAAGTTAGCCAAAAAGTAGCTTCGAAAAACGCTTAGGTTAAGTTTCAGAGTTGCTTCTAATGTACCAAAGCTGGACTTAGACATAATTTCACTCTCACAACATTATGGCTGGTTGGAGACACTCCGAACCACAAGTACCGGGTCGATGGTTCTGGGCGTATACTGGGGGGACGGGGACGACTCCCATTAACCCCTGACTATACCGGGGATACGCTTATCACAATGCCTTTCTGGTCTGTGCTGAAGCAGGGCATTCTGGCAGCCAAGTGGCTTGACCTTTATTAGTGAGCCTGGTTACCCCCTCTCGGAACCACAGACTTAGAAATCGCCAGCTCATATACAGTGCATAAAATATATTTATATAATATATTTATATATATACCCTTATACACCATTTTAATAAAAAATATCACAAAATTCTTCTAAGTCCCTCGGGAAGAGTGAAAGACGCGCACGTTCATTTTCAGCGCTCCTAGACCTTCCTATAAGAAGTTAGCCAAAAAGTAAGTAGCTTCGAAAAACGCTTAGGTTAAGTTTCAGAGTTGCTTCTAATGTACCAAAGCTGGACTTAGACATAATTTGACTCTCACAACATTATGGCTGGTTGGAGACAGTCCGAACCACAAGTACCGGGTCCATGGTTCTGGGCGTATACTGGGGGGGACGGGGACGACTCCCATTAACCCCTGACTATACCGGGGATACGCTTATCACAATGCCTTTCTGGTCTGTGCTGAAGCAGGGCATTCTGGCAGCCAAGTGGCTTGACCTTTATTAGTGAGCCTGGTTACCCCCTCTCGGAACCACAGACTTAGAAATCGCCAGCTCATATACAGTGCATAAAATATATTTATATATATACCCTTATACACCATTTTAATAAAAAATATCACAAAATTCTTCTAAGTCCCTCGGGAAGAGTGAAAGACGAGCACGTTCATTTTCAGCGCTCCTAGACCTTCCTATAAGAAGTTAGCCAAAAAGTAGCTTCGAAAAACGCTTAGGTTAAGTTTCAGAGTTGCTTCTAATGTACCAAAGCTGGACTTAGACATAATTTCACTCTCACAACATTATGGCTGGTTGGAGACACTCCGAACCACAAGTACCGGGTCGATGGTTCTGGGCGTATACTGGGGGGACGGGGACGACTCCCATTAACCCCTGACTATACCGGGGATACGCTTATCACAATGCCTTTCTGGTCTGTGCTGAAGCAGGGCATTCTGGCAGCCAAGTGGCTTGACCTTTATTAGTGAGCCTGGTTACCCCCTCTCGGAACCACAGACTTAGAAATCGCCAGCTCATATACAGTGCATAAAATATATTTATATAATATATTTATATATATACCCTTATACACCATTTTAATAAAAAATATCACAAAATTCTTCTAAGTCCCTCGGGAAGAGTGAAAGACGCGCACGTTCATTTTCAGCGCTCCTAGACATTCCTATAAGAAGTTAGCCAAAAAGTAAGTAGCTTCGAAAAACGCTTAGGTTAAGTTTCAGAGTTGCTTCTAATGTACCAAAGCTGGACTTAGACATAATTTGACTCTCACAACATTATGGCTGGTTGGAGACAGTCCGAACCACAAGTACCGAGTCCATGGTTCTGGGCGTATACTGGGGGGGACGGGGACGACTCCCATTAACCCCTGACTATACCGGGGATACGCTTATCACAATGCCTTTCTGGTCTGTGCTGAAGCAGGGCATTCTGGCAGCCAAGTGGCTTGACCTTTATTAGTGAGCCTGGTTACCCCCTCTCGGAACCACAGACTTAGAAATCGCCAGCTCATATACAGTGCATAAAATATATTTATATATATACCCTTATACACCATTTTAATAAAAAATATCACAAAATTCTTCTAAGTCCCTTGGGAAGAGTGAAAGACGCGCACGTTCATTTTCAGAGCTCCTAGACCTTCCTATAAGAAGTTAGCCAAAAAGTAGCAACGAAAAACGCTTAGGTTAAGTTTCAGAGTTGCTTCTAATGTACCAAAGCTGGACTTAGACATAATTTGACTCTCACAACATTATGGCTGGTTGGAGACAGTCCGAACCACAAGTACCGGGTCCATGGTTCTGGGCGTATACTGGGGGGGACGGGGATGACTCCCATTAACCCCTGACTATACCGGGGATACGCTTATCACAATGCCTTTCTGGTCTGTGCTGAAGCAGGGCATTCTGGCAGCCAAGTGGCTTGACCTTTATTAGTGAGCCTGGTTACCCCCTCTCGGAACCACAGACTTAGAAATCGCCAGCTCATATACAGTGCATAAAATATATTTATATATATACCCTTATACACCATTTTAATAAAAAATATCACAAAATTCTTCTAAGTCCCTCGGGAAGAGTGAAAGACGAGCACGTTCATTTTCAGCGCTCCTAGACCTTCCTATAAGAAGTTAGCCAAAAAGTAGCTTCGAAAAACGCTTAGGTTAAGTTTCAGAGTTGCTTCTAATGTACCAAAGCTGGACTTAGACATAATTTCACTCTCACAACATTATGGCTGGTTGGAGACACTCCGAACCACAAGTACCGGGTCGATGGTTCTGGGCGTATACTGGGGGGACGGGGACGACTCCCATTAACCCCTGACTATACCGGGTATACGCTTATCACAATGCCTTTCTGGTCTGTGCTGAAGCAGGGCATTCTGGCAGCCAAGTGGCTTGACCTTTATTAGTGAGCCTGGTTACCCCCTCTCGGAACCACAGACTTAGAAATCGCCAGCTCATATACAGTGCATAAAATATATTTATATAATATATTTATATATATACCCTTATACACCATTTTAATAAAAAATATCACAAAATTCTTCTAAGTCCCTCGGGAAGAGTGAAAGACGCGCACGTTCATTTTCAGCGCTCCTAGACCTTCCTATAAGAAGTTAGCCAAAAAGTAAGTAGCTTCGAAAAACGCTTAGGTTAAGTTTCAGAGTTGCTTCTAATGTACCAAAGCTGGACTTAGACATAATTTGACTCTCACAACATTATGGCTGGTTGGAGACAGTCCGAACCACAAGTACCGGGTCCATGGTTCTGGGCGTATACTGGGGGGGACGGGGACGACTCCCATTAACCCCTGACTATACCGGGGATACGCTTATCACAATGCCTTTCTGGTCTGTGCTGAAGCAGGGCATTCTGGCAGCCAAGTGGCTTGACCTTTATTAGTGAGCCTGGTTACCCCCTCTCGGAACCACAGACTTAGAAATCGCCAGCTCATATACAGTGCATAAAATATATTTATATATATACCCTTATACACCATTTTAATAAAAAATATCACAAAATTCTTCTAAGTCCCTCGGGAAGAGTGAAAGACGAGCACGTTCATTTTCAGCGCTCCTAGACCTTCCTATAAGAAGTTAGCCAAAAAGTAGCTTCGAAAAACGCTTAGGTTAAGTTTCAGAGTTGCTTCTAATGTACCAAAGCTGGACTTAGACATAATTTCACTCTCACAACATTATGGCTGGTTGGAGACACTCCGAACCACAAGTACCGGGTCGATGGTTCTGGGCGTATACTGGGGGGACGGGGACGACTCCCATTAACCCCTGACTATACCGGGGATACGCTTATCACAATGCCTTTCTGGTCTGTGCTGAAGCAGGGCATTCTGGCAGCCAAGTGGCTTGACCTTTATTAGTGAGCCTGGTTACCCCCTCTCGGAACCACAGACTTAGAAATCGCCAGCTCATATACAGTGCATAAAATATATTTATATAATATATTTATATATATACCCTTATACATCATTTTAATAAAAAATATCACAAAATTCTTCTAAGTCCCTCGGGAAGAGTGAAAGACGCGCACGTTCATTTTCAGCGCTCCTAGACCTTCCTATAAGAAGTTAGCCAAAAAGTAAGTAGCTTCGAAAAACGCTTAGGTTAAGTTTCAGAGTTGCTTCTAATGTACCAAAGCTGGACTTAGACATAATTTGACTCTCACAACATTATGGCTGGTTGGAGACAGTCCGAACCACAAGTACCGGGTCCATGGTTCTGGGCGTATACTGGGGGGGACGGGGACGACTCCCATTAACCCCTGACTATACCGGGGATACGCTTATCACAATGCCTTTCTGGTCTGTGCTGAAGCAGGGCATTCTGGCAGCCAAATGGCTTGACCTTTATTAGTGAGCCTGGTTACCCCCTCTCGGAACCACAGACTTAGAAATCGCCAGCTCATATACAGTGCATAAAATATATTTATATATATACCCTTATACACCATTTTAATAAAAAATATCACAAAATTCTTCTAAGTCCCTTGGGAAGAGTGAAAGACGCGCACGTTCATTTTCAGAGCTCCTAGACCTTCCTATAAGAAGTTAGCCAAAAAGTAGCAACGAAAAACGCTTAGGTTAAGTTTCAGAGTTGCTTCTAATGTACCAAAGCTGGACTTAGACATAATTTGACTCTCACAACATTATGGCTGGTTGGAGACAGTCCGAACCACAAGTACCGGGTCCATGGTTCTGGGCGTATACTGGGGGGGACGGGGACGACTCCCATTAACCCCTGACTATACCGGGGATACGCTTATCACAATGCCTTTCTGGTCTGTGCTGAAGCAGGGCATTCTGGCAGCCAAGTGGCTTGACCTTTATTAGTGAGCCTGGTTACCCCCTCTCGGAACCACAGACTTAGAAATCGCCAGCTCATATACAGTGCATAAAATATATTTATATATATACCCTTATACACCATTTTAATAAAAAATATCACAAAATTCTTCTAAGTCCCTCGGGAAGAGTGAAAGACGAGCACGTTCATTTTCAGCGCTCCTAGACCTTCCTATAAGAAGTTAGCCAAAAAGTAGCTTCGAAAAACGCTTAGGTTAAGTTTCAGAGTTGCTTCTAATGTACCAAAGCTGGACTTAGACATAATTTCACTCTCACAACATTATGGCTGGTTGGAGACACTCCGAACCACAAGTACCGGATCGATGGTTCTGGGCGTATACTGGGGGGACGGGGACGACTCCCATTAACCCCTGACTATACCGGGGATACGCTTATCACAATGCCTTTCTGGTCTGTGCTGAAGCAGGGCATTCTGGCAGCCAAGTGGCTTGACCTTTATTAGTGAGCCTGGTTACCCCCTCTCGGAACCACAGACTTAGAAATCGCCAGCTCATATACAGTGCATAAAATATATTTATTTAATATATTTATATATATACCCTTATACACCATTTTAATAAAAAATATCACAAAATTCTTCTAAGTCCCTCGGGAAGAGTGAAAGACGCGCACGTTCATTTTCAGCGCTCCTAGACCTTCCTATAAGAAGTTAGCCAAAAAGTAAGTAGCTTCGAAAAACGCTTCGGTTAAGTTTCAGAGTTGCTTCTAATGTACCAAAGCTGGACTTAGACATAATTTCACTCTCACAACATTATGGCTGGTTGGAGACAGTCCGAACCACAAGTACCGGGTCCATGGTTCTGGGCGTATACTGGGGGGGACGGGGACGACTCCCATTAACCCCTGACTATACCGGGGATACGCTTATCACAATGCCTTTCTGGTCTGTGCTGAAGCAGGGCATTCTGGCAGCCAAGTGGCTTGACCTTTATTAGTGAGCCTGGTTACCCCCTCTCGGAACCACAGACTTAGAAATCGCCAGCTCATATACAGTGCATAAAATATATTTATATAATATATTTATATATATACCCTTATACACCATTTTAATAAAAAATATCACAAAATTCTTCTAAGTCCCTCGGGAAGAGTGAAAGACGCGCACGTTCATTTTCAGCGCTCCTAGACCTTCCTATAAGAAGTTAGCCAAAAAGTAAGTAGCTTCGAAAAACGCTTAGGTTAAGTTTCAGAGTTGCTTCTAATGTACCAAAGCTGGACTTAGACATAATTTGACTCTCACAACATTATGGCTGGTTGGAGACAGTCCGAACCACAAGTACCGGGTCCATGGTTCTGGGCGTATACTGGGGGGGACGGGGACGACTCCCATTAACCCCTGACTATACCGGGGATACGCTTATCACAATGCCTTTCTGGTCTGTGCTGAAGCAGGGCATTCTGGCAGCCAAATGGCTTGACCTTTATTAGTGAGCCTGGTTACCCCCTCTCGGAACCACAGACTTAGAAATCGCCAGCTCATATACAGTGCATAAAATATATTTATATATATACCCTTATACACCATTTTAATAAAAAATATCACAAAATTCTTCTAAGTCCCTTGGGAAGAGTGAAAGACGCGCACGTTCATTTTCAGAGCTCCTAGACCTTCCTATAAGAAGTTAGCCAAAAAGTAGCAACGAAAAACGCTTAGGTTAAGTTTCAGAGTTGCTTCTAATGTACCAAAGCTGGACTTAGACATAATTTGACTCTCACAACATTATGGCTGGTTGGAGACAGTCCGAACCACAAGTACCGGGTCCATGGTTCTGGGCGTATACTGGGGGGGACGGGGACGACTCCCATTAACCCCTGACTATACCGGGGATACGCTTATCACAATGCCTTTCTGGTCTGTGCTGAAGCAGGGCATTCTGGCAGCCAAGTGGCTTGACCTTTATTAGTGAGCCTGGTTACCCCCTCTCGGAACCACAGACTTAGAAATCGCCAGCTCATATACAGTGCATAAAATATATTTATATATATACCCTTATACACCATTTTAATAAAAAATATCACAAAATTCTTCTAAGTCCCTTGGGAAGAGTGAAAGACGCGCACGTTCATTTTCAGAGCTCCTAGACCTTCCTATAAGAAGTTAGCCAAAAAGTAGCAACGAAAAACGCTTAGGTTAAGTTTCAGAGTTGCTTCTAATGTACCAAAGCTGGACTTAGACATAATTTGACTCTCACAACATTATGGCTGGTTGGAGACAGTCCGAACCACAAGTACCGGGTCCATGGTTCTGGGCGTATACTGGGGGGGACGGGGACGACTCCCATTAACCCCTGACTATACCGGGGATACGCTTATCACAATGCCTTTCTGGTCTGTGCTGAAGCAGGGCATTCTGGCAGCCAAGTGGCTTGACCTTTATTAGTGAGCCTGGTTACCCCCTCTCGGAACCACAGACTTAGAAATCGCCAGCTCATATACAGTGCATAAAATATATTTATATATATACCCTTATACACCATTTTAATAAAAAATATCACAAAATTCTTCTAAGTCCCTCGGGAAGAGTGAAAGACGAGCACGTTCATTTTCAGCGCTCCTAGACCTTCCTATAAGAAGTTAGCCAAAAAGTAGCTTCGAAAAACGCTTAGGTTAAGTTTCAGAGTTGCTTCTAATGTACCAAAGCTGGACTTAGACATAATTTCACTCTCACAACATTATGGCTGGTTGGAGACACTCCGAACCACAAGTACCGGGTCGATGGTTCTGGGCGTATACTGGGGGGACGGGGACGACTCCCATTAACCCCTGACTATACCGGGGATACGCTTATCACAATGCCTTTCTGGTCTGTGCTGAAGCAGGGCATTCTGGCAGCCAAGTGGCTTGACCTTTATTAGTGAGCCTGGTTACCCCCTCTCGGAACCACAGACTTAGAAATCGCCAGCTCATATACAGTGCATAAAATATATTTATATAATATATTTATATATATACCCTTATACACCATTTTAATAAAAAATATCACAAAATTCTTCTAAGTCCCTCGGGAAGAGTGAAAGACGCGCACGTTCATTTTCAGCGCTCCTAGACCTTCCTATAAGAAGTTAGCCAAAAAGTAAGTAGCTTCGAAAAACGCTTAGGTTAAGTTTCAGAGTTGCTTCTAATGTACCAAAGCTGGACTTAGACATAATTTCACTCTCACAACATTATGGCTGGTTGGAGACAGTCCGAAGCACTAGTACCGGGTAAATGGTTCTGGCCGTATACTGGGGGGACGGGGGCGACTCCCATTAACCCCTGACTATACCGGGGATACGCTTATCACAATGCCTTTCTGGTCTGTGCTGAAGCAGGGCATTCTGGAAACCAAGTGGCTTGACCTTTATTAGTGAGCCTGGATACCCCCTCTCGGAACCACAGAGTTAGAAATCGCCAGCTCATATACAGTGCATAAAATATATTTCTATATATACCCTTATACACCATTTTAATAAAAAATATCACAAAATTCTTCTAAGTCCCTCGGGAAGAGTGAAAGACGCGCACGTTCATTTTCAGCGCTCCTAGACCTTCCTATAAGAAGTTAGCCAAAAAGTAGCTTCGAAAAACGCTTAGGTAAAGTTTCAGAGTTGCTTCTAATGTACCAAAGCTGGACTTAGACATAATTTCACTCTCACAACATTATGGCTGGTTGGAGACAGTCCGAACCACAAGTACCGGGTCCATGGTTCTGGGCGTATACTGGGGGGGACGGGGACGACTCCCATTAACCCCTGACTATACCGGGGATACGCTTATCACAATGCCTTTCTGGTCTGTGCTGAAGCAGGGCATTCTGGCAGCCAAATGGCTTGACCTTTATTAGTGAGCCTGGTTACCCCCTCTCGGAACCACAGACTTAGAAATCGCCAGCTCATATACAGTGCATAAAATATATTTATATATATACCCTTATACACCATTTTAATAAAAAATATCACAAAATTCTTCTAAGTCCCTTGGGAAGAGTGAAAGACGCGCACGTTCATTTTCAGAGCTCCTAGACCTTCCTATAAGAAGTTAGCCAAAAAGTAGCAACGAAAAACGCTTAGGTTAAGTTTCAGAGTTGCTTCTAATGTACCAAAGCTGGACTTAGACATAATTTGACTCTCACAACATTATGGCTGGTTGGAGACAGTCCGAACCACAAGTACCGGGTCCATGGTTCTGGGCGTATACTGGGGGGGACGGGGACGACTCCCATTAACCCCTGACTATACCGGGGATACGCTTATCACAATGCCTTTCTGGTCTGTGCTGAAGCAGGGCATTCTGGCAGCCAAGTGGCTTGACCTTTATTAGTGAGCCTGGTTACCCCCTCTCGGAACCACAGACTTAGAAATCGCCAGCTCATATACAGTGCATAAAATATATTTATATATATACCCTTATACACCATTTTAATAAAAAATATCACAAAATTCTTCTAAGTCCCTCGGGAAGAGTGAAAGACGAGCACGTTCATTTTCAGCGCTCCTAGACCTTCCTATAAGAAGTTAGCCAAAAAGTAGCTTCGAAAAACGCTTAGGTTAAGTTTCAGAGTTGCTTCTAATGTACCAAAGCTGGACTTAGACATAATTTCACTCTCACAACATTATGGCTGGTTGGAGACACTCCGAACCACAAGTACCGGATCGATGGTTCTGGGCGTATACTGGGGGGACGGGGACGACTCCCATTAACCCCTGACTATACCGGGGATACGCTTATCACAATGCCTTTCTGGTCTGTGCTGAAGCAGGGCATTCTGGCAGCCAAGTGGCTTGACCTTTATTAGTGAGCCTGGTTACCCCCTCTCGGAACCACAGACTTAGAAATCGCCAGCTCATATACAGTGCATAAAATATATTTATTTAATATATTTATATATATACCCTTATACACCATTTTAATAAAAAATATCACAAAATTCTTCTAAGTCCCTCGGGAAGAGTGAAAGACGCGCACGTTCATTTTCAGCGCTCCTAGACCTTCCTATAAGAAGTTAGCCAAAAAGTAAGTAGCTTCGAAAAACGCTTCGGTTAAGTTTCAGAGTTGCTTCTAATGTACCAAAGCTGGACTTAGACATAATTTCACTCTCACAACATTATGGCTGGTTGGAGACAGTCCGAACCACAAGTACCGGGTCCATGGTTCTGGGCGTATACTGGGGGGGACGGGGACGACTCCCATTAACCCCTGACTATACCGGGGATACGCTTATCACAATGCCTTTCTGGTCTGTGCTGAAGCAGGGCATTCTGGCAGCCAAGTGGCTTGACCTTTATTAGTGAGCCTGGTTACCCCCTCTCGGAACCACAGACTTAGAAATCGCCAGCTCATATACAGTGCATAAAATATATTTATATAATATATTTATATATATACCCTTATACACCATTTTAATAAAAAATATCACAAAATTCTTCTAAGTCCCTCGGGAAGAGTGAAAGACGCGCACGTTCATTTTCAGCGCTCCTAGACCTTCCTATAAGAAGTTAGCCAAAAAGTAAGTAGCTTCGAAAAACGCTTAGGTTAAGTTTCAGAGTTGCTTCTAATGTACCAAAGCTGGACTTAGACATAATTTGACTCTCACAACATTATGGCTGGTTGGAGACAGTCCGAACCACAAGTACCGGGTCCATGGTTCTGGGCGTATACTGGGGGGGACGGGGACGACTCCCATTAACCCCTGACTATACCGGGGATACGCTTATCACAATGCCTTTCTGGTCTGTGCTGAAGCAGGGCATTCTGGCAGCCAAATGGCTTGACCTTTATTAGTGAGCCTGGTTACCCCCTCTCGGAACCACAGACTTAGAAATCGCCAGCTCATATACAGTGCATAAAATATATTTATATATATACCCTTATACACCATTTTAATAAAAAATATCACAAAATTCTTCTAAGTCCCTTGGGAAGAGTGAAAGACGCGCACGTTCATTTTCAGAGCTCCTAGACCTTCCTATAAGAAGTTAGCCAAAAAGTAGCAACGAAAAACGCTTAGGTTAAGTTTCAGAGTTGCTTCTAATGTACCAAAGCTGGACTTAGACATAATTTGACTCTCACAACATTATGGCTGGTTGGAGACAGTCCGAACCACAAGTACCGGGTCCATGGTTCTGGGCGTATACTGGGGGGGACGGGGACGACTCCCATTAACCCCTGACTATACCGGGGATACGCTTATCACAATGCCTTTCTGGTCTGTGCTGAAGCAGGGCATTCTGGCAGCCAAGTGGCTTGACCTTTATTAGTGAGCCTGGTTACCCCCTCTCGGAACCACAGACTTAGAAATCGCCAGCTCATATACAGTGCATAAAATATATTTATATATATACCCTTATACACCATTTTAATAAAAAATATCACAAAATTCTTCTAAGTCCCTTGGGAAGAGTGAAAGACGCGCACGTTCATTTTCAGAGCTCCTAGACCTTCCTATAAGAAGTTAGCCAAAAAGTAGCAACGAAAAACGCTTAGGTTAAGTTTCAGAGTTGCTTCTAATGTACCAAAGCTGGACTTAGACATAATTTGACTCTCACAACATTATGGCTGGTTGGAGACAGTCCGAACCACAAGTACCGGGTCCATGGTTCTGGGCGTATACTGGGGGGGACGGGGACGACTCCCATTAACCCCTGACTATACCGGGGATACGCTTATCACAATGCCTTTCTGGTCTGTGCTGAAGCAGGGCATTCTGGCAGCCAAGTGGCTTGACCTTTATTAGTGAGCCTGGTTACCCCCTCTCGGAACCACAGACTTAGAAATCGCCAGCTCATATACAGTGCATAAAATATATTTATATATATACCCTTATACACCATTTTAATAAAAAATATCACAAAATTCTTCTAAGTCCCTCGGGAAGAGTGAAAGACGAGCACGTTCATTTTCAGCGCTCCTAGACCTTCCTATAAGAAGTTAGCCAAAAAGTAGCTTCGAAAAACGCTTAGGTTAAGTTTCAGAGTTGCTTCTAATGTACCAAAGCTGGACTTAGACATAATTTCACTCTCACAACATTATGGCTGGTTGGAGACACTCCGAACCACAAGTACCGGGTCGATGGTTCTGGGCGTATACTGGGGGGACGGGGACGACTCCCATTAACCCCTGACTATACCGGGGATACGCTTATCACAATGCCTTTCTGGTCTGTGCTGAAGCAGGGCATTCTGGCAGCCAAGTGGCTTGACCTTTATTAGTGAGCCTGGTTACCCCCTCTCGGAACCACAGACTTAGAAATCGCCAGCTCATATACAGTGCATAAAATATATTTATATAATATATTTATATATATACCCTTATACACCATTTTAATAAAAAATATCACAAAATTCTTCTAAGTCCCTCGGGAAGAGTGAAAGACGCGCACGTTCATTTTCAGCGCTCCTAGACCTTCCTATAAGAAGTTAGCCAAAAAGTAAGTAGCTTCGAAAAACGCTTAGGTTAAGTTTCAGAGTTGCTTCTAATGTACCAAAGCTGGACTTAGACATAATTTCACTCTCACAACATTATGGCTGGTTGGAGACAGTCCGAAGCACTAGTACCGGGTAAATGGTTCTGGCCGTATACTGGGGGGACGGGGGCGACTCCCATTAACCCCTGACTATACCGGGGATACGCTTATCACAATGCCTTTCTGGTCTGTGCTGAAGCAGGGCATTCTGGAAACCAAGTGGCTTGACCTTTATTAGTGAGCCTGGATACCCCCTCTCGGAACCACAGAGTTAGAAATCGCCAGCTCATATACAGTGCATAAAATATATTTCTATATATACCCTTATACACCATTTTAATAAAAAATATCACAAAATTCTTCTAAGTCCCTCGGGAAGAGTGAAAGACGCGCACGTTCATTTTCAGCGCTCCTAGACCTTCCTATAAGAAGTTAGCCAAAAAGTAGCTTCGAAAAACGCTTAGGTAAAGTTTCAGAGTTGCTTCTAATGTACCAAAGCTGGACTTAGACATAATTTCACTCTCACAACATTATGGCTGGTTGGAGACAGTCCGAACCACAAGTACCGGGTCGATGGTTCTGGGCGTATACTGGGGGGACAGGGACGACTCCCATTAACCCCTGACTATACCGGGGATAAGCTTATCACAATGCCTTTCTTTTCTGTGCTGAAGCAGGGCATTCTGGCAGCCAAGTGGCTTGACCTTTATTAGTGAGCCTGGTTACCCCCTCTCGAAACCACAGACTTAGAAATCGCCAGCTCATATACAGTGCATAAAATATATTTATATAATATATTTATATATATATACCCTTATACACCATTTTAATAAAAAATATCACAAAATTCTTCTAAGTCCCTCGGGAAGAGTGAAAGACGCGCACTTTCATTTTCAGAGCTCCTAGACCTTCCTATAAGAAGTTAGCCAAAAAGTAGCTTCGAAAAACGCTTATGTTAAGTTTCAGAGTTGCTTCTAATGTACCAAAGCTGGACTTAGACATAATTTCACTCTCACAACATTATGGCTGGTTGGAGACAGTCTGAACCACAAGTACCGGGTCGATGGTTCTGGGCGTATACTGGGGGGACGGGGACGACTCCCATTAACCCCTGACTATACCGGGGATACGCTTATCACAATGCCTTTCTGGTCTGTGCTGAAGCAGGGCATTCTGGCAGCCAAGTGGCTTGACCTTTATTAGTGAGCCTGGTTACCCCCTCTCGGAACCACAGACTTAGAAATCGCCAGCTCATATACAGTGCATAAAATATATTTATATAATATATTTATATATATACCCTTATACACCATTTTAATAAAAAATATCACAAAATTCTTCTAAGTCCCTCGGGAAGAGTAAAAGACGCGCACGTTCATTTTCAGCGCTCCCAGACCTTCCTATAAGAAGTTAGCCAAAAAGTAAGTAGCTTCGAAAAACGCTTAGGTTAAGTTTCAGAGTTGCTTCTAATGTACCAAAGCTGGACTTAGACATAATTTCACTCTCACAACATTATGGCTGGTTGGAGACAGTCCGAACCACAAGTACCGGGTCCATGGTTCTGGGCGTATACTGGGGGGGACGGGGACGACTCCCATTAACCCCTGACTATACCGGGGATACGCTTATCACAATGCCTTTCTGGTCTGTGCTGAAGCAGGGCATTCTGGCAGCCAAGTGGCTTGACCTTTATTAGTGAGCCTGGTTACCCCCTCTCGGAACCACAGACTTAGAAATCGCCAGCTCATATACAGTGCATAAAATATATTTATTTAATATATTTATATATATACCCTTATACACCATTTTAATAAAAAATATCACAAAATTCTTCTAAGTCCCTCGGGAAGAGTGAAAGACGCGCACGTTCATTTTCAGCGCTCCTAGACCTTCCTATAAGAAGTTAGCCAAAAAGTAAGTAGCTTCGAAAAACGCTTCGGTTAAGTTTCAGAGTTGCTTCTAATGTACCAAAGCTGGACTTAGACATAATTTCACTCTCACAACATTATGGCTGGTTGGAGACAGTCCGAACCACAAGTACCGGGTCCATGGTTCTGGGCGTATACTGGGGGGGACGGGGACGACTCCCATTAACCCCTGACTATACCGGGGATACGCTTATCACAATGCCTTTCTGGTCTGTGCTGAAGCAGGGCATTCTGGCAGCCAAATGGCTTGACCTTTATTAGTGAGCCTGGTTACCCCCTCTCGGAACCACAGACTTAGAAATCGCCAGCTCATATACAGTGCATAAAATATATTTATATATATACCCTTATACACCATTTTAATAAAAAATATCACAAAATTCTTCTAAGTCCCTTGGGAAGAGTGAAAGACGCGCACGTTCATTTTCAGAGCTCCTAGACCTTCCTATAAGAAGTTAGCCAAAAAGTAGCAACGAAAAACGCTTAGGTTAAGTTTCAGAGTTGCTTCTAATGTACCAAAGCTGGACTTAGACATAATTTGACTCTCACAACATTATGGCTGGTTGGAGACAGTCCGAACCACAAGTACCGGGTCCATGGTTCTGGGCGTATACTGGGGGGGACGGGGACGACTCCCATTAACCCCTGACTATACCGGGGATACGCTTATCACAATGCCTTTCTGGTCTGTGCTGAAGCAGGGCATTCTGGCAGCCAAGTGGCTTGACCTTTATTAGTGAGCCTGGTTACCCCCTCTCGGAACCACAGACTTAGAAATCGCCAGCTCATATACAGTGCATAAAATATATTTATATATATACCCTTATACACCATTTTAATAAAAAATATCACAAAATTCTTCTAAGTCCCTTGGGAAGAGTGAAAGACGCGCACGTTCATTTTCAGAGCTCCTAGACCTTCCTATAAGAAGTTAGCCAAAAAGTAGCAACGAAAAACGCTTAGGTTAAGTTTCAGAGTTGCTTCTAATGTACCAAAGCTGGACTTAGACATAATTTGACTCTCACAACATTATGGCTGGTTGGAGACAGTCCGAACCACAAGTACCGGGTCCATGGTTCTGGGCGTATACTGGGGGGGACGGGGACGACTCCCATTAACCCCTGACTATACCGGGGATACGCTTATCACAATGCCTTTCTGGTCTGTGCTGAAGCAGGGCATTCTGGCAGCCAAGTGGCTTGACCTTTATTAGTGAGCCTGGTTACCCCCTCTCGGAACCACAGACTTAGAAATCGCCAGCTCATATACAGTGCATAAAATATATTTATATATATACCCTTATACACCATTTTAATAAAAAATATCACAAAATTCTTCTAAGTCCCTCGGGAAGAGTGAAAGACGAGCACGTTCATTTTCAGCGCTCCTAGACCTTCCTATAAGAAGTTAGCCAAAAAGTAGCTTCGAAAAACGCTTAGGTTAAGTTTCAGAGTTGCTTCTAATGTACCAAAGCTGGACTTAGACATAATTTCACTCTCACAACATTATGGCTGGTTGGAGACACTCCGAACCACAAGTACCGGGTCGATGGTTCTGGGCGTATACTGGGGGGACGGGGACGACTCCCATTAACCCCTGACTATACCGGGGATACGCTTATCACAATGCCTTTCTGGTCTGTGCTGAAGCAGGGCATTCTGGCAGCCAAGTGGCTTGACCTTTATTAGTGAGCCTGGTTACCCCCTCTCGGAACCACAGACTTAGAAATCGCCAGCTCATATACAGTGCATAAAATATATTTATATAATATATTTATATATATACCCTTATACACCATTTTAATAAAAAATATCACAAAATTCTTCTAAGTCCCTCGGGAAGAGTGAAAGACGCGCACGTTCATTTTCAGCGCTCCTAGACCTTCCTATAAGAAGTTAGCCAAAAAGTAAGTAGCTTCGAAAAACGCTTAGGTTAAGTTTCAGAGTTGCTTCTAATGTACCAAAGCTGGACTTAGACATAATTTCACTCTCACAACATTATGGCTGGTTGGAGACAGTCCGAAGCACTAGTACCGGGTCCATGGTTCTGGGCGTATACTGGGGGGGACGGGGACGACTCCCATTAACCCCTGACTATACCGGGGATACGCTTATCACAATGCCTTTCTGGTCTGTGCTGAAGCAGGGCATTCTGGAAACCAAGTGGCTTGACCTTTATTAGTGAGCCTGGATACCCCCTCTCGGAACCACAGAGTTAGAAATCGCCAGCTCATATACAGTGCATAAAATATATTTCTATATATACCCTTATACACCATTTTAATAAAAAATATCACAAAATTCTTCTAAGTCCCTCGGGAAGAGTGAAAGACGCGCACGTTCATTTTCAGCGCTCCTAGACCTTCCTATAAGAAGTTAGCCAAAAAGTAGCTTCGAAAAACGCTTAGGTAAAGTTTCAGAGTTGCTTCTAATGTACCAAAGCTGGACTTAGACATAATTTCACTCTCACAACATTATGGCTGGTTGGAGACAGTCCGAACCACAAGTACCGGGTCGATGGTTCTGGGCGTATACTGGGGGGACAGGGACGACTCCCATTAACCCCTGACTATACCGGGGATAAGCTTATCACAATGCCTTTCTTTTCTGTGCTGAAGCAGGGCATTCTGGCAGCCAAGTGGCTTGACCTTTATTAGTGAGCCTGGTTACCCCCTCTCGAAACCACAGACTTAGAAATCGCCAGCTCATATACAGTGCATAAAATATATTTATATAATATATTTATATATATATACCCTTATACACCATTTTAATAAAAAATATCACAAAATTCTTCTAAGTCCCTCGGGAAGAGTGAAAGACGCGCACTTTCATTTTCAGAGCTCCTAGACCTTCCTATAAGAAGTTAGCCAAAAAGTAGCTTCGAAAAACGCTTATGTTAAGTTTCAGAGTTGCTTCTAATGTACCAAAGCTGGACTTAGACATAATTTCACTCTCACAACATTATGGCTGGTTGGAGACAGTCTGAACCACAAGTACCGGGTCGATGGTTCTGGGCGTATACTGGGGGGACGGGGACGACTCCCATTAACCCCTGACTATACCGGGGATACGCTTATCACAATGCCTTTCTGGTCTGTGCTGAAGCAGGGCATTCTGGCAGCCAAGTGGCTTGACCTTTATTAGTGAGCCTGGTTACCCCCTCTCGGAACCACAGACTTAGAAATCGCCAGCTCATATACAGTGCATAAAATATATTTATATAATATATTTATATATATACCCTTATACACCATTTTAATAAAAAATATCACAAAATTCTTCTAAGTCCCTCGGGAAGAGTAAAAGACGCGCACGTTCATTTTCAGCGCTCCCAGACCTTCCTATAAGAAGTTAGCCAAAAAGTAAGTAGCTTCGAAAAACGCTTAGGTTAAGTTTCAGAGTTGCTTCTAATGTACCAAAGCTGGACTTAGACATAATTTCACTCTCACAACATTATGGCTGGTTGGAGACAGTCCGAACCACAAGTACCGGGTCCATGGTTCTGGGCGTATACTGGGGGGGACGGGGACGACTCCCATTAACCCCTGACTATACCGGGGATACGCTTATCACAATGCCTTTCTGGTCTGTGCTGAAGCAGGGCATTCTGGCAGCCAAGTGGCTTGACCTTTATTAGTGAGCCTGGTTACCCCCTCTCGGAACCACAGACTTAGAAATCGCCAGCTCATATACAGTGCATAAAATATATTTATTTAATATATTTATATATATACCCTTATACACCATTTTAATAAAAAATATCACAAAATTCTTCTAAGTCCCTCGGGAAGAGTGAAAGACGCGCACGTTCATTTTCAGCGCTCCTAGACCTTCCTATAAGAAGTTAGCCAAAAAGTAAGTAGCTTCGAAAAACGCTTCGGTTAAGTTTCAGAGTTGCTTCTAATGTACCAAAGCTGGACTTAGACATAATTTCACTCTCACAACATTATGGCTGGTTGGAGACAGTCCGAACCACAAGTACCGGGTCCATGGTTCTGGGCGTATACTGGGGGGGACGGGGACGACTCCCATTAACCCCTGACTATACCGGGGATACGCTTATCACAATGCCTTTCTGGTCTGTGCTGAAGCAGGGCATTCTGGCAGCCAAGTGGCTTGACCTTTATTAGTGAGCCTGGTTACCCCCTCTCGGAACCACAGACTTAGAAATCGCCAGCTCATATACAGTGCATAAAATATATTTATATAATATATTTATATATATACCCTTATACACCATTTTAATAAAAAATATCACAAAATTCTTCTAAGTCCCTCGGGAAGAGTGAAAGACGCGCACGTTCATTTTCAGCGCTCCTAGACCTTCCTATAAGAAGTTAGCCAAAAAGTAAGTAGCTTCGAAAAACGCTTAGGTTAAGTTTCAGAGTTGCTTCTAATGTACCAAAGCTGGACTTAGACATAATTTGACTCTCACAACATTATGGCTGGTTGGAGACAGTCCGAACCACAAGTACCGGGTCCATGGTTCTGGGCGTATACTGGGGGGGACGGGGACGACTCCCATTAACCCCTGACTATACCGGGGATACGCTTATCACAATGCCTTTCTGGTCTGTGCTGAAGCAGGGCATTCTGGCAGCCAAATGGCTTGACCTTTATTAGTGAGCCTGGTTACCCCCTCTCGGAACCACAGACTTAGAAATCGCCAGCTCATATACAGTGCATAAAATATATTTATATATATACCCTTATACACCATTTTAATAAAAAATATCACAAAATTCTTCTAAGTCCCTTGGGAAGAGTGAAAGACGCGCACGTTCATTTTCAGAGCTCCTAGACCTTCCTATAAGAAGTTAGCCAAAAAGTAGCAACGAAAAACGCTTAGGTTAAGTTTCAGAGTTGCTTCTAATGTACCAAAGCTGGACTTAGACATAATTTGACTCACACAACATTATGGCTGGTTGGAGACAGTCCGAACCACAAGTACCGGGTCCATGGTTCTGGGCGTATACTGGGGGGGACGGGGACGACTCCCATTAACCCCTGACTATACCGGGGATACGCTTATCACAATGCCTTTCTGGTCTGTGCTGAAGCAGGGCATTCTGGCAGCCAAGTGGCTTGACCTTTATTAGTGAGCCTGGTTACCCCCTCTCGGAACCACAGACTTAGAAATCGCCAGCTCATATACAGTGCATAAAATATATTTATATATATACCCTTATACACCATTTTAATAAAAAATATCACAAAATTCTTCTAAGTCCCTCGGGAAGAGTGAAAGACGAGCACGTTCATTTTCAGCGCTCCTAGACCTTCCTATAAGAAGTTAGCCAAAAAGTAGCTTCGAAAAACGCTTAGGTTAAGTTTCAGAGTTGCTTCTAATGTACCAAAGCTGGACTTAGACATAATTTCACTCTCACAACATAATGGCTGGTTGGAGACACTCCGAACCACAAGTACCGGATCGATGGTTCTGGGCGTATACTGGGGGGACGGGGACGACTCCCATTAACCCCTGACTATACCGGGGATACGCTTATCACAATGCCTTTCTGGTCTGTGCTGAAGCAGGGCATTCTGGCAGCCAAGTGGCTTGACCTTTATTAGTGAGCCTGGTTACCCCCTCTCGGAACCACAGACTTAGAAATCGCCAGCTCATATACAGTGCATAAAATATATTTATTTAATATATTTATATATATACCCTTATACACCATTTTAATAAAAAATATCACAAAATTCTTCTAAGTCCCTCGGGAAGAGTGAAAGACGCGCACGTTCATTTTCAGCGCTCCTAGACCTTCCTATAAGAAGTTAGCCAAAAAGTAAGTAGCTTCGAAAAACGCTTCGGTTAAGTTTCAGAGTTGCTTCTAATGTACCAAAGCTGGACTTAGACATAATTTCACTCTCACAACATTATGGCTGGTTGGAGACAGTCCGAACCACAAGTACCGGGTCCATGGTTCTGGGCGTATACTGGGGGGGACGGGGACGACTCCCATTAACCCCTGACTATACCGGGGATACGCTTATCACAATGCCTTTCTGGTCTGTGCTGAAGCAGGGCATTCTGGCAGCCAAGTGGCTTGACCTTTATTAGTGAGCCTGGTTACCCCCTCTCGGAACCACAGACTTAGAAATCGCCAGCTCATATACAGTGCATAAAATATATTTATATATATACCCTTATACACCATTTTAATAAAAAATATCACAAAATTCTTCTAAGTCCCTTGGGAAGAGTGAAAGACGCGCACGTTCATTTTCAGAGCTCCTAGACCTTCCTATAAGAAGTTAGCCAAAAAGTAGCAACGAAAAACGCTTAGGTTAAGTTTCAGAGTTGCTTCTAATGTACCAAAGCTGGACTTAGACATAATTTGACTCTCACAACATTATGGCTGGTTGGAGACAGTCCGAACCACAAGTACCGGGTCCATGGTTCTGGGCGTATACTGGGGGGGACGGGGACTACTCCCATTAACCCCTGACTATACCGGGGATACGCTTATCACAATGCCTTTCTGGTCTGTGCTGAAGCAGGGCATTCTGGCAGCCAAGTGGCTTGACCTTTATTAGTGAGCCTGGTTACCCCCTCTCGGAACCACAGACTTAGAAATCGCCAGCTCATATACAGTGCATAAAATATATTTATATATATACCCTTATACACCATTTTAATAAAAAATATCACAAAATTCTTCTAAGTCCCTCGGGAAGAGTGAAAGACGAGCACGTTCATTTTCAGCGCTCCTAGACCTTCCTATAAGAAGTTAGCCAAAAAGTAGCTTCGAAAAACGCTTAGGTTAAGTTTCAGAGTTGCTTCTAATGTACCAAAGCTGGACTTAGACATAATTTCACTCTCACAACATTATGGCTGGTTGGAGACACTCCGAACCACAAGTACCGGGTCGATGGTTCTGGGCGTATACTGGGGGGACGGGGACGACTCCCATTAACCCCTGACTATACCGGGGATACGCTTATCACAATGCCTTTCTGGTCTGTGCTGAAGCAGGGCATTCTGGCAGCCAAGTGGCTTGACCTTTATTAGTGAGCCTGGTTACCCCCTCTCGGAACCACAGACTTAGAAATCGCCAGCTCATATACAGTGCATAAAATATATTTATATAATATATTTATATATATACCCTTATACACCATTTTAATAAAAAATATCACAAAATTCTTCTAAGTCCCTCGGGAAGAGTGAAAGACGCGCACGTTCATTTTCAGCGCTCCTAGACCTTCCTATAAGAAGTTAGCCAAAAAGTAAGTAGCTTCGAAAAACGCTTAGGTTAAGTTTCAGAGTTGCTTCTAATGTACCAAAGCTGGACTTAGACATAATTTCACTCTCACAACATTATGGCTGGTTGGAGACAGTCCGAAGCACAAGTACCGGGTAAATGGTTCTGGCCGTATACTGGGGGGACGGGGGCGACTCCCATTAACCCCTGACTATACCGGGGATACGCTTATCACAATGCCTTTCTGGTCTGTGCTGAAGCAGGGCATTCTGGAAACCAAGTGGCTTGACCTTTATTAGTGAGCCTGGATACCCCCTCTCGGAACCACAGAGTTAGAAATCGCCAGCTCATATACAGTGCATAAAATATATTTCTATATATACCCTTATACACCATTTTAATAAAAAATATCACAAAATTCTTCTAAGTCCCTCGGGAAGAGTGAAAGACGCGCACGTTCATTTTCAGCGCTCCTAGACCTTCCTATAAGAAGTTAGCCAAAAAGTAGCTTCGAAAAACGCTTAGGTAAAGTTTCAGAGTTGCTTCTAATGTACCAAAGCTGGACTTAGACATAATTTCACTCTCACAACATTATGGCTGGTTGGAGACAGTCTGAACCACAAGTACCGGGTCGATGGTTCTGGGCGTATACTGGGGGGACGGGGACGACTCCCATTAACCCCTGACTATACCGGGGATACGCTTATCACAATGCCTTTCTGGTCTGTGCTGAAGCAGGGCATTCTGGCAGCCAAGTGGCTTGACCTTTATTAGTGAGCCTGGTTACCCCCTCTCGGAACCACAGACTTAGAAATCGCCAGCTCATATACAGTGCATAAAATATATTTATATAATATATTTATATATATACCCTTATACACCATTTTAATAAAAAATATCACAAAATTCTTCTAAGTCCCTCGGGAAGAGTAAAAGACGCGCACGTTCATTTTCAGCGCTCCCAGACCTTCCTATAAGAAGTTAGCCAAAAAGTAAGTAGCTTCGAAAAACGCTTAGGTTAAGTTTCAGAGTTGCTTCTAATGTACCAAAGCTGGACTTAGACATAATTTCACTCTCACAACATTATGGCTGGTTGGAGACAGTCCGAACCACAAGTACCGGGTCCATGGTTCTGGGCGTATACTGGGGGGGACGGGGACGACTCCCATTAACACCTGACTATACCGGGGATACGCTTATCACAATGCCTTTCTGGTCTGTGCTGAAGCAGGGCATTCTGGCAGCCAAGTGGCTTGACCTTTATTAGTGAGCCTGGTTACCCCCTCTCGGAACCACAGACTTAGAAATCGCCAGCTCATATACAGTGCATAAAATATATTTATATATATACCCTTATACACCATTTTAATAAAAAATATCACAAAATTCTTCTAAGTCCCTTGGGAAGAGTGAAAGACGCGCACGTTCATTTTCAGAGCTCCTAGACCTTCCTATAAGAAGTTAGCCAAAAAGTAGCAACGAAAAACGCTTAGGTTAAGTTTCAGAGTTGCTTCTAATGTACCAAAGCTGGACTTAGACATAATTTGACTCTCACAACATTATGGCTGGTTGGAGACAGTCCGAACCACAAGTACCGGGTCCATGGTTCTGGGCGTATACTGGGGGGGACGGGGATGACTCCCATTAACCCCTGACTATACCGGGGATACGCTTATCACAATGCCTTTCTGGTCTGTGCTGAAGCAGGGCATTCTGGCAGCCAAGTGGCTTGACCTTTATTAGTGAGCCTGGTTACCCCCTCTCGGAACCACAGACTTAGAAATCGCCAGCTCATATACAGTGCATAAAATATATTTATATATATACCCTTATACACCATTTTAATAAAAAATATCACAAAATTCTTCTAAGTCCCTCGGGAAGAGTGAAAGACGAGCACGTTCATTTTCAGCGCTCCTAGACCTTCCTATAAGAAGTTAGCCAAAAAGTAGCTTCGAAAAACGCTTAGGTTAAGTTTCAGAGTTGCTTCTAATGTACCAAAGCTGGACTTAGACATAATTTCACTCTCACAACATTATGGCTGGTTGGAGACACTCCGAACCACAAGTACCGGGTCGATGGTTCTGGGCGTATACTGGGGGGACGGGGACGACTCCCATTAACCCCTGACTATACCGGGGATACGCTTATCACAATGCCTTTCTGGTCTGTGCTGAAGCAGGGCATTCTGGCAGCCAAGTGGCTTGACCTTTATTAGTGAGCCTGGTTACCCCCTCTCGGAACCACAGACTTAGAAATCGCCAGCTCATATACAGTGCATAAAATATATTTATATAATATATTTATATATATACCCTTATACACCATTTTAATAAAAAATATCACAAAATTCTTCTAAGTCCCTCGGGAAGAGTGAAAGACGCGCACGTTCATTTTAAGCGCTCCTAGACCTTCCTATAAGAAGTTAGCCAAAAAGTAAGTAGCTTCGAAAAACGCTTAGGTTAAGTTTCAGAGTTGCTTCTAATGTACCAAAGCTGGACTTAGACATAATTTGACTCTCACAACATTATGGCTGGTTGGAGACAGTCCGAACCACAAGTACCGGGTCCATGGTTCTGGGCGTATACTGGGGGGGACGGGGACGACTCCCATTAACCCCTGACTATACCGGGGATACGCTTATCACAATGCCTTTCTGGTCTGTGCTGAAGCAGGGCATTCTGGCAGCCAAATGGCTTGACCTTTATTAGTGAGCCTGGTTACCCCCTCTCGGAACCACAGACTTAGAAATCGCCAGCTCATATACAGTGCATAAAATATATTTATATATATACCCTTATACACCATTTTAATAAAAAATATCACAAAATTCTTCTAAGTCCCTCGGGAAGAGTGAAAGACGCGCACTTTCATTTTCAGAGCTCCTAGACCTTCCTATAAGAAGTTAGCCAAAAAGTAGCTTCGAAAAACGCTTATGTTAAGTTTCAGAGTTGCTTCTAATGTACCAAAGCTGGACTTAGACATAATTTCACTCTCACAACATTATGGCTGGTTGGAGACAGTCTGAACCACAAGTACCGGGTCGATGGTTCTGGGCGTATACTGGGGGGACGGGGACGACTCCCATTAACCCCTGACTATACCGGGGATACGCTTATCACAATGCCTTTCTGGTCTGTGCTGAAGCAGGGCATTCTGGCAGCCAAGTGGCTTGACCTTTATTAGTGAGCCTGGTTACCCCCTCTCGGAACCACAGACTTAGAAATCGCCAGCTCATATACAGTGCATAAAATATATTTATATAATATATTTATATATATACCCTTATACACCATTTTAATAAAAAATATCACAAAATTCTTCTAAGTCCCTCGGGAAGAGTAAAAGACGCGCACGTTCATTTTCAGCGCTCCCAGACCTTCCTATAAGAAGTTAGCCAAAAAGTAAGTAGCTTCGAAAAACGCTTAGGTTAAGTTTCAGAGTTGCTTCTAATGTACCAAAGCTGGACTTAGACATAATTTCACTCTCACAACATTATGGCTGGTTGGAGACAGTCCGAACCACAAGTACCGGGTCCATGGTTCTGGGCGTATACTGGGGGGGACGGGGACGACTCCCATTAACCCCTGACTATACCGGGGATACGCTTATCACAATGCCTTTCTGGTCTGTGCTGAAGCAGGGCATTCTGGCAGCCAAGTGGCTTGACCTTTATTAGTGAGCCTGGTTACCCCCTCTCGGAACCACAGACTTAGAAATCGCCAGCTCATATACAGTGCATAAAATATATTTATATATATACCCTTATACACCATTTTAATAAAAAATATCACAAAATTCTTCTAAGTCCCTTGGGAAGAGTGAAAGACGCGCACGTTCATTTTCAGAGCTCCTAGACCTTCCTATAAGAAGTTAGCCAAAAAGTAGCAACGAAAAACGCTTAGGTTAAGTTTCAGAGTTGCTTCTAATGTACCAAAGCTGGACTTAGACATAATTTGACTCTCACAACATTATGGCTGGTTGGAGACAGTCCGAACCACAAGTACCGGGTCCATGGTTCTGGGCGTATACTGGGGGGGACGGGGATGACTCCCATTAACCCCTGACTATACCGGGGATACGCTTATCACAATGCCTTTCTGGTCTGTGCTGAAGCAGGGCATTCTGGCAGCCAAGTGGCTTGACCTTTATTAGTGAGCCTGGTTACCCCCTCTCGGAACCACAGACTTAGAAATCGCCAGCTCATATACAGTGCATAAAATATATTTATATATATACCCTTATACACCATTTTAATAAAAAATATCACAAAATTCTTCTAAGTCCCTCGGGAAGAGTGAAAGACGAGCACGTTCATTTTCAGCGCTCCTAGACCTTCCTATAAGAAGTTAGCCAAAAAGTAGCTTCGAAAAACGCTTAGGTTAAGTTTCAGAGTTGCTTCTAATGTACCAAAGCTGGACTTAGACATAATTTCACTCTCACAACATTATGGCTGGTTGGAGACACTCCGAACCACAAGTACCGGGTCGATGGTTCTGGGCGTATACTGGGGGGACGGGGACGACTCCCATTAACCCCTGACTATACCGGGGATACGCTTATCACAATGCCTTTCTGGTCTGTGCTGAAGCAGGGCATTCTGGCAGCCAAGTGGCTTGACCTTTATTAGTGAGCCTGGTTACCCCCTCTCGGAACCACAGACTTAGAAATCGCCAGCTCATATACAGTGCATAAAATATATTTATATAATATATTTATATATATACCCTTATACACCATTTTAATAAAAAATATCACAAAATTCTTCTAAGTCCCTCGGGAAGAGTGAAAGACGCGCACGTTCATTTTAAGCGCTCCTAGACCTTCCTATAAGAAGTTAGCCAAAAAGTAAGTAGCTTCGAAAAACGCTTAGGTTAAGTTTCAGAGTTGCTTCTAATGTACCAAAGCTGGACTTAGACATAATTTGACTCTCACAACATTATGGCTGGTTGGAGACAGTCCGAACCACAAGTACCGGGTCCATGGTTCTGGGCGTATACTGGGGGGGACGGGGACGACTCCCATTAACCCCTGACTATACCGGGGATACGCTTATCACAATGCCTTTCTGGTCTGTGCTGAAGCAGGGCATTCTGGCAGCCAAATGGCTTGACCTTTATTAGTGAGCCTGGTTACCCCCTCTCGGAACCACAGACTTAGAAATCGCCAGCTCATATACAGTGCATAAAATATATTTATATATATACCCTTATACACCATTTTAATAAAAAATATCACAAAATTCTTCTAAGTCCCTCGGGAAGAGTGAAAGACGCGCACTTTCATTTTCAGAGCTCCTAGACCTTCCTATAAGAAGTTAGCCAAAAAGTAGCTTCGAAAAACGCTTATGTTAAGTTTCAGAGTTGCTTCTAATGTACCAAAGCTGGACTTAGACATAATTTCACTCTCACAACATTATGGCTGGTTGGAGACAGTCTGAACCACAAGTACCGGGTCGATGGTTCTGGGCGTATACTGGGGGGACGGGGACGACTCCCATTAACCCCTGACTATACCGGGGATACGCTTATCACAATGCCTTTCTGGTCTGTGCTGAAGCAGGGCATTCTGGCAGCCAAGTGGCTTGACCTTTATTAGTGAGCCTGGTTACCCCCTCTCGGAACCACAGACTTAGAAATCGCCAGCTCATATACAGTGCATAAAATATATTTATATAATATATTTATATATATACCCTTATACACCATTTTAATAAAAAATATCACAAAATTCTTCTAAGTCCCTCGGGAAGAGTAAAAGACGCGCACGTTCATTTTCAGCGCTCCCAGACCTTCCTATAAGAAGTTAGCCAAAAAGTAAGTAGCTTCGAAAAACGCTTAGGTTAAGTTTCAGAGTTGCTTCTAATGTACCAAAGCTGGACTTAGACATAATTTCACTCTCACAACATTATGGCTGGTTGGAGACAGTCCGAACCACAAGTACCGGGTCCATGGTTCTGGGCGTATACTGGGGGGGACGGGGACGACTCCCATTAACCCCTGACTATACCGGGGATACGCTTATCACAATGCCTTTCTGGTCTGTGCTGAAGCAGGGCATTCTGGCAGCCAAGTGGCTTGACCTTTATTAGTGAGCCTGGTTACCCCCTCTCGGAACCACAGACTTAGAAATCGCCAGCTCATATACAGTGCATAAAATATATTTATATATATACCCTTATACACCATTTTAATAAAAAATATCACAAAATTCTTCTAAGTCCCTTGGGAAGAGTGAAAGACGCGCACGTTCATTTTCAGAGCTCCTAGACCTTCCTATAAGAAGTTAGCCAAAAAGTAGCAACGAAAAACGCTTAGGTTAAGTTTCAGAGTTGCTTCTAATGTACCAAAGCTGGACTTAGACATAATTTGACTCTCACAACATTATGGCTGGTTGGAGACAGTCCGAACCACAAGTACCGGGTCCATGGTTCTGGGCGTATACTGGGGGGGACGGGGATGACTCCCATTAACCCCTGACTATACCGGGGATACGCTTATCACAATGCCTTTCTGGTCTGTGCTGAAGCAGGGCATTCTGGCAGCCAAGTGGCTTGACCTTTATTAGTGAGCCTGGTTACCCCCTCTCGGAACCACAGACTTAGAAATCGCCAGCTCATATACAGTGCATAAAATATATTTATATATATACCCTTATACACCATTTTAATAAAAAATATCACAAAATTCTTCTAAGTCCCTCGGGAAGAGTGAAAGACGAGCACGTTCATTTTCAGCGCTCCTAGACCTTCCTATAAGAAGTTAGCCAAAAAGTAGCTTCGAAAAACGCTTAGGTTAAGTTTCAGAGTTGCTTCTAATGTACCAAAGCTGGACTTAGACATAATTTCACTCTCACAACATTATGGCTGGTTGGAGACACTCCGAACCACAAGTACCGGGTCGATGGTTCTGGGCGTATACTGGGGGGACGGGGACGACTCCCATTAACCCCTGACTATACCGGGGATACGCTTATCACAATGCCTTTCTGGTCTGTGCTGAAGCAGGGCATTCTGGCAGCCAAGTGGCTTGACCTTTATTAGTGAGCCTGGTTACCCCCTCTCGGAACCACAGACTTAGAAATCGCCAGCTCATATACAGTGCATAAAATATATTTATATAATATATTTATATATATACCCTTATACACCATTTTAATAAAAAATATCACAAAATTCTTCTAAGTCCCTCGGGAAGAGTGAAAGACGCGCACGTTCATTTTAAGCGCTCCTAGACCTTCCTATAAGAAGTTAGCCAAAAAGTAAGTAGCTTCGAAAAACGCTTAGGTTAAGTTTCAGAGTTGCTTCTAATGTACCAAAGCTGGACTTAGACATAATTTGACTCTCACAACATTATGGCTGGTTGGAGACAGTCCGAACCACAAGTACCGGGTCCATGGTTCTGGGCGTATACTGGGGGGGACGGGGACGACTCCCATTAACCCCTGACTATACCGGGGATACGCTTATCACAATGCCTTTCTGGTCTGTGCTGAAGCAGGGCATTCTGGCAGCCAAATGGCTTGACCTTTATTAGTGAGCCTGGTTACCCCCTCTCGGAACCACAGACTTAGAAATCGCCAGCTCATATACAGTGCATAAAATATATTTATATATATACCCTTATACACCATTTTAATAAAAAATATCACAAAATTCTTCTAAGTCCCTTGGGAAGGGTGAAAGACGCGCACGTTCATTTTCAGAGCTCCTAGACCTTCCTATAAGAAGTTAGCCAAAAAGTAGCAACGAAAAACGCTTAGGTTAAGTTTCAGAGTTGCTTCTAATGTACCAAAGCTGGACTTAGACATAATTTGACTCTCACAACATTATGGCTGGTTGGAGACAGTCCGAACCACAAGTACCGGGTCCATGGTTCTGGGCGTATACTGGGGGGGACGGGGACGACTCCCATTAACCCCTGACTATACCGGGGATACGCTTATCACAATGCCTTTCTGGTCTGTGCTGAAGCAGGGCATTCTGGCAGCCAAGTGGCTTGACCTTTATTAGTGAGCCTGGTTACCCCCTCTCGGAACCACAGACTTAGAAATCGCCAGCTCATATACAGTGCATAAAATATATTTATATATATACCCTTATACACCATTTTAATAAAAAATATCACAAAATTCTTCTAAGTCCCTCGGGAAGAGTGAAAGACGAGCACGTTCATTTTCAGCGCTCCTAGACCTTCCTATAAGAAGTTAGCCAAAAAGTAGCTTCGAAAAACGCTTAGGTTAAGTTTCAGAGTTGCTTCTAATGTACCAAAGCTGGACTTAGACATAATTTCACTCTCACAACATTATGGCTGGTTGGAGACACTCCGAACCACAAGTACCGGATCGATGGTTCTGGGCGTATACTGGGGGGACGGGGACGACTCCCATTAACCCCTGACTATACCGGGGATACGCTTATCACAATGCCTTTCTGGTCTGTGCTGAAGCAGGGCATTCTGGCAGCCAAGTGGCTTGACCTTTATTAGTGAGCCTGGTTACCCCCTCTCGGAACCACAGACTTAGAAATCGCCAGCTCATATACAGTGCATAAAATATATTTATTTAATATATTTATATATATACCCTTATACACCATTTTAATAAAAAATATCACAAAATTCTTCTAAGTCCCTCGGGAAGAGTGAAAGACGCGCACGTTCATTTTCAGAGCTCCTAGACCTTCCTATAAGAAGTTAGCCAAAAAGTAAGTAGCTTCGAAAAACGCTTCGGTTAAGTTTCAGAGTTGCTTCTAATGTACCAAAGCTGGACTTAGACATAATTTGACTCTCACAACATTATGGCTGGTTGGAGACAGTCCGAACCACAAGTACCGGGTCCATGGTTCTGGGCGTATACTGGGGGGGACGGGGACGACTCCCATTAACCCCTGACTATACCGGGGATACGCTTATCACAATGCCTTTCTGGTCTGTGCTGAAGCAGGGCATTCTGGCAGCCAAGTGGCTTGACCTTTATTAGTGAGCCTGGTTACCCCCTCTCGGAACCACAGACTTAGAAATCGCCAGCTCATATACAGTGCATAAAATATATTTATATAATATATTTATATATATACCCTTATACACCATTTTAATAAAAAATATCACAAAATTCTTCTAAGTCCCTCGGGAAGAGTGAAAGACGCGCACGTTCATTTTCAGCGCTCCTAGACCTTCCTATAAGAAGTTAGCCAAAAAGTAAGTAGCTTCGAAAAACGCTTAGGTTAAGTTTCAGAGTTGCTTCTAATGTACCAAAGCTGGACTTAGACATAATTTCACTCTCACAACATTATGGCTGGTTGGAGACAGTCCGAAGCACAAGTACCGGGTAAATGGTTCTGGCCGTATACTGGGGGGACGGGGGCGACTCCCATTAACCCCTGACTATACCGGGGATACGCTTATCACAATGCCTTTCTGGTCTGTGCTGAAGCAGGGCATTCTGGAAACCAAGTGGCTTGACCTTTATTAGTGAGCCTGGTTACCCCCTCTCGGAACCACAGAGTTAGAAATCGCCAGCTCATATACAGTGCATAAAATATATTTCTATATATACCCTTAAACACCATTTTAATAAAAAATATCACAAAATTCTTCTAAGTCCCTCGGGAAGAGTGAAAGACGCGCACGTTCATTTTCAGCGCTCCTAGACCTTCCTATAAGAAGTTAGCCAAAAAGTAGCTTCGAAAAACGCTTAGGTTAAGTTTCAGAGTTGCTTCTAATGTACCAAAGCTGGACTTAGACATAATTTCACTCTCACAACATTATGGCTGGTTGGAGACAGTCCGAACCACAAGTACCGGGTCGATGGTTCTGGGCGTATACTGGGGGGACAGGGACGACTCCCATTAACCCCTGACTATACCGGGGATAAGCTTATCACAATGCCTTTCTGGTCTGTGCTGAAGCAGGGCATTCTGGCAGCCAAGTGGCTTGACCTTTATTAGTGAGCCTGGTTACCCCCTCTCGGAACCACAGACTTAGAAATCGCCAGCTCATATACAGTGCATAAAATATATTTATATAATATATTTATATATATATACCCTTATACACCATTTTAATAAAAAATATCACAAAATTCTTCTAAGTCCCTCGGGAAGAGTGAAAGACGCGCACTTTCATTTTCAGAGCTCCTAGACCTTCCTATAAGAAGTTAGCCAAAAAGTAGCTTCGAAAAACGCTTATGTTAAGTTTCAGAGTTGCTTCTAATGTACCAAAGCTGGACTTAGACATAATTTCACTCTCACAACATTATGGCTGGTTGGAGACTGTCTGAACCACAAGTACCGGGTCGATGGTTCTGGGCGTATACTGGGGGGACGGGGACGACTCCCATTAACCCCTGACTATACCGGGGATACGCTTATCACAATGCCTTTCTGGTCTGTGCTGAAGCAGGGCATTCTGGCAGCCAAGTGGCTTGACCTTTATTAGTGAGCCTGGTTACCCCCTCTCGGAACCACAGACTTAGAAATCGCCAGCTCATATATAGTGCATAAAATATATTTATATAATATATTTATATATATACCCTTATACACCATTTTAATAAAAAATATCACAAAATTCTTCTAAGTCCCTCGGGAAGAGTAAAAGACGCGCACGTTCATTTTCAGCGCTCCCAGACCTTCCTATAAGAAGTTAGCCAAAAAGTAAGTAGCTTCGAAAAACGCTTAGGTTAAGTTTCAGAGTTGCTTCTAATGTACCAAAGCTGGACTTAGACATAATTTCACTCTCACAACATTATGGCTGGTTGGAGACAGTCCGAACCACAAGTACCGGGTCCATGGTTCTGGGCGTATACTGGGGGGGACGGGGACGACTCCCATTAACCCCTGACTATACCGGGGATACGCTTATCACAATGCCTTTCTGGTCTGTGCTGAAGCAGGGCATTCTGGCAGCCAAGTGGCTTGACCTTTATTAGTGAGCCTGGTTACCCCCTCTCGGAACCACAGACTTAGAAATCGCCAGCTCATATACAGTGCATAAAATATATTTATATATATACCCTTATACACCATTTTAATAAAAAATATCACAAAATTCTTCTAAGTCCCTCGGGAAGAGTGAAAGACGCGCACTTTCATTTTCAGAGCTCCTAGACCTTCCTATAAGAAGTTAGCCAAAAAGTAGCTTCGAAAAACGCTTAGGTTAAGTTTCAGAGTTGCTTCTAATGTACCAAAGCTGGACTTAGACATAATTTCACTCTCACAACATTATGGCTGGTTGGAGACAGTCTGAACCACAAGTACCGGGTCGATGGTTCTGGGCGTATACTGGGGGGACGGGGACGACTCCCATTAACCCCTGACTATACCGGGGATACGCTTATCACAATGCCTTTCTGGTCTGTGCTGAAGCAGGGCATTCTGGCAGCCAAGTGGCTTGACCTTTATTAGTGAGCCTGGTTACCCCCTCTCGGAACCACAGACTTAGAAATCGCCAGCTCATATACAGTGCATAAAATATATTTATATAATATATTTATATATATACCCTTATACACCATTTTAATAAAAAATATCACAAAATTCTTCTAAGTCCCTCGGGAAGAGTAAAAGACGCGCACGTTCATTTTCAGCGCTCCCAGACCTTCCTATAAGAAGTTAGCCAAAAAGTAGCTTCGAAAAACGCTTAGGTTAAGTTTCAGAGTTGCTTCTAATGTACCAAAGCTGGACTTAGACATAATTTGACTCTCACAACATTATGGCTGGTTGGAGACAGTCCGAACCACAAGTACCGGGTCCATGGTTCTGGGCGTATACTGGGGGGGACGGGGACGACTCCCATTAACCCCTGACTATACCGGGGATACGCTTATCACAATGCCTTTCTGGTCTGTGCTGAAGCAGGGCATTCTGGCAGCCAAGTGGCTTGACCTTTATTAGTGAGCCTGGTTACCCCCTCTCGGAACCACAGACTTAGAAATCGCCAGCTCATATACAGTGCATAAAATATATTTATATATATACCCTTATACACCATTTTAATAAAAAATATCACAAAATTCTTCTAAGTCCCTTGGGAAGAGTGAAAGACGCGCACGTTCATTTTCAGAGCTCCTAGACCTTCCTATAAGAAGTTAGCCAAAAAGTAGCAACGAAAAACGCTAAGGTTAAGTTTCAGAGTTGCTTCTAATGTACCAAAGCTGGACTTAGACATAATTTGACTCTCACAACATTATGGCTGGTTGGAGACAGTCCGAACCACAAGTACCGGGTCGATGGTTCTGGGCGTATACTGGGGGGACGGGGACGACTCCCATTAACCCCTGACTATACCGGGGATACGCTTATCACAATGCCTTTCTGGTCTGTGCTGAAGCAGGGCATTCTGGCAGCCAAGTGGCTTGACCTTTATTAGTGAGCCTGGTTACCCCCTCTCGGAACCACAGACTTAGAAATCGCCAGCTCATATACAGTGCATAAAATATATTTATATAATATATTTATATATATACCCTTATACACCATTTTAATAAAAAATATCACAAAATTCTTCTAAGTCCCTCGGGAAGAGTGAAAGACGCGCACGTTCATTTTCAGCGCTCCTAGACCTTCCTATAAGAAGTTAGCCAAAAAGTAAGTAGCTTCGAAAAACGCTTAGGTTAAGTTTCAGAGTTGCTTCTAATGTACCAAAGCTGGACTTAGACATAATTTCACTCTCACAACATTATGGCTGGTTGGAGACAGTCCGAAGCACAAGTACCGGGTCCATGGTTCTGGCCGTATACTGGGGGGACGGGGGCGACTCCCATTAACCCCTGACTATACCGGGGATACGCTTATCACAATGCCTTTCTGGTCTGTGCTGAAGCAGGGCATTCTGGAAACCAAGTGGCTTGACCTTTATTAGTGAGCCTGGTTACCCCCTCTCGGAACCACAGACTTAGAAATCGCCAGCTCATATACAGTGCATAAAATATATTTCTATATATACCCTTATACACCATTTTAATAAAAAATATCACAAAATTCTTCTAAGTCCCTCGGGAAGAGTGAAAGACGCGCACGTTCATTTTCAGCGCTCCTAGACCTTCCTATAAGAAGTTAGCCAAAAAGTAGCTTCGAAAAACGCTTAGGTTAAGTTTCAGAGTTGCTTCTAATGTACCAAAGCTGGACTTAGACATAATTTCACTCTCACAACATTATGGCTGGTTGGAGACAGTCCGAACCACAAGTACCGGGTCGATGGTTCTGGGCGTATACTGGGGGGACGGGGGGGACTCCCATTAACCCCTGACTATACCGGGGATACGCTTATCACAATGCCTTTCTGGTCTGTGCTGAAGCAGGGCATTCTGGCAGCCAAGTGGCTTGACCTTTATTAGTGAGCCTGGTTACCCCCTCTCGGAACCACAGACTTAGAAATCGCCAGCTCATATACAGTGCATAAAATATATTTATATAATATATTTATATATATACCCTTATACACCATTTTAATAAAAAATATCACAAAATTCTTCTAAGTCCCTCGGGAAGAGTAAAAGACGCGCACGTTCATTTTCAGCGCTCCCATACCTTCCTATAAGAAGTTAGCCAAAAAGTAGCTTCGAAAAACGCTTAGGTTAAGTTTCAGAGTTGCTTCTAATGTACCAAAGCTGGACTTAGACATAATTTCACTCTCACAACATTATGGCTGGTTGGAGACAGTCTGAACCACAAGTACCGGGTCGATGGTTCTGGGCGTATACTGGGGGGACGGGGACGACTCCCATTAACCCCTGACTATACCGGGGATAAGCTTATCACAATGCCTTTCTGGTCTGTGCTGAAGCAGGGCATTCTGGCAGCCAAGTGGCTTGACCTTTATTAGTGAGCCTGGTTACCCCCTCTCGGAACCACAGACTTAGAAATCGCCAGCTCATATACAGTGCATAAAATATATTTATATAATATATTTATATATATATACCCTTATACACCATTTTAATAAAAAATATCACAAAATTCTTCTAAGTCCCTCGGGAAGAGTGAAAGACGCGCACTTTCATTTTCAGAGCTCCTAGACCTTCCTATAAGAAGTTAGCCAAAAAGTAGCTTCGAAAAACGCTTATGTTAAGTTTCAGAGTTGCTTCTAATGTACCAAAGCTGGACTTAGACATAATTTCACTCTCACAACATTATGGCTGGTTGGAGACAGTCTGAACCACAAGTACCGGGTCGATGGTTCTGGGCGTATACTGGGGGGACGGGGACGACTCCCATTAACCCCTGACTATACCGGGGATACGCTTATCACAATGCCTTTCTGGTCTGTGCTGAAGCAGGGCATTCTGGCAGCCAAGTGGCTTGACCTTTATTAGTGAGCCTGGTTACCCCCTCTCGGAACCACAGACTTAGAAATCGCCAGCTCATATATAGTGCATAAAATATATTTATATAATATATTTATATATATACCCTTATACACCATTTTAATAAAAAATATCACAAAATTCTTCTAAGTCCCTCGGGAAGAGTAAAAGACGCGCACGTTCATTTTCAGCGCTCCCAGACCTTCCTATAAGAAGTTAGCCAAAAAGTAGCTTCGAAAAACGCTTAGGTTAAGTTTCAGAGTTGCTTCTAATGTACCAAAGCTGGACTTAGACATAATTTCACTCTCACAACATTATGGCTGGTTGGAGACAGTCCGAACCACAAGTACCGGGTCCATGGTTCTGGGCGTATACTGGGGGGGACGGGGACGACTCCCATTAACCCCTGACTATACCGGGGATACGCTTATCACAATGCCTTTCTGGTCTGTGCTGAAGCAGGGCATTCTGGCAGCCAAGTGGCTTGACCTTTATTAGTGAGCCTGGTTACCCCCTCTCGGAACCACAGACTTAGAAATCGCCAGCTCATATACAGTGCATAAAATATATTTATATATATACCCTTATACACCATTTTAATAAAAAATATCACAAAATTCTTCTAAGTCCCTTGGGAAGAGTGAAAGACGCGCACGTTCATTTTCAGAGCTCCTAGACCTTCCTATAAGAAGTTAGCCAAAAAGTAGCAACGAAAAACGCTTAGGTTAAGTTTCAGAGTTGCTTCTAATGTACCAAAGCTGGACTTATACATAATTTGACTCTCACAACATTATGGCTGGTTGGAGACAGTCCGAACCACAAGTACCGGGTCCATGGTTCTGGCCGTATACTGGGGGGGGACGGGGACGACTCCCATTAACCCCTGACTATACCGGGGATACGCTTATCACAATGCCTTTCTGGTCTGTGCTGAAGCAGGGCATTCTGGCAGCCAAGTGGCTTGACCTTTATTAGTGAGCCTGGTTACCCCCTCTCGGAACCACAGACTTAGAAATCGCCAGCTCATATATAGTGCATAAAATATATTTATATAATATATTTATATATATACCCTTATACACCATTTTAATAAAAAATATCACAAAATTCTTCTAAGTCCCTCGGGAAGAGTATAAGACGCGCACGTTCATTTTCAGCGCTCCCAGACCTTCCTATAAGAAGTTAGCCAAAAAGTAGCTTCGAAAAACGCTTAGGTTAAGTTTCAGAGTTGCTTCTAATGTACCAAAGCTGGACTTAGACATAATTTCACTCTCACAACATTATGGCTGGTTGGAGACAGTCCGAACCACAAGTACCGGGTCCATGGTTCTGGGCGTATACTGGGGGGGACGGGGACGACTCCCATTAACCCCTGACTATACCGGGGATACGCTTATCACAATGCCTTTCTGGTCTGTGCTGAAGCAGGGCATTCTGGCAGCCAAGTGGCTTGACCTTTATTAGTGAGCCTGGTTACCCCCTCTCGGAACCACAGACTTAGAAATCGCCAGCTCATATACAGTGCATAAAATATATTTATATATATACCCTTATACACCATTTTAATAAAAAATATCACAAAATTCTTCTAAGTCCCTTGGGAAGAGTGAAAGACGCGCACGTTCATTTTCAGAGCTCCTATACCTTCCTATAAGAAGTTAGCCAAAAAGTAGCAACGAAAAACGCTTAGGTTAAGTTTCAGAGTTGCTTCTAATGTACCAAAGCTGGACTTATACATAATTTGACTCTCACAACATTATGGCTGGTTGGAGACAGTCCGAACCACAAGTACCGGGTCCATGGTTCTGGGCGTATACTGGGGGGGACGGGGACGACTCCCATTAACCCCTGACTATACCGGGGATACGCTTATCACAATGCCTTTCTGGTCTGTGCTGAAGCAGGGCATTCTGGCAGCCAAGTGGCTTGACCTTTATTAGTGAGCCTGGTTAGCCCCTCTCGGAACCACAGACTTAGAAATCGCCAGCTCATATACAGTGCATAAAATATATTTATATATATATACCCTTATACACCATTTTAATAAAAAATATCACAAAATTCTTCTAAGTCCCTCGGGAAGAGTGAAAGACGAGCACGTTCATTTTCAGCGCTCCTAGACCTTCCTATAAGAAGTTAGCCAAAAAGTAGCTTCGAAAAACGCTTAGGTTAAGTTTCAGAGTTGCTTCTAATGTACCAAAGCTGGACTTAGACATAATTTCACTCTCACAACATTATGGCTGGTTGGAGACACTCCGAACCACAAGTACCGGGTCGATGGTTCTGGGCGTATACTGGGGGGACGGGGACGACTCCCATTAACCCCTGACTATACCGGGGATACGCTTATCACAATGCCTTTCTGGTCTGTGCTGAAGCAGGGCATTCTGGCAGCCAAGTGGCTTGACCTTTATTAGTGAGCCTGGTTACCCCCTCTCGGAACCACAGACTTAGAAATCGCCAGCTCATATACAGTGCATAAAATATATTTATATAATATATTTATATATATACCCTTATACACCATTTTAATAAAAAATATCACAAAATTCTTCTAAGTCCCTCGGGAAGAGTGAAAGACGCGCACGTTCATTTTCAGCGCTCCTAGACCTTCCTATAAGAAGTTAGCCAAAAAGTAGCTTCGAAAAACGCTTATGTTAAGTTTCAGAGTTGCTTCTAATGTACCAAAGCTGGACTTAGACATAATTTCACTCTCACAACATTATGGCTGGTTGGAGACAGTCTGAACCACAAGTACCGGGTCGATGGTTCTGGGCGTATACTGGGGGGACGGGGACGACTCCCATTAACCCCTGACTATACCGGGGATACGCTTATCACAATGCCTTTCTGGTCTGTGCTGAAGCAGGGCATTCTGGCAGCCAAGTGGCTTGACCTTTATTAGTGAGCCTGGTTACCCCCTCTCGGAACCACAGACTTAGAAATCGCCAGCTCATATATAGTGCATAAAATATATTTATATAATATATTTATATATATATACCCTTATACACCATTTTAATAAAAAATATCACAAAATTCTTCTAAGTCCCTCGGGAAGAGTAAAAGACGCGCACGTTCATTTTCAGCGCTCCCAGACCTTCCTATAAGAAGTTAGCCAAAAAGTAGCTTCGAAAAACGCTTAGGTTAAGTTTCAGAGTTGCTTCTAATGTACCAAAGCTGGACTTAGACATAATTTCACTCTCACAACATTATGGCTGGTTGGAGACAGTCCGAACCACAAGTACCGGGTCCATGGTTCTGGGCGTATACTGGGGGGGACGGGGACGACTCCCATTAACCCCTGACTATACCGGGGATACGCTTATCACAATGCCTTTCTGGTCTGTGCTGAAGCAGGGCATTCTGGCAGCCAAGTGGCTTGACCTTTATTAGTGAGCCTGGTTACCCCCTCTCGGAACCACAGACTTAGAAATCGCCAGCTCATATACAGTGCATAAAATATATTTATATATATACCCTTATACACCATTTTAATAAAAAATATCACAAAATTCTTCTAAGTCCCTTGGGAAGAGTGAAAGACACGCACGTTCATTTTCAGAGCTCCTAGACCTTCCTATAAGAAGTTAGCCAAAAAGTAGCAACGAAAAACGCTTAGGTTAAGTTTCAGAGTTGCTTCTAATGTACCAAAGCTGGACTTATACATAATTTGACTCTCACAACATTATGGCTGGTTGGAGACAGTCCGAACCACAAGTACCGGGTCCATGGTTCTGGGCGTATACTGGGGGGGACGGGGACGACTCCCATTAACCCCTGACTATACCGGGGATACGCTTATCACAATGCCTTTCTGGTCTGTGCTGAAGCAGGGCATTCTGGCAGCCAAGTGGCTTGACCTTTATTAGTGAGCCTGGTTAGCCCCTCTCGGAACCACAGACTTAGAAATCGCCAGCTCATATACAGTGCATAAAATATATTTATATATATATACCCTTATACACCATTTTAATAAAAAATATCACAAAATTCTTCTAAGTCCCTCGGGAAGAGTGAAAGACGAGCACGTTCATTTTCAGCGCTCCTAGACCTTCCTATAAGAAGTTAGCCAAAAAGTAGCTTCGAAAAACGCTTAGGTTAAGTTTCAGAGTTGCTTCTAATGTACCAAAGCTGGACTTAGACATAATTTCACTCTCACAACATTATGGCTGGTTGGAGACACTCCGAACCACAAGTACCGGGTCGATGGTTCTGGGCGTATACTGGGGGGACGGGGACGACTCCCATTAACCCCTGACTATACCGGGGATACGCTTATCACAATGCCTTTCTGGTCTGTGCTGAAGCAGGGCATTCTGGCAGCCAAGTGGCTTGACCTTTATTAGTGAGCCTGGTTACCCCCTCTCGGAACCACAGACTTAGAAATCGCCAGCTCATATACAGTGCATAAAATATATTTATATAATATATTTATATATATACCCTTATACACCATTTTAATAAAAAATATCACAAAATTCTTCTAAGTCCCTCGGGAAGAGTGAAAGACGCGCACGTTCATTTTCAGCGCTCCTAGACCTTCCTATAAGAAGTTAGCCAAAAAGTAGCTTCGAAAAACGCTTATGTTAAGTTTCAGAGTTGCTTCTAATGTACCAAAGCTGGACTTAGACATAATTTCACTCTCACAACATTATGGCTGGTTGGAGACAGTCTGAACCACAAGTACCGGGTCGATGGTTCTGGGCGTATACTGGGGGGACGGGGACGACTCCCATTAACCCCTGACTATACCGGGGATACGCTTATCACAATGCCTTTCTGGTCTGTGCTGAAGCAGGGCATTCTGGCAGCCAAGTGGCTTGACCTTTATTAGTGAGCCTGGTTACCCCCTCTCGGAACCACAGACTTAGAAATCGCCAGCTCATATATAGTGCATAAAATATATTTATATAATATATTTATATATATACCCTTATACACCATTTTAATAAAAAATATCACAAAATTCTTCTAAGTCCCTCGGGAAGAGTAAAAGACGCGCACGTTCATTTTCAGCGCTCCCAGACCTTCCTATAAGAAGTTAGCCAAAAAGTAGCTTCGAAAAACGCTTAGGTTAAGTTTCAGAGTTGCTTCTAATGTACCAAAGCTGGACTTAGACATAATTTCACTCTCACAACATTATGGCTGGTTGGAGACAGTCCGAACCACAAGTACCGGGTCCATGGTTCTGGGCGTATACTGGGGGGGACGGGGACGACTCCCATTAACCCCTGACTATACCGGGGATACGCTTATCACAATGCCTTTCTGGTCTGTGCTGAAGCAGGGCATTCTGGCAGCCAAGTGGCTTGACCTTTATTAGTGAGCCTGGTTACCCCCTCTCGGAACCACAGACTTAGAAATCGCCAGCTCATATACAGTGCATAAAATATATTTATATATATACCCTTATACACCATTTTAATAAAAAATATCACAAAATTCTTCTAAGTCCCTCGGGAAGAGTGAAAGACGCGCACGTTCATTTTCAGAGCTCCTAGACCTTCCTATAAGAAGTTAGCCAAAAAGTAGCAACGAAAAACGCTTAGGTTAAGTTTCAGAGTTGCTTCTAATGTACCAAAGCTGGACTTATACATAATTTGACTCTCACAACATTATGGCTGGTTGGAGACAGTCCGAACCACAAGTACCGGGTCCATGGTTCTGGGCGTATACTGGGGGGGACGGGGACGACTCCCATTAACCCCTGACTATACCGGGGATACGCTTATCACAATGCCTTTCTGGTCTGTGCTGAAGCAGGGCATTCTGGCAGCCAAGTGGCTTGACCTTTATTAGTGAGCCTGGTTACCCCCTCTCGGAACCACAGACTTAGAAATCGCCAGCTCATATACAGTGCATAAAATATATTTATATATATATACCCTTATACACCATTTTAATAAAAAATATCACAAAATTCTTCTAAGTCCCTCGGGAAGAGTGAAAGACGAGCACGTTCATTTTCAGCGCTCCTAGACCTTCCTATAAGAAGTTAGCCAAAAAGTAGCTTCGAAAAACGCTTAGGTTAAGTTTCAGAGTTGCTTCTAATGTACCAAAGCTGGACTTAGACATAATTTCACTCTCACAACATTATGGCTGGTTGGAGACACTCCGAACCACAAGTACCGGGTCGATGGTTCTGGGCGTATACTGGGGGGACGGGGACGACTCCCATTAACCCCTGACTATACCGGGGATACGCTTATCACAATGCCTTTCTGGTCTGTGCTGAAGCAGGGCATTCTGGCAGCCAAGTGGCTTGACCTTTATTAGTGAGCCTGGTTACCCCCTCTCGGAACCACAGACTTAGAAATCGCCAGCTCATATACAGTGCATAAAATATATTTATATAATATATTTATATATATACCCTTATACACCATTTTAATAAAAAATATCACAAAATTCTTCTAAGTCCCTCGGGAAGAGTGAAAGACGCGCACGTTCATTTTCAGCGCTCCTAGACCTTCCTATAAGAAGTTAGCCAAAAAGTAAGTAGCTTCGAAAAACGCTTAGGTTAAGTTTCAGAGTTGCTTCTAATGTACCAAAGCTGGACTTAGACATAATTTCACTCTCACAACATTATGGCTGGTTGGAGACAGTCTGAACCACAAGTACCGGGTCGATGGTTCTGGGCGTATACTGGGGGGACGGGGACGACTCCCATTAACCCCTGACTATACCGGGGATACGCTTATCACAATGCCTTTCTGGTCTGTGCTGAAGCAGGGCATTCTGGCAGCCAAGTGGCTTGACCTTTATTAGTGAGCCTGGTTACCCCCTCTCGGAACAACAGACTTAGAAATCGCCAGCTCATATACAGTGCATAAAATATATTTATATAATATATTTATATATATACCCTTATACACCATTTTAATAAAAAATATCACAAAATTCTTCTAAGTCCCTCGGGAAGAGTAAAAGACGCGCACGTTCATTTTCAGCGCTCCCAGACCTTCCTATAAGAAGTTAGCCAAAAAGTAGCTTCGAAAAACGCTTAGGTTAAGTTTCAGAGTTGCTTCTAATGTACCAAAGCTGGACTTAGACATAATTTCACTCTCACAACATTATGGCTGGTTGGAGACAGTCCGAACCACAAGTACCGGGTCCATGGTTCTGGGCGTATACTGGGGGGGACGGGGACGACTCCCATTAACCCCTGACTATACCGGGGATACGCTTATCACAATGCCTTTCTGGTCTGTGCTGAAGCAGGGCATTCTGGCAGCCAAGTGGCTTGACCTTTATTAGTGAGCCTGGTTACCCCCTCTCGGAACCACAGACTTAGAAATCGCCAGCTCATATACAGTGCATAAAATATATTTATATATATACCCTTATACACCATTTTAATAAAAAATATCACAAAATTCTTCTAAGTCCCTCGGGAAGAGTGAAAGACGCGCACGTTCATTTTCAGAGCTCCTAGACCTTCCTATAAGAAGTTAGCCAAAAAGTAGCAACGAAAAACGCTTAGGTTAAGTTTCAGAGTTGCTTCTAATGTACCAAAGCTGGACTTATACATAATTTGACTCTCACAACATTATGGCTGGTTGGAGACAGTCCGAACCACAAGTACCGGGTCCATGGTTCTGGGCGTATACTGGGGGGGACGGGGACGACTCCCATTAACCCCTGACTATACCGGGGATACGCTTATCACAATGCCTTTCTGGTCTGTGCTGAAGCAGGGCATTCTGGCAGCCAAGTGGCTTGACCTTTATTAGTGAGCCTGGTTACCCCCTCTCGGAACCACAGACTTAGAAATCGCCAGCTCATATACAGTGCATAAAATATATTTATATATATATACCCTTATACACCATTTTAATAAAAAATATCACAAAATTCTTCTAAGTCCCTCGGGAAGAGTGAAAGACGAGCACGTTCATTTTCAGCGCTCCTAGACCTTCCTATAAGAAGTTAGCCAAAAAGTAGCTTCGAAAAACGCTTAGGTTAAGTTTCAGAGTTGCTTCTAATGTACCAAAGCTGGACTTAGACATAATTTCACTCTCACAACATTATGGCTGGTTGGAGACACTCCGAACCACAAGTACCGGGTCGATGGTTCTGGGCGTATACTGGGGGGACGGGGACGACTCCCATTAACCCCTGACTATACCGGGGATACGCTTATCACAATGCCTTTCTGGTCTGTGCTGAAGCAGGGCATTCTGGCAGCCAAGTGGCTTGACCTTTATTAGTGAGCCTGGTTACCCCCTCTCGGAACCACAGACTTAGAAATCGCCAGCTCATATACAGTGCATAAAATATATTTATATAATATATTTATATATATACCCTTATACACCATTTTAATAAAAAATATCACAAAATTCTTCTAAGTCCCTCGGGAAGAGTGAAAGACGCGCACGTTCATTTTCAGCGCTCCTAGACCTTCCTATAAGAAGTTAGCCAAAAAGTAAGTAGCTTCGAAAAACGCTTAGGTTAAGTTTCAGAGTTGCTTCTAATGTACCAAAGCTGGACTTAGACATAATTTCACTCTCACAACATTATGGCTGGTTGGAGACAGTCTGAACCACAAGTACCGGGTCGATGGTTCTGGGCGTATACTGGGGGGACGGGGACGACTCCCATTAACCCCTGACTATACCGGGGATACGCTTATCACAATGCCTTTCTGGTCTGTGCTGAAGCAGGGCATTCTGGCAGCCAAGTGGCTTGACCTTTATTAGTGAGCCTGGTTACCCCCTCTCGGAACCACAGACTTAGAAATCGCCAGCTCATATACAGTGCATAAAATATATTTATATATATACCCTTATACACCATTTTAATAAAAAATATCACAAAATTCTTCTAAGTCCCTCGGGAAGAGTGAAAGGCGCGCACGTTCATTTTCAGAGCTCCTAGACCTTCCTATAAGAAGTTAACCAAAAAGTAGCTTCGAAAAACGCTTAGGTTAAGTTTCAGAGTTGCTTCTAATGTACCAAAGCTGGACTTAGACATAATTTGACTCTCACAACATTATGGCTGGTTGGAGACAGTCCGAACCACAAGTACCGGGTCGATGGTTCTGGGCGTATACTGGGGGGACGGGGACGACTCCCATTAACCCCTGACTATACCGGGGATACGCTTATCACAATGCCTTTCTGGTCTGTGCTGAAGCAGGGCATTCTGGCAGCCAAGTGGCTTGACCTTTATTAGTGAGCCTGGTTACCCCCTCTCGGAACCACAGACTTAGAAATCGCCAACTCATATACAGTGCATAAAATATATTTATATAATATATTTATATATATACCCTTATACACCATTTTAATAAAAAATATCACAAAATTCTTCTAAGTCCCTCGAGAAGAGTAAAAGACGCGCACGTTCATTTTCAGCGCTCCCAGACCTTCCTATAAGAAGATAGCCAAAAAGTAGCTTCGAAAAACGCTTAGGTTAAGTTTCAGAGTTGCTTCTAATGTACCAAAGCTGGACTTAGACATAATTTCACTCTCACAACATTATGGCTGGTTGGAGACAGTCCGAACCACAAGTACCGGGTCCATGGTTCTGGGCGTATACTGGGGGGGACGGGGACGACTCCCATTAACCCCTGACTATACCGGGGATACGCTTATCACAATGCCTTTCTGGTCTGTGCTGAAGCAGGGCATTCTGGCAGCCAAGTGGCTTGACCTTTATTAGTGAGCCTGGTTACCCCCTCTCGGAACCACAGACTTAGAAATCGCCAGCTCATATACAGTGCATAAAATATATTTATATATATACCCTTATACACCATTTTAATAAAAAATATCACAAAATTCTTCTAAGTCCCTTGGGAAGAGTGAAAGACGCGCACGTTCATTTTCAGAGCTCCTAGACCTTCCTATAAGAAGTTAGCCAAAAAGTAGCAACGAAAAACGCTTAGGTTAAGTTTCAGAGTTGCTTCTAATGTACCAAAGCTGGACTTATACATAATTTGACTCTCACAACATTATGGCTGGTTGGAGACAGTCCGAACCACAAGTACCGGGTCCATGGTTCTGGGCGTATACTGGGGGGGACGGGGACGACTCCCATTAACCCCTGACTATACCGGGGATACGCTTATCACAATGCCTTTCTGGTCTGTGCTGAAGCAGGGCATTCTGGCAGCCAAGTGGCTTGACCTTTATTAGTGAGCCTGGTTACCCCCTCTCGGAACCACAGACTTAGAAATCGCCAGCTCATATACAGTGCATAAAATATATTTATATATATATACCCTTATACACCATTTTAATAAAAAATATCACAAAATTCTTCTAAGTCCCTCGGGAAGAGTGAAAGACGAGCACGTTCATTTTCAGCGCTCCTAGACCTTCCTATAAGAAGTTAGCCAAAAAGTAGCTTCGAAAAACGCTTAGGTTAAGTTTCAGAGTTGCTTCTAATGTACCAAAGCTGGACTTAGACATAATTTCACTCTCACAACATTATGGCTGGTTGGAGACACTCCGAACCACAAGTACCGGGTCGATGGTTCTGGGCGTATACTGGGGGGACGGGGACGACTCCCATTAACCCCTGACTATACCGGGGATACGCTTATCACAATGCCTTTCTGGTCTGTGCTGAAGCAGGGCATTCTGGCAGCCAAGTGGCTTGACCTTTATTAGTGAGCCTGGTTACCCCCTCTCGGAACCACAGACTTAGAAATCGCCAGCTCATATACAGTGCATAAAATATATTTATATAATATATTTATATATATACCCTTATACACCATTTTAATAAAAAATATCACAAAATTCTTCTAAGTCCCTCGGGAAGAGTGAAAGACGCGCACGTTCATTTTCAGCGCTCCTAGACCTTCCTATAAGAAGTTAGCCAAAAAGTAAGTAGCTTCGAAAAACGCTTAGGTTAAGTTTCAGAGTTGCTTCTAATGTACCAAAGCTGGACTTAGACATAATTTCACTCTCACAACATTATGGCTGGTTGGAGACAGTCCGAACCACAAGTACCGGGTCCATGGTTCTGGGCGTATACTGGGGGGGACGGGGACGACTCCCATTAACCCCTGACTATACCGGGGATACGCTTATCACAATGCCTTTCTGGTCTGTGCTGAAGCAGGGCATTCTGGCAGCCAAGTGGCTTGACCTTTATTAGTGAGCCTGGTTACGCCCTCTCGGAACCACAGACTTAGAAATCGCCAGCTCATATACAGTGCATAAAATATATTTATATATATACCCTTATTCACCATTTTAATAAAAAATATCACAAAATTCTTCTAAGTCCCTCGGGAAGAGTGAAAGACGCGCACGTTCATTTTCAGAGCTCCTAGACCTTCCTATAAGAAGTTAGCCAAAAAGTAGCTTCGAAAAACGCTTAGGTTAAGTTTCAGAGTTGCTTCTAATGTACCAAAGCTGGACTTAGACATAATTTGACTCTCACAACATTATGGCTGGTTGGAGACAGTCCGAACCACAAGTACCGGGTCGATGGTTCTGGGCGTATACTGGGGGGACGGGGACGACTCCCATTAACCCCTGACTATACCGGGGATACGCTTATCACAATGCCTTTCTGGTCTGTGCTGAAGCAGGGCATTCTGGCAGCCAAGTGGCTTGACCTTTATTAGTGAGCCTGGTTACCCCCTCTCGGAACCACAGACTTAGAAATCGCCAGCTCATATACAGTGCATAAAATATATTTATATAATATATTTATATATATACCCTTATACACCATTTTAATAAAAAATATCACAAAATTCTTCTAAGTCCCTCGGGAAGAGTGAAAGACGCGCACGTTCATTTTCAGCGCTCCCAGACCTTCCTATAAGAAGTTAGCCAAAAAGTAGCTTCGAAAAACGCTTAGGTTAAGTTTCAGAGTTGCTTCTAATGTACCAAAGCTGGACTTAGACATAATTTCACTCTCACAACATTATGGCTGGTTGGAGACAGTCCGAACCACAAGTACCGGGTCCATGGTTCTGGGCGTATACTGGGGGGGACGGGGACGACTCCCATTAACCCCTGACTATATCGGGGATACGTTATCACAATGCCTTTCTGGTCTGTGCTGAAGCAGGGCATTCTGGCAGCCAAGTGGCTTGACCATTATTAGTGAGCCTGGTTACCCCCTCTCGGAACCGCAGACTTAGAAATCGCCAGCTCATATACAGTGCATAAAATATATTTATATAATATATTTATATATATACCCTTATACACCATTTTAATAAAAAATATCACAAAATTCTTCTAAGTCCCTCGGGAAGAGTGAAAGACGCGCACGTTCATTTTCAGCGCTCCTAGACCTTCCTATAAGAAGTTAGCCAAAAAGTAAGTAGCTTCGAAAAACGCTTAGGTTAAGTTTCAGAGTTGCTTCTAATGTACCAAATCTGGACTTAGACATACAGTAATTTCACTCTCACAACATTATGGCTGGTTGGAGACAGTCCGAAGCACAAGTACCGGGTCCATGGTTCTGGCCGTATACTGGGGGGACGGGGGCGACTCCCATTAACCCCTGACTATACCGGGGATACGCTTATCACAATGCCTTTCTGGTCTGTGCTGAAGCAGGGCATTCTGGAAACCAAGTGGCTTGACCTTTATTAGTGAGCCTGGTTACCCCCTCTCGGAACCACAGACTTAGAAATCGCCAGCTCATATACAGTGCATAAAATATATTTATATATATACCCTTATACACCATTTTAATAAAAAATATCACAAAATTCTTCTAAGTCCCTCGGGAAGAGTGAAAGACGCGCACGTTCATTTTAAGCGCTCCTAGACCTTCCTATAAGAAGTTAGCCAAAAAGTAGCTTCGAAAAACGCTTAGGTTAAGTTTCAGAGTTGCTTCTAATGTACCAAAGCTGGACTTAGACATAATTTCACTCTCACAACATTATGGCTGGTTGGAGACACTCCGAACCACAAGTACCGGGTCGATGGTTCTGGGCGTATACTGGGGGGACGGGGACGACTCCCATTAACCCCTGACTATATCGGGGATACGCTTATCACAATGCCTTTTTGGTCTGTGCTGAAGCAGGGCATTCTGGCAGCCAAGTGGCTTGACCTTTATTAGTGAGCCTGGTTACCCCCTCTCGGAACCACAGACTTAGAAATCGCCAGCTCATATACAGTGCATAAAATATATTTATATATATACCCTTATACACCATTTTAATAAAAAATATCACAAAATTCTTCTAAGTCCCTTGGGAAGAGTGAAAGACGCGCACGTTCATTTTCAGAGCTCCTAGACCTTCCTATAAGAAGTTAGCCAAAAAGTAGCAACGAAAAACGCTTAGGTTAAGTTTCAGAGTTGCTTCTAATGTACCAAAGCTGGACTTAGACATAATTTGACTCTCACAACATTATGGCTGGTTGGAGACAGTCCGAACCACAAGTACCGGGTCCATGGTTCTGGGCGTATACTGGGGGGGACGGGGACGACTCCCATTAACCCCTGACTATACCGGGGATACGCTTATCACAATGCCTTTCTGGTCTGTGCTGAAGCAGGGCATTCTGGCAGCCAAGTGGCTTGACCTTTATTAGTGAGCCTGGTTACCCCCTCTCGGAACCACAGACTTAGAAATCGCCAGCTCATATACAGTGCATAAAATATATTTCTATATATACCCTTATACACCATTTTAATAAAAAATATCACAAAATTCTTCTAAGTCCCTCGGGAAGAGTGAAAGACGCGCACGTTCATTTTCAGGGCTCCTAGACCTTCCTATAAGAAGTTAGCCAAAAAGTAGCTTCGAAAAACGCTTAGGTTAAGTTTCAGAGTTGCTTCTAATGTACCAAAGCTGGACTTAGACATAATTTCACTCTCACAACATTATGGCTGGTTGGAGACACTCCGAACCACAAGTACCGGGTCGATGGTTCTGGGCGTATACTGGGGGGACGGGGACGACTCCCATTAACCCCTGACTATATCGGGGATACGCTTATCACAATGCCTTTTTGGTCTGTGCTGAAGCAGGGCATTCTGGCAGCCAAGTGGATTGACCTTTATTAGTGAGCCTGGTTACCCCCTCTCGGAACCACAGACTTAGAAATCGCCAGCTCATATACAGTGCATAAAATATATTTATATATATACCCTTATACACCATTTTAATAAAAAATATCACAAAATTCTTCTAAGTCCCTTGGGAAGAGTGAAAGACGCGCACGTTCATTTTCAGAGCTCCTAGACCTTCCTATAAGAAGTTAGCCAAAAAGTAGCAACGAAAAACGCTTAGGTTAAGTTTCAGAGTTGCTTCTAATGTACCAAAGCTGGACTTAGACATAATTTCACTCTCACAACATTATGGCTGGTTGGAGACAGTCCGAACCACAAGTACCGGGTCCATGGTTCTGGGCGTATACTGGGGGGGACGGGGACGACTCCCATTAACCCCTGACTATACCGGGGATACGCTTATCACAATGCCTTTCTGGTCTGTGCTGAAGCAGGGCATTCTGGCAGCCAAGTGGCTTGACCTTTATTAGTGAGCCTGGTTACCCCCTCTCGGAACCACAGACTTAGAAATCGCTAGCTCATATACAGTGCATAAAATATATTTATATATATACCCTTATACACCATTTTAATAAAAAATATCACAAAATTCTTCTAAGTCCCTCGGGAAGAGTGAAAGACGAGCACGTTCATTTTCAGCGCTCCTAGACCTTCCTATAAGAAGTTAGCCAAAAAGTAGCTTCGAAAAACGCTTAGGTTAAGTTTCAGAGTTGCTTCTAATGTACCAAAGCTGGACTTAGACATAATTTCACTCTCACAACATTATGGCTGGTTGGAGACACTCCGAACCACAAGTACCGGGTCGATGGTTCTGGGCGTATACTGGGGGGACGGGGACGACTCCCATTAACCCCTGACTATACCGGGGATACGCTTATCACAATGCCTTTCTGGTCTGTGCTGAAGCAGGGCATTCTGGCAGCCAAGTGGCTTGACCTTTATTAGTGAGCCTGGTTACCCCCTCTCGGAACCACAGACTTAGAAATCGCCAGCTCATATACAGTGCATAAAATATATTTATATAATATATTTATATATATACCCTTATACACCATTTTAATAAAAAATATCACAAAATTCTTCTAAGTCCCTTGGGAAGAGTGAAAGACGCGCACGTTCATTTTCAGAGCTCCTAGACCTTCCTATAAGAAGTTAGCCAAAAAGTAGCAACGAAAAACGCTTAGGTTAAGTTTCAGAGTTGCTTCTAATGTACCAAAGCTGGACTTAGACATAATTTCACTCTCACAACATTATGGCTGGTTGGAGACAGTCCGAACCACAAGTACCGGGTCCATGGTTCTGGGCGTATACTGGGGGGGACGGGGACGACTCCCATTAACCCCTGACTATACCGGGGATACGCTTATCACAATGCCTTTCTGGTCTGTGCTGAAGCAGGGCATTCTGGCAGCCAAGTGGCTTGACCTTTATTAGTGAGCCTGGTTACCCCCTCTCGGAACCACAGACTTAGAAATCGCTAGCTCATATACAGTGCATAAAATATATTTATATATATACCCTTATACACCATTTTAATAAAAAATATCACAAAATTCTTCTAAGTCCCTCGGGAAGAGTGAAAGACGAGCACGTTCATTTTCAGCGCTCCTAGACCTTCCTATAAGAAGTTAGCCAAAAAGTAGCTTCGAAAAACGCTTAGGTTAAGTTTCAGAGTTGCTTCTAATGTACCAAAGCTGGACTTAGACATAATTTCACTCTCACAACATTATGGCTGGTTGGAGACACTCCGAACCACAAGTACCGGGTCGATGGTTCTGGGCGTATACTGGGGGGACGGGGACGACTCCCATTAACCCCTGACTATACCGGGGATACGCTTATCACAATGCCTTTCTGGTCTGTGCTGAAGCAGGGCATTCTGGCAGCCAAGTGGCTTGACCTTTATTAGTGAGCCTGGTTACCCCCTCTCGGAACCACAGACTTAGAAATCGCCAGCTCATATACAGTGCATAAAATATATTTATATAATATATTTATATATATACCCTTATACACCATTTTAATAAAAAATATCACAAAATTCTTCTAAGTCCCTCGGGAAGAGTGAAAGACGCGCAAGTTCATTTTCAGCTCTCCTAGACCTTCCTATAAGAAGTTAGCCAAAAAGTAAGTAGCTTCGAAAAACGCTTAGGTTAAGTTTCAGAGTTGCTTCTAATGTACCAAAGCTGGACTTAGACATAATTTCACTCTCACAACATTATGGCTGGTTGGAGACAGTCCGAAGCACAAGTACCGGGTCCATGGTTCTGGCCGTATACTGGGGGGACGGGGGCGACTCCCATTAACCCCTGACTATACCGGGGATACGCTTATCACAATGCCTTTCTGGTCTGTGCTGAAGCAGGGCATTCTGGAAACCAAGTGGCTTGACCTTTATTAGTGAGCCTGGTTACCCCCTCTCGGAACCACAGACTTAGAAATCGCTAGCTCATATACAGTGCATAAATTATATTTATATAATATATTTATATATATATACCCTTATACACCATTTTAATAAAAAATATCACAAAATTCTTCTAAGTCCCTCGGGAAGAGTGAAAGACGCGCACTTTCATTTTCAGAGCTCCTAGACCTTCCTATAAGAAGTTAGCCAAAAAGTAGCTTCGAAAAACGCTTATGTTAAGTTTCAGAGTTGCTTCTAATGTACCAAAGCTGGACTTAGACATAATTTCACTCTCACAACATTATGGCTGGTTGGAGACAGTCTGAACCACAAGTACCGGGTCGATGGTTCTGGGCGTATACTGGGGGGACGGGGACGACTCCCATTAACCCCTGACTATACCGGGGATACGCTTATCACAATGCCTTTCTGGTCTGTGCTGAAGCAGGGCATTCTGGCAGCCAAGTGGCTTGACCTTTATTAGTGAGCCTGGTTACCCCCTCTCGGAACCACAGACTTAGAAATCGCCAGCTCATATACAGTGCATAAAATATATTTATATAATATATTTATATATATACCCTTATACACCATTTTAATAAAAAATATCACAAAATTCTTCTAAGTCCCTCGGGAAGAGTGAAAGACGCGCACGTTCATTTTCAGCGCTCCCAAACCTTCCTATAAGAAGTTAGCCAAAAAGTAGCTTCGAAAAACGCTTAGGTTAAGTTTCAGAGTTGCTTCTAATGTACCAAAGCTGGACTTAGACATAATTTCACTCTCACAACATTATGGCTGGTTGGAGACAGTCCGAACCACAAGTACCGGGTCGATGGTTCTGGGCGTATACTGGGGGGACGGGGACGACTCCCATTAACCCCTGACTATATCGGGGATACGCTTATCACAATGCCTTTTTGGTCTGTGCTGAAGCAGGGCATTCTGGCAGCCAAGTGGCTTGACCTTTATTAGTGAGCCTGGTTACCCCCTCTCGGAACCACAGACTTAGAAATCGCCAGCTCATATACAGTGCATAAAATATATTTATATATATACCCTTATACACCATTTTAATAAAAAATATCACAAAATTCTTCTAAGTCCCTTGGGAAGAGTGAAAGACGCGCACGTTCATTTTCAGAGCTCCTAGACCTTCCTATAAGAAGTTAGCCAAAAAGTAGCAACGAAAAACGCTTAGGTTAAGTTTCAGAGTTGCTTCTAATGTACCAAAGCTGGACTTAGACATAATTTGACTCTCACAACATTATGGCTGGTTGGAGACACTCCGAACCACAAGTACCGGGTCGATGGTTCTGGGCGTATACTGGGGGGACGGGGACGACTCCCATTAACCCCTGACTATATCGGGGATACGCTTATCACAATGCCTTTTTGGTCTGTGCTGAAGCAGGGCATTCTGGCAGCCAAGTGGCTTGACCTTTATTAGTGAGCCTGGTTACCCCCTCTCGGAACCACAGACTTAGAAATCGCCAGCTCATATACAGTGCATAAAATATATTTATATATATACCCTTATACACCATTTTAATAAAAAATATCACAAAATTCTTCTAAGTCCCTTGGGAAGAGTGAAAGACGCGCACGTTCATTTTCAGAGCTCCTAGACCTTCCTATAAGAAGTTAGCCAAAAAGTAGCAACGAAAAACGCTTAGGTTAAGTTTCAGAGTTGCTTCTAATGTACCAAAGCTGGACTTAGACATAATTTGACTCTCACAACATTATGGCTGGTTGGAGACAGTCCGAACCACAAGTACCGGGTCCATGGTTCTGGGCGTATACTGGGGGGGACGGGGACGACTCCCATTAACCCCTGACTATACCGGGGATACGCTTATCACAATGCCTTTCTGGTCTGTGCTGAAGCAGGGCATTCTGGCAGCCAAGTGGCTTGACCTTTATTAGTGAGCCTGGTTACCCCCTCTCGGAACCACAGACTTAGAAATCGCTAGCTCATATACAGTGCATAAAATATATTTATATATATACCCTTATACACCATTTTAATAAAAAATATCACAAAATTCTTCTAAGTCCCTCGGGAAGAGTGAAAGACGAGCACGTTCATTTTCAGCGCTCCTAGACCTTCCTATAAGAAGTTAGCCAAAAAGTAGCTTCGAAAAACGCTTAGGTTAAGTTTCAGAGTTGCTTCTAATGTACCAAAGCTGGACTTAGACATAATTTCACTCACAACATTATGGCTGGTTGGAGACACTCCGAACCACAAGTACCGGGTCGATGGTTCTGGGCGTATACTGGGGGGACGGGGACGACTCCCATTAACCCCTGACTATACCGGGGATACGCTTATCACAATGCCTTTCTGGTCTGTGCTGAAGCAGGGCATTCTGGCAGCCAAGTGGCTTGACCTTTATTAGTGAGCCTGGTTACCCCCTCTCGGAACCACAGACTTAGAAATCGCCAGCTCATATACAGTGCATAAAATATATTTATATAATATATTTATATATATACCCTTATACACCATTTTAATAAAAAATATCACAAAATTCTTCTAAGTCCCTCGGGAAGAGTGAAAGACGCGCACGTTCATTTTCAGCGCTCCTAGACCTTCCTATAAGAAGTTAGCCAAAAAGTAAGTAGCTTCGAAAAACGCTTAGGTTAAGTTTCAGAGTTGCTTCTAATGTACCAAAGCTGGACTTAGACATAATTTCACTCTCACAACATTATGGCTGGTTGGAGACAGTCCGAAGCACAAGTACCGGGTCCATGGTTCTGGCCGTATACTGGGGGGACGGGGGCGACTCCCATTAACCCCTGACTATACCGGGGATACGTTTATCACAATGCCTTTCTGGTCTGTGCTGAAGCAGGGCATTCTGGAAACCAAGTGGCTTGACCTTTATTAGTGAGCCTGGTTACCCCCTCTCGGAACCACAGACTTAGAAATCGCCAGCTCATATACAGTGCATAAATTATATTTATATAATATATTTATATATATATATACCCTTATACACCATTTTAATAAAAAATATCACAAAATTCTTCTAAGTCCCTCGGGAAGAGTGAAAGACGCGCACTTTCATTTTCAGAGCTCCTAGACCTTCCTATAAGAAGTTAGCCAAAAAGTAGCTTCGAAAAACGCTTATGTTAAGTTTCAGAGTTGCTTCTAATGTACCAAAGCTGGACTTAGACATAATTTCACTCTCACAACATTATGGCTGGTTGGAGACAGTCTGAACCACAAGTACCGGGTCGATGGTTCTGGGCGTATACTGGGGGGACGGGGACGACTCCCATTAACCCCTGACTATACCGGGGATACGCTTATCACAATGCCTTTCTGGTCTGTGCTGAAGCAGGGCATTCTGGCAGCCAAGTGGCTTGACCTTTATTAGTGAGCCTGGTTACCCCCTCTCGGAACCACAGACTTAGAAATCGCCAGCTCATATACAGTGCATAAAATATATTTATATAATATATTTATATATATACCCTTATACACCATTTTAATAAAAAATATCACAAAATTCTTCTAAGTCCCTCGGGAAGAGTAAAAGACGCGCACGTTCATTTTCAGCGCTCCCAGACCTTCCTATAAGAAGTTAGCCAAAAAGTAGCTTCGAAAAACGCTTAGGTTAAGTTTCAGAGTTGCTTCTAATGTACCAAAGCTGGACTTAGACATAATTTCACTCTCACAACATTATGGCTGGTTGGAGACAGTCCGAACCACAAGTACCGGGTCCATGGTTCTGGGCGTATACTGGGGGGGACGGGGACGACTCCCATTAACCCCTGACTATACCGGGGATACGCTTATCACAATGCCTTTCTGGTCTGTGCTGAAGCAGGGCATTCTGGCAGCCAAGTGGCTTGACCTTTATTAGTGAGCCTGGTTACCCCCTCTCGGAACCACAGACTTAGAAATCGCCAGCTCATATACAGTGCATAAAATATATTTATATAATATATTTATATATATACCCTTATACACCATTTTAATAAAAAATATCACAAAATTCTTCTAAGTCCCTCGGGAAGAGTGAAAGACGCGCACGTTCATTTTCAGCGCTCCTAGACCTTCCTATAAGAAGTTAGCCAAAAAGTAAGTAGCTTCGAAAAACGCTTAGGTTAAGTTTCAGAGTTGCTTCTAATGTACCAAAGCTGGACTTAGACATAATTTCACTCTCACAACATTATGGCTGGTTGGAGACAGTCCGAAGCACAAGTACCGGGTCCATGGTTCTGGCCGTATACTGGGGGGACGGGGGCGACTCCCGTTAACCCCTGACTATACCGGGGATACGCTTATCACAATGCCTTTCTGGTCTGTGCTGAAGCAAGGCATTCTGGAAACCAAGTGGCTTGACCTTTATTAGTGAGCCTGGTTACCCCCTCTCGGAACCACAGACTTAGAAATCGCCAGCTCATATACAGTGCATAAAATATATTTTTTATATATACCCTTATACACCATTTTAATAAAAAATATCACAAAATTCTTCTAAGTCCCTTGGGAAGAGTGAAAGACGCGCACGTTCATTTTCAGAGCTCCTAGACCTTCCTATAAGAAGTTAGCCAAAAAGTAGCTTCGAAAAACGCTTAGGTTAAGTTTCAGAGTTGCTTCTAATGTACCAAAGCTGGACTTAGACATAATTTCACTCTCACAACATTATGGCTGGTTGGAGACAGTCCGAACCACAAGTACCGGGTCGATGGTTCTGGGCGTATACTGGGGGGACGGGACGACTCCCATTAACCCCTGACTATACCGGGGATAAGCTTATCACAATGCCTTTCTGGTCTGTGCTGAAGCAGGGCATTCTGGCAGCCAAGTGGCTTGACCTTTATTAGTGAGCCTGGTTACCCCCTCTCGGAACCACAGACTTAGAAATCGCCAGCTCATATACAGTGCATAAAATATATTTATATAATATATTTATATATATACCCTTATACACCATTTTAATAAAACATATCACAAAATTCTTCTAAGTCCCTCGGGAAGAGTGAAAGACGCGCACTTTAAATTTCAGAGCTCCTAGACCTTCCTATAAGAAGTTAGCCAAAAAGTAGCTTCGAAAAACGCTTATGTTAAGTTTCAGAGTTGCTTCTAATGTACCAAAGCTGGACTTAGACATAATTTCACTCTCACAACATTATGGCTGGTTGGAGACAGTCTGAACCACAAGTACCGGGTCGATGGTTCTGGGCGTATACTGGGGGGACGGGGACGACTCCCATTAACCCCTGACTATACCGGGGATACGCTTATCACAATGCCTTTCTGGTCTGTGCTGAAGCAGGGCAATCTGGCAGCCAAGTGGCTTGACCTTTATTAGTGAGCCTGGTTACCCCCTCTCGGAACCACAGACTTAGAAATCGCCAGCTCATATACAGTGCATAAAATATATTTATATAATATATTTATATATATACCCTTATACACCATTTTAATAAAAAATATCACAAAATTCTTCTAAGTCCCTCGGGAAGAGTAAAAGACGCGCACGTTCATTTTCAGCGCTCCCAGACCTTCCTATAAGAAGTTAGCCAAAAAGTAGCTTCGAAAAACGCTTAGGTTAAGTTTCAGAGTTGCTTCTAATGTACCAAAGCTGGACTTAGACATAATTTCACTCTCACAACATTATGGCTGGTTGGAGACAGTCCGAACCACAAGTACCGGGTCCATGGTTCTGGGCGTATACTGGGGGGGACGGGGACAACTCCCATTAACCCCTGACTATACCGGGGATACGCTTATCACAATGCCTTTCTGGTCTGTGCTGAAGCAGGGCATTCTGGCAGCCAAGTGGCTTGACCTTTATTAGTGAGCCTGGTTACCCCCTCTCGGAACCACAGACTTAGAAATCGCCAGCTCATATACAGTGCATAAAATATATTTATATAATATATTTATATATATACCCTTATACACCATTTTAATAAAAAATATCACAAAATTCTTCTAAGTCCCTCAGGAAGAGTAAAAGACGCGCACGTTCATTTTCAGCGCTCCCAGACCTTCCTATAAGAAGTTAGCCAAAAAGTAGCTTCGAAAAACGCTTAGGTTAAGTTTCAGAGTTGCTTCTAATGTACCAAAGCTGGACTTAGACATAATTTCACTCTCACAACATTATGGCTGGTTGGAGACAGTCCGAACCACAAGTACCGGGTCCATGGTTCTGGGCGTATACTGGGGGGGACGGGGACGACTCCCATTAACCCCTGACTATACCGGGGATACGCTTATCACAATGCCTTTCTGGTCTGTGCTGAAGCAGGGCATTCTGGCAGCCAAGTGGCTTGACCTTTATTAGTGAGCCTGGTTACCCCCTCTCGGAACCACAGACTTAGAAATCGCCAGCTCATATACAGTGCATAAAATATATTTATATAATATATTTATATATATACCCTTATACACCATTTTAATAAAAAATATCACAAAATTCTTCTAAGTCCCTCGGGAAGAGTGAAAGACGCGCACGTTCATTTTCAGCGCTCCTAGACCTTCCTATAAGAAGTTAGCCAAAAAGTAAGTAGCTTCGAAAAACGCTTAGGTTAAGTTTCAGAGTTGCTTCTAATGTACCAAAGCTGGACTTAGACATAATTTCACTCTCACAACATTATGGCTGGTTGGAGACAGTCCGAAGCACAAGTACCGGGTCCATGGTTCTGGCCGTATAATGGGGGGACGGGGGCGACTCCCATTAACCCCTGACTATACCGGGGATACGCTTATCACAATGCCTTTCTGGTCTGTGCTGAAGCAGGGCATTCTGGAAACCAAGTGGCTTGACCTTTATTAGTGAGCCTGGTTACCCCCTCTCGGAACCACAGACTTAGAAATCGCCAGCTCATATACAGTGCATAAAATATATTTCTATATATACCCTTATACACCATTTTAATAAAAAATATCACAAAATTCTTCTAAGTCCCTCGGGAAGAGTGAAAGACGCGCACGTTCATTTTCAGAGCTCCTAGACCTTCCTATAAGAAGTTAGCCAAAAAGTAGCTTCGAAAAACGCTTAGGTTAAGTTTCAGAGTTGCTTCTAATGTACCAAAGCTGGACTTAGACATAATTTCACTCTCACAACATTATGGCTGGTTGGAGACAGTCCGAACCACAAGTACCGGGTCGATGGTTCTGGGCGTATACTGGGGGGACGGGGACGACTCCCATTAACCCCTGACTATACCGGGGATAAGCTTATCACAATGCCTTTCTGGTCTGTGCTGAAGCAGGGCATTCTGGCAGCCAAGTGGCTTGACCTTTATTAGTGAGCCTGGTTACCCCCTCTCGGAACCACAGACTTAGAAATCGCCAGCTCATATACAGTGCATAAAATATATTTATATAATATATTTATATATATACCCTTATACACCATTTTAATAAAAAATATCACAAAATTCTTCTAAGTCCCTCGGGAAGAGTGAAAGACGCGCACTTTCATTTTCAGAGCTCCTAGACCTTCCTATAAGAAGTTAGCCAAAAAGTAGCTTCGAAAAACGCTTATGTTAAGTTTCAGAGTTGCTTCTAATGTACCAAAGCTGGACTTAGACATAATTTCACTCTCACAACATTATGGCTGGTTGGAGACAGTCTAAACCACAAGTACCGGGTCGATGGTTCTGGGCGTATACTGGGGGGACGGGGACGACTCCCATTAACCCCTGACTATACCGGGGATACGCTTATCACAATGCCTTTCTGGTCTGTGCTGAAGCAGGGCATTCTGGCAGCCAAGTGGCTTGACCTTTATTAGTGAGCCTGGTTACCCCCTCTCGGAACCACAGACTTAGAAATCGCCAGCTCATATACAGTGCATAAAATATATTTATATAATATATTTATATATATACCCTTATACACCATTTTAATAAAAAATATCACAAAATTCTTCTAAGTCCCTCGGGAAGAGTAAAAGACGCGCACGTTCATTTTCAGCGCTCCCAGACCTTCCTATAAGAAGTTAGCCAAAAAGTAAGTAGCTTCGAAAAACGCTTAGGTTAAGTTTCAGAGTTGCTTCTAATGTACCAAAGCTGGACTTAGACGTAATTTCACTCTCACAACATTATGGCTGGTTGGAGACAGTCCGAACCACAAGTACCGGGTCCATGGTTCTGGGCGTATACTGGGGGGGACGGGGACAACTCCCATTAACCCCTGACTATACCGGGGATACGCTTATCACAATGCCTTTCTGGTCTGTGCTGAAGCAGGGCATTCTGGCAGCCAAGTGGCTTGACCTTTATTAGTGAGCCTGGTTACCCCCTCTCGGAACCACAGACTTAGAAATCGCCAGCTCATATACAGTGCATAAAATATATTTATATATATACCCTTATACACCATTTTAATAAAAAATATCACAAAATTCTTCTAAGTCCCTCGGGAAGAGTGAAAGACGCGCACGTTCATTTTCAGAGCTCCTAGACCTTCCTATAAGAAGTTAGCCAAAAAGTAGCTTCGAAAAACGCTTAGGTTAAGTTTCAGAGTTGCTTCTAATGTACCAAAGCTGGACTTAGACATAATTTCACTCTCACAACATTATGGCTGGTTGGAGACAGTCCGAACCACAAGTACCGGGTCCATGGTTCTGGGCGTATACTGGGGGGGACGGGGACGACTCCCATTAACCCCTGACTATATCGGGGATACGCTTATCACAATGCCTTTCTGGTCTGTGCTGAAGCAGGGCATTCTGGCAGCCAAGTGGCTTGACCTTTATTAGTGAGCCTGGTTACCCCCTCTCGGAACCACAGACTTAGAAATCGCCAGCTCATATACAGTGCATAAAATATATTTATATAATATATTTATATATATACCCTTATACACCATTTTAATAAAAAATATCACAAAATTCTTCTAAGTCCCTCGGGAAGAGTGAAAGACGCGCACGTTCATTTTCAGCGCTCCTAGACCTTCCTATAAGAAGTTAGCCAAAAAGTAAGTAGCTTCGAAAAACGCTTAGGTTAAGTTTCAGAGTTGCTTCTAATGTACCAAAGCTGGACTTAGACATAATTTCACTCTCACAACATTATGGCTGGTTGGAGACAGTCCGAAGCACAAGTACCGGGTCCATGGTTCTGGCCGTATACTGGGGGGACGGGGGCGACTCCCATTAACCCCTGACTATACCGGGGATACGCTTATCACAATGCCTTTCTGGTCTGTGCTGAAGCAGGGCATTCTGGAAACCAAGTGGCTTAACCTTTATTAGTGAGCCTGGTTACCCCCTCTCGGAACCACAGACTTAGAAATCGCCAGCTCATATACAGTGCATAAAATATATTTCTATATATACCCTTATACACCATTTTAATAAAAAATATCACAAAATTCTTCTAAGTCCCTCGGGAAGAGTGAAAGACGCGCACGTTCATTTTCAGCGCTCCTAGACCTTCCTATAAGAAGTTAGCCAAAAAGTAGCTTCGAAAAACGCTTAGGTTAAGTTTCAGAGTTGCTTCTAATGTACCAAAGCTGGACTTAGACATAATTTCACTCTCACAACATTATGGCTGGTTGGAGACAGTTCGAACCACAAGTACCGGGTCGATGGTTCTGGGCGTATACTGGGGGGACGGGGACGACTCCCATTAACCCCTGACTATACCGGGGATAAGCTTATCACAATGCCTTTCTGGTCTGTGCTGAAGCAGGGCATTCTGGCAGCCAAGTGGCTTGACCTTTATTAGTGAGCCTGGTTACCCCCTCTCGGAACCACAGACTTAGAAATCGCCAGCTCATATACAGTGCATAAAATATATTTATATAATATATTTATATATATACCCTTATACACCATTTTAATAAAAAATATCACAAAATTCTTCTAAGTCCCTCGGGAAGAGTGAAAGACGCGCACGTTCATTTTCAGCGCTCCTAGACCTTCCTATAAGAAGTTAGCCAAAAAGTAGCTTCGAAAAACGCTTAGGTTAAGTTTCAGAGTTGCTTCTAATGTACCAAAGCTGGACTTAGACATAATTTCACTCTCACAACATTATGGCTGGTTGGAGACAGTCCGAAGCACAAGTACCGGGTCCATGGTTCTGGCCGTATACTGGGGGGACGGGGGCGACTCCCATTAACCCCTGACTATACCGGGGATACGCTTATCACAATGCCTTTCTGGTCTGTGCTGAAGCAGGGCATTCTGGAAACCAAGTGGCTTGACCTTTATTAGTGAGCCTGGTTACCCCCTCTCGGAACCACAGACTTAGAAATCGCCAGCTCATATACAGTGCATAAAATATATTTATATAATATATTTATATATATACCCTTATACACCATTTTAATAAAAAATATCACAAAATTCTTCTAAGTCCCTCGGGAAGAGTGAAAGACGCGCACGTTCATTTTCAGCGCTCCTAGACCTTCCTATAAGAAGTTAGCCAAAAAGTAGCTTCGAAAAACGCTTAGGTTAAGTTTCAGAGTTGCTTCTAATGTACCAAAGCTGGACTTAGACATAATTTCACTCTCACAACATTATGGCTGGTTGGAGACATTCCGAAGCACAAGTACCGGGTCGATGGTTCTGGGCGTATACTGGGGGGACGGGGACGACTCCCATTAACCCCTGACTATACCGGGGATAAGCTTATCACAATGCCTTTCTGGTCTGTGCTGAAGCAGGGCATTCTGGCAGCCAAGTGGCTTGACCTTTATTAGTGAGCCTGGTTACCCCCTCTCGGAACCACAGACTTAGAAATCGCCAGCTCATATACAGTGCATAAAATATATTTATATAATATATTTATATATATACCCTTATACACCATTTTAATAAAAAATATCACAAAATTCTTCTAAGTCCCTCGGGAAGAGTGAAAGACGCGCACGTTCATTTTCAGCACTCCTAGACCTTCCTATAAGAAGTTAGCCAAAAAGTAAGTAGCTTCGAAAAACGCTTAGGTTAAGTTTCAGAGTTGCTTCTAATGTACCAAAGTTGGACTTAGACATAATTTCACTCTCACAACATTATGGCTGGTTGGAGACAGTCCGAAGCACAATTACCGGGTCCATGGTTCTGGCCGTATACTGGGGGGACGGGGGCGACTCCCATTAACCCCTGACTATACCGGGGATACGCTTATCACAATGCCTTTCTGGTCTGTGCTGAAGCAGGGCATTCTGGCAGCCAAGTGGCTTGACCTTTATTAGTGCGCCTGGATACCCCCTCTCGGAACCACAGACTTAGAAATCGCCAGCTCATATACAGTGCATAAAATATATTTATATAATATATTTATATATATACCCTTATACACCATTTTAATAAAAAATATCACAAAATTCTTCTAAGTCCCTCGGGAAGAGTGAAAGACGCGCACGTTCATTTTCAGCGCTCCTAGACCTTCCTATAAGAAGTTAGCCAAAAAGTAGCTTCGAAAAACGCTTAGGTTAAGTTTCAGAGTTGCTTCTAATGTACCAAAGCTGGACTTAGACATAATTTCACTCTCACAACATTATGGCTGGTTGGAGACAGTCCGAAGCACAAGTACCGGGTCCATGGTTCTGGCCGTATACTGGGGGGACGGGGGCGACTCCCATTAACCCCTGACTATACCGGGGATACGCTTATCACAATGCCTTTCTGGTCTGTGCTGAAGCAGGGCATTCTGGAAACCAAGTGGCTTGACCTTTATTAGTGAGCCTGGTTACCCCCTCTCGGAACCACAGACTTAGAAATCGCCAGCTCATATACAGTGCATAAAATATATTCCTATATATACCCTTATACACCATTTTAATAAAAAATATCACAAAATTCTTCTAAGTCCCTCGGGAAGAGTGAAAGACGCGCACGTTCATTTTCAGCGCTCCTAGACCTTCCTATAAGAAGTTAGCCAAAAAGTAGCTTCGAAAAACGCTTAGGTTAAGTTTCAGAGTTGCTTCTAATGTACCAAAGCTGGACTTAGACATAATTTCACTCTCACAACATTATGGCTGGTTGGAGACAGTCCGAACCACAAGTACCGGGTCGATGGTTCTGGGCGTATACTTGGGGGGACGGGGACGACTCCCATTAACCCCTGACTATACCGGGGATAAGCTTATCACAATGCCTTTCTGGTCTGTGCTGAAGCAGGGCATTCTGGCAGCCAAGTGGCTTGACCTTTATTAGTGAGCCTGGTTACCCCCTCTCAGAACCACAGACTTAGAAATCGCCAGCTCATATACAGTGCATAAAATATATATATATAATATATTTATATATATACCCTTATACACCATTTTAATAAAAAATATCACAAAATTCTTCTAAGTCCCTCGGGAAGAGTGAAAGACGCGCACGTTCATTTTCAGAGCTCCTAGACCTTCCTATAAGAAGTTAGCCAAAAAGTAGCTTCGAAAAACGCTTAGGTTAAGTTTCAGAGTTGCTTCTAATGTTCCAAAGCTGGACTTAGACATAATTTCACTCTCACAACATTATGGCTGGTTGGAGACAGTCTGAACCACAAGTACCGGGTCGATGGTTCTGGGCGTATACTGGGGGGACGGGGACGACTCCCATTAACCCCTGACTATACCGGGGATACGCTTATCACAATGCCTTTCTGGTCTGTGCTGAAGCAGGGCATTCTGGAAACCAAGTGGCTTGACCTTTATTAGTGAGCCTGGTTACCCCCTCTCGGAACCACAGACTTAGAAATCGCCAGCTCATATACAGTGCATAAAATATATTTATATATATACCCTTATACACCATTTTAATAAAAAATATCACAAAATTCTTCTAAGTCCCTCGGGAAGAGTGAAAGACGCGCACGTTCATTTTCAGAGCTCCTAGACCTTCCTATAAGAAGTTAGCCAAAAAGTAGCTTCGAAAAACGCTTAGGTTAAGTTTCAGAGTTGCTTCTAATGTTCCAAAGCTGGACTTAGACATAATTTCACTCTCACAACATTATGGCTGGTTGGAGACACTCCGAACCACAAGTACCGGGTCGATGGTTCTGGGCGTATACTGGGGGGACGGGGACGACTCCCATTAACCCCTGACTATACCGGGGATACGCTTATCACAATGCCTTTCTGGTCTGTGCTGAAGCAGGGCATTCTGGCAGCCAAGTGGCTTGACCTTTATTAGTGAGCCTGGTTACCCCCTCTCGGAACCACAGACTTAGAAATCGCCAGCTCATATACAGTGCATAAAATATATTTATATAATATATTTATATATATACCCTTATACACCATTTTAATAAAAAATATCACAAAATTCTTCTAAGTCCCTCGGGAAGAGTGAAAGACGCGCACGTTCATTTTCAGCGCTCCTAGACCTTCCTATAAGAAGTTAGCCAAAAAGTAAGTAGCTTCGAAAAACGCTTAGGTTAAGTTTCAGAGTTGCTTCTAATGTACCAAAGCTGGACTTAGACATAATTTCACTCTCACAACATTATGGCTGGTTGGAGACAGTCCGAAGCACAAGTACCGGGTCCATGGTTCTGGCCGTATACTAGGGGGACGGGGGCGACTCCCATTAACCCCTGACTATACCGGGGATACGCTTATCACAATGCCTTTCTGGTCTGTGCTGAAGCAGGGCATTCTGGAAACCAAGTGGCTTGACCTTTATTAGTGAGCCTGGTTACCCCCTCTCGGAACCACAGACTTAGAAATCGCCAGCTCATATACAGTGCATAAAATATATTTCTATATATACCCTTATACACCATTTTAATAAAAAATATCACAAAATTCTTCTAAGTCCCTCGGGAAGAGTGAAAGACGCGCACGTTCATTTTCAGCGCTCCTAGACCTTCCTATAAGAAGTTAGCCAAAAAGTAGCTTCGAAAAACGCTTAGGTTAAGTTTCAGAGTTGCTTCTAATGTACCAAAGCTGGACTTAGACATAATTTCACTCTCACAACATTATGGCTGGTTGGAGACAGTCTGAACCACAAGTACCGGGTCGATGGTTCTGGGCGTATACTGGGGGGACGGGGACGACTCCCATTAACCCCTGACTATACCGGGGATACGCTTATCACAATGCCTTTCTGGTCTGTGCTGAAGCAGGGCATTCTGGCAGCCAAGTGGCTTGACCTTTATTAGTGAGCCTGGTTACCCCCTCTCGGAACCACAGACTTAGAAATCGCCAGCTCATATACAGTGCATAAAATATATTTATATAATATATTTATATATATACCCTTATACACCATTTTAATAAAAAATATCACAAAATTCTTCTAAGTCCCTCGGGAAGAATGAAAGACGCGCACGTTCATTTTCAGCGCTTCCAGACCTTCCTATAAGAAGTTAGCCAAAAAGTAGCTTCGAAAAACGCTTAGGTTAAGTTTCAGAGTTGCTTCTAATGTACCAAAGCTGGACTTAGACATAATTTCACTCTCACAACATTATGGCTGGTTGGAGACAGTCCGAACCACAAGTACCGGGTCCATGGTTCTGGGCGTATACTGGGGGGGACGGGGACGACTCCCATTAACCCCTGACTATACCGGGGATACGCTTATCACAATGCCTTTCTGGTCTGTGCTGAAGCAGGGCATTCTGGCAGCCAAGTGGCTTGACCTTTATTAGTGAGCCTGGTTACCCCCTCTCGGAACCACAGACTTAGAAATCGCCAGCTCATATACAGTGCATAAAATATATTTATATAATATATTTATATATATACCCTTATACACCATTTTAATAAAAAATATCACAAAATTCTTCTAAGTCCCTCGGGAAGAGTGAAAGACGCGCACGTTCATTTTCAGCACTCCTAGACCTTCCTATAAGAAGTTAGCCAAAAAGTAGCTTCGAAAAACGCTTAGGTTAAGTTTCAGAGTTGCTTCTAATGTACCAAAGCTGGACTTAGACATAATTTCACTCTCACAACATTATGGCTGGTTGGAGACAGTCTGAACCACAAGTACCGGGTCGATGGTTCTGGGCGTATACTGGGGGGACGGGGGCGACTCCCATTAACCCCTGACTATACCGGGGATACGCTTATCACAATGCCTTTCTGGTCTGTGCTGAAGCAGGGCATTCTGGAAACCAAGTGGCTTGACCTTTATTAGTGAGCCTGGTTACCCCCTCTCGGAACCACAGACTTAGAAATCGCCAGCTCATATACAGTGCATAAAATATATTTCTATATATACCCTTATACACCATTTTAATAAAAAATATCACAAAATTCTTCTAAGTCCCTCGGGAAGAGTGAAAGACGCGCACGTTCATTTTCAGCGCTCCTAGACCTTCCTATAAGAAGTTAGCCAAAAAGTAGCTTCGAAAAACGCTTAGGTTAAGTTTCAGAGTTGCTTCTAATGTACCAAAGCTGGACTTAGACATAATTTCACTCACACAACATTATGGCTGGTTGGAGACAGTCCGAACCACAAGTACCGGGTCGATGGTTCTGGGCGTATACTTGGGGGGACGGGGACGACTCCCATTAACCCCTGACTATACCGGGGATAAGCTTATCACAATGCCTTTCTGGTCTGTGCTGAAGCAGGGCATTCTGGCAGCCAAGTGGCTTGACCTTTATTAGTGAGCCTGGTTACCCCCTCTCGGAACCACAGACTTAGAAATCGCCAGCTCATATACAGTGCATAAAATATATATATATAATATATTTATATATATACCCTTATACACCATTTTAATAAAAAATATCACAAAATTCTTCTAAGTCCCTCGGGAAGAGTGAAAGACGCGCACGTTCATTTTCAGAGCTCCTAGACCTTCCTATAAGAAGTTAGCCAAAAAGTAGCTTCGAAAAACGCTTAGGTTAAGTTTCAGAGTTGCTTCTAATGTTCCAAAGCTGGACTTAGACATAATTTCACTCTCACAACATTATGGCTGGTTGGAGACAGTCTGAACCACAAGTACCGGGTCGATGGTTCTGGGCGTATACTGGGGGGACGGGGACGACTCCCATTAACCCCTGACTATACCGGGGATACGCTTATCACAATGCCTTTCTGGTCTGTGCTGAAGCAGGGCATTCTGGAAACCAAGTGGCTTGACCTTTATTAGTGAGCCTGGTTACCCCCTCTCGGAACCACAGACTTAGAAATCGCCAGCTCATATACAGTGCATAAAATATATTTATATATATACCCTTATACACCATTTTAATAAAAAATATCACAAAATTCTTCTAAGTCCCTCGGGAAGAGTGAAAGACGCGCACGTTCATTTTCAGAGCTCCTAGACCTTCCTATAAGAAGTTAGCCAAAAAGTAGCTTCGAAAAACGCTTAGGTTAAGTTTCAGAGTTGCTTCTAATGTTCCAAAGCTGGACTTAGACATAATTTCACTCTCACAACATTATGGCTGGTTGGAGACACTCCGAACCACAAGTACCGGGTCGATGGTTCTGGGCGTATACTGGGGGGACGGGGACGACTCCCATTAACCCCTGACTATACCGGGGATACGCTTATCACAATGCCTTTCTGGTCTGTGCTGAAGCAGGGCATTCTGGCAGCCAAGTGGCTTGACCTTTATTAGTGAGCCTGGTTACCCCCTCTCGGAACCACAGACTTAGAAATCGCCAGCTCATATACAGTGCATAAAATATATTTATATAATATATTTATATATATACCCTTATACACCATTTTAATAAAAAATATCACAAAATTCTTCTAAGTCCCTCGGGAAGAGTGAAAGACGCGCACGTTCATTTTCAGCGCTCCTAGACCTTCCTATAAGAAGTTAGCCAAAAAGTAAGTAGCTTCGAAAAACGCTTAGGTTAAGTTTCAGAGTTGCTTCTAATGTACCAAAGCTGGACTTAGACATAATTTCACTCTCACAACATTATGGCTGGTTGGAGACAGTCCGAAGCACAAGTACCGGGTCCATGGTTCTGGCCGTATACTAGGGGGACGGGGGCGACTCCCATTAACCCCTGACTATACCGGGGATACGCTTATCACAATGCCTTTCTGGTCTGTGCTGAAGCAGGGCATTCTGGAAACCAAGTGGCTTGACCTTTATTAGTGAGCCTGGTTACCCCCTCTCGGAACCACAGACTTAGAAATCGCCAGCTCATATACAGTGCATAAAATATATTTCTATATATACCCTTATACACCATTTTAATAAAAAATATCACAAAATTCTTCTAAGTCCCTCGGGAAGAGTGAAAGACGCGCACGTTCATTTTCAGCGCTCCTAGACCTTCCTATAAGAAGTTAGCCAAAAAGTAGCTTCGAAAAACGCTTAGGTTAAGTTTCAGAGTTGCTTCTAATGTACCAAAGCTGGACTTAGACATAATTTCACTCTCACAACATTATGGCTGGTTGGAGACAGTCTGAACCACAAGTACCGGGTCGATGGTTCTGGGCGTATACTGGGGGGACGGGGACGACTCCCATTAACCCCTGACTATACCGGGGATACGCTTATCACAATGCCTTTCTGGTCTGTGCTGAAGCAGGGCATTCTGGCAGCCAAGTGGCTTGACCTTTATTAGTGAGCCTGGTTACCCCCTCTCGGAACCACAGACTTAGAAATCGCCAGCTCATATACAGTGCATAAAATATATTTATATAATATATTTATATATATACCCTTATACACCATTTTAATAAAAAATATCACAAAATTCTTCTAAGTCCCTCGGGAAGAATGAAAGACGCGCACGTTCATTTTCAGCGCTTCCAGACCTTCCTATAAGAAGTTAGCCAAAAAGTAGCTTCGAAAAACGCTTAGGTTAAGTTTCAGAGTTGCTTCTAATGTACCAAAGCTGGACTTAGACATAATTTCACTCTCACAACATTATGGCTGGTTGGAGACAGTCCGAACCACAAGTACCGGGTCCATGGTTCTGGGCGTATACTGGGGGGGACGGGGACGACTCCCATTAACCCCTGACTATACCGGGGATACGCTTATCACAATGCCTTTCTGGTCTGTGCTGAAGCAGGGCATTCTGGCAGCCAAGTGGCTTGACCTTTATTAGTGAGCCTGGTTACCCCCTCTCGGAACCACAGACTTAGAAATCGCCAGCTCATATACAGTGCATAAAATATATTTATATAATATATTTATATATATACCCTTATACACCATTTTAATAAAAAATATCACAAAATTCTTCTAAGTCCCTCGGGAAGAGTGAAAGACGCGCACGTTCATTTTCAGCACTCCTAGACCTTCCTATAAGAAGTTAGCCAAAAAGTAGCTTCGAAAAACGCTTAGGTTAAGTTTCAGAGTTGCTTCTAATGTACCAAAGCTGGACTTAGACATAATTTCACTCTCACAACATTATGGCTGGTTGGAGACAGTCTGAACCACAAGTACCGGGTCGATGGTTCTGGGCGTATACTGGGGGGACGGGGACGACTCCCATTAACCCCTGACTATACCGGGGATACGCTTATCACAATGCCTTTCTGGTCTGTGCTGAAGCAGGGCATTCTGGCAGCCAAGTGGCTTGACCTTTATTAGTGAGCCTGGTTACCCCCTCTCGGAACCACAGACTTAGAAATCGCCAGCTCATATACAGTGCATAAAATATATTTATATAATATATTTATATATATACCCTGTGACAGAAACCAGGGGATGGTAATAAATTCCGTATATAGGGCTCCCAGGATACTAGACAGTTTCTATCCTGTTTGGCCTGGGAGTGCAGCCTTATAATACATACACTCCATCCCACAGTTTGGCAAGCGCTGGAACTGAGGGATGAGAGATCCAGACCAGAGTTTGTCTGCTGCCTGATTTCTGTCACCTGTCATGCTAATTAGGAATCAGGTATGAAAGACTGATTTCCTGTTTGCTCTGGTCTCCCCACAAGAGCCAGGAGGCTGGAAGGCTGCTGAACTACAGAGGGGAGAAGCCTCTTCCCCAAACAGGTTCAATCTTTCTGTTCATTTGTGTAAGACTGCAAAAGTACCGTGTTTTGATGTTGGAAGTGGAAAAGCCACTTCCAACCCTGAGTCAGGGATATCTAAGTTAAGTTATCGCTCAGGTGAGCAGCTTTTGTTTTGATCTGTATTCTGTTGTATGCACTGTGGCAGTCTCAGTGCCTGGGACTGAATAAACCAGGCATAGCCTGTTTAAAGGAACAGTACGTGACGCCTCATCATTTAACCTACCCTAAAAGACCGTGTTCTAAACAGTCCCGGACAAACGACGGAGCCCCGGAGTAAGCCGTTTGTCACATATGGTGGAGAATGCGGGCAGAGCACTAGGGGGTCTGCGGGTTGAAGAAATTTGAAAAAAAAAAAAAAAAAAAAAAGTTTTTTTCATCCTCTGCAAACAAGATGGAAGACGTGGTGGGTGCGCTGGTACGCAATGTCGCTGCCCAGAAAGACACGAATGAAACCCAGCAACAGCTGTTAATAGCCCAGCAAGAAACTAATGCAAACCAGCAGCAGACGAATGCAGCCCAGCAACAGCTGCTAATAGCCCAGCAAGAGATTAATGCCAACCAGCAACTCAGCCAGCCACATCGTGGAACGGTTGGTCATGGACCAGTTCTTGAGGAAACTTCCCTCTGCCTTACGCCGTTGGGTCAGTCGGAGTGACCCCCACAATGCGGATGAGCTTGTGGCCCTCGTAGAAAGGTACAATGCAGCAGAAGAGCACCCGCAACCCACAGTCGTGGAGCAACCCCACTACCCGAGGTTCCAGGACTCTTCCAGAGACGGTAAAAGGGTACCGGGGTTAAGGGGCGCTGAAGAGCGGCGACCACCTTCACGCAGCACCAGCAACAGTGGTTCGCACACTAAGGGCAATAGCCAACATGGGGAGCCGGGAAAAGGCTCTAAGTGGGACACAGACTATGTACCTAAATGTGTAAATTGTCATGAGAGGGGCCACACAGCAAAAATCTGCCCACTAAATGATGAGCCCATGCAATGCAACAGCGTGGAACCTTATTCGCTGTTGTCCCAATGTATGGGCCCTAGCCCAGAGGACCCCTTGAATAACCATCTGTGGGCATTTGTAAAGGTTAATGGTAAGAGGGTTCGGGCACTTCTTGACTCTGGGAGCATGGTCACACTAGTGTCCGAATACCTCTTGCCCATTAAGAAGAAACAGGGAAACAGTTCACAAAGAGTGGCAATTTGTTGTATACATGGGGATAATCATGAATATTCCACTGTTGATGTTTTTTTTGAAACAGAGTTTGGTTCTTTAGATTTCAAGGTGGGTATTGTACCCAAACTGGCACATGATGTGTTAATAGGGACCGACTTTCCCCATTTTCTAAAAATGTGGTCCCCCGCTCAGAATAGCGCCCAAAGTTCAATAGCGGACCATAACAAAGTATTAGAAGAAACAAATCCTTTCCCTTTTTCAGAAATGGAGGTTGACGAGGGCCCAAATAAGAAGGGGGAAAAGGAGGAGTGCTGTAAAATTCCCTTCCCCATCACTACTTTGGTAGGGAATACCCCAAATCAAGATGTTGAGCAGACACTTACCAACCCAGAACCGGATAAGACCCTCGCTGACCTAGAGGTCAGTCCTGGGAGTTTTAAGAAGGCCCAGTGGGAGGACCCCACATTAGCGGTAGCAAGGGGAAATATACGGGACCAGAATAGTACTCCTGGCCAACCAGATAGGTCACTTGCTTACCCCTACTTCGAGGTAGAGAACGACCTAGTATATCGGGTTGATAAAAGGAAATCAGTTACAACTAAACAATTGTTGGTACCACGGACATTCCGTAACGTAGTATTACACCTCGCACATAGTCATCCATTGGGGGGACACCTAGGGGTGGAAAAGACAAAAGAAAAGGTTCTCCGAAGCTTCTATTGGCCTGGGGTTCTGGCAGAAATTACGAATTATTGTTCCTCATGCCCAGAATGTCAGATCACCGCCCCGTTCAAGGCGTACCGCAGCCCATTGGTACCCCTTCCCATAATAGAGGTACCATTTGACCGGATTGCTATGGATCTAGTAGGACCCCTAATAAAGTCTGCTAGGGGACATCAGCATATATTGGTAATATTAGATTATGCCACCCGATATCCGGAGGCAGTTCCCCTACGTAGCACCTCAGCTAAAAACATAGCAAAAGAGTTAGTAGTTCTGTTTTCCCGGGTCGGGATTCCTAAAGAGATTCTATCTGACCAGGGAACACCATTTATGTCCCAAGTAACGAAAGAGCTATGTAAACTCCTAAAAATCAAGCATCTCAGAACCTCAGTCTATCATCCACAAACAGATGGTTTAGTGGAAAGGTTCAATAAAACCTTAAAGAGCATGTTACGGCGGGCGGTTGATAAAGATGGGAAAAACTGGGATTGTTTGTTACCGTACCTGTTATTTGCCATTAGGGAAGTTCCCCAATCATCCACAGGCTTCTCCCCGTTTGAACTATTGTATGGCCGACACCCAAGGGGCTTACTGGATATAGCCAAAGAGACTTGGGAACACGAGGTTACCCCTTACAGAAGTGTAATAGAGCATGTTGCCCAGATGCAGGACCGCATTGCTGCAGTCCTACCCATAGTGAGGGAACACATGGAGAAAGCTCAAGAAGCACAGAGGAATACATATAATAAGGGTGCTAGGGTCAGAATTTTTTCTCCAGGTGATAGGGTACTAGTTCTGGTTCCCACCGTGGAGAGTAAATTCCTTGCTAAATGGCATGGGCCATATGAGGTCTTGGAAAGAGTGGGAGAAGTAAATTATAAGGTAAGACAGCCAGGTAGGAGGAAACCTGAGCAAATTTACCATATAAACCTACTCAAGCCCTGGAAAGATAGAGAAGTCTTGTTAACCCTAGTACCCCCAGGTCCGTCAGAGAATCAAGAAACTGACCCAGAGGTTAGCATAGCTGAAACCCTGTCTGTTCATCAGAAACGAGAGGTTCAGAATTTAGTGAAAAGAAACAAAGAAATCTTCTCTATACGGCCAGGTAGAACTAGCGTAATTGAACATGACCTAGTCTCTGAACCGGGGGTCCGAGTCAACCTTAAACCGTACCGAATCCCAGAGGCCAAAAGAAAGGCTATAAGTTTAGAGGTTAAAAAAATGCTAAAACTAGGTGTAATTGAGGAATCCCAAAGTGGGTGGAACAGCCCTATAGTCTTAGTCCCAAAGCCAGATGGTACAACAAGGTTTTGTAATGACTACCGGAAACTAAACGCGGTGTCAAAATTTGATACTTATCCTATGCCCAGGGTAGATGAACTTGTAGAGAGACTGGGCAAAGCCCGATATCTCACAACCCTAGACCTAACAAAAGGGTACTGGCAGGTTCCCCTCACAGAAAGGGCAAAAGAAAAGACAGCCTTCTCAACCCCAGACGGCCTCTTTCAGTATAAGGTGTTGCCTTTTGGCTTACATGGAGCTCCCGCCACATTCCAAAGAATGATGGATAAAATTTTAAAACCACATGCTCGGTATGCTGCCGCCTACCTGGATGATGTGGTAATCCATAGTGAAGATTGGCAATCCCACCTTCCAAAGGTCCAAGCTGTGCTTGACGCAGTCCGGTCTGCTGGACTAACTGCTAACCCCGCTAAATGCACTATTGGTCTGGAGGAGGCCAAGTATCTGGGATATTCTATTGGCAGAGGTTTACTCAAACCCCAAACACTCAAAGTGGAGGCGATACAAAATTGGCCAAGGCCAGTTACAAAAAAACAAGTAAGGACCTTTTTGGGGTTAATTGGGTACTATAGAAGGTTTATTCCCAATTTTGCAACTAAGGCAACCCCACTAACTGACCTCACAAAAGCAAGAGGACCGCTAATGGTAAAGTGGTCCCCCGAAACCGAACAGGCCTTTAGAAGCCTGAAAGAAGCTCTCTGTGCCCAACCAGTGTTGGTCACACCTGACTTCTCCAAAGAGTTCGTAGTCCAAACCGACGCATCTGAGGTAGGGCTGGGGGCGGTACTCTCCCAGGAGTCTCAAGGTGAGGAGCACCCCATCCTTTATTTAAGTAGGAAACTAAATCCCCAGGAGAAAAATTACTCCATAGTAGAGAAAGAGTGTCTCGCAATAAAGTGGGCTGTAGAGACGCTCAAATACTACCTGTTGGGGAGAAAATTCCGGTTGGTCACAGATCATGCACCCCTTACCTGGATGTGTCAAAACAGGGAAAAGAATGCTAGAGTGACCAGGTGGTTCCTAAGCCTACAACCCTTTAAATTTTCTGTGGAACACAGGTCAGGGCACAAACATGGCAATGCTGACGGGTTGTCAAGGATGCACTCCCTAATATCCATGGTCGCTCATCCCTCGAGGTCTGAGCTGGGGGGGAGGATATGTGACAGAAACCAGGGGATGGTAATAAATTCCGTATATAGGGCTCCCAGGATACTAGACAGTTTCTATCCTGTTTGGCCTGGGAGTGCAGCCTTATAATACATACACTCCATCCCACAGTTTGGCAAGCGCTGGAACTGAGGGATGAGAGATCCAGACCAGAGTTTGTCTGCTGCCTGATTTCTGTCACCTGTCATGCTAATTAGGAATCAGGTATGAAAGACTGATTTCCTGTTTGCTCTGGTCTCCCCACAAGAGCCAGGAGGCTGGAAGGCTGCTGAACTACAGAGGGGAGAAGCCTCTTCCCCAAACAGGTTCAATCTTTCTGTTCATTTGTGTAAGACTGCAAAAGTACCGTGTTTTGATGTTGGAAGTGGAAAAGCCACTTCCAACCCTGAGTCAGGGATATCTAAGTTAAGTTATCGCTCAGGTGAGCAGCTTTTGTTTTGATCTGTATTCTGTTGTATGCACTGTGGCAGTCTCAGTGCCTGGGACTGAATAAACCAGGCATAGCCTGTTTAAAGGAACAGTACGTGACGCCTCATCATTTAACCTACCCTAAAAGACCGTGTTCTAAACAGTCCCGGACAAACGACGGAGCCCCGGAGTAAGCCGTTTGTCACAACCCTTATACACCATTTTAATAAAAAATATCACAAAATTCTTCTAAGTCCCTCGGGAAGAGTGAAAGACGCGCACGTTCATTTTCAGCGCTTCCAGACCTTCCTATAAGAAGTTAGCCAAAAAGTAGCTTCGAAAAACGCTTAGGTTAAGTTTCAGAGTTGCTTCTAATGTACCAAAGCTGGACTTAGACATAATTTCACTCTCACAACATTATGGCTGGTTGGAGACAGTCCGAACCACAAGTACCGGGTCCATGGTTCTGGGCGTATACTGGGGGGGACGGGGACGACTCCCATTAACCCCTGACTATACCGGGGATACGCTTATCACAATGCCTTTCTGGTCTGTGCTGAAGCAGGGCATTCTGGCAGCCAAGTGGCTTGACCTTTATTAGTGAGCCTGGTTACCCCCTCTCGGAACCACAGACTTAGAAATCGCCAGCTCATATACAGTGCATAAAATATATTTATATAATATATTTATATATATACCCTTATACACCATTTTAATAAAAAATATCACAAAATTCTTCTAAGTCCCTCAGGAAGAGTGAAAGACGCGCACGTTCATTTTCAGCGCTTCCAGACCTTCCTATAAGAAGTTAGCCAAAAAGTAGCTTCGAAAAACGCTTAGGTTAAGTTTCAGAGTTGCTTCTAATGTACCAAAGCTGGACTTAGACATAATTTCACTCTCACAACATTATGGCTGGTTGGAGACAGTCCGAACCACAAGTACCGGGTCCATGGTTCTGGGCGTATACTGGGGGGGACGGGGACGACTCCCATTAACCCCTGACTATACCGGGGATACGCTTATCACAATGCCTTTCTGGTCTGTGCTGAAGCAGGGCATTCTGGCAGCCAAGTGGCTTGACCTTTATTAGTGAGCCTGGTTACCCCCTCTCGGAACCACAGACTTAGAAATCGCCAGCTCATATACAGTGCATAAAATATATTTATATAATATATTTATATATATACCCTTATACACCATTTTAATAAAAAATATCACAAAATTCTTCTAAGTCCCTCGGGAAGAGTGAAAGACGCGCACGTTCATTTTCAGCGCTTCCAGACCTTCCTATAAGAAGTTAGCCAAAAAGTAGCTTCGAAAAACGCTTAGGTTAAGTTTCAGAGTTGCTTCTAATGTACCAAAGCTGGACTTAGACATAATTTCACTCTCACAACATTATGGCTGGTTGGAGACAGTCCGAACCACAAGTACCGGGTCCATGGTTCTGGGCGTATACTGGGGGGGACGGGGACGACTCCCATTAACCCCTGACTATACCGGGGATACGCTTATCACAATGCCTTTCTGGTCTGTGCTGAAGCAGGGCATTCTGGCAGCCAAGTGGCTTGACCTTTATTAGTGAGCCTGGTTACCCCCTCTCGGAACCACAGACTTAGAAATCGCCAGCTCATATACAGTGCATAAAATATATTTATATAATATATTTATATATATACCCTTATACACCATTTTAATAAAAAATATCACAAAATTCTTCTAAGTCCCTCGGGAAGAGTGAAAGACGCGCACGTTCATTTTCAGCGCTCCCAGACCTTCCTATAAGAAGTTAGCCAAAAAGTAGCTTCGAAAAACGCTTAGGTTAAGTTTCAGAGTTGCTTCTAATGTACCAAAGCTGGACTTAGACATAATTTCACTCTCACAACATTATGGCTGGTTGGAGACAGTCCGAACCACAAGTACCGGGTCCATGGTTCTGGGCGTATACTGGGGGGGACGGGGACGACTCCCATTAACCCCTGACTATACCGGGGATACGCTTATCACAATGCCTTTCTGGTCTGTGCTGAAGCAGGGCATTCTGGCAGCCAAGTGGCTTGACCTTTATTAGTGAGCCTGGTTACCCCCTCTCGGAACCATAGACTTAGAAATCGCCAGCTCATATACAGTGCATAAAATATATTTATATATACAGTATACAGTACCCTTATACACCATTTTAATAAAAAATATCACAAAATTCTTCTAAGTCCCTCGGGAAGAGTGAAAGACGCGCACGTTCATTTTCAGCGCTCCTAGACCTTCCTATAAGAAGTTAGCCAAAAAGTAGCTTCGAAAAACGCTTAGGTTAAGTTTCAGAGTTGCTTCTAATGTACCAAAGCTGGACTTAGACATAATTTCACTCTCACAACATTATGGCTGGTTGGAGACAGTCCGAACCACAAGTACCGGGTCCATGGTTCTGGGCGTATACTGGGGGGGACGGGGACGACTCCCATTAACCCCTGACTATACCGGGGATACGCTTATCACAATGCCTTTCTGGTCTGTGCTGAAGCAGGGCATTCTGGCAGCCAAGTGGCTTGACCTTTATTAGTGAGCCTGGTTACCCCCTCTCGGAACCACAGACTTAGAAATCGCCAGCTCATATACAGTGCATAAAATATATTTATATAATATATTTATATATATACCCTTATACACCATTTTAATAAAAAATATCACAAAATTCTTCTAAGTCCCTCGGGAAGAGTGAAAGACGCGCACGTTCATTTTCAGCACTCCTAGACCTTCCTATAAGAAGTTAGCCAAAAAGTAGCTTCGAAAAACGCTTAGGTTAAGTTTCAGAGTTGCTTCTAATGTACCAAAGCTGGACTTAGACATAATTTCACTCTCACAACATTATGGCTGGTTGGAGACAGTCTGAACCACAAGTACCGGGTCGATGGTTCTGGGCGTATACTGGGGGGACGGGGACGACTCCCATTAACCCCTGACTATACCGGGGATACGCTTATCACAATGCCTTTCTGGTCTGTGCTGAAGCAGGGCATTCTGGCAGCCAAGTGGCTTGACCTTTATTAGTGAGCCTGGTTACCCCCTCTCGGAACCACAGACTTAGAAATCGCCAGCTCATATACAGTGCATAAAATATATTTATATAATATATTTATATATATACCCTTATACACCATTTTAATAAAAAATATCACAAAATTCTTCTAAGTCCCTCGGGAAGAGTGAAAGACGCGCACGTTCATTTTCAGCGCTTCCAGACCTTCCTATAAGAAGTTAGCCAAAAAGTAGCTTCGAAAAACGCTTAGGTTAAGTTTCAGAGTTGCTTCTAATGTACCAAAGCTGGACTTAGACATAATTTCACTCTCACAACATTATGGCTGGTTGGAGACAGTCCGAACCACAAGTACCGGGTCCATGGTTCTGGGCGTATACTGGGGGGGGACGGGGACGACTCCCATTAACCCCTGACTATACCGGGGATACGCTTATCACAATGCCTTTCTGGTCTGTGCTGAAGCAGGGCATTCTGGCAGCCAAGTGGCTTGACCTTTATTAGTGAGCCTGGTTACCCCCTCTCGGAACCACAGACTTAGAAATCGCCAGCTCATATACAGTGCATAAAATATATTTATATAATATATTTATATATATACCCTTATACACCATTTTAATAAAAAATATCACAAAATTCTTCTAAGTCCCTCGGGAAGAGTGAAAGACGCGCACGTTCATTTTCAGCGCTCCCAGACCTTCCTATAAGAAGTTAGCCAAAAAGTAGCTTCGAAAAACGCTTAGGTTAAGTTTCAGAGTTGCTTCTAATGTACCAAAGCTGGACTTAGACATAATTTCACTCTCACAACATTATGGCTGGTTGGAGACAGTCCGAACCACAAGTACCGGGTCCATGGTTCTGGGCGTATACTGGGGGGGACGGGGACGACTCCCATTAACCCCTGACTATACCGGGGATACGCTTATCACAATGCCTTTCTGGTCTGTGCTGAAGCAGGGCATTCTGGCAGCCAAGTGGCTTGACCTTTATTAGTGAGCCTGGTTACCCCCTCTCGGAACCATAGACTTAGAAATCGCCAGCTCATATACAGTGCATAAAATATATTTATATATATACAGTACCCTTATACACCATTTTAATAAAAAATATCACAAAATTCTTCTAAGTCCCTCGGGAAGAGTGAAAGACGCGCACGTTCATTTTCAGCGCTCCTAGACCTTCCTATAAGAAGTTAGCCAAAAAGTAGCTTCGAAAAACGCTTAGGTTAAGTTTCAGAGTTGCTTCTAATGTACCAAAGCTGGACTTAGACATAATTTCACTCTCACAACATTATGGCTGGTTGGAGACAGTCCGAACCACAAGTACCGGGTCCATGGTTCTGGGCGTATACTGGGGGGGACGGGGACGACTCCCATTAACCCCTGACTATACCGGGGATACGCTTATCACAATGCCTTTCTGGTCTGTGCTGAAGCAGGGCATTCTGGCAGCCAAGTGGCTTGACCTTTATTAGTGAGCCTGGTTACCCCCTCTCGGAACCACAGACTTAGAAATCGCCAGCTCATATACAGTGCATAAAATATATTTATATAATATATTTATATATATACCCTTATACACCATTTTAATAAAAAATATCACAAAATTCTTCTAAGTCCCTCGGGAAGAGTGAAAGACGCGCACGTTCATTTTCAGCACTCCTAGACCTTCCTATAAGAAGTTAGCCAAAAAGTAGCTTCGAAAAACGCTTAGGTTAAGTTTCAGAGTTGCTTCTAATGTACCAAAGCTGGACTTAGACATAATTTCACTCTCACAACATTATGGCTGGTTGGAGACAGTCTGAACCACAAGTACCGGGTCGATGGTTCTGGGCGTATACTGGGGGGACGGGGACGACTCCCATTAACCCCTGACTATACCGGGGATACGCTTATCACAATGCCTTTCTGGTCTGTGCTGAAGCAGGGCATTCTGGCAGCCAAGTGGCTTGACCTTTATTAGTGAGCCTGGTTACCCCCTCTCGGAACCACAGACTTAGAAATCGCCAGCTCATATACAGTGCATAAAATATATTTATATAATATATTTATATATATACCCTTATACACCATTTTAATAAAAAATATCACAAAATTCTTCTAAGTCCCTCGGGAAGAGTGAAAGACGCGCACGTTCATTTTCAGCGCTTCCAGACCTTCCTATAAGAAGTTAGCCAAAAAGTAGCTTCGAAAAACGCTTAGGTTAAGTTTCAGAGTTGCTTCTAATGTACCAAAGCTGGACTTAGACATAATTTCACTCTCACAACATTATGGCTGGTTGGAGACAGTCCGAACCACAAGTACCGGGTCCATGGTTCTGGGCGTATACTGGGGGGGACGGGGACGACTCCCATTAACCCCTGACTATACCGGGGATACGCTTATCACAATGCCTTTCTGGTCTGTGCTGAAGCAGGGCATTCTGGCAGCCAAGTGGCTTGACCTTTATTAGTGAGCCTGGTTACCCCCTCTCGGAACCACAGACTTAGAAATCGCCAGCTCATATACAGTGCATAAAATATATTTATATAATATATTTATATATATACCCTTATACACCATTTTAATAAAAAATATCACAAAATTCTTCTAAGTCCCTCGGGAAGAGTGAAAGACGCACACGTTCATTTTCAGCGCTTCCAGACCTTCCTATAAGAAGTTAGCCAAAAAGTAGCTTCGAAAAACGCTTAGGTTAAGTTTCAGAGTTGCTTCTAATGTACCAAAGCTGGACTTAGACATAATTTCACTCTCACAACATTATGGCTGGTTGGAGACAGTCCGAACCACAAGTACCGGGTCCATGGTTCTGGGCGTATACTGGGGGGGACGGGGACGACTCCCATTAACCCCTGACTATACCGGGGATACGCTTATCACAATGCCTTTCTGGTCTGTGCTGAAGCAGGGCATTCTGGCAGCCAAGTGGCTTGACCTTTATTAGTGAGCCTGGTTACCCCCTCTCGGAACCACAGACTTAGAAATCGCCAGCTCATATACAGTGCATAAAATATATTTATATAATATATTTATATATATACCCTTATACACCATTTTAATAAAAAATATCACAAAATTCTTCTAAGTCCCTCGGGAAGAGTGAAAGACGCGCACGTTCATTTTCAGCGCTTCCAGACCTTCCTATAAGAAGTTAGCCAAAAAGTAGCTTCGAAAAACGCTTAGGTTAAGTTTCAGAGTTGCTTCTAATGTACCAAAGCTGGACTTAGACATAATTTCACTCTCACAACATTATGGCTGGTTGGAGACAGTCCGAACCACAAGTACCGGGTCCATGGTTCTGGGCGTATACTGGGGGGGACGGGGACGACTCCCATTAACCCCTGACTATACCGGGGATACGCTTATCACAATGCCTTTCTGGTCTGTGCTGAAGCAGGGCATTCTGGCAGCCAAGTGGCTTGACCTTTATTAGTGAGCCTGGTTACCCCCTCTCGGAACCACAGACTTAGAAATCGCCAGCTCATATACAGTGCATAAAATATATTTATATAATATATTTATATATATACCCTTATACACCATTTTAATAAAAAATATCACAAAATTCTTCTAAGTCCCTCGGGAAGAGTGAAAGACGCGCACGTTCATTTTCAGCGCTCCCAGACCTTCCTATAAGAAGTTAGCCAAAAAGTAGCTTCGAAAAACGCTTAGGTTAAGTTTCAGAGTTGCTTCTAATGTACCAAAGCTGGACTTAGACATAATTTCACTCTCACAACATTATGGCTGGTTGGAGACAGTCCGAACCACAAGTACCGGGTCCATGGTTCTGGGCGTATACTGGGGGGGACGGGGACGACTCCCATTAACCCCTGACTATACCGGGGATACGCTTATCACAATGCCTTTCTGGTCTGTGCTGAAGCAGGGCATTCTGGCAGCCAAGTGGCTTGACCTTTATTAGTGAGCCTGGTTACCCCCTCTCGGAACCATAGACTTAGAAATCGCCAGCTCATATACAGTGCATAAAATATATTTATATATATACAGTACCCTTATACACCATTTTAATTAAAAATATCACAAAATTCTTCTAAGTCCCTCGGGAATAGTGAAAGACGCGCACGTTCATTTTCAGCGCTCCTAGACCTTCCTATAAGAAGTTAGCCAAAAAGTAGCTTCGAAAAACGCTTAGGTTAAGTTTCAGAGTTGCTTCTAATGTACCAAAGCTGGACTTAGACATAATTTCACTCTCACAACATTATGGCTGGTTGGAGACAGTCCGAACCACAAGTACCGGGTCCATGGTTCTGGGCGTATACTGGGGGGACGGGGACGACTCCCATTAACCCCTGACTATACCGGGGATAAGCTTATCACAATGCCTTTCTGGTCTGTGCTGAAGCAGGGCATTCTGGCAGCCAAGTGGCTTGACCTTTATTAGTGAGCCTGGTTACCCCCTCTCGGAACCACAGACTTAGAAATCGCCAGCTCATATACAGTGCATAAAATATATTTATATAATATATTTATATATATACCCTTATACACCATTTTAATAAAAAATATCACAAAATTCTTCTAAGTCCCTCGGGAAGAGTGAAAGACGCGCACGTTCATTTTCAGCGCTCCTAGACCTTCCTATAAGAAGTTAGCCAAAAAGTAAGTAGCTTCGAAAAACGCTTAGGTTAAGTTTCAGAGTTGCTTCTAATGTACCAAAGCTGGACTTAGACATAATTTCACTCTCACAACATTATGGCTGGTTGGAGACAGTCCGAAGCACAAGTACCGGGTCCATGGTTCTGGCCGTATACTGGGGGGACGGGGGCGACTCCCATTAACCCCTGACTATACCGGGGATACGCTTATCACAATGCCTTTCTGGTCTGTGCTGAAGCAGGGCATTCTGGCAGCCAAGTGGCTTGACCTTTATTAGTGAGCCTGGTTAACCCCTCTCGGAACCACAGACTTAGAAATCGCCAGCTCATATACAGTGCATAAAATATATTTATATAATATATTTATATATATACCCTTATACACCATTTTAATAAAAAATATCACAAAATTCTTCTAAGTCCCTCGGGAAGAGTGAAAGACGCGCACGTTCATTTTCAGCGCTCCTAGACCTTCCTATAAGAAGTTAGCCAAAAAGTAAGTAGCTTCGAAAAACGCTTAGGTTAAGTTTCAGAGTTGCTTCTAATGTACCAAAGCTGGACTTAGACATAATTTCACTCTCACAACATTATGGCTGGTTGGAGACAGTCCGAAGCACAAGTACCGGGTCCATGGTTCTGGCCGTATACTGGGGGGACGGGGGCGACTCCCATTAACCCCTGACTATACCGGGGATACGCTTATCACAATGCCTTTCTGGTCTGTGCTGAAGCAGGGCATTCTGGCAGCCAAGTGGCTTGACCTTTATTAGTGAGCCTGGTTAACCCCTCTCGGAACCACAGACTTAGAAATCGCCAGCTCATATACAGTGCATAAAATATATTTATATAATATATTTATATATATACCCTTATACACCATTTTAATAAAAAATATCACAAAATTCTTCTAAGTCCCTCGGGAAGAGTGAAAGACGCGCACGTTCATTTTCAGCGCTCCTAGACCTTCCTATAAGAAGTTAGCCAAAAAGTAGCTTCGAAAAACGCTTAGGTTAAGTTTCAGAGTTGCTTCTAATGTACCAAAGCTGGACTTAGACATAATTTCACTCTCACAACATTATGGCTGGTTGGAGACAGTCCGAACCACAAGTACCGGGTCGATGGTTCTGGGCGTATACTGGGGGGACGGGGACGACTCCCATTAACCCCTGACTATACCGGGGATACGCTTATCACAATGCCTTTCTGTTCTGTGCTGAAGCAGGGCATTCTGGCAGCCAAGTGGCTTGACCTTTATTAGTGAGCCTGGTTACCCCCTCTCGGAACCACAGACTTAGAAATCGCCAGCTCATATACAGTGCATAAAATATATTTATATAATATATTTATATATATACCCTTATACACCATTTTAATAAAAAATATCACAAAATTCTTCTAAGTCCCTCGGGAAGAGTGAAAGACGCGCACGTTCATTTTCAGCGCTCCCAGACCTTCCTATAAGAAGTTAGCCAAAAAGTAGCTTCGAAAAACGCTTAGGTTAAGTTTCAGAGTTGCTTCTAATGTACCAAAGCTGGACTTAGACATAATTTCACTCTCACAACATTATGGCTGGTTGGAGACAGTCCGAACCACAAGTACCGGGTCCATGGTTCTGGGCGTATACTGGGGGGACGGGGACGACTCCCATTAACCCCTGACTATACCGGGGATAAGCTTATCACAATGCCTTTCTGGTCTGTGCTGAAGCAGGGCATTCTGGCAGCCAAGTGGCTTGACCTTTATTAGTGAGCCTGGTTACCCCCTCTCGGAACCACAGACTTAGAAATCGCCAGCTCATATACAGTGCATAAAATATATTTATATAATATATTTATATATATACCCTTATACACCATTTTAATAAAAAATATCACAAAATTCTTCTAAGTCCCTCGGGAAGAGTGAAAGACGCGCACGTTCATTTTCAGCGCTCCTAGACCTTCCTATAAGAAGTTAGACAAAAAGTAAGTAGCTTCGAAAAACGCTTAGGTTAAGTTTCAGAGTTGCTTCTAATGTACCAAAGCTGGACTTAGACATAATTTCACTCTCACAACATTATGGCTGGTTGGAGACAGTCCGAAGCACAAGTACCGGGTCCATGGTTCTGGGCGTATACTGGGGGGGACGGGGACGACTCCCATTAACCCCTGACTATACCGGGGATACGCTTATCACAATGCCTTTCTGGTCTGTGCTGAAGCAGGGCATTCTGGCAGCCAAGTGGCTTGACCTTTATTAGTGAGCCTGGTTACCCCCTCTCGGAACCACAGACTTAGAAATCGCCAGCTCATATACAGTGCATAAAATATATTTATATAATATATTTATATATATACCCTTATACACCATTTTAATAAAAAATATCACAAAATTCTTCTAAGTCCCTCGGGAAGAGTGAAAGACGCGCACGTTCATTTTCAGCACTCCTAGACCTTCCTATAAGAAGTTAGCCAAAAAGTAGCTTCGAAAAACGCTTAGGTTAAGTTTCAGAGTTGCTTCTAATGTACCAAAGCTGGACTTAGACATAATTTCACTCTCACAACATTATGGCTGGTTGGAGACAGTCTGAACCACAAGTACCGGGTCGATGGTTCTGGGCGTATACTGGGGGGACGGGGACGACTCCCATTAACCCCTGACTATACCGGGGATACGCTTATCACAATGCCTTTCTGGTCTGTGCTGAAGCAGGGCATTCTGGCAGCCAAGTGGCTTGACCTTTATTAGTGAGCCTGGTTACCCCCTCTCGGAACCACAGACTTAGAAATCGCCAGCTCATATACAGTGCATAAAATATATTTATATAATATATTTATATATATACCCTTATACACCATTTTAATAAAAAATATCACAAAATTCTTCTAAGTCCCTCGGGAAGAGTGAAAGACGCGCACGTTCATTTTCAGCGCTTCCAGACCTTCCTATAAGAAGTTAGCCAAAAAGTAGCTTCGAAAAACGCTTAGGTTAAGTTTCAGAGTTGCTTCTAATGTACCAAAGCTGGACTTAGACATAATTTCACTCTCACAACATTATGGCTGGTTGGAGACAGTCCGAACCACAAGTACCGGGTCCATGGTTCTGGGCGTATACTGGGGGGGACGGGGACGACTCCCATTAACCCCTGACTATACCGGGGATACGCTTATCACAATGCCTTTCTGGTCTGTGCTGAAGCAGGGCATTCTGGCAGCCAAGTGGCTTGACCTTTATTAGTGAGCCTGGTTACCCCCTCTCGGAACCACAGACTTAGAAATCGCCAGCTCATATACAGTGCATAAAATATATTTATATAATATATTTATATATATACCCTTATACACCATTTTAATAAAAAATATCACAAAATTCTTCTAAGTCCCTCGGGAAGAGTGAAAGACGCACACGTTCATTTTCAGCGCTTCCAGACCTTCCTATAAGAAGTTAGCCAAAAAGTAGCTTCGAAAAACGCTTAGGTTAAGTTTCAGAGTTGCTTCTAATGTACCAAAGCTGGACTTAGACATAATTTCACTCTCACAACATTATGGCTGGTTGGAGACAGTCCGAACCACAAGTACCGGGTCCATGGTTCTGGGCGTATACTGGGGGGGACGGGGACGACTCCCATTAACCCCTGACTATACCGGGGATACGCTTATCACAATGCCTTTCTGGTCTGTGCTGAAGCAGGGCATTCTGGCAGCCAAGTGGCTTGACCTTTATTAGTGAGCCTGGTTACCCCCTCTCGGAACCACAGACTTAGAAATCGCCAGCTCATATACAGTGCATAAAATATATTTATATAATATATTTATATATATACCCTTATACACCATTTTAATAAAAAATATCACAAAATTCTTCTAAGTCCCTCGGGAAGAGTGAAAGACGCGCACGTTCATTTTCAGCGCTTCCAGACCTTCCTATAAGAAGTTAGCCAAAAAGTAGCTTCGAAAAACGCTTAGGTTAAGTTTCAGAGTTGCTTCTAATGTACCAAAGCTGGACTTAGACATAATTTCACTCTCACAACATTATGGCTGGTTGGAGACAGTCCGAACCACAAGTACCGGGTCCATGGTTCTGGGCGTATACTGGGGGGGACGGGGACGACTCCCATTAACCCCTGACTATACCGGGGATACGCTTATCACAATGCCTTTCTGGTCTGTGCTGAAGCAGGGCATTCTGGCAGCCAAGTGGCTTGACCTTTATTAGTGAGCCTGGTTACCCCCTCTCGGAACCACAGACTTAGAAATCGCCAGCTCATATACAGTGCATAAAATATATTTATATAATATATTTATATATATACCCTTATACACCATTTTAATAAAAAATATCACAAAATTCTTCTAAGTCCCTCGGGAAGAGTGAAAGACGCGCACGTTCATTTTCAGCGCTCCCAGACCTTCCTATAAGAAGTTAGCCAAAAAGTAGCTTCGAAAAACGCTTAGGTTAAGTTTCAGAGTTGCTTCTAATGTACCAAAGCTGGACTTAGACATAATTTCACTCTCACAACATTATGGCTGGTTGGAGACAGTCCGAACCACAAGTACCGGGTCCATGGTTCTGGGCGTATACTGGGGGGGACGGGGACGACTCCCATTAACCCCTGACTATACCGGGGATACGCTTATCACAATGCCTTTCTGGTCTGTGCTGAAGCAGGGCATTCTGGCAGCCAAGTGGCTTGACCTTTATTAGTGAGCCTGGTTACCCCCTCTCGGAACCATAGACTTAGAAATCGCCAGCTCATATACAGTGCATAAAATATATTTATATATATACAGTACCCTTATACACCATTTTAATTAAAAATATCACAAAATTCTTCTAAGTCCCTCGGGAATAGTGAAAGACGCGCACGTTCATTTTCAGCGCTCCTAGACCTTCCTATAAGAAGTTAGCCAAAAAGTAGCTTCGAAAAACGCTTAGGTTAAGTTTCAGAGTTGCTTCTAATGTACCAAAGCTGGACTTAGACATAATTTCACTCTCACAACATTATGGCTGGTTGGAGACAGTCCGAACCACAAGTACCGGGTCCATGGTTCTGGGCGTATACTGGGGGGACGGGGACGACTCCCATTAACCCCTGACTATACCGGGGATAAGCTTATCACAATGCCTTTCTGGTCTGTGCTGAAGCAGGGCATTCTGGCAGCCAAGTGGCTTGACCTTTATTAGTGAGCCTGGTTACCCCCTCTCGGAACCACAGACTTAGAAATCGCCAGCTCATATACAGTGCATAAAATATATTTATATAATATATTTATATATATACCCTTATACACCATTTTAATAAAAAATATCACAAAATTCTTCTAAGTCCCTCGGGAAGAGTGAAAGACGCGCACGTTCATTTTCAGCGCTCCTAGACCTTCCTATAAGAAGTTAGCCAAAAAGTAAGTAGCTTCGAAAAACGCTTAGGTTAAGTTTCAGAGTTGCTTCTAATGTACCAAAGCTGGACTTAGACATAATTTCACTCTCACAACATTATGGCTGGTTGGAGACAGTCCGAAGCACAAGTACCGGGTCCATGGTTCTGGCCGTATACTGGGGGGACGGGGGCGACTCCCATTAACCCCTGACTATACCGGGGATACGCTTATCACAATGCCTTTCTGGTCTGTGCTGAAGCAGGGCATTCTGGCAGCCAAGTGGCTTGACCTTTATTAGTGAGCCTGGTTAACCCCTCTCGGAACCACAGACTTAGAAATCGCCAGCTCATATACAGTGCATAAAATATATTTATATAATATATTTATATATATACCCTTATACACCATTTTAATAAAAAATATCACAAAATTCTTCTAAGTCCCTCGGGAAGAGTGAAAGACGCGCACGTTCATTTTCAGCGCTCCTAGACCTTCCTATAAGAAGTTAGCCAAAAAGTAAGTAGCTTCGAAAAACGCTTAGGTTAAGTTTCAGAGTTGCTTCTAATGTACCAAAGCTGGACTTAGACATAATTTCACTCTCACAACATTATGGCTGGTTGGAGACAGTCCGAAGCACAAGTACCGGGTCCATGGTTCTGGCCGTATACTGGGGGGACGGGGGCGACTCCCATTAACCCCTGACTATACCGGGGATACGCTTATCACAATGCCTTTCTGGTCTGTGCTGAAGCAGGGCATTCTGGCAGCCAAGTGGCTTGACCTTTATTAGTGAGCCTGGTTAACCCCTCTCGGAACCACAGACTTAGAAATCGCCAGCTCATATACAGTGCATAAAATATATTTATATAATATATTTATATATATACCCTTATACACCATTTTAATAAAAAATATCACAAAATTCTTCTAAGTCCCTCGGGAAGAGTGAAAGACTCGCACGTTCATTTTCAGCGCTCCTAGACCTTCCTATAAGAAGTTAGCCAAAAAGTAGCTTCGAAAAACGCTTAGGTTAAGTTTCAGAGTTGCTTCTAATGTACCAAAGCTGGACTTAGACATAATTTCACTCTCACAACATTATGGCTGGTTGGAGACAGTCCGAACCACAAGTACCGGGTCGATGGTTCTGGGCGTATACTGGGGGGACGGGGACGACTCCCATTAACCCCTGACTATACCGGGGATACGCTTATCACAATGCCTTTCTGTTCTGTGCTGAAGCAGGGCATTCTGGCAGCCAAGTGGCTTGACCTTTATTAGTGAGCCTGGTTACCCCCTCTCGGAACCACAGACTTAGAAATCGCCAGCTCATATACAGTGCATAAAATATATTTATATAATATATTTATATATATACCCTTATACACCATTTTAATAAAAAATATCACAAAATTCTTCTAAGTCCCTCGGGAAGAGTGAAAGACGCGCACGTTCATTTTCAGCGCTCCCAGACCTTCCTATAAGAAGTTAGCCAAAAAGTAGCTTCGAAAAACGCTTAGGTTAAGTTTCAGAGTTGCTTCTAATGTACCAAAGCTGGACTTAGACATAATTTCACTCTCACAACATTATGGCTGGTTGGAGACAGTCCGAACCACAAGTACCGGGTCCATGGTTCTGGGCGTATACTGGGGGGACGGGGACGACTCCCATTAACCCCTGACTATACCGGGGATAAGCTTATCACAATGCCTTTCTGGTCTGTGCTGAAGCAGGGCATTCTGGCAGCCAAGTGGCTTGACCTTTATTAGTGAGCCTGGTTACCCCCTCTCGGAACCACAGACTTAGAAATCGCCAGCTCATATACAGTGCATAAAATATATTTATATAATATATTTATATATATACCCTTATACACCATTTTAATAAAAAATATCACAAAATTCTTCTAAGTCCCTCGGGAAGAGTGAAAGACGCGCACGTTCATTTTCAGCGCTCCTAGACCTTCCTATAAGAAGTTAGACAAAAAGTAAGTAGCTTCGAAAAACGCTTAGGTTAAGTTTCAGAGTTGCTTCTAATGTACCAAAGCTGGACTTAGACATAATTTCACTCTCACAACATTATGGCTGGTTGGAGACAGTCCGAAGCACAAGTACCGGGTCCATGGTTCTGGGCGTATACTGGGGGGACGGGGACGACTCCCATTAACCCCTGACTATACCGGGGATACGCTTATCACAATGCCTTTCTGGTCTGTGCTGAAGCAGGGCATTCTGGAAACCAAGTGGCTTGACCTTTATTAGTGAGTCTGGTTACCCCCTCTCGGAACCACAGACTTAGAAATCGCCAGCTCATATACAGTGCATAAAATATATTTATATATATACCCTTATACACCATTTTAATAAAAAATATCACAAAATTCTTCTAAGTCCCTCGGGAAGAGTGAAAGACGCGCACGTTCATTTTCAGCGCTCCAAGACCTTCCTATAAGAAGTTAGCCAAAAAGTAGCTTCGAAAAACGCTTAGGTTAAGTTTCAGAGTTGCTTCTAATGTACCAAAGCTGGACTTAGACATAATTTCACTCTCACAACATTATGGCTGGTTGGAGACAGTCCGAACCACAAGTACCGGGTCGATGGTTCTGGGCGTATACTGGGGGGACGGGGACGACTCCCATTAACCCCTGACTATACCGGGGATACGCTTATCACAATGCCTTTCTGTTCTGTGCTGAAGCAGGGCATTCTGGCAGCCAAGTGGCTTGACCTTTATTAGTGAGCCTGGTTACCCCCTCTCGGAACCACAGACTTAGAAATCGCCAGCTCATTTACAGTGCATAAAATATATTTATATAATATATTTATATATATACCCTTATACACCATTTTAATAAAAAATATCACAAAATTCTTCTAAGTCCCTCGGGAAGAGTGAAAGACGCGCACGTTCATTTTCAGCGCTCCCAGACCTTCCTATAAGAAGTTAGCCAAAAAGTAGCTTCGAAAAACGCTTAGGTTAAGTTTCAGAGTTGCTTCTAATGTACCAAAGCTGGACTTAGACATAATTTCACTCTCACAACATTATGGCTGGTTGGAGACAGTCCGAACCACAAGTACCGGGTCCATGGTTCTGGGCGTATACTGGGGGGACGGGGACGACTCCCATTAACCCCTGACTATACCGGGGATAAGCTTATCACAATGCCTTTCTGGTCTGTGCTGAAGCAGGGCATTCTGGCAGCCAAGTGGCTTGACCTTTATTAGTGAGCCTGGTTACCCCCTCTCGGAACCACAGACTTAGAAATCGCCAGCTCATATACAGTGCATAAAATATATTTATATAATATATTTATATATATACCCTTATACACCATTTTAATAAAAAATATCACAAAATTCTTCTAAGTCCCTCGGGAAGAGTGAAAGACGCGCACGTTCATTTTCAGCGCTCCTAGACCTTCCTATAAGAAGTTAGACAAAAAGTAAGTAGCTTCGAAAAACGCTTAGGTTAAGTTTCAGAGTTGCTTCTAATGTACCAAAGCTGGACTTAGACATAATTTCACTCTCACAACATTATGGCTGGTTGGAGACAGTCCGAAGCACAAGTACCGGGTCCATGGTTCTGGGCGTATACTGGGGGGACGGGGACGACTCCCATTAACCCCTGACTATACCGGGGATACGCTTATCACAATGCCTTTCTGGTCTGTGCTGAAGCAGGGCATTCTGGAAACCAAGTGGCTTGACCTTTATTAGTGAGTCTGGTTACCCCCTCTCGGAACCACAGACTTAGAAATCGCCAGCTCATATACAGTGCATAAAATATATTTATATATATACCCTTATACACCATTTTAATAAAAAATATCACAAAATTCTTCTAAGTCCCTCGGGAAGAGTGAAAGACGCGCACGTTCATTTTCAGCGCTCCAAGACCTTCCTATAAGAAGTTAGCCAAAAAGTAGCTTCGAAAAACGCTTAGGTTAAGTTTCAGAGTTGCTTCTAATGTACCAAAGCTGGACTTAGACATAATTTCACTCTCACAACATTATGGCTGGTTGGAGACAGTCCGAACCACAAGTACCGGGTCGATGGTTCTGGGCGTATACTGGGGGGACGGGGACGACTCCCATTAACCCCTGACTATACCGGGGATACGCTTATCACAATGCCTTTCTGTTCTGTGCTGAAGCAGGGCATTCTGGCAGCCAAGTGGCTTGACCTTTATTAGTGAGCCTGGTTACCCCCTCTCGGAACCACAGACTTAGAAATCGCCAGCTCATTTACAGTGCATAAAATATATTTATATAATATATTTATATATATACCCTTATACACCATTTTAATAAAAAATATCACAAAATTCTTCTAAGTCCCTCGGGAAGAGTGAAAGACGCGCACGTTCATTTTCAGCGCTCCCAGACCTTCCTATAAGAAGTTAGCCAAAAAGTAGCTTCGAAAAACGCTTAGGTTAAGTTTCAGAGTTGCTTCTAATGTACCAAAGCTGGACTTAGACATAATTTCACTCTCACAACATTATGGCTGGTTGGAGACAGTCCGAACCACAAGTACCGGGTCCATGGTTCTGGGCGTATACTGGGGGGGACGGGGACGACTCCCATTAACCCCTGACTATACCGGGGATACGCTTATCACAATGCCTTTCTGGTCTGTGCTGAAGCAGGGCATTCTGGCAGCCAAGTGGCTTGACCTTTATTAGTGAGCCTGGTTACCCCCTCTCGGAACCACAGACTTAGAAATCGCCAGCTCATATACAGTGCATAAAATATATTTATATAATATATTTATATATATACCCTTATACACCATTTTAATAAAAAATATCACAAAATTCTTCTAAGTCCCTCGGGAAGAGTGAAAGACGCGCACGTTCATTTTCAGCGCTCCCAGACCTTCCTATAAGAAGTTAGCCAAAAAGTAGCTTCGAAAAACGCTTAGGTTAAGTTTCAGAGTTGCTTCTAATGTACCAAAGCTGGACTTAGACATAATTTCACTCACAACATTATGGCTGGTTGGAGACAGTCCGAACCACAAGTACCGGGTCCATGGTTCTGGGCGTATACTGGGGGGGACGGGGACGACTCCCATTAACCCCTGACTATACCGGGGATACGCTTATCACAATGCCTTTCTGGTCTGTGCTGAAGCAGGGCATTCTGGCAGCCAAGTGGCTTGACCTTTATTAGTGAGCCTGGTTACCCCCTCTCGGAACCACAGACTTAGAAATCGCCAGCTCATATACAGTGCATAAAATATATTTATATAATATATTTATATATATACCCTTATACACCATTTTAATAAAAAATATCACAAAATTCTTCTAAGTCCCTCGGGAAGAGTGAAAGACGCGCACGTTCATTTTCAGCGCTCCCAGACCTTCCTATAAGAAGTTAGCCAAAAAGTAGCTTCGAAAAACGCTTAGGTTAAGTTTCAGAGTTGCTTCTAATGTACCAAAGCTGGACTTAGACATAATTTCACTCACAACATTATGGCTGGTTGGAGACAGTCCGAACCACAAGTACCGGGTCCATGGTTCTGGGCGTATACTGGGGGGGACGGGGACGACTCCCATTAACCCCTGACTATACCGGGGATACGCTTATCACAATGCCTTTCTGGTCTGTGCTGAAGCAGGGCATTCTGGCAGCCAAGTGGCTTGACCTTTATTAGTGAGCCTGGTTACCCCCTCTCGGAACCATAGACTTAGAAATCGCCAGCTCATATACAGTGCATAAAATATATTTATATATATACAGTACCCTTATACACCATTTTAATAAAAAATATCACAAAATTCTTCTAAGTCCCTCGGGAAGAGTGAAAGACGCGCACGTTCATTTTCAGCGCTCCTAGACCTTCCTATAAGAAGTTAGCCAAAAAGTAGCTTCGAAAAACGCTTAGGTTAAGTTTCAGAGTTGCTTCTAATGTACCAAAGCTGGACTTAGACATAATTTCACTCTCACAACATTATGGCTGGTTGGAGACAGTCCGAACCACAAGTACCGGGTCCATGGTTCTGGGCGTATACTGGGGGGACGGGGACGACTCCCATTAACCCCTGACTATACCGGGGATAAGCTTATCACAATGCCTTTCTGGTCTGTGCTGAAGCAGGGCATTCTGGCAGCCAAGTGGCTTGACCTTTATTAGTGAGCCTGGTTACCCCCTCTCGGAACCACAGACTTAGAAATCGCCAGCTCATATACAGTGCATAAAATATATTTATATAATATATTTATATATATACCCTTATACACCATTTTAATAAAAAATATCACAAAATTCTTCTAAGTCCCTCGGGAAGAGTGAAAGACGCGCACGTTCATTTTCAGCGCTCCTAGACCTTCCTATAAGAAGTTAGCCAAAAAGTAAGTAGCTTCGAAAAACGCTTAGGTTAAGTTTCAGAGTTGCTTCTAATGTACCAAAGCTGGACTTAGACATAATTTCACTCTCACAACATTATGGCTGGTTGGAGACAGTCCGAAGCACAAGTACCGGGTCCATGGTTCTGGCCGTATACTGGGGGGACGGGGGCGACTCCCATTAACCCCTGACTATACCGGGGATACGCTTATCACAATGCCTTTCTAGTCTGTGCTGAAGCAGGGCATTCTGGCAGCCAAGTGGCTTGACCTTTATTAGTGAGCCTGGTTAACCCCTCTCGGAACCACAGACTTAGAAATCGCCAGCTCATATACAGTGCATAAAATATATTTATATAATATATTTATATATATACCCTTATACACCATTTTAATAAAAAATATCACAAAATTCTTCTAAGTCCCTCGGGAAGAGTGAAAGACGCGCACGTTCATTTTCAGCGCTCCTAGACCTTCCTATAAGAAGTTAGCCAAAAAGTAAGTAGCTTCGAAAAACGCTTAGGTTAAGTTTCAGAGTTGCTTCTAATGTACCAAAGCTGGACTTAGACATAATTTCACTCTCACAACATTATGGCTGGTTGGAGACAGTCCGAAGCACAAGTACCGGGTCCATGGTTCTGGCCGTATACTGGGGGGACGGGGGCGACTCCCATTAACCCCTGACTATACCGGGGATACGCTTATCACAATGCCTTTCTGGTCTGTGCTGAAGCAGGGCATTCTGGCAGCCAAGTGGCTTGACCTTTATTAGTGAGCCTGGTTAACCCCTCTCGGAACCACAGACTTAGAAATCGCCAGCTCATATACAGTGCATAAAATATATTTATATAATATATTTATATATATACCCTTATACACCATTTTAATAAAAAATATCACAAAATTCTTCTAAGTCCCTCGGGAAGAGTGAAAGACGCGCACGTTCATTTTCAGAGCTCCTAGACCTTCCTATAAGAAGTTAGCCAAAAAGTAAGTAGCTTCGAAAAACGCTTAGGTTAAGTTTCAGAGTTGCTTCTAATGTACCAAAGCTGGACTTAGACATAATTTCACTCTCACAACATTATGGCTGGTTGGAGACAGTCCGAAGCACAAGTACCGGGTCCATGGTTCTGGCCGTATACTGGGGGGACGGGGGCGACTCCCATTAACCCCTGACTATACCGGGGATACGCTTATCACAATGCCTTTCTGGTCTGTGCTGAAGCAGGGCATTCTGGCAGCCAAGTGGCTTGACCTTTATTAGTGAGCCTGGTTAACCCCTCTCGGAACCACAGACTTAGAAATCGCCAGCTCATATACAGTGCATAAAATATATTTATATAATATATTTATATATATACCCTTATACACCATTTTAATAAAAAATATCACAAAATTCTTCTAAGTCCCTCGGGAAGAGTGAAAGACGCGCACGTTCATTTTCAGAGCTCCTAGACCTTCCTATAAGAAGTTAGCCAAAAAGTAAGTAGCTTCGAAAAACGCTTAGGTTAAGTTTCAGAGTTGCTTCTAATGTACCAAAGCTGGACTTAGACATAATTTCACTCTCACAACATTATGGCTGGTTGGAGACAGTCCGAACCACAAGTACCGGGTCCATGGTTCTGGGCGTATACTGGGGGGGACGGGGACGACTCCCATTAACCCCTGACTATATCGGGGATACGCTTATCACAATGCCTTTCTGGTCTGTGCTGAAGCAGGGCATTCTGGCAGCCAAGTGGCTTGACCTTTATTAGTGAGCCTGGTTACCCCCTCTCGGAACCACAGACTTAGAAATCGCCAGCTCATATACAGTGCATAAAATATATTTATATAATATATTTATATATATACCCTTATACACCATTTTAATAAAAAATATCACAAAATTCTTCTAAGTCCCTCGGGAAGAGTGAAAGACGCGCACGTTCATTTTCAGCGCTCCTAGACCTTCCTATAAGAAGTTAGCCAAAAAGTAAGTAGCTTCGAAAAACGCTTAGGTTAAGTTTCAGAGTTGCTTCTAATGTACCAAAGCTGGACTTAGACATAATTTCACTCTCACAACATTATGGCTGGTTGGAGACAGTCCGAAGCACAAGTACCGGGTCCATGGTTCTGGCCGTATACTGGGGGGACGGGGGCGACTCCCATTAACCCCTGACTATACCGGGGATACGCTTATCACAATGCCTTTCTGGTCTGTGCTGAAGCAGGGCATTCTGGCAGCCAAGTGGCTTGACCTTTATTAGTGAGCCTGGTTAACCCCTCTCGGAACCACAGACTTAGAAATCGCCAGCTCATATACAGTGCATAAAATATATTTATATAATATATTTATATATATACCCTTATACACCATTTTAATAAAAAATATCACAAAATTCTTCTAAGTCCCTCGGGAAGAGTGAAAGACGCGCACGTTCATTTTCAGCGCTCCTAGACCTTCCTATAAGAAGTTAGCCAAAAAGTAAGTAGCTTCGAAAAACGCTTAGGTTAAGTTTCAGAGTTGCTTCTAATGTACCAAAGCTGGACTTAGACATAATTTCACTCTCACAACATTATGGCTGGTTGGAGACAGTCCGAAGCACAAGTACCGGGTCCATGGTTCTGGCCGTATACTGGGGGGACGGGGGCGACTCCCATTAACCCCTGACTATACCGGGGATACGCTTATCACAATGCCTTTCTGGTCTGTGCTGAAGCAGGGCATTCTGGCAGCCAAGTGGCTTGACCTTTATTAGTGAGCCTGGTTAACCCCTCTCGGAACCACAGACTTAGAAATCGCCAGCTCATATACAGTGCATAAAATATATTTATATAATATATTTATATATACTGTATACCCTTATACACCATTTTAATAAAAAATATCACAAAATTCTTCTAAGTCCCTCGGGAAGAGTGAAAGACGCGCACGTTCATTTTCAGCGCTCCTAGACCTTCCTATAAGAAGTTAGCCAAAAAGTAGCTTCGAAAAACGCTTAGGTTAAGTTTCAGAGTTGCTTCTAATGTACCAAAGCTGGACTTAGACATAATTTCACTCTCACAACATTATGGCTGGTTGGAGACAGTCCGAACCACAAGTACCGGGTCGATGGTTCTGGGCGTATACTGGGGGGACGGGGACGACTCCCATTAACCCCTGACTATACCGGGGATAAGCTTATCACAATGCCTTTCTGGTCTGTGCTGAAGCAGGGCATTCTGGCAGCCAAGTGGCTTGACCTTTATTAGTGAGCCTGGTTACCCCCTCTCGGAACCACAGACTTAGAAATCGCCAGCTCATATACAGTGCATAAAATATATTTATATAATATATTTATATATATACCCTTATACACCATTTTAATAAAAAATATCACAAAATTCTTCTAAGTCCCTCGGGAAGAGTGAAAGACGCGCACGTTCATTTTCAGCGCTCCTAGACCTTCCTATAAGAAGTTAGACAAAAAGTAAGTAGCTTCGAAAAACGCTTAGGTTAAGTTTCAGAGTTGCTTCTAATGTACCAAAGCTGGACTTAGACATAATTTCACTCTCACAACATTATGGCTGGTTGGAGACAGTCCGAAGCACAAGTACCGGGTCCATGGTTCTGGGCGTATACTGGGGGGACGGGGACGACTCCCATTAACCCCTGACTATACCGGGGATACGCTTATCACAATGCCTTTCTGGTCTGTGCTGAAGCAGGGCATTCTGGAAACCAAGTGGCTTGACCTTTATTAGTGAGTCTGGTTACCCCCTCTCGGAACCACAGACTTAGAAATCGCCAGCTCATATACAGTGCATAAAATATATTTATATATATACCCTTATACACCATTTTAATAAAAAATATCACAAAATTCTTCTAAGTCCCTCGGGAAGAGTGAAAGACGCGCACGTTCATTTTCAGCGCTCCAAGACCTTCCTATAAGAAGTTAGCCAAAAAGTAGCTTCGAAAAACGCTTAGGTTAAGTTTCAGAGTTGCTTCTAATGTACCAAAGCTGGACTTAGACATAATTTCACTCTCACAACATTATGGCTGGTTGGAGACAGACCGAACCACAAGTACCGGGTCGATGGTTCTGGGCGTATACTGGGGGGACGGGGACGACTCCCATTAACCCCTGACTATACCGGGGATAAGCTTATCACAATGCCTTTCTGGTCTGTGCTGAAGCAGGGCAATCTGGCAGCCAAGTGGCTTGACCTTTATTAGTGAGCCTGGTTAACCCCTCTCGGAACCACAGACTTAGAAATCGCCAGCTCATATACAGTGCATAAAATATATTTATATAATATATTTATATATATACCCTTATACACCATTTTAATAAAAAATATCACAAAATTCTTCTAAGTCCCTCGGGAAGAGTGAAAGACGCGCACGTTCATTTTCAGCGCTCCTAGACCTTCCTATAAGAAGTTAGCCAAAAAGTAGCTTCGAAAAACGCTTAGGTTAAGTTTCAGAGTTGCTTCTAATGTACCAAAGCTGGACTTAGACATAATTTCACTCTCACAACATTATGGCTGGTTGGAGACAGTCCGAACCACAAGTACCGGGTCGATGGTTCTGGGCGTATACTGGGGGGACGGGGACGACTCCCATTAACCCCTGACTATACCGGGGATACGCTTATCACAATGCCTTTCTGTTCTGTGCTGAAGCAGGGCATTCTGGCAGCCAAGTGGCTTGACCTTTATTAGTGAGCCTGGTTACCCCCTCTCGGAACCACAGACTTAGAAATCGCCAGCTCATTTACAGTGCATAAAATATATTTATATAATATATTTATATATATACCCTTATACACCATTTTAATAAAAAATATCACAAAATTCTTCTAAGTCCCTCGGGAAGAGTGAAAGACGCGCACGTTCATTTTCAGCGCTCCCAGACCTTCCTATAAGAAGTTAGCCAAAAAGTAGCTTCGAAAAACGCTTAGGTTAAGTTTCAGAGTTGCTTCTAATGTACCAAAGCTGGACTTAGACATAATTTCACTCTCACAACATTATGGCTGGTTGGAGACAGTCCGAACCACAAGTACCGGGTCCATGGTTCTGGGCGTATACTGGGGGGGACGGGGACGACTCCCATTAACCCCTGACTATACCGGGGATACGCTTATCACAATGCCTTTCTGGTCTGTGCTGAAGCAGGGCATTCTGGCAGCCAAGTGGCTTGACCTTTATTAGTGAGCCTGGTTACCCCCTCTCGGAACCACAGACTTAGAAATCGCCAGCTCATATACAGTGCATAAAATATATTTATATAATATATTTATATATATACCCTTATACACCATTTTAATAAAAAATATCACAAAATTCTTCTAAGTCCCTCGGGAAGAGTGAAAGACGCGCACGTTCATTTTCAGCGCTCCCAGACCTTCCTATAAGAAGTTAGCCAAAAAGTAGCTTCGAAAAACGCTTAGGTTAAGTTTCAGAGTTGCTTCTAATGTACCAAAGCTGGACTTAGACATAATTTCACTCACAACATTATGGCTGGTTGGAGACAGTCCGAACCACAAGTACCGGGTCCATGGTTCTGGGCGTATACTGGGGGGGACGGGGACGACTCCCATTAACCCCTGACTATACCGGGGATACGCTTATCACAATGCCTTTCTGGTCTGTGCTGAAGCAGGGCATTCTGGCAGCCAAGTGGCTTGACCTTTATTAGTGAGCCTGGTTAACCCCTCTCGGAACCACAGACTTAGAAATCGCCAGCTCATATACAGTGCATAAAATATATTTATATAATATATTTATATATATACCCTTATACACCATTTTAATAAAAAATATCACAAAATTCTTCTAAGTCCCTCGGGAAGAGTGAAAGACGCGCACGTTCATTTTCAGCGCTCCTAGACCTTCCTATAAGAAGTTAGCCAAAAAGTAGCTTCGAAAAACGCTTAGGTTAAGTTTCAGAGTTGCTTCTAATGTACCAAAGCTGGACTTAGACATAATTTCACTCTCACAACATTATGGCTGGTTGGAGACAGTCCGAACCACAAGTACCGGGTCGATGGTTCTGGGCGTATACTGGGGGGACGGGGACGACTCCCATTAACCCCTGACTATACCGGGGATACGCTTATCACAATGCCTTTCTGTTCTGTGCTGAAGCAGGGCATTCTGGCAGCCAAGTGGCTTGACCTTTATTAGTGAGCCTGGTTACCCCCTCTCGGAACCACAGACTTAGAAATCGCCAGCTCATATACAGTGCATAAAATATATTTATATAATATATTTATATATATACCCTTATACACCATTTTAATAAAAAATATCACAAAATTCTTCTAAGTCCCTCGGGAAGAGTGAAAGACGCGCACGTTCATTTTCAGCGCTCCCAGACCTTCCTATAAGAAGTTAGCCAAAAAGTAGCTTCGAAAAACGCTTAGGTTAAGTTTCAGAGTTGCTTCTAATGTACCAAAGCTGGACTTAGACATAATTTCACTCTCACAACATTATGGCTGGTTGGAGACAGTCCGAACCACAAGTACCGGGTCCATGGTTCTGGGCGTATACTGGGGGGACGGGGACGACTCCCATTAACCCCTGACTATACCGGGGATAAGCTTATCACAATGCCTTTCTGGTCTGTGCTGAAGCAGGGCATTCTGGCAGCCAAGTGGCTTGACCTTTATTAGTGAGCCTGGTTACCCCCTCTCGGAACCACAGACTTAGAAATCGCCAGCTCATATACAGTGCATAAAATATATTTATATAATATATTTATATATATACCCTTATACACCATTTTAATAAAAAATATCACAAAATTCTTCTAAGTCCCTCGGGAAGAGTGAAAGACGCGCACGTTCATTTTCAGCGCTCCTAGACCTTCCTATAAGAAGTTAGACAAAAAGTAAGTAGCTTCGAAAAACGCTTAGGTTAAGTTTCAGAGTTGCTTCTAATGTACCAAAGCTGGACTTAGACATAATTTCACTCTCACAACATTATGGCTGGTTGGAGACAGTCCGAAGCACAAGTACCGGGTCCATGGTTCTGGGCGTATACTGGGGGGACGGGGACGACTCCCATTAACCCCTGACTATACCGGGGATACGCTTATCACAATGCCTTTCTGGTCTGTGCTGAAGCAGGGCATTCTGGAAACCAAGTGGCTTGACCTTTATTAGTGAGTCTGGTTACCCCCTCTCGGAACCACAGACTTAGAAATCGCCAGCTCATATACAGTGCATAAAATATATTTATATATATACCCTTATACACCATTTTAATAAAAAATATCACAAAATTCTTCTAAGTCCCTCGGGAAGAGTGAAAGACGCGCACGTTCATTTTCAGCGCTCCAAGACCTTCCTATAAGAAGTTAGCCAAAAAGTAGCTTCGAAAAACGCTTAGGTTAAGTTTCAGAGTTGCTTCTAATGTACCAAAGCTGGACTTAGACATAATTTCACTCTCACAACATTATGGCTGGTTGGAGACAGTCCGAACCACAAGTACCGGGTCGATGGTTCTGGGCGTATACTGGGGGGACGGGGACGACTCCCATTAACCCCTGACTATACCGGGGATAAGCTTATCACAATGCCTTTCTGGTCTGTGCTGAAGCAGGGCAATCTGGCAGCCAAGTGGATTGACCTTTATTAGTGAGCCTGGTTAACCCCTCTCGGAACCACAGACTTAGAAATCGCCAGCTCATATACAGTGCATAAAATATATTTATATAATATATTTATATATATACCCTTATACTGTACACCATTTTAATAAAAAATATCACAAAATTCTTCTAAGTCCCTCGGGAAGAGTGAAAGACGCGCACGTTCATTTTCAGCGCTCCTAGACCTTCCTATAAGAAGTTAGCCAAAAAGTAGCTTCGAAAAACGCTTAGGTTAAGTTTCAGAGTTGCTTCTAATGTACCAAAGCTGGACTTAGACATAATTTCACTCTCACAACATTATGGCTGGTTGGAGACAGTCCGAACCACAAGTACCGGGTCGATGGTTCTGGGCGTATACTGGGGGGACGGGGACGACTCCCATTAACCCCTGACTATACCGGGGATACGCTTATCACAATGCCTTTCTGTTCTGTGCTGAAGCAGGGCATTCTGGCAGCCAAGTGGCTTGACCTTTATTAGTGAGCCTGGTTACCCCCTCTCGGAACCACAGACTTAGAAATCGCCAGCTCATTTACAGTGCATAAAATATATTTATATAATATATTTATATATATACCCTTATACACCATTTTAATAAAAAATATCACAAAATTCTTCTAAGTCCCTCGGGAAGAGTGAAAGACGCGCACGTTCATTTTCAGCGCTCCCAGACCTTCCTATAAGAAGTTAGCCAAAAAGTTGCTTCGAAAAACGCTTAGGTTAAGTTTCAGAGTTGCTTCTAATGTACCAAAGCTGGACTTAGACATAATTTCACTCTCACAACATTATGGCTGGTTGGAGACAGTCCGAACCACAAGTACCGGGTCCATGGTTCTGGGCGTATACTGGGGGGGACGGGGACGACTCCCATTAACCCCTGACTATACCGGGGATACGCTTATCACAATGCCTTTCTGGTCTGTGCTGAAGCAGGGCATTCTGGCAGCCAAGTGGCTTGACCTTTATTAGTGAGCCTGGTTACCCCCTCTCGGAACCACAGACTTAGAAATCGCCAGCTCATATACAGTGCATAAAATATATTTATATAATATATTTATATATATACCCTTATACACCATTTTAATAAAAAATATCACAAAATTCTTCTAAGTCCCTCGGGAAGAGTGAAAGACGCGCACGTTCATTTTCAGCGCTCCCAGACCTTCCTATAAGAAGTTAGCCAAAAAGTAGCTTCGAAAAACGCTTAGGTTAAGTTTCAGAGTTGCTTCTAATGTACCAAAGCTGGACTTAGACATAATTTCACTCACAACATTATGGCTGGTTGGAGACAGTCCGAACCACAAGTACCGGGTCCATGGTTCTGGGCGTATACTGGGGGGGACGGGGACGACTCCCATTAACCCCTGACTATACCGGGGATACGCTTATCACAATGCCTTTCTGGTCTGTGCTGAAGCAGGGCATTCTGGCAGCCAAGTGGCTTGACCTTTATTAGTGAGCCTGGTTACCCCCTCTCGGAACCACAGACTTAGAAATCGCCAGCTCATATACAGTGCATAAAATATATTTATATAATATATTTATATATATACCCTTATACACCATTTTAATAAAAAATATCACAAAATTCTTCTAAGTCCCTCGGGAAGAGTGAAAGACGCGCACGTTCATTTTCAGCGCTCCCAGACCTTCCTATAAGAAGTTAGCCAAAAAGTAGCTTCGAAAAACGCTTAGGTTAAGTTTCAGAGTTGCTTCTAATGTACCAAAGCTGGACTTAGACATAATTTCACTCGCAACATTATGGCTGGTTGGAGACAGTCCGAACCACAAGTACCGGGTCCATGGTTCTGGGCGTATACTGGGGGGGACGGGGACGACTCCCATTAACCCCTGACTATACCGGGGATACGCTTATCACAATGCCTTTCTGGTCTGTGCTGAAGCAGGGCATTCTGGCAGCCAAGTGGCTTGACCTTTATTAGTGAGCCTGGTTACCCCCTCTCGGAACCATAGACTTAGAAATCGCCAGCTCATATACAGTGCATAAAATATATTTATATATATACAGTACCCTTATACACCATTTTAATAAAAAATATCACAAAATTCTTCTAAGTCCCTCGGGAAGAGTGAAAGACGCGCACGTTCATTTTCAGCGCTCCTAGACCTTCCTATAAGAAGTTAGCCAAAAAGTAGCTTCGAAAAACGCTTAGGTTAAGTTTCAGAGTTGCTTCTAATGTACCAAAGCTGGACTTAGACATAATTTCACTCTCACAACATTATGGCTGGTTGGAGACAGTCCGAAGCACAAGTACCGGGTCCATGGTTCTGGCCGTATACTGGGGGGACGGGGGCGACTCCCATTAACCCCTGACTATACCGGGGATACGCTTATCACAATGCCTTTCTAGTCTGTGCTGAAGCAGGGCATTCTGGCAGCCAAGTGGCTTGACCTTTATTAGTGAGCCTGGTTAACCCCTCTCGGAACCACAGACTTAGAAATCGCCAGCTCATATACAGTGCATAAAATATATTTATATAATATATTTATATATATACCCTTATACTGTACACCATTTTAATAAAAAATATCACAAAATTCTTCTAAGTCCCTCGGGAAGAGTGAAAGACGCGCACGTTCATTTTCAGCGCTCCTAGACCTTCCTATAAGAAGTTAGCCAAAAAGTAAGTAGCTTCGAAAAACGCTTAGGTTAAGTTTCAGAGTTGCTTCTAATGTACCAAAGCTGGACTTAGACATAATTTCACTCTCACAACATTATGGCTGGTTGGAGACAGTCCGAAGCACAAGTACCGTGTCCATGGTTCTGGCCGTATACTGGGGGGACGGGGGCGACTCCCATTAACCCCTGACTATACCGGGGATACGCTTATCACAATGCCTTTCTGGTCTGTGCTGAAGCAGGGCATTCTGGCAGCCAAGTGGCTTGACCTTTATTAGTGAGCCTGGTTAACCCCTCTCGGAACCACAGACTTAGAAATCGCCAGCTCATATACAGTGCATAAAATATATTTATATAATATATTTATATATATACCCTTATACACCATTTTAATAAAAAATATCACAAAATTCTTCTAAGTCCCTCGGGAAGAGTGAAAGACGCGCACGTTCATTTTCAGCGCTCCTAGACCTTCCTATAAGAAGTTAGCCAAAAAGTAGCTTCGAAAAACGCTTAGGTTAAGTTTCAGAGTTGCTTCTAATGTACCAAAGCTGGACTTAGACATAATTTCACTCTCACAACATTATGGCTGGTTGGAGACAGTCCGAACCACAAGTACCGGGTCGATGGTTCTGGGCGTATACTGGGGGGACGGGGACGACTCCCATTAACCCCTGACTATACCGGGGATACGCTTATCACAATGCCTTTCTGTTCTGTGCTGAAGCAGGGCATTCTGGCAGCCAAGTGGCTTGACCTTTATTAGTGAGCCTGGTTACCCCCTCTCGGAACCACAGACTTAGAAATCGCCAGCTCATATACAGTGCATAAAATATATTTATATAATATATTTATATATATACCCTTATACACCATTTTAATAAAAAATATCACAAAATTCTTCTAAGTCCCTCGGGAAGAGTGAAAGACGCGCACGTTCATTTTCAGCGCTCCCAGACCTTCCTATAAGAAGTTAGCCAAAAAGTAGCTTCGAAAAACGCTTAGGTTAAGTTTCAGAGTTGCTTCTAATGTACCAAAGCTGGACTTAGACATAATTTCACTCTCACAACATTATGGCTGGTTGGAGACAGTCCGAACCACAAGTACCGGGTCCATGGTTCTGGGCGTATACTGGGGGGGACGGGGACGACTCCCATTAACCCCTGACTATACCGGGGATACGCTTATCACAATGCCTTTCTGGTCTGTGCTGAAGCAGGGCATTCTGGCAGCCAAGTGGCTTGACCTTTATTAGTGAGCCTGGTTACCCCCTCTCGGAACCATAGACTTAGAAATCGCCAGCTCATATACAGTGCATAAAATATATTTATATATATACAGTACCCTTATACACCATTTTAATAAAAAATATCACAAAATTCTTCTAAGTCCCTCGGGAAGAGTGAAAGACGCGCACGTTCATTTTCAGCGCTCCTAGACCTTCCTATAAGAAGTTAGCCAAAAAGTAGCTTCGAAAAACGCTTAGGTTAAGTTTCAGAGTTGCTTCTAATGTACCAAAGCTGGACTTAGACATAATTTCACTCTCACAACATTATGGCTGGTTGGAGACAGTCCGAACCACAAGTACCGGGTCCATGGTTCTGGGCGTATACTGGGGGGACGGGGACGACTCCCATTAACCCCTGACTATACCGGGGATACGCTTATCACAATGCCTTTCTGGTCTGTGCTGAAGCAGGGCATTCTGGAAACCAAGTGGCTTGACCTTTATTAGTGAGCCTGGTTACCCCCTCTCGGAACCACAGACTTAGAAATCGCCAGCTCATATACAGTGCATAAAATATATTTATATATATACCCTTATACACCATTTTAATAAAAAATATCACAAAATTCTTCTAAGTCCCTCGGGAAGAGTGAAAGACGCGCACGTTCATTTTCAGCGCTCCTAGACCTTCCTATAAGAAGTTAGCCAAAAAGTAGCTTCGAAAAACGCTTAGGTTAAGTTTCAGAGTTGCTTCTAATGTACCAAAGCTGGACTTAGACATAATTTCACTCTCACAACATTATGGCTGGTTGGAGACAGTCCGAACCACAAGTACCGGGTCGATGGTTCTGGGCGTATACTGGGGGGACGGGGACGACTCCCATTAACCCCTGACTATACCGGGGATAAGCTTATCACAATGCCTTTCTGGTCTGTGCTGAAGCAGGGCATTCTGGCAGCCAAGTGGCTTGACCTTTATTAGTGAGCCTGGTTAACCCCTCTCGGAACCACAGACTTAGAAATCGCCAGCTCATATACAGTGCATAAAATATATTTATATAATATATTTATATATATACCCTTATACACCATTTTAATAAAAAATATCACAAAATTCTTCTAAGTCCCTCGGGAAGAGTGAAAGACGCGCACGTTCATTTTCAGCGCTCCTAGACCTTCCTATAAGAAGTTAGCCAAAAAGTAAGTAGCTTCGAAAAACGCTTAGGTTAAGTTTCAGAGTTGCTTCTAATGTACCAAAGCTGGACTTAGACATAATTTCACTCTCACAACATTATGGCTGGTTGGAGACAGTCCGAAGCACAAGTACCGGGTCCATGGTTCTGGCCGTATACTGGGGGGACGGGGGCGACTCCCATTAACCCCTGACTATACCGGGGATACGCTTATCACAATGCCTTTCTGGTCTGTGCTGAAGCAGGGCATTCTGGCAGCCAAGTGGCTTGACCTTTATTAGTGAGCCTGGTTAACCCCTCTCGGAACCACAGACTTAGAAATCGCCAGCTCATATACAGTGCATAAAATATATTTATATAATATATTTATATATATACCCTTATACACCATTTTAATAAAAAATATCACAAAATTCTTCTAAGTCCCTCGGGAAGAGTGAAAGACGCGCACGTTCATTTTCAGCGCTCCTAGACCTTCCTATAAGAAGTTAGCCAAAAAGTAGCTTCGAAAAACGCTTAGGTTAAGTTTCAGAGTTGCTTCTAATGTACCAAAGCTGGACTTAGACATAATTTCACTCTCACAACATTATGGCTGGTTGGAGACAGTCCGAACCACAAGTACCGGGTCGATGGTTCTGGGCGTATACTGGGGGGACGGGGACGACTCCCATTAACCCCTGACTATACCGGGGATACGCTTATCACAATGCCTTTCTGTTCTGTGCTGAAGCAGGGCATTCTGGCAGCCAAGTGGCTTGACCTTTATTAGTGAGCCTGGTTACCCCCTCTCGGAACCACAGACTTAGAAATCGCCAGCTCATATACAGTGCATAAAATATATTTATATAATATATTTATATATATACCCTTATACACCATTTTAATAAAAAATATCACAAAATTCTTCTAAGTCCCTCGGGAAGAGTGAAAGACGCGCACGTTCATTTTCAGCGCTCCCAGACCTTCCTATAAGAAGTTAGCCAAAAAGTAGCTTCGAAAAACGCTTAGGTTAAGTTTCAGAGTTGCTTCTAATGTACCAAAGCTGGACTTACTGTAGACATAATTTCACTCTCACAACATTATGGCTGGTTGGAGACAGTCCGAACCACAAGTACCGGGTCCATGGTTCTGGGCGTATACTGGGGGGGACGGGGACGACTCCCATTAACCCCTGACTATACCGGGGATACGCTTATCACAATGCCTTTCTGGTCTGTGCTGAAGCAGGGCATTCTGGCAGCCAAGTGGCTTGACCTTTATTAGTGAGCCTGGTTACCCCCTCTCGGAACCATAGACTTAGAAATCGCCAGCTCATATACAGTGCATAAAATATATTTATATATATACAGTACCCTTATACACCATTTTAATAAAAAATATCACAAAATTCTTCTAAGTCCCTCGGGAAGAGTGAAAGACGCGCACGTTCATTTTCAGCGCTCCTAGACCTTCCTATAAGAAGTTAGCCAAAAAGTAGCTTCGAAAAACGCTTAGGTTAAGTTTCAGAGTTGCTTCTAATGTACCAAAGCTGGACTTAGACATAATTTCACTCTCACAACATTATGGCTGGTTGGAGACAGTCCGAACCACAAGTACCGGGTCGATGGTTCTGGGCGTATACTGGGGGGACGGGGACGACTCCCATTAACCCCTGACTATACCGGGGATAAGCTTATCACAATGCCTTTCTGGTCTGTGCTGAAGCAGGGCATTCTGGCAGCCAAGTGGCTTGACCTTTATTAGTGAGCCTGGTTAACCCCTCTCGGAACCACAGACTTAGAAATCGCCAGCTCATATACAGTGCATAAAATATATTTATATAATATATTTATATATATACCCTTATACACCATTTTAATAAAAAATATCACAAAATTCTTCTAAGTCCCTCGGGAAGAGTGAAAGACGCGCACGTTCATTTTCAGCGCTCCTAGACCTTCCTATAAGAAGTTAGCCAAAAAGTAGCTTCGAAAAACGCTTAGGTTAAGTTTCAGAGTTGCTTCTAATGTACCAAAGCTGGACTTAGACATAATTTCACTCTCACAACATTATGGCTGGTTGGAGACAGTCCGAACCACAAGTACCGGGTCGATGGTTCTGGGCGTATACTGGGGGGACGGGGACGACTCCCATTAACCCCTGACTATACCGGGGATACGCTTATCACAATGCCTTTCTGTTCTGTGCTGAAGCAGGGCATTCTGGCAGCCAAGTGGCTTGACCTTTATTAGTGAGCCTGGTTACCCCCTCTCGGAACCACAGACTTAGAAATCGCCAGCTCATATACAGTGCATAAAATATATTTATATAATATATTTATATATATACCCTTATACACCATTTTAATAAAAAATATCACAAAATTCTTCTAAGTCCCTCGGGAAGAGTGAAAGACGCGCACGTTCATTTTCAGCGCTCCCAGACCTTCCTATAAGAAGTTAGCCAAAAAGTAGCTTCGAAAAACGCTTAGGTTAAGTTTCAGAGATGCTTCTAATGTACCAAAGCTGGACTTAGACATAATTTCACTCTCACAACATTATGGCTGGTTGGAGACAGTCCGAACCACAAGTACCGGGTCCATGGTTCTGGGCGTATACTGGGGGGGACGGGGACGACTCCCTTTAACCCCTGACTATACCGGGGATACGCTTATCACAATGCCTTTCTGGTCTGTGCTGAAGCAGGGCATTCTGGCAGCCAAGTGGCTTGACCTTTATTAGTGAGCCTGGTTACCCCCTCTCGGAACCACAGACTTAGAAATCGCCAGCTCATATACAGTGCATAAAATATATTTATATAATATATTTATATATATACCCTTATACACCATTTTAATAAAAAATTACTCAAAATTCTTCTAAGTCCCTCGGGAAGAGTGAAAGACGCGTACGTTCATTTTCAGCGCTCCTAGACCTTCCTATAAGAAGTTAGCCAAAAAGTAAGTAGCTTCGAAAAACGCTTAGGTTAAGTTTCAGAGTTGCTTCTAATGTACCAAAGCTGGACTTAGATATAATTTCACTCTCACAACATTATGGCTGGTTGGAGACAGTCCGAAGCACAAGTACCGGGTCCATGGTTCTGGCCGTATACTGGGGGGACGGGGGCGACTCCCATTAACCCCTGACTATACCGGGGATACGCTTATCACAATGCCTTTCTGGTCTGTGCTGAAGCAGGGCATTCTGGAAACCAAGTGGCTTGACCTTTATTAGTGAGCCTGGTTACCCCCTCTCGGAACCACAGACTTAGAAATCGCCAGCTCATATACAGTGCATAAAATATATTTATATAATATATTTATATATATACCCTTATACACCATTTTAATAAAAAATATCACAAAATTCTTCTAAGTCCCTCGGGAAGAGTGAAAGACGCGCACGTTCATTTTCAGCGCTCCCAGACCTTCCTATAAGAAGTTAGCCAAAAAGTAGCTTCGAAAAACGCTTAGGTTAAGTTTCAGAGATGCTTCTAATGTACCAAAGCTGGACTTAGACATAATTTCACTCTCACAACATTATGGCTGGTTGGAGACAGTCCGAACCACAAGTACCGGGTCCATGGTTCTGGGCGTATACTGGGGGGGACGGGGACGACTCCCATTAACCCCTGACTATACCGGGGATACGCTTATCACAATGCCTTTCTGGTCTGTGCTGAAGCAGGGCATTCTGGCAGCCAAGTGGCTTGACCTTTATTAGTGAGCCTGGTTACCCCCTCTCGGAACCACAGACTTAGAAATCGCCAGCTCATATACAGTGCATAAAATATATTTATATAATATATTTATATATATACCCTTATACACCATTTTAATAAAAAATATCACAAAATTCTTCTAAGTCCCTCGGGAAGAGTGAAAGACGCGTACGTTCATTTTCAGCGCTCCTAGACCTTCCTATAAGAAGTTAGCCAAAAAGTAAGTAGCTTCGAAAAACGCTTAGGTTAAGTTTCAGAGTTGCTTCTAATGTACCAAAGCTGGACTTAGATATAATTTCACTCTCACAACATTATGGCTGGTTGGAGACAGTCCGAAGCACAAGTACCGGGTCCATGGTTCTGGCCGTATACTGGGGGGACGGGGGCGACTCCCATTAACCCCTGACTATACCGGGGATACGCTTATCACAATGCCTTTCTGGTCTGTGCTGAAGCAGGGCATTCTGGAAACCAAGTGGCTTGACCTTTATTAGTGAGCCTGGTTACCCCCTCTCGGAACCACAGACTTAGAAATCGCCAGCTCATATACAGTGCATAAAATATATTTATATATATACCCTTATACACCATTTTAATAAAAAATATCACAACATTCTTCTAAGTCCCTCGGGAAGAGTGAAAGACGCGCACGTTCATTTTCAGCGCTCCTAGACCTTCCTATAAGAAGTTAGCCAAAAAGTAGCTTCGAAAAACGCTTAGGTTAAGTTTCAGAGTTGCTTCTAATGTACCAAAGCTGGACTTAGACATAATTTCACTCTCACAACATTATGGCTGGTTGGAGACAGTCCGAACCACAAGTACCGGGTCGATGGTTCTGGGCGTATACTGGGGGGACGGGGACGACTCCCATTAACCCCTGACTATACCGGGGATAAGCTTATCACAATGCCTTTCTGGTCTGTGCTGAAGCAGGGCATTCTGGCAGCCAAGTGGCTTGACCTTTATTAGTGAGCCTGGTTAACCCCTCTCGGAACCACAGACTTAGAAATCGCCAGCTCATATACAGTGCATAAAATATATTTATATAATATATTTATATATATACCCTTATACACCATTTTCATAAAAAATATCACAAAATTCTTCTAAGTCCCTCGGGAAGAGTGAAAGACGCGCACGTTCATTTTCAGCGCTCCTAGACCTTCCTATAAGAAGTTAGCCAAAAAGTAGCTTCGAAAAACGCTTAGGTTAAGTTTCAGAGTTGCTTCTAATGTACCAAAGCTGGACTTAGACATAATTTCACTCTCACAACATTATGGCTGGTTGGAGACAGTCCGAACCACAAGTACCGGGTCGATGGTTCTGGGTGTATACTGGGGGGACGGGGACGACTCCCATTAACCCCTGACTATACCGGGGATACGCTTATCACAATGCCTTTCTGGTCTGTGCTGAAGCAGGGCATTCTGGCAGCCAAGTGGCTTGACCTTTATTAGTGAGCCTGGTTACCCCCTCTCGGAACCACAGACTTAGAAATCGCCAGCTCATATACAGTGCATAAAATATATTTATATATATACCCTTATACACCATTTTAATAAAAAATATCACAACATTCTTCTAAGTCCCTCGGGAAGAGTGAAAGACGCGCACGTTCATTTTCAGCGCTCCTAGACCTTCCTATAAGAAGTTAGCCAAAAAGTAGCTTCGAAAAACGCTTAGGTTAAGTTTCAGAGTTGCTTCTAATGTACCAAAGCTGGACTTAGACATAATTTCACTCTCACAACATTATGGCTGGTTGGAGACAGTCCGAACCACAAGTACCGGGTCGATGGTTCTGGGCGTATACTGGGGGGACGGGGACGACTCCCATTAACCCCTGACTATACCGGGGATAAGCTTATCACAATGCCTTTCTGGTCTGTGCTGAAGCAGGGCATTCTGGCAGCCAAGTGGCTTGACCTTTATTAGTGAGCCTGGTTAACCCCTCTCGGAACCACAGACTTAGAAATCGCCAGCTCATATACAGTGCATAAAATATATTTATATAATATATTTATATATATACCCTTATACACCATTTTAATAAAAAATATCACAAAATTCTTCTAAGTCCCTCGGGAAGAGTGAAAGACGCGCACGTTCATTTTCAGCGCTCCTAGACCTTCCTATAAGAAGTTAGCCAAAAAGTAGCTTCGAAAAACGCTTAGGTTAAGTTTCAGAGTTGCTTCTAATGTACCAAAGCTGGACTTAGACATAATTTCACTCTCACAACATTATGGCTGGTTGGAGACAGTCCGAACCACAAGTACCGGGTCGATGGTTCTGGGTGTATACTGGGGGGACGGGGACGACTCCCATTAACCCCTGACTATACCGGGGATACGCTTATCACAATGCCTTTCTGGTCTGTGCTGAAGCAGGGCATTCTGGCAGCCAAGTGGCTTGACCTTTATTAGTGAGCCTGGTTACCCCCTCTCGGAACCACAGACTTAGAAATCGCCAGCTCATATACAGTGCATAAAATATATTTATATAATATATTTATATATATACCCTTATACACCATTTTAATAAAAAATATCACAAAATTCTTCTAAGTACCTCGGGAAGAGTGAAAGACGCGCACGTTCATTTTCAGCGCTCCTAGACCTTCCTATAAGAAGTTAGCCAAAAAGTAAGTAGCTTCGAAAAACGCTTAGGTTAAGTTTCAGAGTTGCTTCTAATGTACCAAAGCTGGACTTAGACATAATTTCACTCTCACAACATTATGGCTGGTTGGAGACAGTCCGAACCACAAATACCTGGTCGATGGTTCTGGGCGTATACTGGGGGGACGGGGACGACTTCCATGAACCCCTGACTATACCGGGGATACGCTTATCACAATGCCTTTCTGGTCTGTGCTGAAGCAGGGCATTCTGGAAACCAAGTGGCTTGACCTTTATTAGTGAGCCTGGTTACCCCCTCTCGGAACCACAGACTTAGAAATCGCCAGCTCATATACAGTGCATAAAATATATTTCTATATATACCCTTATACACCATTTTAATAAAAAATATCACAAAATTCTTCTAAGTCCCTCGGGAAGAATGAAAGACGCGTACGTTCATTTTCAGAGCTCCTAGACCTTCCTATAAGAAGTTAGCCAAAAAGTAGCTTCGAAAAACGCTTAGGTTAAGTTTCAGAGTTGCTTCTAATGTACCAAAGCTGGACTTAGACATAATTTCACTCTCACAACATTATGGCTGGTTGGAGACAGTCTGAACCACAAGTACCGGGTCGATGGTTCTGGGCGTATACTTGGGGGGACGGGGACGACTCCCATTAACCCCTGACTATACCGGGGATACGCTTATCACAATGCCTTTCTGGTCTGTGCTGAAGCAGGGCATTCTGGCAGCCAAGTGGCTTGACCTTTATTAGTGAGCCTGGTTACCCCCTCTCGGAACCACAGACTTAGAAATCGCCAGCTCATATACAGTGCATAAAATATATTTATATAATATATTTCTATATATACCCTTATACACCATTTTAATAAAAAATATCACAAAATTCTTCTAAGTCCCTCGGGAAGAGTGAAAGACGCGCACGTTCATTTTCAGAGCTTCTAGACCTTCCTATAAGAAGTTAGCCAAAAAGTAGCTTCGAAAAACGCTTAGGTTAAGTTTCAGAGTTGCTTCTAATGTACCAAAGCTGGACTTAGACATAATTTCACTCTCACAACATTATGGCTGGTTGGAGACAGTCTGAACCACAAGTACCGGGTCGATGGTTCTGGGCGTATACTGGGGGGACGGGGACGACTCCCATTAACCCCTGACTATACAGGGGATACGCTTATCACAATGCCTTTCTGGTCTGTGCTGAAGCAGGGCATTCTGGAAACCAAGTGGCTTGACCTTTATTAGTGAGCCTGGTTACCCCCTCTCGGAACCACAGACTTAGAAATCGCCAGCTCATATACAGTGCATAAAATATATTTATATATATACCCTTATACACCATTTTAATAAAAAATATCACAAAATTCTTCTAAGTCCCTCGGGAAGAGTGAAAGACGCGTACGTTCATTTTCAGAGCTCCTAGACCTTCCTATAAGAAGTTAGCCAAAAAGTAGCTTCGAAAAACGCTTAGGTTAAGTTTCAGAGTTGCTTCTAATGTACCAAAGCTGGACTTACTGTAGACATAATTTCACTCTCACAACATTATGGCTGGTTGGAGACAGTCCGAACCACAAGTACCGGGTCGATGGTTCTGGGCGTATACTGGGGGGACGGGGACGACTCCCATTAACCCCTGACTATACCGGGGATAAGCTTATCACAATGCCTTTCTGGTCTGTGCTGAAGCAGGGCATTCTGGCAGCCAAGTGGCTTGACCTTTATTAGTGAGCCTGGTTAACCCCTCTCGGAACCACAGACTTAGAAATCGCCAGCTCATATACAGTGCATAAAATATATTTATATAATATATTTATATATATACCCTTATACACCATTTTAATAAAAAATATCACAAAATTCTTCAAAGTCCCTCGGGAAGAGTGAAAGACGCGCACGTTCATTTTCAGCGCTCCTAGACCTTCCTATAAGAAGTTAGCCAAAAAGTAGCTTCGAAAAACGCTTAGGTTAAGTTTCAGAGTTGCTTCTAATGTACCAAAGCTGGACTTAGACATAATTTCACTCTCACAACATTATGGCTGGTTGGAGACAGTCTGAACCACAAGTACCGGGTCGATGGTTCTGGGCGTATACTGGGGGGACGGGGACGACTCCCATTAACCCCTGACTATACAGGGGATACGCTTATCACAATGCCTTTCTGGTCTGTGCTGAAGCAGGGCATTCTGGAAACCAAGTGGCTTGACCTTTATTAGTGAGCCTGGTTACCCCCTCTCGGAACCACAGACTTAGAAATCGCCAGCTCATATACAGTGCATAAAATATATTTATATATATACCCTTATACACCATTTTAATAAAAAATATCACAAAATTCTTCTAAGTCCCTCGGGAAGAGTGAAAGACGCGTACGTTCATTTTCAGAGCTCCTAGACCTTCCTATAAGAAGTTAGCCAAAAAGTAGCTTCGAAAAACGCTTAGGTTAAGTTTCAGAGTTGCTTCTAATGTACCAAAGCTGGACTTACTGTAGACATAATTTCACTCTCACAACATTATGGCTGGTTGGAGACAGTCCGAACCACAAGTACCGGGTCGATGGTTCTGGGCGTATACTGGGGGGACGGGGACGACTCCCATTAACCCCTGACTATACCGGGGATAAGCTTATCACAATGCCTTTCTGGTCTGTGCTGAAGCAGGGCATTCTGGCAGCCAAGTGGCTTGACCTTTATTAGTGAGCCTGGTTAACCCCTCTCGGAACCACAGACTTAGAAATCGCCAGCTCATATACAGTGCATAAAATATATTTATATAATATATTTATATATATACCCTTATACACCATTTTAATAAAAAATATCACAAAATTCTTCAAAGTCCCTCGGGAAGAGTGAAAGACGCGCACGTTCATTTTCAGCGCTCCTAGACCTTCCTATAAGAAGTTAGCCAAAAAGTAGCTTCGAAAAACGCTTAGGTTAAGTTTCAGAGTTGCTTCTAATGTACCAAAGCTGGACTTAGACATAATTTCACTCTCACAACATTATGGCTGGTTGGAGACAGTCCGAACCACAAGTACCGGGTCGATGGTTCTGGGTGTATACTGGGGGGACGGGGACGACTCCCATTAACCCCTGACTATACCGGGGATACGCTTATCACAATGCCTTTCTGGTCTGTGCTGAAGCAGGGCATTCTGGCAGCCAAGTGGCTTGACCTTTATTAGTGAGCCTGGTTACCCCCTCTCGGAACCACAGACTTAGAAATCGCCAGCTCATATACAGTGCATAAAATATATTTATATAATATATTTATATATATACCCTTATACACCATTTTAATAAAAAATATCACAAAATTCTTCTAAGTACCTCGGGAAGAGTGAAAGACGCGCACGTTCATTTTCAGCGCTCCTAGACCTTCCTATAAGAAGTTAGCCAAAAAGTAAGTAGCTTCGAAAAACGCTTAGGTTAAGTTTCAGAGTTGCTTCTAATGTACCAAAGCTGGACTTAGACATAATTTCACTCTCACAACATTATGGCTGGTTGGAGACAGTCTGAACCACAAGTACCGGGTCGATGGTTCTGGGCGTATACTGGGGGGACGGGGACGACTCCCATTAACCCCTGACTATACAGGGGATACGCTTATCACAATGCCTTTCTGGTCTGTGCTGAAGCAGGGCATTCTGGAAACCAAGTGGCTTGACCTTTATTAGTGAGCCTGGTTACCCCCTCTCGGAACCACAGACTTAGAAATCGCCAGCTCATATACAGTGCATAAAATATATTTATATATATACCCTTATACACCATTTTAATAAAAAATATCACAAAATTCTTCTAAGTCCCTCGGGAAGAGTGAAAGACGCGTACGTTCATTTTCAGAGCTCCTAGACCTTCCTATAAGAAGTTAGCCAAAAAGTAGCTTCGAAAAACGCTTAGGTTAAGTTTCAGAGTTGCTTCTAATGTACCAAAGCTGGACTTAGACATAATTTCACTCTCACAACATTATGGCTGGTTGGAGACAGTCTGAACCACAAGTACCGGGTCGATGGTTCTAGGCGTATACTGGGGGGACGGGGACGACTCCCATTAACCCCTGACTATACCGGGGATACGCTTATCACAATGCCTTTCTGGTCTGTGCTGAAGCAGGGCATTCTGGCAGCCAAGTGGCTTGACCTTTATTAGTGAGCCTGGTTACCCCCTCTCGGAACCACAGACTTAGAAATCGCCAGCTCATATACAGTGCATAAAATATATTTATATAATATATTTATATATATACCCTTATACACCATTTTAATAAAAAATATCACAAAATTCTTCTAAGTCCCTCGGGAAGAGTGAAAGACGCGCACGTTCATTTTCAGAGCTCCTAGACCTTCCTATAAGAAGTTAACCAAAAAGTAGCTTCGAAAAACGCTTAGGTTAAGTTTCAGAGTTGCTTCTAATGTACTAAAGCTGGACTTAGACATAATTTCACTCTCACAACATTATGGCTGGTTGGAGACAGTCTGAACCACAAGTACCGGGTCGATGGTTCTGGGCGTATACTGGGGGGACGGGGACGACTCCCATTAACCCCTGACTATACAGGGGCTACGCTTATCACAATGCCTTTCTGGTCTGTGCTGAAGCAGGGCATTCTGGAAACCAAGTGGCTTGACCTTTATTAGTGAGCCTGGTTACCCCCTCTCGGAACCACAGACTTAGAAATCGCCAGCTCATATACAGTGCATAAAATATATTTATATATATACCCTTATACACCATTTTAATAAAAAATATCACAAAATTCTTCTAAGTCCCTCGGGAAGAGTGAAAGACGCGTAAGTTCATTTTCAGAGCTCCTAGACCTTCCTATAAGAAGTTAGCCAAAAAGTAGCTTCGAAAAACGCTTAGGTTAAGTTTCAGAGTTGCTTCTAATGTACCAAAGCTGGACTTAGACATAATTTCACTCTCACAACATTATGGCTGGTTGGAGACACTCCGAACCACAAGTACCGGGTCGATGGTTCTGGGCGTATACTGGGGGGACGGGGACGACTCCCATTAACCCCTGACTATACCGGGGATACACTTATCACAATGCCTTTCTGGTCTGTGCTGAAGCAGGGCATTCTGGCAGCCAAGTGGCTTGACCTTTATTAGTGAGCCTGGTTACCCCCTCTCGGAACCACAGACTTAGAAATCGCCAGCTCATATACAGTGCATAAAATATATTTATATAATATATTTATATATATACCCTTATACACCATTTTAATAAAAAATATCACAAAATTCTTCTAAGTCCCTCGGGAAGAGTGAAAGACGCGCACGTTCATTTTCAGAGCTCCTAGACCTTCCTATAAGAAGTTAGCCAAAAAGTAGCTTCGAAAAACGCTTAGGTTAAGTTTCAGAGTTGCTTCTAATGTACCAAAGCTGGACTTAGACATAATTTCACTCTCACAACATTATGGCTGGTTGGAGACACTCCGAACCACAAGTACCGGGTCGATGGTTCTGGGCGTATACTGGGGGGACGGGGACGACTCCCATTAACCCCTGACTATACCGGGGATACACTTATCACAATGCCTTTCTGGTCTGTGCTGAAGCAGGGCATTCTGGCAGCCAAGTGGCTTGACCTTTATTAGTGAGCCTGGTTACCCCCTCTCGGAACCACAGACTTAGAAATCGCCAGCTCATATACAGTGCATAAAATATATTTATATAATATATTTATATATATACCCTTATACACCATTTTAATAAAAAATATCACAAAATTCTTCTAAGTCCCTCGGGAAGAGTGAAAGACGCGCACGTTCATTTTCAGAGCTCCTAGACCTTCCTATAAGAAGTTAGCCAAAAAGTAGCTTCGAAAAACGCTTAGGTTAAGTTTCAGAGTTGCTTCTAATGTACCAAAGCTGGACTTAGACATAATTTCACTCTCACAACATTATGGCTGGTTGGAGACAGTCTGAACCACAAGTACCGGGTCGATGGTTCTGGGCGTATACTGGGGGGACGGGGACGACTCCCATTAACCCCTGACTATACCGGGGATACGCTTATCACAATGCCTTTCTGGTCTGTGCTGAAGCAGGGCATTCTGGCAGCCAAGTGGCTTGACCTTTATTAGTGAGCCTGGTTACCCCCTCTCGGAACCACAGACTTAGAAATCGCCAGCTCATATACAGTGCATAAAATATATTTATATAATATATTTATATATATACCCTTATACACCATTTTAATAAAAAATATCACAAAATTCTTCTAAGTCCCTCGAGAAGAGTGAAAGACGCGCACGTTCATTTTCAGCGCTCCCAGACCTTCCTATAAGAAGTTAGCCAAAAAGTAGCTTCGAAAAACGCTTAGGTTAAGTTTCAGAGTTGCTTCTAATGTACCAAAGCTGGACTTAGACATAATTTCACTCTCACAACATTATGGCTGGTTGGAGACAGTCCGAACCACAAGTACCGGGTCGATGGTTCTGGGCGTATACTGGGGGGACGGGGACGACTTCCATGAACCCCTGACTATACCGGGGATACGCTTATCACAATGCCTTTCTGGTCTGTGCTGAAGCAGGGCATTCTGGAAACCAAGTGGCTTGACCTTTATTAGTGAGCCTGGTTACCCCCTCTCGGAACCACAGACTTAGAAATCGCCAGCTCATATACAGTGCATAAAATATATTTCTATATATACCCTTATACACCATTTTAATAAAAAATATCACAAAATTCTTCTAAGTCCCTCGGGAAGAGTGAAAGACGCGTACGTTCATTTTCAGAGCTCCTAGACCTTCCTATAAGAAGTTAGCCAAAAAGTAGCTTCGAAAAACGCTTAGGTTAAGTTTCAGAGTTGCTTCTAATGTACCAAAGCTGGACTTAGACATAATTTCACTCTCACAACATTATGGCTGGTTGGAGACAGTCTGAACCACAAGTACCGGATCGATGGTTCTGGGCGTATACTTGGGGGGACGGGGACGACTCCCATTAACCCCTGACTATACCGGGGATACGCTTATCACAATGCCTTTCTGGTCTGTGCTGAAGCAGGGCATTCTGGCAGCCAAGTGGCTTGACCTTTATTAGTGAGCCTGGTTACCCCCTCTCGGAACCACAGACTTAGAAATCGCCAGCTCATATACAGTGCATAAAATATATTTATATATATACCCTTATACACCATTTTAATAAAAAATATCACAAAATTCTTCTAAGTCCCTCGGGAAGAGTGAAAGACGCGTACGTTCATTTTCAGAGCTCCTAGACCTTCCTATAAGAAGTTAGCCAAAAAGTAGCTTCGAAAAACGCTTAGGTTAAGTTTCAGAGTTGCTTCTAATGTACCAAAGCTGGACTTAGACATAATTTCACTCTCACAACATTATGGCTGGTTGGAGACAGTCCGAACCACAAGTACCGGGTCCATGGTTCTGGGCGTATACTGGGGGGGACGGGGACGACTCCCATTAACCCCTGACTATACCGGGGATACGCTTATCACAATGCCTTTCTGGTCTGTGCTGAAGCAGGGCATTCTGGCAGCCAAGTGGCTTGACCTTTATTAGTGAGCCTGGTTACCCCCTCTCGGAACCACAGACTTAGAAATCGCCAGCTCATATACAGTGCATAAAATATATTTATATATACCCTTATACACCATTTTAATAAAAAATATCACAAAATTCTTCTAAGTCCCTCGGGAAGAGTGAAAGACGCGCACGTTCATGTTCAGCGCTCCTAGACCTTCCTATAAGAAGTTAGCCAAAATGTAGCTTCGAAAAACGCTTAGGTTAAGTTTCAGAGTTGCTTCTAATGTACCTTCGAAAAACGCTTAGGTTAAGTTTCAGAGTTGCTTCTAATGTACCAAAGCTGGACTTAGACATAATTTCACTCTCACAACATTATGGCTGGTTGGAGACAGTCCGAAGCACAAGTACCGGGTCCATGGTTCTGGCCGTATACTGGGGGGACGGGGGCGACTCCCATTAACCCCTGACTATACCGGGGATACGCTTATCACAATGCCTTTCTGGTCTGTGCTGAAGCAGGGCATTCTGGAAACAAAGTGGCTTGACCTTTATTAGTGAGCCTGGTTACCCCCTCTCGGAACCACAGACTTAGAAATCGCCAGCTCATATACAGTGCATAAAATATATTTCTATATATACCCTTATACACCATTTTAATAAAAAATATCACAAAATTCTTCTATGTCCCTCGGGAAGAGTGAAAGACGCGCACGTTCATTTTCAGCGCTCCTAGACCTTCCTATAAGAAGTTAGCCAAAAAGTAGCTTCGAAAAACGCTTAGGTTAAGTTTCAGAGTTGCTTCTAATGTACCATAGCTGGACTTAGACATAATTTCACTCTCACAACATTATGGCTGGTTGGAGACAGTCCGAACCACAAGTCCCGGGTCGATGGTTCTGGGCGTATACTGGGGGGACGGGGACGTCTCCCATTAACCCTTGACTATACCGGGGATACGCTTATCACAATGCCTTTCTGGTCTGTGCTGAAGCAGGGCATTCTGGAAACCAAGTGGCTTGACCTTTATTAGTGAGCCTGGTTACCCCCTCTCGGAACCACAGACTTAGAAATCGCCAGCTCATATACAGTGCATAAAATATATTTCTATATATACCCTTATACACCATTTTAATAAAAAATATCACAAAATTCTTCTAAGTCCCTCGGGAAGAGTGAAAGACGCGTACGTTCATTTTCAGAGCTCCTAGACCTTCCTATAAGAAGTTAGCCAAAAAGTAGCTTCGAAAAACGCTTAGGTTAAGTTTCAGAGTTGCTTCTAATGTACCAAAGCTGGACTTAGACATAATTTCACTCTCACAACATTATGGCTGGTTGGAGACAGTCTGAACCACAAGTACCGGATCGATGGTTCTGGGCGTATACTTGGGGGGACGGGGACGACTCCCATTAACCCCTGACTATACCGGGGATACGCTTATCACAATGCCTTTCTGGTCTGTGCTGAAGCAGGGCATTCTGGCAGCCAAGTGGCTTGACCTTTATTAGTGAGCCTGGTTACCCCCTCTCGGAACCACAGACTTAGAAATCGCCAGCTCATATACAGTGCATAAAATATATTTATATATATACCCTTATACACCATTTTAATAAAAAATATCACAAAATTCTTCTAAGTCCCTCGGGAAGAGTGAAAGACGCGTACGTTCATTTTCAGAGCTCCTAGACCTTCCTATAAGAAGTTAGCCAAAAAGTAGCTTCGAAAAACGCTTAGGTTAAGTTTCAGAGTTGCTTCTAATGTACCAAAGCTGGACTTAGACATAATTTCACTCTCACAACATTATGGCTGGTTGGAGACAGTCCGAACCACAAGTACCGGGTCCATGGTTCTGGGCGTATACTGGGGGGGACGGGGACGACTCCCATTAACCCCTGACTATACCGGGGATACGCTTATCACAATGCCTTTCTGGTCTGTGCTGAAGCAGGGCATTCTGGCAGCCAAGTGGCTTGACCTTTATTAGTGAGCCTGGTTACCCCCTCTCGGAACCACAGACTTAGAAATCGCCAGCTCATATACAGTGCATAAAATATATTTATATATATACCCTTATACACCATTTTAATAAAAAATATCACAAAATTCTTCTAAGTCCCTCGGGAAGAGTGAAAGACGCGCACGTTCATGTTCAGCGCTCCTAGACCTTCCTATAAGAAGTTAGCCAAAAAGTAGCTTCGAAAAACGCTTAGGTTAAGTTTCAGAGTTGCTTCTAATGTACCTTCGAAAAACGCTTAGGTCAAGTTTCAGAGTTGCTTCTAATGTACCAAAGCTGGACTTAGACATAATTTCACTCTCACAACATTATGGCTGGTTGGAGACAGTCCGAAGCACAAGTACCGGGTCCATGGTTCTGGCCGTATACTGGGGGGACGGGGGCGACTCCCATTAACCCCTGACTATACCGGGGATACGCTTATCACAATGCCTTTCTGGTCTGTGCTGAAGCAGGGCATTCTGGAAACAAAGTGGCTTGACCTTTATTAGTGAGCCTGGTTACCCCCTCTCGGAACCACAGACTTAGAAATCGCCAGCTCATATACAGTGCATAAAATATATTTCTATATATACCCTTATACACCATTTTAATAAAAAATATCACAAAATTCTTCTATGTCCCTCGGGAAGAGTGAAAGACGCGCACGTTCATTTTCAGAGCTCCTAGACCTTCCTATAAGAAGTTAGCCAAAAAGTAGCTTCGAAAAACGCTTAGGTTAAGTTTCAGAGTTGCTTCTAATGTACCAAAGCTGGACTTAGACATAATTTCACTCTCACAACATTATGGCTGGTTGGAGACAGTCCGAACCACAAGTACCGGGTCCATGGTTCTGGGCGTATACTGGGGGGGACGGGGACGACTCCCATTAACCCCTGACTATACCGGGGATACGCTTATCACAATGCCTTTCTGGTCTGTGCTGAAGCAGGGCATTCTGGCAGCCAAGTGGCTTGACCTTTATTAGTGAGCCTGGTTACCCCCTCTCGGAACCACAGACTTAGAAATCGCCAGCTCATATACAGTGCATAAAATATATTTATATATATACCCTTATACACCATTTTAATAAAAAATATCACAAAATTCTTCTAAGTCCCTCGGGAAGAGTGAAAGACGCGCACGTTCATTTTCAGCTCTCCCAGACCTTCCTATAAGAAGTTAGCCAAAAAGTAGCTTCGAAAAACGCTTAGGTTAAGTTTCAGAGTTGCTTCTAATGTACCAAAGCTGGACTTAGACATAATTTCACTCTCACAACATTATGGCTGGTTGGAGACAGTCCGAACCACAAGTACCGGGTCCATGGTTCTGGGCGTATACTGGGGGGGACAGGGACGACTCCCATTAACCCCTGACTATACCGGGGATACGCTTATCACAATGCCTTTCTGGTCTGTGCTGAAGCAGGGCATTCTGGCAGCCAAGTGGCTTGACCTTTATTAGTGAGCCTGGTTACCCCCTCTCGGAACCATAGACTTAGAAATCGCCAGCTCATATACAGTGCATAAAATATATTTATATATATACCCTTATACACCATTTTAATAAAAAATATCACAAAATTCTTCTAAGTCCCTCGGGAAGAGTGAAAGACGCGCACGTTCATTTTCAGAGCTCCTAGACCTTCCTATAAGAAGTTAGCCAAAAAGTAGCTTCGAAAAACGCTTAGGTTAAGTTTCAGAGTTGCTTCTAATGTACCAAAGCTGGACTTAGACATAATTTCACTCTCACAACATTATGGCTGGTTGGAGACAGTCTGAACCACAAGTACCGGGTCGATGGTTCTGGGCGTATACTGGGGGGACGGGGACGACTCCCATTAACCCCTGACTATACAGGGGATACGCTTATCACAATGCCTTTCTGGTCTGTGCTGAAGCAGGGCATTCTGGAAACCAAGTGGCTTGACCTTTATTAGTGAGCCTGGTTACCCCCTCTCGGAACCACAGACTTAGAAATCGCCAGCTCATATACAGTGCATAAAATATATTTATATATATACCCTTATACACCATTTTAATAAAAAATATCACAAAATTCTTCTAAGTCCCTCGGGAAGAGTGAAAGACGCGCACGTTCATTTTCAGCTCTCCCAGACCTTCCTATAAGAAGTTAGCCAAAAAGTAGCTTCGAAAAACGCTTAGGTTAAGTTTCAGAGTTGCTTCTAATGTACCAAAGCTGGACTTAGACATAATTTCACTCTCACAACATTATGGCTGGTTGGAGACAGTCCGAACCACAAGTACCGGGTCCATGGTTCTGGGCGTATACTGGGGGGGACAGGGACGACTCCCATTAACCCCTGACTATACCGGGGATACGCTTATCACAATGCCTTTCTGGTCTGTGCTGAAGCAGGGCATTCTGGCAGCCAAGTGGCTTGACCTTTATTAGTGAGCCTGGTTACCCCCTCTCGGAACCATAGACTTAGAAATCGCCAGCTCATATACAGTGCATAAAATATATTTATATATATACCCTTATACACCATTTTAATAAAAAATATCACAAAATTCTTCTAAGTCCCTCGGGAAGAGTGAAAGACGCGCACGTTCATTTTCAGAGCTCCTAGACCTTCCTATAAGAAGTTAGCCAAAAAGTAGCTTCGAAAAACGCTTAGGTTAAGTTTCAGAGTTGCTTCTAATGTACCAAAGCTGGACTTAGACATAATTTCACTCTCACAACATTATGGCTGGTTGGAGACAGTCTGAACCACAAGTACCGGGTCGATGGTTCTGGGCGTATACTGGGGGGACGGGGACGACTCCCATTAACCCCTGACTATACAGGGGATACGCTTATCACAATGCCTTTCTGGTCTGTGCTGAAGCAGGGCATTCTGGAAACCAAGTGGCTTGACCTTTATTAGTGAGCCTGGTTACCCCCTCTCGGAACCACAGACTTAGAAATCGCCAGCTCATATACAGTGCATAAAATATATTTATATATATACCCTTATACACCATTTTAATAAAAAATATCACAAAATTCTTCTAAGTCCCTCGGGAAGAGTGAAAGACGCGTACGTTCATTTTCAGAGCTCCTAGACCTTCCTATAAGAAGTTAGCCAAAAAGTAGCTTCGAAAAACGCTTAGGTTAAGTTTCAGAGTTGCTTCTAATGTACCAAAGCTGGACTTAGACATAATTTCACTCTCACAACATTATGGCTGGTTGGAGACACTCCGAACCACAAGTACCGGGTCGATGGTTCTGGGCGTATACTGGGGGGACGGGGACAACTCCCATTAACCCCTGACTATACCGGGGATACGCTTAGCACAATGCCTTTCTGGTCTGTGCTGAAGCAGGGCATTCTGGCAGCCAAGTGGCTTGACCTTTATTAGTGAGCCTGGTTACCCCCTCTCGGAACCACAGACTTAGAAATCGCCAGCTCATATACAGTGCATAAAATATATATATATACTGTAATATATTTATATATATACCCTTATACACCATTTTAATAAAAAATATCACAAAATTCTTCTAAGTCCCTCGGGAAGAGTGAAAGACGCGCACGTTCATTTTCAGAGCTCCTAGACCTTCCTATAAGAAGTTAGCCAAAAAGTAGCTTCGAAAAACGCTTAGGTTAAGTTTCAGAGTTGCTTCTAATGTACCAAAGCTGGACTTAGACATAATTTCACTCTCACAACATTATGGCTGGTTGGAGACAGTCCGAACCACAAGTACCGGGTCCATGGTTCTGGGCGTATACTGGGGGGGACGGGGACGACTCCCATTAACTCCTGACTATACCGGGGATACGCTTATCACAATGCCTTTCTGGTCTGTGCTGAAGCAGGGCATTCTGGCAGCCAAGTGGCTTGACCTTTATTAGTGAGCCTGGTTACCCCCTCTCGGAACCACAGACTTAGAAATCGCCAGCTCATATACAGTGCATAAAATATATTTATATATATACCCTTATACACCATTTTAATAAAAAATATCACAAAATTCTTCTAAGTCCCTCGGGAAGAGTGAAAGACGCGCACGTTCATTTTCAGCTCTCCCAGACCTTCCTATAAGAAGTTAGCCAAAAAGTAGCTTCGAAAAACGCTTAGGTTAAGTTTCAGAGTTGCTTCTAATGTACCAAAGCTGGACTTAGACATAATTTCACTCTCACAACATTATGGCTGGTTGGAGACAGTCCGAACCACAAGTACCGGGTCCATGGTTCTGGGCGTATACTGGGGGGGACGGGGACGACTCCCATTAACCCCTGACTATACCGGGGATACGCTTATCACAATGCCTTTCTGGTCTGTGCTGAAGCAGGGCATTCTGGCAGCCAAGTGGCTTGACCTTTATTAGTGAGCCTGGTTACCCCCTCTCGGAACCATAGACTTAGAAATCGCCAGCTCATATACAGTGCATAAAATATATTTATATATATACCCTTATACACCATTTTAATAAAAAATATCACAAAATTCTTCTAAGTCCCTCGGGAAGAGTGAAAGACGCGCACGTTCATTTTCAGAGCTCCTAGACCTTCCTATAAGAAGTTAGCCAAAAAGTAGCTTCGAAAAACGCTTAGGTTAAGTTTCAGAGTTGCTTCTAATGTACCAAAGCTGGACTTAGACATAATTTCACTCTCACAACATTATGGCTGGTTGGAGACAGTCTGAACCACAAGTACCGGGTCGATGGTTCTGGGCGTATACTGGGGGGACGGGGACGACTCCCATTAACCCCTGACTATACAGGGGATACGCTTATCACAATGCCTTTCTGGTCTGTGCTGAAGCAGGGCATTCTGGAAACCAAGTGGCTTGACCTTTATTAGTGAGCCTGGTTACCCCCTCTCGGAACCACAGACTTAGAAATCGCCAGCTCATATACAGTGCATAAAATATATTTATATATATACCCTTATACACCATTTTAATAAAAAATATCACAAAATTCTTCTAAGTCCCTCGGGAAGAGTGAAAGACGCGTACGTTCATTTTCAGAGCTCCTAGACCTTCCTATAAGAAGTTAGCCAAAAAGTAGCTTCGAAAAACGCTTAGGTTAAGTTTCAGAGTTGCTTCTAATGTACCAAAGCTGGACTTAGACATAATTTCACTCTCACAACATTATGGCTGGTTGGAGACACTCCGAACCACAAGTACCGGGTCGATGGTTCTGGGCGTATACTGGGGGGACGGGGACAACTCCCATTAACCCCTGACTATACCGGGGATACGCTTATCACAATGCCTTTCTGGTCTGTGCTGAAGCAGGGCATTCTGGCAGCCAAGTGGCTTGACCTTTATTAGTGAGCCTGGTTACCCCCTCTCGGAACCACAGACTTAGAAATCGCCAGCTCATATACAGTGCATAAAATATATTTATATAATATATTTATATATATACCCTTATACACCATTTTAATAAAAAATATCACACAATTCTTCTAAGTCCCTCGGGAAGAGTGAAAGACGCGCACGTTCATTTTCAGCGCTTCCAGACCTTCCTATAAGAAGTTAGCCAAAAAGTAGCTTCGAAAAACGCTTAGGTTAAGTTTCAGAGTTGCTTCTAATGTACCAAAGCTGGACTTAGACATAATGTCACTCTCACAACATTATGGCTGGTTGGAGACAGTCCGAACCACAAGTACCGGGTCCATGGTTCTGGGCGTATACTGGGGGGGACGGGAACGACTCCCATTAACCCCTGACTATACCGGGGATACGCTTATCACAATGCCTTTCTGGTCTGTGCTGAAGCAGGGCATTCTGGCAGCCAAGTGGCTTGACCTTTATTAGTGAGCCTGGTTACCCCCTCTCGGAACCACAGACTTAGAAATCGCCAGCTCATATACAGTGCATAAAATATATTTATATATATACCCTTATACACCATTTTAATAAAAAATATCACAAAATTCTTCTAAGTCCCTCGGGAAGAGTGAAAGACGCGCACGTTCATTTTCAGCTCTCCCAGACCTTCCTATAAGAAGTTAGCCAAAAAGTAGCTTCGAAAAACGCTTAGGTTAAGTTTCAGAGTTGCTTCTAATGTACCAAAGCTGGACTTAGACATAATTTCACTCTCACAACATTATGGCTGGTTGGAGACAGTCCGAACCACAAGTACCGGGTCCATGGTTCTGGGCGTATACTGGGGGGGACGGGGACGACTCCCATTAACCCCTGACTATACCGGGGATACGCTTATCACAATGCCTTTCTGGTCTGTGCTGAAGCAGGGCATTCTGGCAGCCAAGTGGCTTGACCTTTATTAGTGAGCCTGGTTACCCCCTCTCGGAACCATAGACTTAGAAATCGCCAGCTCATATACAGTGCATAAAATATATTTATATATATACCCTTATACACCATTTTAATAAAAAATATCACAAAATTCTTCTAAGTCCCTCGGGAAGAGTGAAAGACGCGCACGTTCATTTTCAGCGCTCCTAGACCTTCCTATAAGAAGTTAGCCAAAAAGTAAGTAGCTTCGAAAAACGCTTAGGTTAAGTTTCAGAGTTGCTTCTAATGTACCAAAGCTGGACTTAGACATAATTTCACTCTCACAACATTATGGCTGGTTGGAGACAGTCCGAAGCACAAATACCGTGTCCATGGTTCTGGCCGTATACTGGGGGGACGGGGGCGACTCCCATTAACCCCTGACTATACCGGGGATACGCTTATCACAATGCCTTTCTGGTCTGTGCTGAAGCAGGGCATTCTGGAAACCAAGAGCTTGACCTTTATTAGTGAGCCTGGTTACCCCCTCTCGGAACCACAGACTTAGAAATCGCCAGCTCATATAAAGTGCATAAAATATATTTCTATATATACCCTTATACACCATTTTAATAAAAAATATCACAAAATTCTTCAAAGTCCCTCGGGAAGAGGGAAAGACGCGCACGTTCATTTTCAGCGCTCCTAGACCTTCCTATAAGAAGTTAGCCAAAAAGTAGCTTCGAAAAACGCTTAGGTTAAGTTTCAGAGTTGCTTCTAATGTACCAAAGCTGGACTTAGACATAATTTCACTCTCACAACATTATGGCTGGTTGGAGACAGTCCGAACCACAAGTACCGGGTCCATGGTTCTGGGCGTATACTGGGGGGGACGGGGACGACTCCCATTAACCCCTGACTATACCGGGGATACGCTTATCACAATGCCTTTCTGGTCTGTGCTGAAGCAGGGCATTCTGGCAGCCAAGTGGCTTGACCTTTATTAGTGAGCCTGGTTACCCCCTCTCGGAACCATAGACTTAGAAATCGCCAGCTCATATACAGTGCATAAAATATATTTATATATATACCCTTATACACCATTTTAATAAAAAATATCACAAAATTCTTCTAAGTCCCTCGGGAAGAGTGAAAGACGCGCACGTTCATTTTCAGCGCTCCTAGACCTTCCTATAAGTAGTTAGCCAAAAAGTAGCTTCGAAAAACGCTTAGGTTAAGTTTCAGAGTTGCTTCTAAGGTACCAAAGCTGGACTTAGACATAATTTCACTCTCACAACATTATGGCTGGTTGGAGACAGTCCGAACCACAAGTACCGGGTCGATGGTTCTGGGCGTATACTGGGGGGACGGGGACGACTCCCATTAACCCCTGACTATACCGGGGATACGCTTATCACAATGCCTTTCTGGTCTGTGCTGAAGCAGGGCATTCTGGCAGCCAAGTGGCTTGACCTTTATTAGTGAGCCTGGTTACCCCCTCTCGGAACCACAGACTTAGAAATCGCCAGCTCATATACAGTGCATAAAATATATTTATATAATATATTTATATATATACCCTTATACACCATTTTAATAAAAAATATCTCAAAATTATTCTAAGTCCCTCGGGAAGAGTGAAAGACGCGCACGTTCATTTTCAGCGCTCCTAGACCTTCCTATAAGAAGTTAGCCAAAAAGTAAGTAGCTTCGAAAAACGCTTAGGTTAAGTTTCAGAGTTGCTTCTAATGTACCAAAGCTGGACTTAGACATAATTTCACTCTCACAACATTATGGCTGGTTGGAGACAGTCCGAAGCACAAGTACCGTGTCCATGGTTCTGGCCGTATACTGGGGGGACGGGGGCGACTCCCATTAACCCCTGACTATACCGGGGATACGCTTATCACAATGCCTTTCTGGTCTGTGCTGAAGCAGGGCATTCTGGAAACCAAGAGCTTGACCTTTATTAGTGAGCCTGGTTACCCCCTCTCGGAACCACAGACTTAGAAATCGCCAGCTCATATAAAGTGCATAAAATATATTTCTATATATACCCTTATACACCATTTTAATAAAAAATATCACAAAATTCTTCAAAGTCCCTCGGGAAGAGGGAAAGACGCGCACGTTCATTTTCAGCGCTCCTAGACCTTCCTATAAGAAGTTAGCCAAAAAGTAGCTTCGAAAAACGCTTAGGTTAAGTTTCAGAGTTGCTTCTAATGTACCAAAGCTGGGCTTAGACATAATTTCACTCTCACAACATTATGGCTGGTTGGAGACAGTCTGAACCACAAGTACCGGGTCGATGGTTCTGGGCGTATACTGGGGGGACGGGGACGACTCCCATTAACCCCTGACTATACCGGGGATACGTTTATCACAATGCCTTTCTGGTCTGTGCTGAAGCAGGGCATTCTGGCAGCCAAGTGGCTTGACCTTTATTAGTGAGCCTGGTTACCCCCTCTCGGAACCACAGACTTAGAAATCGCCAGCTCATATACAGTGCATAAAATATATTTATATAATATATTTATATATATACCCTTATACACCATTTTAATAAAAAATATCACAAAATTCTTCTAAGTCCCTCGGGAAGAGTGAAAGACGCGTACGTTCATTTTCAGCGCTTCCAGACCTTCCTATAAGAAGTTAGCCAAAAAGTAGCTTCGAAAAACGCTTAGGTTAAGTTTCAGAGTTGCTTCTAATGTACCAAAGCTGGACTTAGACATAATGTCACTCTCACAACATTATGGCTGGTTGGAGACAGTCCGAACCACAAGTACCGGGTCCATGGTTCTGGGCGTATACTGGGGGGGACGGGAACGACTCCCATTAACCCCTGACTATACCGGGGATACGCTTATCACAATGCCTTTCTGGTCTGTGCTGAAGCAGGGCATTCTGGCAGCCAAGTGGCTTGACCTTTATTAGTGAGCCTGGTTACCCCCTCTCGGAACCACAGACTTAGAAATCGCCAGCTCATATACAGTGCATAAAATATATTTATATATATACCCTTATACACCATTTTAATAAAAAATATCACAAAATTCTTCTAAGTCCCTCGGGAAGAGTGAAAGACGCGCACGTTCATTTTCAGCTCTCCCAGACCTTCCTATAAGAAGTTAGCCAAAAAGTAGCTTCGAAAAACGCTTAGGTTAAGTTTCAGAGTTGCTTCTAATGTACCAAAGCTGGACTTAGACATAATTTCACTCTCACAACATTATGGCTGGTTGGAGACAGTCCGAACCACAAGTACCGGGTCCATGGTTCTGGGCGTATACTGGGGGGGACGGGGACGACTCCCATTAACCCCTGACTATACCGGGGATACGCTTATCACAATGCCTTTCTGGTCTGTGCTGAAGCAGGGCATTCTGGCAGCCAAGTGGCTTGACCTTTATTAGTGAGCCTGGTTACCCCCTCTCGGAACCATAGACTTAGAAATCGCCAGCTCATATACAGTGCATAAAATATATTTATATATATATACCCTTATACACCATTTTAATAAAAAATATCACAAAATTCTTCTAAGTCCCTCGGGAAGAGTGAAAGACGCGCACGTTCATTTTCAGCGCTCCTAGACCTTCCTATAAGTAGTTAGCCAAAAAGTAGCTTCGAAAAACGCTTAGGTTAAGTTTCAGAGTTGCTTCTAAGGTACCAAAGCTGGACTTAGACATAATTTCACTCTCACAACATTATGGCTGGTTGGAGACAGTCCGAAGCACATGTACCGGGTCGATGGTTCTGGGCGTATACTGGGGGGACGGGGACGACTCCCATTAACCCCTGACTATACCGGGGATACGCTTATCACAATGCCTTTCTGGTCTGTGCTGAAGCAGGGCATTCTGGAAACCAAGAGCTTGACCTTTATTAGTGAGCCTGGTTACCCCCTCTCGGAACCACAGACTTAGAAATCGCCAGCTCATATAAAGTGCATAAAATATATTTCTATATATACCCTTATACACCATTTTAATAAAAAATATCACAAAATTCTTCAAAGTCCCTCGGGAAGAGGGAAAGACGCGCACGTTCATTTTCAGCGCTCCTAGACCTTCCTATAAGAAGTTAGCCAAAAAGTAGCTTCGAAAAACGCTTAGGTTAAGTTTCAGAGTTGCTTCTAATGTACCAAAGCTGGACTTAGACATAATTTCACTCTCACAACATTATGGCTGGTTGGAGACAGTCTGAACCACAAGTACCGGGTCGATGGTTCTGGGCGTATACTGGGGGGACGGGGACGACTCCCATTAACCCCTGACTATACCGGGGATACGTTTATCACAATGCCTTTCTGGTCTGTGCTGAAGCAGGGCATTCTGGCAGCCAAGTGGCTTGACCTTTATTAGTGAGCCTGGTTACCCCCTCTCGGAACCACAGACTTAGAAATCGCCAGCTCATATACAGTGCATAAAATATATTTATATATATACCCTTATACACCATTTTAATAAAAAATATCACAAAATTCTTCTAAGTCCCTCGGGAAGAGTGAAAGACGCGCACGTTCATTTTCAGAGCTCCTAGACCTTCCTATAAGAAGTTAGCCAAAAAGTAGCTTCGAAAAACGCTTAGGTTAAGTTTCAGAGTTGCTTCTAATGTACCAAAGCTGGACTTAGACATAATTTCACTCTCACAACATTATGGCTGGTTGGAGACAGTCTGAACCACAAGTACCGGGTCGATGGTTCTGGGCGTATACTGGGGGGACGGGGACGACTCCCATTAACCCCTGACTATACCGGGGATACGCTTATCACAATGCCTTTCTGGTCTGTGCTGAAGCAGGGCATTCTGGCAGCCAAGTGGCTTGACCTTTATTAGTGAGCCTGGTTACCCCCTCTCGGAACCACAGACTTAGAAATCGCCAGCTCATATACAGTGCATAAAATATATTTATATAATATATTTATATATATACCCTTATACACCATTTTAATAAAAAATATCACAAAATTCTTCTAAGTCCCTCGGGAAGAGTGAAAGACGCGCACGTTCATTTTCAGCGCTCCCAGACCTTCCTATAAGAAGTTAGCCAAAAAGTAGCTTCGAAAAACGCTTAGGTTAAGTTTCAGAGTTGCTTCTAATGTACCAAAGCTGGACTTAGACATAATTTCACTCTCACAACATTATGGCTGGTTGGAGACAGTCCGAACCACAAGTACCGGGTCCATGGTTCTGGGCGTATACTGGGGGGGACGGGGATGACTCCCATTAACCCCTGACTATACCGGGGATACGCTTATCACAATGCCTTTCTGGTCTGTGCTGAAGCAGGGCATTCTGGCAGCCAAGTGGCTTGACATTTATTAGTGAGCCTGGTTACCCCCTTTCGGAACCACAGACTTAGAAATCGCCAGCTCATATACAGTGCATAAATATATTTATATATATACCCTTATACACCATTTTAATAAAAAATATCACAAAATTCTTCTAAGTCCCTCGGGAAGAGTGAAAGACGCGCACGTTCATTTTCAGCGCTCCTAGACCTTCTTATAAGAAGTTAGCCAAAAAGTAGCTTCGAAAAACGCTTAGGTTAAGTTTCAGAGTTGCTTCTAATGTACCAAAGCTGGACTTAGACATAATTTCACTCTCACAACATTATGGCTGGTTGGAGACAGTCCGAACCACAAGTACTGGGTCGATGGTTCTGGGCGTATACTGGGGGGAAGGGGACGACTCCCATTAACCCCTGACTATACCGGGGATACGCTTATCACAATGCCTTTCTGGTCTGTGCTGAAGCAGGGCATTCTGGCAGCCAAGTGGCTTGACCTTTATTAGTGAGCCTGGTTACCCCCTCTCGGAACCACAGACTTAGAAATCGCCAGCTCATATACAGTGCATAAAATATATTTATATAATATATTTATATATATATACCCTTATACACCATTTTAATAAAAAATATCACAAAATTCTTCTAAGTCCCTCGGGAAGAGTGAAAGACGCGCACGTTCATTTTTAGCGCTCCTAGACCTTCCTATAAGAAGTTAGCCAAAAAGTATCTTCGAAAAACGCTTAGGTTAAGTTTCAGAGTTGCTTCTAATGTACCAAAGCTGGACTTAGACATAATTTCACTCTCACAACATTATGGCTGGTTGGAGACAGTCCGAAGCACAAGTACCGGGTCCATGGTTCTGGGCGTATACTGGGGGGGACGGGGACGACTCCCATTAACCCCTGACTATACCGGGGATACGCTTATCACAATGCCTTTCTGGTCTGTGCTGAAGCAGGGCATTCTGGCAGCCAAGTGGCTTGACCTTTATTAGTGAGCCTGGTTACCCCCTCTCGGAACCACAGACATAGAAATCGCCAGCTCATATACAGTGCATAAAATATATTTATATATATATACCCTTATACACCATTTTAATAAAAAATATCACAAAATTCTTCTAAGTCCCTCGGGAAGAGTGAAAGACGCGGACGTTCATTTTCAGAGCTCCTAGACCTTCCTATAAGAAGTTAGCCAAAACGTAGCTTCGAAAAACGCTTAGGTTAATTTTCAGAGTTGCTTCTAATGTACCAAAGCTGGACTTAGACATCATTTCACTCTCACAACATTATGGCTGGTTGGAGACAGTCCGAACCACAAGTACCGGGTCGATGGTTCTGGGCGTATACTGGGGGGACGGGGACGACTCCCATTAACCCCTGACTATACCGGGGATACGCTTATCACAATGCCTTTCTGGTCTGTGCTGAAGCAGGGCATTCTGGCAGCCAAGTGGCTTGACCTTTATTAGTGAGCCTGGTTACCCCCTCTCGGAACCACAGACATAGAAATCGCCAGCTCATATACAGTGCATAAAATATATTTATATATATATACCCTTATTCACCATTTTAATAAAAAATATCACAAAATTCTTCTAAGTCCCTCGGGAAGAGTGAAAGACGCGGACGTTCATTTTTAGAGCTCCTAGACCTTCCTATAAGAAGTTAGCCAAAACGTAGCTTCGAAAAACGCTTAGGTTAATTTTCAGAGTTGCTTCTAATGTACCAAAGCTGGACTTAGACATCATTTCACTCTCACAACATTATGGCTGGTTGGAGACAGTCCGAACCACAAGTACCGGGTCGATGGTTCTGGGCGTATACTGGGGGGACGGGGACGACTCCCATTAACCCCTGACTATACCGGGGATACGCTTATCACAATGCCTTTCTGGTCTGTGCTGAAGCAGGGCATTCTGGCAGCCAAGTGGCTTGACCTTTATTAGTGAGCCTGGTTACCCCCTCTCGGAACCACAGACTTAGAAATCGCCAGCTCATATACAGTGCATAAAATATATTTATATATATACCCTTATACACCATTTTAATAAAAAATATCACAAAATTCTTCTAAGTCCCTCGGGAAGAGTGAAAGACGCGCACGTTCATTTTCAGCGCTCCTAGACCTTCCTATAAGAAGTTAGCCAAAAAGTAGCTTTGAAAAACGCTTAGGTTAAGTTTCAGAGTTGCTTCTAATGTACCAAAGCTAACTTAGACATAATTTCACTCTCACAACATTATGGCTGGTTGGAGACAGTCCGAACCACAAGTCCCGGGTCGATGGTTCTGGGCGTATACTGGGGGGACGGGGACGACTCCCATTAACCCCTGACTATACCGGGGATACGCTTATCACAATGCCTTTCTGGTCTGTGCTGAAGCAGGGCATTCTGGCAGCCAAGTGGCTTGACCTTTATTAGTGAGCCTGGTTACCCCCTCTCGGAACCACAGACTTAGAAATCGCCAGCTCATATACAGTGCATAAAATATATTTATATAATATATTTATATATATACCCTTATACACCATTTTAATAAAAAATATCACAAAATTCTTCTAAGTCCCTCGGGAAGAGTGCAAGACGCGCACGTTCATTTTCAGCGCTCCTAGACCTTCCTATAAGAAGTTAGCCAAAAAGTATCTTCGAAAAACGCTTAGGTTAAGTTTCAGAGTTGCTTCTAATGTACCAAAGCTGGACTTAGACATAATTTCACTCTCACAACATTATGGCTGGTTGGAGACAGTCCGAAGCACAAGTACCGGGTCCATGGTTCTGGGCGTATACTGGGGGGGACGGGGACGACTCCCATTAACCCCTGACTATACCGGGGATACGCTTATCACAATGCCTTTCTGGTCTGTGCTGAAGCAGGGCATTCTGGCAGCCAATTGGCTTGACCTTTATTAGTGAGCCTGGTTACCCCCTCTCGGAACCACAGACATAGAAATCGCCAGCTCATATACAGTGCATAAAATATATTTATATATATATACCCTTATACACCATTTTAATAAAAAATATCACAAAATTCTTCTAAGTCCCTCGGGAAGAGTGAAAGACGCGGACGTTCATTTTCAGAGCTCCTACACCTTCCTATAAGAAGTTAGCCAAAAAGTAGCTTCGAAAAACGCTTAGGTTAAGTTTCAGAGTTGCTTCTAATGTACCAAAGCTGGACTTAGACATAATTTGACTCTCACAACATTATGGCTGGTTGGAGACAGTCCGAACCACAAGTCCCGGGTCGATGGTTCTGGGCGTATACTGGGGGGACGGGGACGACTCCCATTAACCCCTGACTATATCGGGGATACGCTTATCACAATGCCTTTCTGGTCTGTGCTGAAGCAGGGCATTCTGGCAGCCAAGTGGCTTGACCTTTATTAGTGAGCCTGGATACCCCCTCTCGGAACCACAGACTTAGAAATCGCCAGCTCATATACAGTGCATAAAATATATTTATATAATATATTTATATATATACCCTTATACACCATTTTAATAAAAAATATCACAAAATTCTTCTAAGTCCCTCGGGAAGAGTGAAAGACGCGCATGTTCATTTTCAGAGCTCCTAGACCTTCCTATAAGAAGTTAGCCAAAAAGTAGCTTCGAAAAACGCTTAGGTTAAGTTTCAGAGTTGCTTCTAATGTACCAAAGCTGGACTTAGACATAATTTCACTCTCACAACATTATGGCTGGTTGGAGACAGTCCGAACCACAAGTCCCGGGTCGATGGTTCTGGGCGTATACTGGGGGGACGGGGACGACTCCCATTAACCCCTGACTATACCGGGGATACGCTTATCACAATGCCTTTCTGGTCTGTGCTGAAGCAGGGCATTCTGGCAGCCAAGTGGCTTGACCTTTATTAGTGAGCCTGGTTACCCCCTCTCGGAACCACAGACTTAGAAATCGCCAGCTCATATACAGTGCATAAAATATATTTATATAATATATTTATATATATACCCTTATACACCATTTTAATAAAAAATATCACAAAATTCTTCTAAGTCCCTTAGGAAGAGTGAAAGACGCGCACGTTCATTTTCAGCGCTCCTAGACCTTCCTATAAGAAGTTAGCCAAAAAGTAGCTTCGAAAAACGCTTAGGTTAAGTTTCAGAGTTGCTTCTAATGTACCAAAGCTGGACTTAGACATAATTTCACTCTCACAACATTATGGCTGGTTGGAGACAGTCCGAACCACAAGTCCCGGGTCGATGGTTCTGGGCGTATACTGGGGGGACGGGGACGACTCCCATTAACCCCTGACTATACCGGGGATACGCTTATCACAATGCCTTTCTGGTCTGTGCTGAAGCAGGGCATTCTGGCAGCCAAGTGGCTTGACCTTTATTAGTGAGCCTGGTTACCCCCTCTCGGAACCACAGACTTAGAAATCGCCAGCTCATATACAGTGCATAAAATATATTTATATAATATATTTATATATATACCCTTATACACCATTTTAATAAAAAATATCACAAAATTCTTCTAAGTGCCTCGGAAAGAGTGAAAGACGCGCACGTTCATTTTCAGCGCTCCTAGACCTTCCTATAAGAAGTTAGCCATAAAGTATCTTCGAAAAACGCTTAGGTTAAGTTTCAGAGTTGCTTCTAATGTACCAAAGCTTGACTTAGACATAATTTCACTCTCACAACATTATGGCTGGTTGGAGACAGTCCGAAGCACAAGTACCGGGTCCATGGTTCTGGGCGTATACTGGGGGGGACGGGGACGACTCCCATTAACCCCTGACTATACCGGGGATACGCTTATCACAATGCCTTTCTGGTCTGTGCTGAAGCAGGGCATTCTGGCAGCCAAGTGGCTTGACCTTTATTAGTGAGCCTGGTTACCCCCTCTCGGAACCACAGACATAGAAATCGCCAGCTCATATACAGTGCATAAAATATATTTATATACAGTATATATACCCTTATACACCATTTTAATAAAAAATATCACAAAATACTTCTAAGTCCCTCGGGAAGAGTGAAAGACGCGGACATTCATTTTCAGAGCTCCTAGACCTTCCTATAAGAAGTTAGCCAAAAAGTAGCTTCGAAAAACGCTTAGGTTAATTTTCAGAGTTGCTTCTAATGTACCAAAGCTGGACTTAGACATCATTTCACTCTCACAACATTATGGCTGGTTGGAGACAGTCCGAACCACAAGTACCGGGTCGATGGTTCTGGGCGTATACTGGGGGGACGGGGACGACTCCCATTAACCCCTGACTATACCGGGGATACGCTTATCACAATGCCTTTCTGGTCTGTGCTGAAGCAGGGCATTCTGGCAGCCAAGTGGCTTGACCTTTATTAGTGAGCCTGGTTACCCCCTCTCGGAACCACAGACTTAGAAATCGCCAGCTCATATACAGTGCATAAAATATATTTATATATATACCCTTATACACCATTTTAATAAAAAATATCACAAAATTCTTCTAAGTCCCTCGGGAAGAGTGAAAGACGCGCACGTTCATTTTCAGCGCTCCTAGACCTTCCTATAAGAAGTTAGCCAAAAAGTAGCTTTGAAAAACGCTTAGGTTAAGTTTCAGAGTTGCTTCTAATGTACCAAAGCTGGACTTAGACATAATTTCACTCTCACAACATTATGGCTGGTTGGAGACAGTCCGAACCACAAGTCCCGGGTCGATGGTTCTGGGCGTATACTGGGGGGACGGGGACGACTCCCATTAACCCCTGACTATACCGGGGATACGCTTATCACAATGCCTTTCTGGTCTGTGCTGAAGCAGGGCATTCTGGCAGCCAAGTGGCTTGACCTTTATTAGTGAGCCTGGTTACCCCCTCTCGGAACCACAGACTTAGAAATCGCCAGCTCATATACAGTGCATAAAATATATTTATATAATATATTTATATATATACCCTTATACACCATTTTAATAAAAAATATCACAAAATTCTTCTAAGTCCCTCGGGAAGAGTGAAAGACGCGCACGTTCATTTTCAGCGCTCCTAGACCTTCCTATAAGAAGTTAGCCAAAAAGTAGCTTTGAAAAACGCTTAGGTTAAGTTTCAGAGTTGCTTCTAATGTACCAAAGCTGGACTTAGACATAATTTCACTCTCACAACATTATGGCTGGTTGGAGACAGTCCGAAGCACAAGTACCGGGTCCATGGTTCTGGGCGTATACTGGGGGGGACGGGGACGACTCCCATTAACCCCTGACTATACCGGGGATACGCTTATCACAATGCCTTTCTGGTCTGTGCTGAAGCAGGGCATTCTGGCAGCCAATTGGCTTGACCTTTATTAGTGAGCCTGGTTACCCCCTCTCGGAACCACAGACATAGAAATCGCCAGCTCATATACAGTGCATAAAATATATTTATATATATATATACCCTTATACACCATTTTAATAAAAAATATCACAAAATTCTTCTAAGTCCCTCGGGAAGAGTGAAAGACGCGGACGTTCATTTTCAGAGCTCCTACACCTTCCTATAAGAAGTTAGCCAAAAAGTAGCTTCGAAAAACGCTTAGGTTAAGTTTCAGAGTTGCTTCTAATGTACCAAAGCTGGACTTAGACATAATTTGACTCTCACAACATTATGGCTGGTTGGAGACAGTCCGAACCACAAGTCCCGGGTCCATGGTTCTGGCTGTATACTGGGGGGACGGGGACGACTCCCATTAACCCCTGACTATACCGGGGATACGCTTATCACAATGCCTTTCTGGTCTGTGCTAAAGCAGGGCATTCTGGCAGCCAAGTGGCTTGACCTTTATTAGTGAGCCTGGTTACCCCCTCTCGGAACCACAGACTTAGAAATCGCCAGCTCATATACAGTGCATAAAATATATTTATATAATATATTTATATATATACCCTTATACACCATTTTAATAAAAAATATCACAAAATTCTTCTAAGTCCCTCGGGAAGAGTGAAAGACGCGCACGTTCATTTTCAGCGCTCCTAGACCTTCCTATAAGAAGTTAGCCAAAAAGTAGCTTCGAAAAACGCTTAGGTTAAGTTTCAGAGTTGCTTCTAATGTACCAAAGCTGGACTTAGACATAATTTCACTCTCACAACATTATGGCTGGTTGGAGACAGTCCGAAGCACAAGTACCGGGTCCATGGTTCTGGCCGTATACTGGGGGGACGGGGACGACTCCCATTAACCCCTGACTATACCGGGGATACGCTTATCACAATGCCTTTCTGGTCTGTGCTGAAGCAGGGCATTCTGGCAGCCAAGTGGCTTGACCTTTATTAGTGAGCCTGGTTACCCCCTCTCGGAACCACAGACTTAGAAATCGCCAGCTCATATACAGTGCATAAAATATATTTATATAATATATTTATATATATACCCTTATACACCATTTTAATAAAAAATATCACAAAATTCTTCTAAGTGCCTCGGAAAGAGTGAAAGACGCGCACGTTCATTTTCAGCGCTCCTAGACCTTCCTATAAGAAGTTAGCCATAAAGTATCTTCGAAAAACGCTTAGGTTAAGTTTCAGAGTTGCTTCTAATGTACCAAAGCTTGACTTAGACATAATTTCACTCTCACAACATTATGGCTGGTTGGAGACAGTCCGAAGCACAAGTACCGGGTCCATGGTTCTGGGCGTATACTGGGGGGGACGGGGACGACTCCCATTAACCCCTGACTATACCGGGGATACGCTTATCACAATGCCTTTCTGGTCTGTGCTGAAGCAGGGCATTCTGGCAGCCAAGTGGCTTGACCTTTATTAGTGAGCCTGGTTACCCCCTCTCGGAACCACAGACATAGAAATCGCCAGCTCATATACAGTGCATAAAATATATTTATATACAGTATATATACCCTTATACACCATTTTAATAAAAAATATCACAAAATTCTTCTAAGTCCCTCGGGAAGAGTGAAAGACGCGGACGTTCATTTTCAGAGCTCCTAGACCTTCCTATAAGAAGTTAGCCAAAAAGTAGCTTCGAAAAACGCTTAGGTTAATTTTCAGAGTTGCTTCTAATGTACCAAAGCTGGACTTAGACATCATTTCACTCTCACAACATTATGGCTGGTTGGAGACAGTCCGAACCACAAGTACCGGGTCGATGGTTCTGGGCGTATACTGGGGGGACGGGGACGACTCCCATTAACCCCTGACTATACCGGGGATA